>NC_135805.1:79017912-79672043 GCF_964213995.1 Mustelus asterias
CCACCCTCCTCCCACCCCGACCAGAGGATGACCTGGGTCAGAGAGCCGTTGCAGTCTCTGACCCCGCTCTTCGGAGGCTGCAGCGGCGACTTCAGACTTTTATTTTGCAGGTCGGTTACAGCGCGGACGCGGATCGGGCCGGAAGACGGTAAAGTGGGATTTGGCGGTAGAGTTGGGCGCACGGGTTATCAAGTCGATTTAAATGCATGCAAATGCATTTAAATCGGCGGGCCGCCCGATTCGGGCGCGGGCCAGACCCGAATCTGCTCGGATTCGGGTGCAGATCATGTTAAAGGCCCGATGCTCAATTTTACCGCGATTTCGCGCCTGAAAACGGGTGAGAAGTTTTGGTAAATTCAGGCCCATTATTTTAAAAAAAGATCCATAGAAATTATTTAAGGGCTCAGCAGGAAGGTGTGCCATCTAATCGGGTACTGTACCAGACCACCAGATTTAATCCTTGGTCTTTGCCACCATGGTGGTAGAGTCTAGCATTGGAATTCTTGGGCAAAACAGGGGGAAGTAATCCAGAACTAATTATTTTGCACACTTACGTAGACATTGGACAAGAACAGATTTGGGTTTGGTTATAATGTCATGCAAATCTCAATAGCCATAAACATAGCCCAACTCTTTTAGCCACCTACATATGAAGAATGCTATTTCACAAAGTACTGGGAGTTGCCTGTGCTGATTGAATAAGTCGGAGTTCTCAAAATAGTTAGGGAGAAATCAATCAATCATACAATCATAGAATCATACAATCATACAATCATAGAATCATACAATCATAGAATCATAGAATCATAGAATACCTACAGTGTAGAAGGAGGCCATTCGGCCCATCAAGCCAACACCGACAACAATCCCAACCAGGCCCTATCCCCGTAACCCCATATATTTACCCTGCTAATCTCCCTGACACTAAGGGGCAATTTACCATAGCCAATCCACCTAATCAAAATAAATAATATTCATGTGGCATTTTTAGCATGGAAGTTATCCAAAATTGAAACTTTAGATAAATTCACTGACACTGATTGCAATGTAAATGAAATCATTTGTTTAACAAATTATTAGATGTTAAATTATCCAGGTGCTATGATGGATGGGGACAGTGGAATATCTTCCCCCCTTTATTCACCTCTTGGTTAATCACAATGAGATGAATTTTTGAGGAGGAACGTTTTAAACTTTGAGGTGTGACATTAAAGTACAGACAGAAACAGGATTTTTCAAAAGTTTAAGTCAGAAGAAAGGGTAAATGTTTATTTACACAATGCACAAAACATGAAAACAACAAACAGGCATTCTCCAAACACACAGACACACATGCACACAAGAAAGGATGCTTTCTAGAGATGTCGCATGCACTTAGATTACTGACAGAATAACAAGAAACAAGTTACTTGTTTAACCTGTCTTCATGAAGGAGGTTAAAACAGGCCGGACTGGACCTCTCCTGGCTCTTTGAAGGCAAAAGGAGGCTAGTAGTTTCTGGTTTTTCCAGGTGAAGCTGTGGATGAGCTCCTGTAGTGAAGAAATATAATCTTGTAGGTAAGACAAATTAAACCCTTTTCACTGCCTGAGATGATTATCTTTTTGAGACAGGGATCTTCTTTGCTGGGTTTGATTACCCTTTGCTATTGGCCTCAGATTTGCCTTGCTGGCTTACTGCCAGGAAGGCGATGGCATAATGGTATTGTCATTGGACTAGCAATCCAGATGCCCAGGGTAATGCTCTTGGGATGGCGTTTGAATCACACAGTGGCAGCTGGTGAAATTTTCATTCAATAAAAGATTCGCAATTAAAGGTCTAACGGTGACCATTAACCTATTGTCGATTGTTGTAAAAACCCATCTGCTTCAATAATATCTTTTAGAGAAGGAAATCTGCCTGGTCTGGCCTACATGTGACTCCAGACCCACAGCAATAAATGTATGGGCAATAAATGCTACCCCAACCAGCAACACCCACATTCCCTGAATGAACAAAAAAAATCTATGGATTAATCAGCTATTGACCTTCTTCCCCAGCTAGCTTCAATCATGTGTAGGCAGTACTGATGCATTATATTGTTCACACAATGGGTTGATATGATTGATGCACAATAGGTGAGAGGGTGGGTGATTGTTACCATCATACTTCCTGTCATGATTAATTCACTGAAAGATTTAGTTTGACCTCCACCTCCATGGTGCCGACGGGTCAAATAATAATTGTCTTATTAATATTTTTCATTGAAATGGCAAGGCGTAGTCACTTTGCACCAGGGAAACCCATTTGCATCTTTAAGTAAACTCCCAGACACATTGGGGGCAATTCTCCCCATTGCAAATCTTGTTATAGCCCCTTGCTTGAGAGTCTCTGGCCATAACTGGAGTTCTGTCTACACAAGTGGGGCTGGAGAATTGCCCCTTTGGTCATTTTTTATAGAGTTGTGCCCATTGTGTCTGCCTGTCCAGAAATCATAACTGGAGACACCTGACTTTCTAGAATCTTTTTTAAGGTATGGTGTCCATTTTCTATTTAAAAGTAGACTTCTCCTCCCAGTCAGCATTTCAGGCATGGTGTGACCACCACACAGATACCAAATCTCAGATTTATCTTGCTGGTTGGCATTTTGGAAAAGTTAACAATTTGGGGTGAGGGGTTGGTGTTTGCTCATCCAGCTATCATTTAGGAATATTGTAAAATGTGCACAGCAGACTTCAGACTGTGGGATGCTCTGTTTTTTTTCATGTGATCGTGTAGCTCATCACCTTTTTCTCTGGAATCTGGGTTTATGAAAACAGGTATGAAGACCATATCTGGAATCCAAAACCCAGAGGTACCCATGGCTACCCGGCACATTAAACAAAAGAAAATTCAAAAGGGTTTTGTTAATCTAAGTTATTACCTGAATTAAACTCTTGACCCAAACTGTTTTTACTGAGTGTGGAAGAATGGGAAGAGCAATCAAACAGGAAGAATAGATTTAAACTTGGTTGTGCTGAAAGAACATTGATTTCTTTTGGTAACTGATTTTACCTTTCAACCAATCTACCTGCCCTCAAATCCTTGACACAGTCCCAACACTTGTTTGTTATCGACCATCATTGCCTAATCTTGTAACGTTCCCATCCCAGCCATTTTCTGGTATAAATTACAGAAATTGTACCATGGATAAAAACAGTCCCTTGCCTTATCAGATTTAAAAGTAAAAATTGCAAATGTTGGAAAAATTTAACAGGCTTCTCCACATTTGATAGGGTGAAGACAGTAAATGTTTTAGATAACCATACTTTGTGATGATTTTGATGATGGGTTGCACCTTAGTTATTTCTCTTCTTTAGATGCTGACTGACTTGCTGTGTAGTTCAGCATTTAGTGGGTCTGAGGATTCTAGCATTTGATGTTTTCCTCCAACATCTCAATCTAGAAGTCTTAAACAGTATTTGTTTTATGTTATCAAGTTTTTCTTTTAAATACAATTTTTGTGAACAACGTGCTGTTATATAACCCTTTAATATAATAAAACCATTCCCTGTGTGTTTCACTGATGTAACCAGCAAAACATATGAGATGAGAATTTGTGGTGGGTTTTTAAGTATCAGGATGGGCCTGGCCAGAACCTCTGCTGCTGCCTCTCTGTCTGGGCACAGCTTTAGGAATGTCTACTCTGTAAAATGTTAAGTGCAGCTACTAAGACTGTAGATATAATGTAGACTTTATAGGACTATAACTCAGACTATGTGCACCTCGAGTGGATCTCCAAATGTTCATGTCCCTCCAGATGCAAAAACTCCATTCTTCCAAAATATTGGCATAGAGCAAGGGATGATGTCCACTTCTTTTTAACATTAAAGAGATATGGCAATAAGCTTTTTAAGAGCACCCAATAAATTAACAACCTATTTTAGCAGTTTTAAGACAACTATTAATGCCTGACTCAGGTTATTCTCCAAACAGTGGTACACCCCAACACTTTGTCTTAGTACATTCAAGATTCACATCAGCACCATCAGTCCCAGTCCAAAGTTAAGCTGTTGCTTTTAGATTCATAGATACCGGAACTTGCTTCATAGCGACGGGAAAGTCTCAGTAGAACTGTAACCAGAATAGTGGAAGAACTCTACAGGAGATATACTTCATCCAAAATCCTCTATTATTTTTTGACACAAAGAACCTGAACATTTTGAAGGAGGGAGCTTGGGCTAGACTAATGGTAAATACGTTTATAGACAACAAAGTTATTAAACATTAGAGGAAATCTTCCACATATCACAATGTGAACCTAAAATATATATTTGAGCAGAAATCTATGTTTTCTTTTGAAAGCAAATTGTTTACAAATGCTGCTCATTTTGAAACAGGAACCTCTTTCCTACCTTTTCTCATAGACTTCAGCTCTTGGCTGGTGTGAAGGCCGCTGGGAGGATTCGAGCCCAATGCAGTATCCTGTAACTTTGAAAACTGACCAAATGAAGTTGTTTCTTTGACTCCAGTTCATTTCCTAACTGCACAGCACTGTGTTCCAGGTAATATTAAGGTAAGGTTGCAAAAGAATGTGCCTGAACATGTTTATATGTGGCAATTGCAATGACGACAGGTAAATACTTCAAATATTCATGATGGAAGGAATCAAAGAAGCAATTTAATTTACTAAAGATGGAAAACACACTGGAAATTGGTCAGCAATGGAATGAGAAATTCAGGGAATTATTTTAGGTATGGATCCAAAATCATAGGAACTAGTTCTCACACATATAAAACTAAAATGTTTTTTTTGCTATTTTTATAAATGATTTGCTGAAGTGGAGATTGGTTGAAGATTGTTGACATTCGTTGTCACCCAGTAGCGTGTGCCACAAAATTTAGGTAGGGCGGGTGAGGTTGCTTAAATTCCCACTCAGGACATTAACTGACTCATGGGTGATGCCCTCAGGCCTCCAGTGTCATTTCCTTTTGAGCCTTGTGTATGGGAACAGAAATCAGTAATGCCAGGCTCACTGGGTGCGGGGTGATGCTAGCAAATACATCAAGCCGACAGCTGCAGCAGTGCCAGCTAAGAGCTGGGTAGTGGGCACTGCCAGGATTGAAACCAGCCCCAAGAAGGAGACCCAATGGACTGCAAAGTGAGGTAAGTCCAAGGTATTGGGTGGGAACGGTTTGACCAGTTTAGGGAGGGGGCCAAGGGAATGGGATAGGTTTGGAGAGCAGGTAGATAGGAATAATGGGCAGTACTATCTAAGGGCGCTGCTTCTGATGTGCAAAGGGCAATACTGAAGGTAGTACCTCCTCCTTCCTCCCTGTTCTCTTTTAAAAATGGGTTGCCCACTTCTGCCTGCTTGCTCACACCAACCGTATCATCAGCATGGGCAGGGCATTATCAGAGTCAACTGGTTTGTTAACAAGCTCAAGTGACCTTTAATTATTTACTTACATGTGATGGATGGGCTGCCAATTTTGGCACCTGCCCACCTACTGTGTCTTGGTGATCTGCGCGGTGGTGATAAGTTGATAGGCTAGGCACCTGCCCTATTTTATATTCCCTCTCCCCCCAGTTGGAGCTATTCAAGATCCAAAGAGACCCTCAATCAGAGCATTACAAACCTCTGCACTGCAGATCACCTCTCTTGAGAAAGCACTGTAGCTGATCGATACATGTGGAGGCAAGCATTGAGATTTGGTTGAGCATGTTTTGAGGAGAATTGATGTCAAACTCACAACGTCCAATGTGCCCAGAGGAAAGCCAGAGGTGACATCCTTGCATAAACTCCCCCGATCACAAACAATGAAAACATGAACTGCCAGTTCTGTGCATGTCCATGCTGATCTCACATCCACTCTTCAGTTATGAGACAACCCAGCGGACAATGAACTCACCTGTTGTTTGGACATGCTGGAATAATGCGGATTCTAGCACTGCCTCACAGTGCCAGGGACCTGGGTTTAATTCCCAGCTTGGGTCACTGTCTGTGTGGAGTTTGCATGTTCTCCCTGCGTCTGCATGGGTTTTCTCTGGGTGGTCCGGTTTCCTCCATAGCCCAAAGATGTGCAGTTCAGATGAGTTGGCCATGCTAAATTCTCCCTCTGTGTACCCGAACAGGCACCGGAGTGTGGCGACTGGGGGATTTTCACAGTAACTTCACTGCAATGTGAATGTAAGCCTACTTATGACTAACAAATAAACTTTACTTTGTACGAGAAGAAGTTAAATAATCAGTTTCTCTTCTGCTTCATTCCATTGGGCGAGCACTGTTCTTATTTCCTAGTTTGTAATATTTCATGGTAATTTGTCTCTATATTGTTGGCGGAAATAGTCACTTCCTAAACTTAAAAAAATTAAGAAATCTTCCAATTAAAGTCATTGCTCATTGAGCCTGCTTATGAGAGAGGGAAACAGCAAAATCATGGGAGTGAAGTGAATGTTGGGAGAATGAAAGACATTGAGCATCTGAGAAGAAGGAGGGGCAAATAAATTAAGAAATGAGTTGTGGAATCTTAGTGACATTCCACAGGTAGAGGTCAGAGGAGAGAAAGATTGTAACTGGTCATATTAAGTAGATATGCATTCCAACCAAATATGAAATCTATTACTTGGGGTACCTAACAACAAATATTTTTAATAACGATAGTGTGCTGTGAACAAGGAAATTACAATCTTATATGAAATATATGACTTACATGATATATTTTTAGCACTCCTTTTTTAACTTTGCTTATTTATGCATGGTATTAAAGAAAATGACAATAATTAACATTTGTTTAAACTTAATGAAATACAATATTGCTGAAAAATGTAAATCTGGGTCATATATGTTCAGTTTTGCATGGACTATTACTATGTTGGAGGAAGTTATACTACATCTGTCAATTTGCATGCACATCATTTCTGCTTTTTGCATCTCATACAGATGTTTATCAATACTGCATTATACAAGCAAATGCTTCTTTACATCCTGTTGGTGGTGCTCTGCATACAGTGTGCATGCTATAAAGTTTAAAGTTTATTAGTTACAAGTAGGCTTACATTAACAATGCAGTGAAGTTACTGTGAAAATCCCCTATTTGCCAGACCCTATGGAGAGGCTGCACAGGAAACTTGGGAATCCATTGGGAGCCCTTGTAGCATAGACATGAATGCACCCACCTGGAGGTCTGGTGCACTGGCTTCCAGGATTGTCTTGCAGTTCAGACAGACAGTGGAGAGCCAGCCTTGTGACTCTCATGAGATAGGTTCCCATCAACAGCAGCACTGCAGAGTCCATGCAGTGTGAGGAACCGTGTTAACACCTGCAGAGCTCCCTTGATTTGGATGACAGGTGCTAGGCCTGGTGCTTGTTCGTGGGGCTTGGGATGGAATGTCTGCGATAAACCACAGAACTTGTCCAGCAGACAGATGGCAGGGTTAATCGAATTCAAGGGGTTGGGGCTCAACCTCATGTGAAACCCATCAGAGGTCACTCAGTGGCCAGGGGACATGCGCGCAACACGAGCATCATGCCAGTGGTGACCTCTGATCTTTGATGACCCTCAGACCAGCAATAGCCCCCCCAAACCCCTGCATGCGTGCAAGCACCTCCCCACCCCCGCACCATGACAGCAGCTGAGACCCTACCCCGCACCTTGGATGTTGGTGCTTAGTGGTACTCACCTCCTCGCTCTCCTTCGTCACTGCTATGTCAGAACCACACTTTCATAGAGCAGTAGTGATTCATGCCAGCGTGACGTCTCACCGGAGAGGTGGGAAGCATTCGGGAGGGGGAAAACTCACTGATGATATTGAGATCCATTCAAATGCATGCTAATAGTCTTCATGCCCATTTTGGGCGCAACATGGCTCAAGCCAGTAAAAAGGGGCTGGGAAGATAGCAAACCGTTTGACGACAGGCGCAAATCTGATTTTTAGCATTGCACGCTATTTTCCACCTCAGCACGCTGATCGACAGGTGCGGCGAGGTGGTAAGATTGTGCCCCTAGTGACATTCCAGTGAAACGTCATGATATCCTTTTCTCAGCTTGGGTAACCTCTTTATAATCGATGCTCCGAAATGTAATAAATTGTGACATCTTCTCAATATCTTTGAATTTCCCCCTCATCTGTTTTCTCAGGTTCACTGCAACAGACTAGAGACTTGTCATTCCTTCCCTACCCTATCATGTTTAATGATAGATAAATTATTACTTTACTGTTGTCATTTAAAACATCACCACCAGAATACAATAATGATAGAAATGTGTAAAATAATACAGAAATATGTAGAAAACTACATATTCCATAACCGTATAACAAATATCACACAAAGAAAAAATCATGAACATTACACTGAAGTGCCCGCCATTATTTATTGCACTAAATGTAGTTTTTGTTCATTCATTTATGTTATTCTTTTAATCAACAAACTCTGTTTACATAGGTCACAACAGGTTGTATCTTGCAATAGCAAATTTCAAAAAAATTTAATAGTACAAATTTTATATCATGTTAAAAATAAACCATGCAAAAAAAACACATTTACAATTTCCCTTTCTCATAATTTCTAAATGCAAACCATACATTCAGTCACAGTAATGTACCCTCAGCATTGAAACCAAAATCATTTCTCAAGGATCCATTTTTCTAATGGTTAAAATATCATTTGGTAGAAATCTAAAACATACAAGTAACACAGATTTTAATATTACTCCTATAATAACTCAAGGCAACTTGATGTGGCAAATAACGAACTAAAGGATTTATTGATCCGAAGAACTATATACAACAAAGGGTCTAACAGCACAGGAACCCAGGTCTACTCCTAATTGTCCAATTGAAGCCCTCCAGCCCTGGGAATGCTCGCCCTCACTCCTGACTGGCCCAGGTTCACACGCTCACACCCAATGGCTCTGGCCCGGGAAAGATCGATCCTTAAAGGGGCAATGCTATCACAATTCCTAAAGATGATTTTTACAGACATCTTTATCATATTAATTTCTTGCACCATAACAATTGTAGCTGCAGCATTTAATATTGTCAACTGGTTACATTTAGTTCATTAACTGTGAACAAAAGTTAAATTTCTTTCTAATGTGCTTTCTTTCATTAAGTATTTTACTCAACTTTTCTCATTGATTTGAAGTTCAATAAGCATTTTACACTGACCTACAGACCATGTAAAATTCATTCCATCGAGGATGAGCAAGACAAATTTTCTCCTTTTGGGTTTTCTCTCTTTGCCCATGGAAGGTGTTGATGTATGGGTCCAAAGACACATGGATGGCATCATATGGCCATTGTTTTTGAACATAAACAGTGCGTGACAGCAAACCATGCAAACATGGGAAGGAGATGTGGTGTGTGTTGGTGTTGGGGGGCGGGGGAGAGGGGGGTGCAATAGAGTGAGGAGGAAAGATGGAGTGCTGGGATACCAAAGCATTATTCTACATCCTGACATGCATCTTTTGCAGGAGGGCTCAGTAAATGATGATGAAAAGTGGGAACACTGGCAATCTTTTCCCCTTCCCTGCAGAGATACCGAGGTTACTCCTAATAGCAATCCTCCTGAGATGAACTCTGCTCCATGCCAACCTGAGGTATTGAAGTTCCTTGAGGAAAGTTTTAGCAAAATTCTCCATACTTTCAACAGAACATTAAACAATACCTCCGTATTCTAACCCAATCTGGCAGTGTTGCTTTGTGAACATTTCAAGCCACAAGTTTGAGAGACTCTGAGTAGACCCAGAGCAGGGATTGGGGGAATACCCTTGGAGATGTGGCCAGGAGTGTGGGGGATAGGGAGAGAAAGCAGTATGTTAATTCTCTCAAATATTAAACAAGACACCAAAACAATTTAACCACAATATTGCAGAACCAGATTGTCTGTTAACTTATACAAATGAGGTACCTGTGATGGCGAATAATTCCACTATTAATAGTACAACCTTATCAAAAAAAAGATGATGACACTACGGGTAATTGTCAGTTTACACCAAAATATTCTTACATGTGTCTTTTTATTGATATGAGCTATTGCCCCAGTGCACAATGAGAAACGTTGCTACTCCATCAAATATTGTGGGCACAATCTTTCCGGCCAGCTGCACTGGTCAATCATCGCAGTGGGTCGGGAAGATAGCATGCGAGGTTTTTCTACCAGGTGTGAACAGGCCTCGCCCCGAAAGCCATCCTCCCAGCTGTGCTTTGTCAAGGGTGCGGTTCACGGCTTGCCGAGAAAACCGACGCCATTCCCTCCTGTTTTCTTGCTCGTTTGGCACTTAGAATATT
This sequence comes from Mustelus asterias, assembly GCF_964213995.1. NCBI lineage: Eukaryota > Metazoa > Chordata > Chondrichthyes > Carcharhiniformes > Triakidae > Mustelus > Mustelus asterias. The sequence goes on from NC_135805.1 coordinate 79,028,163, forward strand.
TTTTGTAAGATCGTGCCCTGTGTGTTAATGAGAATCCCAATGCCATCAAGTTTTATACATTCATTTCTTCTTGAATAACTTCTAAAATGGTTTCTCATGGTATAGATTGATCAGTTTATTATTTCTGGATGTGAAGGTGGTCAGTTTTATCTTTGAGCTCCAGCAGCTAACTCAGAGTAGAATATTAAAGAAGCGTCAGTATCGCTGGAGTGTAATTGTTCAGTTAAAATAGCTTTCTGAAAGATTGGAACAGGAAAACGATCAGCAAGAGTTGGAATCACATAGCAACACCGTATTAATGTACATTTACTTACCTACACAGTTTTTTGTAATTATAGCATTGGGTTAGGTATCTACAGCAACAACAAACTGTACTTAAATAAAAGCAAAATACTGCGAATGCTGGAATCTGAAACAAAAACAGAAAATGCTGGAAAATCTCAGCAAGTCTGACAGCATCTGTGGGAAGAGAATAGAGCCAATGTTTCAAGTCTAGATACAAACTGTACTTGTGTGGTACCTTTAAATATAATAGAAGCATTTTCCATTGTTTGACAATCAGACACTAAGCAGTGATGGAAGAAATGCTGGGCGAGATGGCTGAAGTCGACAAGGAGATTTTCAAACTGAGAAGGGATTGTGGAAAAATGTGGAGCTGAGAAAGCTGAAAGCTTAGACCGACTATTAGAATACTATAACATAATATAATATTAGACCTAACATTAGAGCCTAATGGAATGAAAAGGGGGTTATGATAGAAGAGCAGAGAGCACACCCTGGGATAAAGGACTGAAGAAAGTGGCAGGGGTAGGTGCAGAACAAACGTTTTGAATTTATGCATTGAGGAGATAAGGACAAGGACAGTAAAGGATCAGGATTCTCTGTTTACATTGAGTGAAACCATAGATGGTTGGCATGAGATCGCTGGATAATCAAGCTTGGAAATGAGCAAGTCTTGAATAAAGATTTCAACAGTAATCGGAGAGAGATAAAGGTGGAGTCAGTAAATATTACCAAGATGCAAACTGTCTTATTGTGCTTAGGGTATAGGGTTGGAAATGCAAGTCAGGGTCAAACAGAGCACTAGAGATGTGCATAATCTGCCTCAGATTGCTGCTAAGAAATGCACAAAATATAGCACTAGAGTGCAAACGTTGATGTAGTTGAACAGCAAGATCTTGTGGAAAATCTTCCTCATACATATCGCCATAGGAGTAGAACAATAAGGGGCAGCCTGGAACAACTGAGGTTGAGCCTTGAGCTCTGGTACCATTCCATGTGGTTCCAATAAACACTTAGAAACTCAACAATGTATTATTTCCCTCTTACAATACATTAGGGTGAAGTTTGTGAGGCTTCACTTTCAGCTTGGTGTTAAGATAAGCAGCAGTGAGTTAGGGATGAGACTATGGGAGGGATGGATTCTTTGATCTTGTTCGTTCCCACTCCACTGTCAGCAAGAATGGAGAATTTGGTGCTTAGCCAGAACTCCATTCACTGCAGTGGCACAAGAGAAGGTTGAGAGTTTCGGGTGTATATTACTATATAGTCAACATTGCAACCTGTACTTGTGTTGAATTTATCCTGCATTTTGTGTTTTTAGTTCAGATTTCCTGCATCCATAGTATTTTCCTTTGATTTGAATGCTAGCAGATCCTATTGATGTGGCAGGACATCAGTTTGCATCAATTTATTCAGCTCCTTCTGCTTTAAAAAGCATTTCATTCATTTGCAAGATCGAAAACAGTCGAAACCAATTGGGTGAATAACCTGCTTATTACTTTCTGCCAACCATCCTGGTCTCTGCTGGGTCAAACTGGGATAAAGCAATGCTCAGACAATGTATAGTTGTATTGTTATTAAATGCATAAAAATCTGTGGATGGATCCAATGAATTTAAAAGCACATCGACAATATTTTAAAAATAATCAATCAGCATTGATATGCATGGTTTTATGTCTTTTCCTGTTCACTGAATCCAAAAATAAAAAAAGTATTTGAGGTAAAATAAAAAAGTAAATGAGGTGCAGCCGTTAAAATATTTCAGACTTTATTCTAGTGTGGTTGGACAGGAAACTAACTCGCAAGTGCGGTTTCCTCTAGAAATATACTCGCAGTTAAAATCCAGGCCCAATTTGGTCATTTCTTGGACACAGTTACAAATCTTTTCACTTCAATAATAGCCACAAAATTACAGCTACTCATTTAAAGTGGATTATTTGGAGTAACTTTTATCATGGGAGTGGATCGATTTTTGTTCAGCTTCATGATTATACTTACTCCTTCTAGAGTAAAACCGATGATTTACTTTTGAGGAAGTCTTCGAGGTAGAAGTGCTCTGAAAAATAAAAAAATGAGTGTTAATGTAGGAAACAGCCTTTGTTTATTCGCTGTTAATTTTTTTTAAACCAGCTCTCCCCATTTCTCTGTCCTCTGAACAGAGTGATTCAATAAGGAACAGAACTCACTCAGAGCACATCACAGAAATTACCAGCACACAGCCCAGAATTTCATGAGATCTTCTCTCTACAAATGCTGCTGCTTGCCGGGAACGCAAGACTGTGGCAATTATTTTTCCAAACATATACTACTCCCAATGGGAGCCATCAGCAGAAAACCTGGGCAGAATTTTTTTTTTTTAAATGGCAGTGTCAGGGACTGACTGAAAGACAACACCGTTCTCACCAGAAACACAGCCAGGTTTTCTCACCAGATCTTCTGACAACCTGTCAAAAAGGAAAGGGGATGGGGGGGTGGGAAGGCAGGGAGGGGGGCGGCGGGGGTTAGGTTGCGCCGTCACTCTGGCAGGGCCAACAAGGTCGGCTCCACAGAGAGTGGGGCACCATTTTAAAGAGCACCGCGGTCTCAAATCTCCAAGTTAAGTTGAAGGCCCCCACTCCCCCCATGGACATCTGGATCCTCCCCATGGACAGTGGGACCCCGCGGACGAAGTGAACATCTCTAACCCTTGCAGGGAGAGGGGCACCCCTCCACGAACCAAAGATCAGGGCACGCCCTCCCTCCAACGACATGCAAACATCAGGGTGACCTGGCACCACCCCGCCCCCCCCCCACCCCCTTCTGCCTACATTGGGGCATCCCCACCTTACAGTCTCCACACCCACCTACCATTCACAGACTCTTTTCCCCCTCACCCCAATGTGGGCACAACCAACCTCTCCTCCAATCAACCATCACATCACACCCCAAACACATTAGAAGAACCCTCCTAATGGGGCTCACCAAAAAGACAGCCACACAGTGCCAACCAGCCATCTCCCTCACCACTCCGTGCCCCTGGCATCGTCCTCAATAGTGGTTTTTGTGTATACAATATACCGTGAGATTGGGGCAGCTGCGCAATGGTATCCCTCGAGCTTAGCAGCTGGCCTCAGAGGCATGCTGAGACTCCACACCCCACGCCCCCCCCCCCCCCTCCTGGCAAGATTCACATTACAGCCTCTGTATTCCGCAAAGTGCTGTAAATTACCATGACTTACCTTGTTGAAAAAACGGGTGAGAAAACCTCCCATTTTCTTGCCTATTTTACACTGAGAATTTTTCTGAGAAAATCCCACCCATTACATTTAGTTCCCTCATCTAAATCGTTTATATATATTGTGAATAGCTGGTGCCCCAGCACCAATCCCTGCTGTACACCACTAGTCTCTGCCTGCCATTTGGAAAAACAATCGTTTGTTCTTACTGAGAGTTTCAGCAAAAGACGACACAGGCTGTCTTAGTGATGGAGCGAACATGTGGAAACTCATCTCAGGGGCTGAGCATAGCTTGTATCCGTCTCAGATAGCTGCCAGGGAGAAGGAGGGAGTCAGTGGTTAGCTGGGCGATTTAACGGCCCATCCCTCCAGGAAGGGCATGAGGCTGATTATAATATTTAAATCCTGATTAAAATATTATTTGTGAATCGGGGACAAAATCATCCAGGCTCACTTGCCTCAATGGCTTCACCGTGGAGGTCCTCATCGGCGAGGATCACGTATGATCCCCATCAATGGGAACTTGAGGTGGTGGTCTCTCTGGTGGGACCAGAAGCCAGTGAGGCCTCTAAGAGGCCTGGGACAGGGAGCACAGTGCTTCTTGGCAGTGCCAACCAGGCACTGCCAGCCTGGCACTGCCCAACAGGCACCCTGGTACTGCCCATCTAATGGGAGGTGGGGGGTTGCTGCACACTCTGCAATCGTGGATTAGCCAGGGGGTACAAGCTGTGTACTCTGCAATCAGAGATCAGGCAGGGTGGCGATTGACCAGGCCCCAGGGGTGGGCAATCGACTGGGCTGGGAGCGGGGTTGGGGGAGGCGATCGACCACATCAGGGGGTGATCATCCGCGGGTGGGGGCACTGGGGCAATATCCAGGGGGAGTGGAGGGACAACACAGAACAGAGATCTGTGCATGTGCAATAGCGCCCTCTAGTGTGCGCTGCCAGCTTTCCAGATAGAATAGACTCTGTTCACTCCCTCCACCGGCAGAAATCAGATTGTGCATCATCTTTTGCACTAAGTGGTGTAAGATTTCATTTGTGGCCCCGCTGAAAAAATGGATCTGAAACTCTACCGTTTTCACGCTCATTTGCCATTCAGAATTTTTTTGGTAAGATCACTACCGAGGGAATGGAGTTAGAAGTGCAGACAGGTAGTTAATTTGAGAAAGAATTTTCACGTCGAGCACCTGAAGCCTGGCAATTTAGACATTGGGTGGATCAAGAAAGTTGGTGTTGAGGTATTGTCATCACCATACATCTGGAAAATGTCATGGTTTTTGATGATGATGCTATGATCAGAATATCTCCTTCTTAGTGTGATTGAATATAAAGCTGATAATCCTTATATATTAAGAAGTTTAACAACACCAGGTTAAAGTCCAACAGGTTTATTTGGTAGCAAAAGCCACACAAGCTTTCGGAGCTCTTAGCCCCTTCTTCAGGTGAGTGGGAATTCTGTTCACAAACAGAGCTTATAGATACATCGATGACATTTTCTTCCTTTGGACTCATGGTGAACAATCACTGAAACAACTCTATGATGACATCAACAAGTTCCATCCCACCATCAGGCTCACCATAGACTACTCTCCGGAATCGGTTGCATTCTTGGACACACGCATCTCCATTAAGGACGGACACCTCAGCACCTCACTGTACCGCAAGCCCACGGATAACCTCACGATGCTCCACTTCTCCAGCTTCCACCCTAAATACGTTAAAGAAGCCATCCCCTACGGACAAGCCCTCCGTATACACAGGATCTGCTCGGATGAGGAGGATCGCAACAGACACCTCCAGACGCTGAAAGATGCCCTCATAAGAACAGGATATGGCTCTAGACTCATGGATCAACAGTTCCAACGCGCCACAGCGAAAAACCGCACCGACCTCCTCAGAAGACAAACACGGGACACAGTGGACAGAGTACCCTTCGTTGTCCAGTACTTCCCCGGAGCGGAGAAGCTACGGCATCTCCTCCGGAGCCTTCAACATGTCATTGATGAAGACGAACATCTCGCCAAGGCCATCCCCACACCCCCACTTCTTGCCTTCAAACAACCGCACAACCTCAAACAGACCATTGTCCGCAGCAAACTACCCAGCCTTCAGGAGAACAGTGACCATGACACCACACAACCCTGCCACAGCAACCTCTGCAAGACGTGCCGGATCATCGACACAGATGCCATCATCTCACGTGAGAACACCATCCACCAGGTACACGGTACATACTCTTGCAATTCGGCCGCAAGCCCACGGATAACCTGTTGTCTACCTGATACGCTGCAAGAAAGGATGTCCCGAGGCATGGTACATTGGGGAAACTATGCAGACGCTGCGACAACGGATGAATGAACACCGCTCGACAATCACCAGGCAAGACTGTTCTCTTCCTGTTGGGGAGCACTTCAGCGGTCACGGGCATTCGGCCTCTGATATTCGGGTAAGCATTCTCCAAGGCGGCCTTCGCGACACACGACAGCGCAGAGTCGCTGAGCAGAAACTGATAGCCAAGTTCCGCACACACGAGGACGGCCTCAACCGGGATATTGGGTTCATGTCACACTATTTGTAACTCCCACAGTTGCGTGGACCTGCAGAGTTTCACTGGCTGTCTTGTCTGGAGACAATACACATCTTTTTAGCCTGTCTTGATGCTCTCTCCACTCACATTGTTTCGTCTCTTAAAGACTTGATTAGTTGTAAGTATTTGCATTCCAACCATTATTCATGTAAATTGAGTTTGTGTCTTTATAAGCTCTGTTTGTGAACAGAATTCCCACTCACCTGAAGAAGGGGCTAAGAGCTCCGAAAGCTTGTGTGGCTTTTGCTACCAAATAAACCTGTTGGACTTTTACCTGGTGTTGTTAAACTTCTTACTGTGTTTACCCCAGTCCAACGCCGGCATCTCCACATCAATCCTTATATATCCCAACCTTTCCTCACATCCCTCCATGGTTGAGCCGATCCTTTTGCCATCTTGCGTATATTCCTCCATCCTACAGTCTTCTAGTCTTTCTTTATCTATCACCCTCCTTTTGCCCTTTTATTAGGGAAACAGCTTCTTGTTGGCTGAGCTCTATTGCCATGAGTTCCATTCTCAGACCCCTTCCATTTTTCTATTCCTCTACCTTCCTTCAAAAACCTAATTGAATCCCATTCTTTAAACCAAGTCTTTAACCTCCTTTACCTCTTATCAATTCTGAACTGCACCATGGGACATTGTGTCAAATATATAAAGATAGAGTGCCAGCTGTTATTGTCCTTCCATTCCCATCGTTCTGTTCACTCTCACAATAGCCGACCAATTCCATTTTATATCAGTTCTGAGATAAGGTGTCCATCTAGAGGATTTATATTTTATTTTCTTTTTCAGATGGTAATTTTCTGCCATTCTTATTTTTTAAACCTTACCTTTGTTTGAGAAGAAAATCCTGACAATGAAAATTTCTTCAACAAGGTTTCTCGTATCTAAGTTAATGGCAGAAGAAAGTATTTTATTAGGTGAAGAGAAAATAAATAGAACATACATAGAACAGTACAGCACAGAACAGGCCCTTCGGCCCACGATGCTGTGCTGAGCTTTATCTGAAACCAAGATCAAGCTATCCCACTCCCTATCATCCTGGTGTGATCCATGTGCCTATCCAATAACCGCTTAAATGTTCCTAAAGCGTCTGACTCCACTATCACTGCAGGCAGTCCATTCCACACCCCAACCACTCTCTGCGTAAAGAACCTACCTCTGATATCCTTCCTATATCCCCCACCATGAACCCTATAGTTATGCCCCCTTGTAATAGCTCCATCCACCCGAGGAAATAGTCTTTGAACGTTCACTCTATCTATCCCCTTCATCATTTTATAAACCTCTATTAAGTCTCCCCTCAGCCTCCTCCGCTCCAGAGAGAACAGCCCTAGCTCCCTCAACCTTTCCTCATAAGACCTACCCTCCAAACCAGGCAGCATCCTGGTACATCTCCTCTGCACTCTTTCCAGCGCTTCCACATCCTTCCTTTAGTGAGGTGACCAGAACTGCACACAATATTCCAAATGTGGTCTCACCAAGGTCCTGTACAGTTGCAGCATAACCGCACGGCTCTTAAACTCCAACCCCCTGTTAATAAAAGCTAACACACTACAGGCCTTCTTCACAGCTCTATCCACTTGAGTGGCAACCTTTAGAGATCTGTGGATATGGACCCCAAGATCTCTCTGTTCTTCCACAGTCTTCAGAACCCTACCTTTGACCCTGTAATCCACATTTAAATTTGTCCTACCAAAATGAATCACCTCACATTTATCAGGGTTAAACTCCATTTGCCATTTTTCAGCCCAGCTTTGCATCCTATCTATGTCTCTTTGCAGCCTACAACAGCCCTCCACCTCATCCACTACTCCACCAATCTTGGTGTCATCAGCAAATTTACTGATCCACCTTTCAGCCCCCTCCTCTAAGTCATTAAAACAAATCACAAAGAGCAGAGGACCAAGCACTGATCCCTGTGGCACTCCGCTAGCAACCTGCCTCCAGTCCGAAAATTTTCCATCCACCACCACCCTCTGTCTTCAATCAGATAGCCAGTTACCTATCCAATCGGCCAACTTTCCCTCTATCCCACACCTCCTTACTTTCATCATAAGCCGACCATGGGGGACCTTATCAAACGCCTTACTAAAATCCATGTATAAGACATCAACTGCCCTACCTTCATCAACACACTTAGTTACCTCCTCAAAAAATTCAATCAAATTTGTGAGGCACGACTTGCCCTTCACGAATCCGTGCTGACTATCCCGGATTAATCCACATCTTTCTAAATGGTCGTAACTCCCATCCCTAAGGACCTTTTCCATCAAGTTACCAACCACCGAAGTAAGACTAACCAGTCTATAATTACCGGGGTCATTTCTATTCCCTTTCTTAAACAGAGGAACAACATTCGCCACTCTCCAGTCCTCTGGCACCATCCCCGTGGACAGTGAGGACCCAAAGATCAAAACCAAAGGCTCTGCAATCTCATCCCTTGCCTCCCAAAGAATCCTAGGATATATTTCATCAGGCCCAGGGGACTTATCGACCTTCAGTTTATTCAAAACTGCCAGGACATCCTCCCTCCGAACATCTATTTCCTCCAGCCTATTAACCTGTAACACCTTCTCTTCCTCAAAAACATGGCCCCTCTCCTTGGTGAACACTGAAGAAAAGTATTCATTCATCACCTCGCCTATCTCTACTGACTCCATACACAAGTTCCCACTACTGTCCTTGACTGGCCCTAACCTCACCCTGGTCATTCTTTTATTCCTCACATAAGAGTAAAAAGTCTTGGGATTTTCCTTGATCCGACCCGCCAAGGACTTCTCATGTCCCCTCCTAGCTCTCCCATGCCCCTTTTTCAGCTCATTCCTTGCTAACTTGTAACCCTCAATCGAGCCATCTGAACCATGTTTCTTCATCCCTACATAAGTTTCCCTCTTCCTTTTCACAAGACATTCCACCTCTTTTGTGAACCATGGTTCCCTCACTCGGCCATTTCCTCCCTGCCTGACAGGGACATACCTATCAAGGACACCCAGTATTTGTTCCTTGAAAAAGTTCCACTTTTCGTTAGTGCCTTTCCCTGACAGTCTCTGTTCCCATCTTATGCCCCCTAATTCTTGCCTAATCGCATCATAATTACCTCTCCCCCAATTGTAAACCTTGCCCTGCCGTACGGCCCTATCCCTCTCCATTGCAGTAACAAATAATGCTGGGAAACTGGTGGAAATGGTGAGTGAAGCTTACCTTCTTATCCACGAATGTTCCAAAGACCAGAATAAAGAATCCCTAAAAAAGGAAGACATTCTTCAGCAGTTAACCAATAGATCTTTAACGAAGTGTAAACTTTTTAAAAACTTTGCACTACTTATTATAAATAGAACATTTGTCAATAGATCAATCAGGTTAAAATAGATTTTACAAGCAGAGGTTTCTTTTAACCAGTGATACCCAATGCAAACCTTATCAGAGCAAATTCATGGCAGGTCGGGAAAACAGGTTCCCTCCCTCTCCCACAAAAATGTTGCCTGGTGGTTTTAGATCCACACCCTACATAATCAAACTATGTTCCCTATTAAAACTTGTAAGTTACTAGGGTGGTCAGGATGATTAAAATTCTTATCCTTGTTTTCAAAGTGATGGAAGGGATTATCAACATTGCTATTAAGTGGTAACTCAGAAATGTCAGAGGTAATAGTGGATGCGTTAATGGTTATTTATCAAAATTCGTTGGATTCTGGGGTAGTGCCGGCGGATTGGAAAATGGCTAATGTTACGCCGCTGTTTAAAAAAGGAAATAGACAAAAGGCGGGTAACTACAGGCCGATTATCTTAATGTCTGTAATTGGGAAAATGCTGGAATCCATCATTAAAGAATAAATAGCAGGCCATCTGGATAAGAATGGTTCGATTAAGCAGACGCAGCATGGATTCATGAGGGGAAAGTCGTGCTTGACGAACTTGTTGGATTTTTCTGAAGATGTGACTAGTGCGGCTGACGGAGGGGAACCGGTGGATGCGGTGTTTTTGGATTTCCAAAAAGCGTTTGATAAGGTGCCTCACAAAAGGTTGCTGAAGAAGATTGGGTCACACGGAGTTGGGGGTAGGGTGTTAGCGTGGATTGGGGATTGGCTATCCGACAGGAAGCAGAGAGTCGGAATAAATGGGTGCTTTTCTGGTTGGCAGATGGTAACTAGTCGCGTGCCGCAAGGATTGGTACTGGGGCCTCAACTATTTACCATTTATATAGATGACCTGGAAGAGGGGACTGAGTGTAGGGTAACAAAGTGTGCAGACGACACAAAAATAAGTGGAAAAGTGAATCGTGTGGAGGGCGTAGAAGGTCTGCAGAGAGATTTGGACAGGCTGAGTGAGTGGGCGGGGATCTGGCAGATGGAATATAACGTTGACAAATGCAAGGTTATTCACTTTGGAGGAAATAATAGCAAATTGGATTATTATCTAAATGGAAAAAAATTACAACATGCTACTGTGCAAAGGGACCTGGGGGTCCTTGTGCATGAGACGCAAAAACCCAGTCTGCAGGTGCAACAGGTGATCAAGAAGGCAAATGGGATGTTGGCCTATATCGCAAGGGGGATAGAATATAAAAGCAGAGATGTCTTGCTGCATCTGTACAGGGCATTGGTGAGGCCGCAGCTGGAATAATGTGTGCAGTAATGGTCCCCTTATTTGCGGAAGGATATATTAGCCTTGGAGGAAGTGCAGAGAAGGTTCACCAGGTTGATACCAGAGATGAGGGGTGTTGATTATGAGGAGAGACTGAGCAGATTGGGTTTGTACTCGTTGGAATTTAGAAGGCTGAGGGGGGATCTTATAGAGACCTATAAGATAATGAAGGGGCTGGATAGGGTAGAGGTGGAGAGATTCTTTCCACTTAGAAAGGAAGCTAGGACTAGAGGGCACAGCCTCAAAATAAAGGGGGGTCAGTTTAGGACAGAGTTGAGGAGGAACGTCTTCTCTCAGAGGGTGGTGAATCTCTGGAATTCACTGCCCACTGAAGTGGTGGAGGCTACCTCGTTGAATATGTTTAAATCACGGATAGATGGATTCCTGATCGGTAAGGGAATTAGGGGTTATAGGGGTTAGGCGGGTAAGTGGAACTGATCCACTTCAGATCAGCCATGATCTTATTGAATGGCGGGGCAGGCTCGAGGGGCTAGATGGCCTACTCTTGCTCCTATTTCTTATGTTCTTTATGTTCTTAATAACCTGCTCACAGATGGTCAGTTTGGGTTCCTCCAAGATCATTCAGCTCCTGACCTTATTACAGCTTTGGTTCAAATATGGATAAAAGAGCTGAATGTCAGAGGTGAGGCAAGATTGACAGCCCTTGACATCAAAGCAGCATTTGACTGAGTGTGGCATCAAGAAAACCCTAGCAAAACTGCAGTCAATAGGAATTGGGGGGAAAACTCTCCGCTGTTTGGAGTTATACATGGCATAAAGGAAGACGGTTGTGGTTGTTGGAGATCAGTCATCTCAGCTCCAGGACATCACTGCAGGAGTTCCTCAGGTTAGTGTCCTAGGACCAACGATTTTCAGCTGCTTCATCAATGACCTACATTCCATCATCAGGTCAGAAGTGTGGGTGTTCGCTGATGACTGCACAATGCTCAGTATCATTCACGACTCCTCAGATACTGAATCAGTCCATGCCTAAATGTAGTAAGACCTGGACAATATCCAGGCTTGAGCTGACAAGTGACAAGTTTCATTCACACACACAAGTGCCAAGCAATGACCATCTCCAAACAAGAGAGGATCTAACCATTGCCCCTTGACATTCAATGGCATTACCATCACTGAATCCCCCACTGTCAACATCCTGGGATTATCATTGAACAGAAAATGAGCTGGATTAGCCATGTAAGTACTGCGGCTACCAGAGCAGGTCAAACGCTCGGAGTTCTGCGACGAGTAGCTCACCTCTTGACCCCCCCCCCCCTACCTCGTTCCCCCCACCCCCTCCAAAGCCTGTTCACCATCTACAAGGCCCAAGTCAGGGGTTTAATAGAATACTCTTCACTTGCTTGGATAAGTGCAGCTCCAACAACACTCAAGAAATTCAAAATCATCCAGGACAAAGCTACCCATTACACAGAAGTTCAGTCCCTCCAGCAACGATGAACAGTGGCAGCTATGTATGCCATCTACAAGATGCACTGCAGGAACTCAGCATTTGGCAGCACGACCACTTCTATCTAGAAGGACAAGAGCAGCAGGTACCTCGGAAAACCACCAACTGAAGGTTCCCCTTCAAGATCCTCACCATTCGGACTTGGAAATATATCACCATTCCTTTTCAGTGGCTGGGCCAAAGTCCTGGAACTCCTTCCCTAACAGCACTGTGGATGTATCTACACCTCAAGGGCTGCAGCAGTTCAAAAAGGCAGCTTCAGCACCACCTTCTCAAGGGCAACTAGAGGTGGGCAAGAAATGCTGACCTAACCTGCAACATCCCCATCCTGTAAAATAATTTTTAAAAGTCTCTTCATGGCCCTCCACATTCTATCTCTGCCCTACAATCATTAGAGATCTCTGTACCTTCAGTTCTGTCCTCTTGTGTATTGCCAATAATGATCTTCACTGGCAACCTTGTCTCTTCAGTTGTGTTGGCCTCAAAGTTTGAAATGATCTCCCTAAACATTTCCTTGGTAGTCCATGGCTCTCATTTACAGTGAGGTGGGTGGGGAGAGGAGATAATCAGTGGCTGGGAAATATGAGAAAGGTGGAGAATTTAATACTCCACCTTTAAACTGAAGAATGATCCTTGAAGTATAGAATTTATGGACCATGCTTGACTGATAATAATTACTTCAAATATATTTGACTGCATAAATATGAGTTAACTAAATAGTAAATCAAACATTATAAAACATAAATGATACATACCTGAAAAGCATTGAGAATAGTAAATATGTAATGGAAAGCCTTAGGAGAACCCTTTTGAAAGGTTGGTATTCCAAATGCCCAGGTGAGTCCGAGGATTGGGGTTAACACAGCAATGCTTCTCACAACTTGTTTGAACGTTTCTCTCTCCTGATTATTTTCTCTGGATCTGTACCCGATTGTTGGCCGTAACAGTTTAAATATGACAACAATCAGAATAATGAGGTTTATTGCGATTATAACCAGTGCAGGTATAACAAATGCAAGTAGAGGGTACTCTTTCTCCCAGCCAAGCCAGCAGGCACCTTCTCTTGTGTAACTGTCTCTTGGGTAGGTAACTCCAATGGTGATGACAGAGATTATTAATGGAGATAGATAACCAATAATAAATGATATTCCCAACATAGCTGACTTACTGAGATTATGGAATGGGAAAAGCAAACGATAGACAAGTAGTAGGCCCAGGGTTAACATCCAAAAAAATAAGGCAAGATAGAAAAAGTGAATGAAGAAAGTAGCAGCTATGCAAGCCCCCGTTCCTGGTGTTACAGCTGAAGCCACAATGAACCATATATCAGCTACCAGCAGATTTACCGCTATATTCAGAATTCCAACATGGCGAGTATATGAAGTCTTACTTTTGGTCACATGTTTCCACACCATGGCCTCTATAATAATAGTGATTACTAAACATCCTATTGATATGGCAACTCCAATTTTGGTTATATACCGCAAAGCTGGGTCGCTCACGGAATCGGGAGACATTAAAATAGAAAAGGATGTCAGGTGATCACAGTTACATAAGATATTTTCCCCATTAATTTCAGGTGTACAGCCGGTGTCACTCCATGCGCCATTGCCACTAAAATCCCAAAATGCACACATGGCAGTGTTGCGATCAAGCGTGCGATTTCTTGGTGAAAAGGTCATGCTGATGTTAACAGGTTTCTTAATGTTTAATGTTATTGTCACAACAAGACCATTAATCAAAAAGTCTCCATCGAAGGTTGCAATTTTGGGTAAAATATCAATCCATGTTGGATATGCAATGGTGATAACTATGGCATTTGATGGCATATCTTCAAATTCTTCAGCAGAAATGAACACATTAGCACTTAAATTGGAATATTTTTCAATGGGAAAATTAGCAAAGGTTTCATTAAAAGAAGTGTTATTGTTCTGACGAATTCTAGAAGCACGGAACTCAAGATTCTCTTCTTTGATGTGTAAAGTATCATTCTGCAACTTGAGGCGCGTATTAAAATTTTCCACTGACTGCAACAATTGAGAACTAGGGGGGTTGGGATTATCTTCATATTGTGTGTTTGTGAGATCTTTCCATGTTTCTATTGATGCAGAAGAGATAACTCTGCTTACAGTATGCAAGAAATTCTGAAAAACACAAAAGAAAGCTTTATTAATCAAATAGTCAATTCCAAATTCAAAGGCCTGAATTTTCAGGAGGGTGAGCGCCACATAACCCATCCACATAAACCATCCCCATTGATTCTGTTCCACCTACTGCCATTGGCTAAGCATTCACATTCCTCCGGGTTGGAGAATTCTAAATGTGCACAGCCCTCTGTGTGAAGAAACCTTTTCTCATCTTAGAACTAAATGACTACCCCTTATTCTAATACTGTGACCCTTATGTTCTCGACTCTCCAATCAGGGAAAAGATTTCTCAGTATCTACCCTGTCAAGTCCCTTAGGAATTTTATATGTTTCAATTAGATCACCTTAATCTTTCAAATTTGAGGAAATGTAGGCCTAATCTACACAATCTCTCATCGTAGAACAATCCCCTCATCACAGGGATGAGACTACCGAACTTTTGTTGCATCCCCTCTGGGTTAACTATGTATTTCCATGATAAGGAGACCAAATTTGTATGGCCTCACTAATACCTTGTGTAATTGTTATGGTCTTTTTATGCCTATGCAGATCTAAAGGAGATACACCCAGATCTTTATGACAGGGCGATGGCAGAATGAGGCTATTGGATCAAATGATCAACCATGATCATACTAAAAATCCCACCCAAAAACTACAATGGTGGTGATGAATAATCAGCTTGGTTTTAGCTCAAGACTAAATGCTGACATTAATTAATTAGCGACAGAAAATCCCACATTCTAACCACCCTCCTGAATTTTCTATCAAATTTATTGCTGACCTTTTTACATTTATTATCATAGTTTTGGTCTCCCTAACAAGTGGAAATATCTTCTCTTCACATGCATTATCAAATCCATTTAAAACCTTAAAGATTGTAATGTTGCTGCCCCTCAACTTTCCCTTATCAGAAATAGTTGGTTCAATCTTTCTTGACAGCATACACTACACCAGATCTAAATTGCTGTATCCAAGCCCAAAGTCTCTTCCCCGGGTCTGTTTATTTTAGTGGAACGTAACACAACCAGTGAATCAGTCATGAGGTTTCTTTGGGGGGGGAAATGCTTCTGACTTGCATTTGATTCATTGCTGTTGAGATTGATGTGTTTCCCATTGAACTGTATCCTACTAATTAGGATGAACCATGTTTGGACATTCTGGAAGTCAAGACTGCTTGTTAATAACTTAGGAAATTTTCAAACCTTTTAGCTAATTTTCAAATGAACCTAATGTGGAAAAATACTGATGAGAAGTAAGATTCCTCAAGAAGAAATTATGGATGTTGGCAGGTGAAAGAAATTTCACTTTCCTACACTACAAATTGGAGTATGCACCTCCAGTGCACAAGTAATTTGTGCCATCACAGTTTCTCTTGGAATTATAGAATCCTCGCAGTGCAGTAGGAGGACATTCGGCCCATGCTGAACCACCTTGCTGACAGAACATCTTTCCCAAGCCTATTCTCCACCCTATTCCCATAACCCCACGCATTTACCCCAATAATCCCCCCTAACCTACACATCTTGGGGCACTAAGGGAAAATGGAATAAGGCCAATCTATCTAATCTGCTCATATTTTGAGTGTGGAGGAAACCAGAGCATGCAGAAGTAACACATGTAGACGTGAGGAGAATGTGCAAACTACACTCAAATAATCACCCAAGGCTGGAACCAAACCCAGGTCCCTGGCGCTGTGAGGCAGCAGTGCTAACCACTGTGCCACTCTGCCGCCCATCTTATTTGCGTATCGAATATAAAAGACAGTCCTTTGAGATTAGCGCCAGAATTCTACCACCCCGCCCGCCACGGAATCGGAGCAGGCGAGGGGCGGACAACAGAGATGTCCGTTGACCTCGAGTGGGAATTTCCAGTCTCGCTTGAGCAAGGCCGTAAAATCTCGCTCTAGGTATAGTAAAAGACAAAATATGTGACAGTCATTCAAACCTCAAAAAACTATTCTGATGACACAGTTCTGAAACATACTTAATTTTCTATACAAGCCGTGTAGTGGAAGTTCTGAGAGAAATGTCCATCCCATTGAAGGTGCTATGAACAGAATAAGGCCTGACAAACTCATTTCATTCCACCCAACAATCTGAAGGTTTAAACCAGGTTGCAGTGGTGAAGGACTAACTTCATTACTTAATGCACTGTTCCACAAAAAGTGATTCTATAAGCAACACATTCAATATTTCCCTTGCTACTTCTACATGAAGGAGAGAAATGGAGAAAAGTGTCAGGCTCAAGACTGTTTCCAGCAGATGTTCGTTCTTACCCCGACATCTGTTTCATCAACAGTGGTGTTTACATTTGAAATTGATGTCAGAATGGTAACCACAGCTTGGACGTTGCCGGGGGTGGTTATGTTAACCTCGTCGGTGACATTGGATAATTCTTGAAGTAGATTCGAAAATTTAGTTTCCAAATCGGTGGTATTTACCGCCTGCAAATGAAATTAAAAACGGTTATGGAAACATTTGAAATTGATGGACTGGAAAAGACAAAGTGGTAAATTGTGCACAGTCCACGGAGTCATGGTGTAACTGCCTAGCACGATCCCAGTGCACCCTCTATTCCCACTCCATCAACAATCACATAATCTCCTGGGAAAGGCAAAAGGAAATAGCTTTCTAAAAACCCTATGCAAATTCAGTGAGTCAAAATGGCAAAATTCGTCTCTAGCTCACAAATGCAATCGTAATAAGTTCCAGAAGAACATCGTGACTATGAAACATATCATTTAATACTCAACCTTCAAACCTGGACATGTTATTCTAGATAATGGTGGAATGTCTTGTGAAAAGGAAGAGGGAAGCTTATGTAGGGATGAGGTGACAAGGTTCAGATGGCTCAATTGAGGGTTACAAGTTAGCAAGGAATGAGCTGAAAAAGGGGCTTAGGAGAGCTAGGAGGGGACACGAGAAGTCCTTGGTGGGTCGGATCAAGGAAAATCCCAAGGCTTTTTACTCTTATGTGAGGAATAAAAGAATGACCAGGGTGAGGTTAGGGCCGGTCAAGGACAGTAGTGGGAACTTGTGTATGGAGTCAGTAGAGATAGGCGAGGTGATGAATGAATACTTTTCTTCAGTGTTCACCAAGGAGAGGGGCCATGTTTTTGAGGAAGAGAAGGTGTTACAGGCTAATAGGCTGGAGGAAATAGATGTTCGGAGGGAGGATGTCCTGGCAGTTTTGAATAAACTGAACGTCGATAAGTCCCCTGGGCCTGATGAAATATATCCTAGGATTCTTTGGGAGGCAAGGGATGAGATTGCAGAGCCTTTGGCTTTGATCTTTGGGTCCTCACTGTCCACGGGGATGGTGCCAGAGGACTGGAGAGTGGCGAATGTTGTTCCTCTGTTTAAGAAAGGGAATAGAAATGACCCTGTTAACTATAGACTGGTTAGTCTTACTTCGGTGGTTGATAAATTGATGGAAAAGGTCCTTAGGGATGGGATTTATGACCATTTAGAAAGATGTGGATTAATCCGGGATAGTCAGCACGGATTCGTGAAGGGCAAGTCATGCCTCACAAACTTGATTGAATTTTCTGAGGAGGTAACTAAGTGTGTTGATGAAGGTAGGGCAGTTGATGTCATATACATGGATTTTAGTAAGGCGTTTGATAAGGTCCCCCATGATCGGCTTATGATGAAAGTAAGGAGGTGTGGGATAGAGGGAAAGTTGGCCGATTGGATAGGTAACTGGCTATCTGATCGAAGACAGAGGGTGGTGGTGGATGGAAAATTTTCGGACTGGAGGCAGGTTGCTAGCAGAGTGCCACAGGGATCAGTGTTTGGTCCTCTGCTCTTTGTGATTTTTATTAATGACTTAGAGGAGGGGGCTGAAGGGTGGATCAGTAAATTTGCTGATGACACCAAGATTGGTGGAGTAGTGGATGAGGTGGAGGGCTGTTGTAGGCTGCAAAGAGACATAGATAGGATGCAAAGCTGGGCTGAAAAATGGCAAATGGAGTTTAACCCTGATAAATGTGAGGTGATTCATTTTGCTAGGACTGATTTAAATGTGGATTACAGGGTCAAAGGTAGGGTTCTGAAGACTGTGGAGGAACAGAGAGATCTTGGGGTCCATATCCACAGATCTCTAAAGGTTGCCACTCAAGTGGATAGAGCTGTGAAGAAGGCCTATAGTGTGTTAGCTTTTATTAACACGGGGTTGGAGTTTAAGAGCCGTGCGGTTATGCTGCAACTGTACAGGACCTTGGTGAGACCACATTTGGAATATGGTGTGCGGTTCTGGTCACCTCACTATAAGAAGGATGTGGAATCGCTGGAAAGAGTGCAGAGGAGATTTACCAGGATGCTGCCTGGTTTGGAGGGTAGGTCTTATGAGGAAAGGTTGAGGGAGCTAGGGCTGTTCTCTCTGGAGCGGAGGAGGCTGAGGGGAGACTTAATAGAGGTTTATAAAATGATGAAGGGGATAGATAGAGTGAACGTTCAAAGACTATTTCCTCGGGTGGATGGAGCTATTACAAGGGGGCATAACTATAGGGTTCATGGTGGGAGATATAGGAAGGATATCAGAGGTAGGTTCTTTACGCAGAGAGTGGTTGGGGTGTGGAATGGACTGCCTGCAGTGATAGTGGAGTCAGACACTTTAGGAACATTTAAGCGGTTATTGGATAGGCACATGGAGCACACCAGGATGGTAGGGAGTGGGATAGCTTGATCTTGGTTTCAGATAAAGCTCGGCACAACATCGTGGGCCGAAGGGCCTGTTCTGTGCTGTACTGTTCTATGTTCTATAAGGCCTAGCCAATGTCTTAAATTAGGACAACATACTGATTTTTTTGTTTTATATTCGGTCATTTTAGCAATGCATCCTAATACTCCATTCGATTTCATCACAGTCTTGCTGCATCATTTGTAACTTTACAGCAATACAAGTGCTCATAAATCCTAAGTCATATGGTACACATCTGCTTGGTATTAGCCTACCTGCATACATAACATTGCATTTGTTGGTATTCAGTGCCATCTACCAAACATTAATCCATTTCACCACTGAATCTGGATCTGACTGCATTTATTTGTTAACGTCCAAAGTCCTAACATTTATGCAAAACTTCGTTTCACTCTCAAACTGGAGAAAAGTTCACTTTATCTAGACTATTGAAATAGATTGTGAAGAGAAAAGGTTATAACACCAACCATTTCAGGACTTCATTTGTCTTCACCTGGAAATACAACCATAATGCAACCCATTCCTTAACCAACCCAAAATCAGCCTATCAATTCCAAAAGGAAACTGTCGAGCTTCTCAGTTTATGTTTCTGTCTCTTCCTCTCTCCCTCCTCATTTTGTGTTACTCATTGTCCCTCTTTCTCTTCCTCCCCCAAGTTTGTGTTTCCCTCTCACCAGATTGTGCCTCTTCTCTCTCTCCTACATCACACACTTATCTAGATAGCCACATGAACGGAGTGGGAACGGAGGGATACAAAAGAATGGTCTAGTTTGGACCAGGGAGCAGCACGGGCTTGGAGGGCTGAAGGGCCTGTTCCTGTGCTGTATTGTTCTTTGTTCTTTGTTCTGATGATAGCCATTATTTAACAGTTAGCTGGCATCAATGCTACCCTTCCCCAGCCAAGCCTGGACACCACGTTTTCTGATTCTTAGACCTTCAAGATTGAGGGTAACTTCCTTCCACTCCGGTTCAATGGATTCTGAGATGGTCGATGAGTTTGATGCATAATTTGCAGGCTCTGTTACACGTGGGGAAGTTTGCTTTGAGATTTGGGTGGATGAGATATTGGGAGGTTTGTGCACTTTCACCAAAGCCTTGATTTTGCCTCAAATGTTTCCAACAAAGTCTCTCGGTGTTTTCAGAGCCTTCTGAATAAAACTTCTCCATATTGGTCAGTCACAAGTTAGGAACTCCCATGAGTCAATGGAGGTGTTTGACCTCTTTAGCGATGTTTTGAGGACATCCATAAAAAGTGTTCCTGTCATCCTCCTGGGTGCCCCCTGCCACAATCAAGTTCTGAGTAGAACAGTTGCTTTGGGAGTTTGGTGCCAGACAAAGAAATGATATTTTCAGACCAGTGGAGCTGTTTTTGTGATCGATGCCTCAAAGCTGGGCTTTGGAGAATCTTGAGAAGACGTCACTTTGAGGTGCTTATTCAGCATTTTAACTTCAGTGTCTTTGTGAATTCCATACCTTCCAGTCCACCAAAAAGTGTAAATTCTAATCCTTAGCAAAATGGATTTCAACTAACTAACGACTGTGCTAAAACAAAACAATGAAGAATTTGCTGTGAACACATCTTAGGGAACAGCACTGACTGTAGTTTCTACTTTAATAATTCATACCTGAAGAATATTGTTGATTTCCTCAGAGAGACAAAAATCTAATTCCTTTTCATACTTCCCATTCTCTCCACATCTTCTCTTCTTAACCCCTGGCTGATTTTCACAGGGGATTTCTGCGATGCTATTATAATTTGTTGTGCCATATATTTCATCATGACATGGTATTTTATCATCTGTTTAAAGAAAACAACATTGATACAACTTTCCAAAAGCTACATAATTACTGTTCCTTTAAATAATCATTTGTTCCATATTTATCAGTTCTGTATATACCTGATTATTGATATATGAATATATACCACAGTGCATAGAAGTGTAATGGAGAACAATTATTGACAGACAATTATTTCTATCCTCAAGTTTTATACAAATATCAATGGGTTCATTTGGAACTGGAATGAGTTGCCTTGCTAATAAGTGAAATGAATGAAAGGGAAAAGTAAGAGTCAATGGGAGAAATGGTCAATTCCACCAGGCTGGAATCAGGTGGAAGAAGCCAGCCTTC
The DNA here is from genome assembly GCF_964213995.1 of Mustelus asterias. NCBI lineage: Eukaryota > Metazoa > Chordata > Chondrichthyes > Carcharhiniformes > Triakidae > Mustelus > Mustelus asterias. The sequence continues at coordinate 79,049,347 of NC_135805.1, forward strand.
CACTCCTTCCATCGGATTCCAGCCCAGTGGAGTTGATCACTTCAAAATTGCTTCCAATGTCTTTTTTTTTCCTTCTATTACTTTCATTTTATAGCAAACCAACACTGAAGCAGTCTAGGACCATTTCAATGTCCGGGACTCATTTAAATATAAATGGCGAGCTGCTTGCACACTTGGAAATGGCTGTGCTGATTAAGGTTAGGTTAGAAGGAGGCTTCAGATTGATCATGGATAGTCTCATTATACAACACTAAGGGGGCAATCTTACCAAAAAGCTTCTAAGTGCCGAACGAGCGTGAAAATGGAGAACTGCGCCAATTTTTTTGGATGAGCAATCATCGGGCGCTTAGGAAAAAAAGAGTCCAATGTGATTCTTGCAAGTCGGGTGAGGGGGTGGAGCCCATGTTCACCGAGAAGCTGGCTGCTGAGCTCCAGGGGCGCCCCAATCTCCCATTACACTGTGTGCAATCCGCCTGCCTCCCTCATCATGGCCACGCTCCCTTCATGGGCCCATTGCATTCAGGCCCTGGCCCCCTTAGGCCCCACCCCTTCAGGCCCCATTCCCTTGGACCCTGCCCCCTTGGCACTCCCAGTGGCTTCTTTAAATATATATAAAAAAGAAAAGGTGGGACCCTTACGCTGAGGCTGGGGAAATAATAATAGGGAACCAGGAAATAACAAAGCAGTTAAATAAATACTTTGCGCCATTCTTTTAACTTTCCAAAAATACTAAATAATCAAGGGGCAAAAGGGGAGGAAATAAATACAGTAGCTATCACTAGAGAAAATGTACTAGGCAAACCAATTGAGCTAAAGGCTAATAAGTCCCTTGGATGGGTGGCATCCTCTGAAAGTAAACGAAGTAGCTACAGAGATAATGGCCGGAATTTTACCGGCCCACCTGCCACGAGAATCAGAGCGGGCGAGGGGCGGACAACGGAAAGTTCTGTTGACCTCGGGTGGGATTTTACGATTTCGGGATGAGTGAGGCTGTAAAATCCCACCCACTGAATCCAGAGGATTGGAAAACTGCCAATGCTAAACATTTTTTATTCAAAATGGAAGGCAGACAAAAATGGTAACTGTAGGCCAGTTAGCTTAATATTCGTCTATTGGAAAATGTTAGTAAATTATAAAAGATTATTAACAGAGCATTTACAAATACATAATTTAATCAGAGTCAGCATAGCTTCATGAAGGAGAAATCATGTCTGATAAATTTATTAGAATATTTTGAGATGGTAACGAGCAGGGTAGATAAAGGGAAACCAGCAACTGTAATGTACTTGGATTTCCAAAAAGCGTTTGATAAGGTACAAAAGATTATGTAATAAGATAAGCGCCCATGGTGTTCAGGGTAATATATTAGCATGGATAGAGGATTGGCTAACTTAGAGAAGATAGAGTTGGGATAAGATGGAGATTCCAAGATGGCAACCTGCAACTAGTGGAGTGCCGTATCTATAATATGTATCAATGACTTGGACAAGGGAAGTGAATGTCCTATTGCCAAGTTTGCTGATTAAAGTTTGAGTGGGCAAAAACTTGGCGGATGGAATGCAATGTAGGAAAAGGTGAAGTAATGCACTTTGGTAGGAAGAATAAAGGGGCTGAATATTATCTAAATGGAGGAAAGCTGCAGCACAGAGGGATTTGGGAGTCGTCATGCGTAAATCACAAAAAGCTAGTATGTAAATTCAGCCAGCAGGTAATAGGGAAGGCAAATAAAATGTTGGTCTTTATCAAAGGGAATAGAGTATAAAAATAGTTAAGTTTTGCTAAAACTATATAAGACAATAGCTAGACCACACCTGGAATACTGCAAACAGTTTGGTCCCTTATCTCAGGAAAATGTATTGGCATTGGAGGTAGTCCAGAGGAGGTTCACTAAGTTGATCCAGATATGGAAGGATTTTCTTATAAGGAGAGGTTGAGTAGGTTGGGCCTGTGCTCACTGGAGTTCAGAAGAATGAGAGGCAACCTAAGTGAGACATATCAAATTCTCAGATGACTTGCCTGTATAGATGCTGAGAAGTTATTTTCCCTGTAGGAGAGTTTAGGACCAGAGGGCATAAGCTCAGAATAAGGAACCACCTATTTAAGACAAAGATGAGGAGGAATTTCTTCTCTAAAGGGCGAGTGAATCTGTGGAATTCTTTTCCATAAGAGGACTGTAGAGGCTGGGTTGATAATCGAGTCATAGAGGTTTACAGCATGGAAACAGGTCCTTCAACCCAACTTGTCCATGTTGTCCCTTTTTTTTAACCCCTAAGCTAGTCCCAATTGCCCGTGTTTGACCCATATCCCTCTTTACCCATCTTACCCATGTAACTGTCTAAACACTTTTTCAAAGACAAATTTGTACCCACCTATATTACTACCTCTGGCAGCTTGTTCCAGACACTCACCACCCTCTGTGTGAAAAGATTTCCCCCCGTAGACCCTTTTGTATTTCACCTCTCTCACCTTAAACCTATGCCCTCTAGTTTTAGACTCCCCTACCTTTGGGAAAAGATATTGACTATCTAGCTGATCTGTGCCCCTCATTATTTTATAGACCTCTATAAGATCACCCTTATGCCTCCTACGCACCAGAGAAAAAAGTCCCATCCCAGCCTATCCAGCCTCTCCTTATAACTCAAACCATCAAGTCCTGGTAGCATCCTAGTAACTCTTTTCTGCAATCTTTCTAGTTTAATAATATCCTTTCTATAATAGGGTGACCAGAATTGCACACAGTATTCCAAGTGTGGCCTTACCAATGTCTTGTACAACTTCAACAAGGCGTCCCAACTCCTGTATTCAATGTTCTGACCAATGAAACCAAGCATGCCGAATGCCTTCTTCACCACTCTGTCCACCTGTGACTCCATTTTCAAGGAGCTATGAACCTGTGCCCCTAGATCTCTTTGTTCTATAACTCTCCCCAACATCCTACCATTAACTGAGTAAGTCCTGCCCTGGTTGGGTCTACCAAAATGCATCATCTTGCATTTATCTCAATTAAACTCCATCTGCCATTCATCAGCCCACTGGCCCAATTGATCAAGATCCCGTTGCAATCCTAGATAACCTTCTTCACTGTCCACTATGCCACCAATCTTGGTGTCATCTGCAAACTTAATAACCATGCCTATTAAATTCTCATCCAAATCATTCATATCAATGACAAATAACAATGGACCCAGCACTGATCCCTGAGGCACACCGCTGGTCACAGGCCTCCAGTTTGAAAAACAACCCTCTACAACCACCCTCTGTCTTCTGTCATCAAGCCAATTTTGTATCCATTTGGCTACCTCACCCTGGATCCCTTGAGATCGAACCTGATGCAACAACCAACCATGTGGTACCTTGTCAAAGGTCTTGCTAAAGTCCATGTAGACAACATCAACTGCACTGCCCTCATCTACTTTCTTGGTTACCTCTTCAAAAAACTCAATCAAATTTGTAGAAATGATTTTCCACTCATAAAGCCATGCCGACTGTCACTAATCAGTCCTTGCGTCTCTAAATGCCTGTAGATCCTGTCTCTCAAAATACCTTCTAACACCTTACCCACTACAAATGTGAGGCTCACCGGCCTGTAGTTCCCAGGCTTTTCCCTGCAGCCCTTCTTAAACAAAGGCACAACATTTGCCACCCTCCAATATTCAGGCACCTCACCTGTGACTGTGATTCAAATATCTCTGCTAGGGGACCCGCAATTTCCTCCCTAGCCTCCCACAATGTCCTGGGATACACTTCATCAGGTCCCGGGGATTTATCTACCTTGATGCGCTTTAAGACTTCCAGCACCTCTTTCTTTGTTATATGTACACTCCTCAAGACATCACAATTTATTTCCCCAAGTTCCCTAACATCCATGCTTTTCTTTACAGTGAATACTGATGAGAAATATTAATTTAGGATCTCACCCATCTCTTGTGGATCCACACATAGATGACCTTGTTGACCCTTAAGAGATCCTACTCTCTCCCTAGTTACTTTTTTGCCCTTAATGTATTTGTAGAAGCTCTTTGGATTCTCCTTTGCCTTATCTACCAAAACAATCTTGTGTCCCCTATTTGCCCTCCTGATTTCTTTCTTAATTCTACTCCTACACCCACTATACTCTTCAAGGGATCCATTTGATCCCAGCTACCTATTCATGTCATATGCCTCCTTCTTCTTCTTGTCCAGGGCCTCAATATCCTGAGTCATTCAGGGTTCCCTACTGTCCTACTGTTCAGAGTGGTGAAGAAGACATTCGGCATGCTTGGTTTCATTGATCAGAACATTGAATACAGGAGTTGGGATGTCTTGTTGAAGTTGTACAAGACATTGGTGAGGCCACACTTGGAATACTGTGTACAGTTCTGGTCACTCTATTATAGAAAGGATATTATTAAACTAGAAAGAGTGCAGAAAAGATTTACTAGGATGCTACCGGAACTTGATGGTTTGACTTATAAGGAGAGGCTGGAAAAACTGGGACTTTTTTCTCTGGAGCGTAGAAGGCTGAGGGGTGATCTTATAGAGGTTTATAAAGTAATGAAGGGCACAGATCAGCTAGATAGTCAATATATTTTCCCAAAGGTAAGGGAATCTAAAACTAGAGGGCTTAGGTTTATGATGAAAGGGGAGTGATACAAGTGTTCAGGGGGCAATTTCTTCACACAGAGGGTGATGAGTGTCTGGAATGAGCTGCCAGAGGTAGTAGTAGAGGTGGGTAAGATGGGTATAGAGGGATATGGGCCAAACACGGGAAATTGGGACTAGCTTAGCGGTTTCAAAAAAAGGGGTGGCATGGACGAGTTGGGCCGAAGGGCCTGTTTCCATGCTGTAAACCTCTATGAACTGCAGTTACATTCTCATTTCTAGCTCTCGCCAAAATTTTCACAGAAAGTCTGTTCCGGGATGGAACAAATTGGCTCAGGAAATGTAAGCAGGTGCAACACACATTGGACAGATCTAACCTGATTCCCACCCAACTGAAAAAGCAAGAGAGAAATCAACCCTCCTTAAATAACACTGAGAACTGGAGCATTAACAATACAAAATGGACTGCCTTTCGTAATGGAAGATGCAAATTGTAGCCACTGCACCTTCCAGACACCAAAGTAGAACACGGGTACAACCAGGTGTGTAACCATATCAGTTATTGAGGAAGTGGCAGCATTGGGCCTGAATCATGACTGCGTTTGTACCAAATTGTCCAAATGACAAACCTTGAGAAATTAGGAAAGTCTGCTTTAATTTCTTTTTGTGCTAAATTTGCCAACCATTAAGTTCCCCAAATCTCCAGAGAATGGGGAATCTCCTGATCTCCTAATACCTTAATCTCTTGATATCTCGGTGAGATTACTACATTTTGGCATTAGTGATTCAGACTATGCAGCATCCTAAGGAAATGAATTTCCTTAAATGATCACATAATTGTCCAAAGTGCCTTAACATCAAACAATGCAAATGCAGATACCCAATATTTTAAACTCTACACATTTACAACTTCAAATGCTCACTAGTAAAATTATTCTATTATTCAAAAGATTACTTACCAGGTAACAATTCAGTTTTGTATTTTGGAGAAAGATTTTTGATTTGGGTGGTGATTTCGTTCGAAGTTAAAAGTTTCTTAGAGACTACTTGATGGACTATAATTACACTCCCTTTGCTAAATCAGTAAAGACAAGAAAAAGGGATTATTGTAGCCATTTTCTTAATTCAATTCATTCAAACTAAGAACCGAATGAAGGTGTGAATGAATGGGAAATTCAACTTTTATCTTCGTTGGTAAATGGGGACGGGGTCTCATCCCACTGGAGAAGCCCGAATCGGCATGCTGAGTGGGCAATTGTGCGCGCGCTGATCTGTCAGTGCGGAAATCAGCTCCTGCACATTGCCCCCCCCCCCCCAAATTGCCAGCCTCCCGATTGCCTTCTAATATTTTCCCAGACCCCCTTCGCCCCGATCCTGGCCTCTCCCTCCTGATCACTGGCCTCCTGACCACCGCCCCCAATTGGTGGCCTACCCCACCCCCTCCCGGGCCAGCCCTGATCTCCCCCCATGGCCAGCCGCGACCGACCGACCGACCCCCCCCCCCCCCCCACTCCCCCTCCCCTCCTCCCCTCCCCCACCCCATGCAGACATTTTCAAAATTTGTGCGTTGGGAGGAGCTTTTATACTTTGCATGCTTGTGGAGTGAGGAATCCAAAAATGCTACTAAAAGTGCCCAGATTAAGGGTGGGTGGGAGAGGGGAGGTGTCCACATCCTAGAAGCAGCATCAAAGTGCCCCTGTCAATTTTTACAAAGTGAACCACCCTTAAACTTGTGGTCTTATTTGCAGGGCAGAGCAGTCCAGGCAATGACAACAAAGAAAACATACCATCATGTGCCCGAATTAAAATGTACCTGCATATCTTCCTGTTCCTTCATGTGTTCATTTTCCAACATGTATAAAAGATTCTCTGCTTCGAAATTAGCCCATAAAAATAAAATACGACTATGAAAATGTCTCCTTTCAGAACATCTCACTTACGTAAATCCTAGAATGTTTACTGCAGCATCAGGTTGCACAGATTGGTAGGCATCTTCCAGCTAGAGAAATAAATAGAAATAGGTTAGAAAGATTATGTTCCAAAAATAAATGTCTAAACAGCAAAAGTGTGAATAACAAATTTAATTCTAAAGGAATACATATTTTTAAATATTATTATGCTACATTAGTGCTACAACGTTTGTTATAGCAGGGCATCAAATGATATTTGCAGTTAGTTAGATTTGCCCTTCACATTTAGATTTTTACAAATTGCTAATTTGCTAATGAGGGAAACCAGGTATCTGCAATGTGAGTGAAAATAAATCTTCATATCATAAAGCTCACCGACAATTAAACTCACCTTCTGTACTGCAATGGTTAATTTCCAGTACCAAAGATGTTGATTGGTATTAATTAAAACTTATCACATTGTTGAAAGGCCAATTAGATTGGAATGGACAATACTTACCCTTCTGTGGTAAGATTAATTTGTACCTCAAATGGAACTTCACTCTATTCAAGTCATGTCAATATGAGGCAGACCGTGTTATGGTGCAGTTTACAGAGCAGCAGCGGATCTTGGACAGCAACTTTTGGATATTTGAGCTGAACCACACACACGGCTGTCCCTAAGTGAAGTTGCAGTATCATTTCCATATCATTAACAGTGAGTGTTACTATCCTCACCACCATTTTGACAGCACTGTGCATGGCACGCAATCCTCATCACATGTCACATCTTTGGCAAAGTGATGACAGAATCATATCAAAAAACATACAATGGGTGAATAAATCCACCAAGATTAAGGCAGTATCTATGCTTGAACCTAAAGTTGCTAAATATTTAATACAAATATGCTGTAGTAGAGAGTTCTTGTGGCATAGTGGTCGTGTTCATTACCTCTGACCTAGAAACTCAAGATTTAAGTCCTATGTCTTCGAGATTCAGCCAATGTCCCTGACCACCCGGGGGCTTCAATGGCCTCCGAGCTCCCCAGTTTGGCCATCACGAGGAGTGATTGTTGCCGTTCCCCGCCATGTCCAAAGTTCGGAAGATCCTGGGAGCTGGGAGAATCCGGCATCAAACATGCTCTGCATATTTGAATGTAACTTAAAATATGCTAATCGCCCTCACGCCCTTTCTGAATGTGATCCGGTTTGCACCAGTAAAAAGGGACCAGGACAATTGCAAACCATTTTGCGCTGAGCACGAAACCGATTTTTAGGCTGGCACGCTATTTTTCCGGATCGGCATTATCTGCGCCAGGTGCAGCGAGGTCAGAAAATCAATCCCTCTGCATCCAAGGTGAGGATATTAATCCAATTTTTACTTAAAATTCAAAATATTACATACTGCACAGTGACAGCATTACATTTTCCCATTTAATTGCCTTTTGAAACTTTTCAGATTTTTATTACTAGTTTTACTTTAATGCATCAGCTAGGCCTTCAAGCAGAATTTCTGTCAAACACAGCTGAAAGGCAAGATTCACCAACAGTAGAAGACTGTTAGAAAAAACACTTTTTGATTTTATATATCTTGGTCATTCAGTTACATACCAGCTTCTTAAATTCTTTGGAGAGATTTTTATACAAGCTTGAGGAAGGATTGTTCAGTTCATCTGTAAAGGTCAGTCCTGAAACTCTGACTGCATAGTTCTGTCTTGCTGCAGAAAAACATTGTTATTTCATTATTTCAAATGTAGAGAATGCATAATTATTTGTTTTAAATTACTTTGTGTTATTAATTAATTATGGTTGTCCTGGAAACCAATATCCCACAAAGAATTATGGATGGAATTTTTCAGATAAAATTTTAGCGATTCACAGGTAAGTGAAAACAAAATCATCAGCTTATGAAATTAAAAGGATGCGGCTAGATTTTAACACTTGCTTGGTGTGAAATTGGGATCATTTGCACCCAGCATTTGAGTGCTCACCAGTGTTCTTAGATCTCCCAAAATGGTGTCTACACATATGTACCCTTTTGGAGGGGGAGTTGTGCTGGATACCATATTTGGTGAGGGTATTCGCATGCGTGCAGTAAATGATTGCTGCAAGTAGCAGGCAGGCAACGAATGTGTATTTCTGTGGCTTTGGACACAGGGGAGGCGGGAATTTCTGGCCGCGCTTGCCCCAAAACCAGAAAATCCTGCCCAAGGTCAATGAACCTTTGCATGGACTGTCCCCCGCCCGCTATGATTCTCCTGGCAGGAAACGTCTACCCCCGCACCCCCCCCCCCCCCCGCACCCCCCCGGTATATTTCCTCTTTTCTACTTCCTCCACATAGATCCCTAGGGCAGCTTCTCAAATCCTCGGGGATCCTATTTTCTCCCATTATGTGCCATTATTCGACGTTTCACAGGTTTAGATTCACTTCTACATGCCTGCCAGCATCTGCTCCAACTGCAATAGCCCTCTTCTTTTAACAGTACAAGTTAGCTTTAACTGGTATTAGCCACTCTGAATGTTGACCTCCTGCTAAAGAATCTAGCTGTAAATAAAGATGTTGCATTTTCTTACTTTCACCTTGAAGAATAAGGTTTCTGAAGCTTTGTAGATATAGGGAGAAGACCCTTTGACAAAGGGTCATCTGGACTTGAAACATCAGCTCCTTTCTCTCCTTACAGATGCTGCCAGACCTGCTGAGATTTTCCAGCATTTTCTCTTTTGGTTTCAGATTCCAGCATCTGCAGTAATTTGCTTTTATAAGGGAGAAGTCGTACTGGCAAGCACAGAATTGTGACACTTTGTACTCTCCTTCAGGCTAAAGCTACTCCATAACCCATCCATATCCTGCCCCACACAATGTGTGAATATACATTTAACAGACTCTCGCCCCTCATCACACTATTTCCTTCCTATCCCAGGAATTCCTCCTGTGTGCTGGCAGCACAGCTGTACAAATTTTGCCAAGACAGCCACTACCTACCCAACTCCTCCCCAGTATGTTGTGATGTAAAGGGAACTTGTAGCATTTTTGCTGTCTCAGGCTTGATAGGTTAGACACTCCGAGGATGTTTTTCCTGACTGAGGAATTGAGAATAGTGAGCGGGCTAAAGGGAGGAGGGTGGGGACAGCAGAATCTCAGGGTAAGGGTTTTTCCTCACCTCATCACTTAGGATGAGGTGAGGAAAAACTTCCTCGTGCAATGAGTTGTGAATCTTTGGACTTCTCTGCCCCAGAGGATTAAATGTATTTACATCCGAGGTGGATGGGCCTGGATTATCACAATACTGGGAAGCCTCACTCATTGTGAGAATGGCAGGCATTTGGCGTTCCCAAACATGCTGGAAAGAGTACAGAGGAGATTTACCAGGATGCTGCCTGGTTTGGAGGGTAGGTCTTATGAGGAAAGGTTGAGGGAGCTAGGGCTGTTCTCTCTGGAGCGGAGGAGGCTGAGGGGAGACTTAATAGAGGTTTATAAAATGATGAAGGGGATAGATAGAGTGAACTTCAAAGACTATTTCCTCGGGTGGATGGAGCTATTACAAGGGGGCATAACTATAGGGTTCATGGTGGGAGATATAGGAAGGATATCAGAGGTAGGTTCTTTACGCAGAGAGTGCTTGGGGTGTGGAATGGACTACCTGCAGTGATAGTGGAGTCAGACACTTTAGGAACATTTAAGCGGTTATTGGATAGGCACATGGAGCACACCAGGATGATAGGGAGTGGGATAGCTTGATCTTGGTTTCAGATAAAGCTCGGCACAACATCATGGGCCGAAGGGCCTGTTCTGTGCTGTACTGTTCTATGTTCTATGTTCTATGTTCTACAGCAACAACCATTTTCTCAGGGGTAGCAATTTTGTGCCTTTTGTGGGTGCAGCAGCCCATAGGAATCAGCACTGCCTCCATTCATGGGGGATTTTGGTGGGGTACATTTCTGAAATCCAATCTGTGCAGATTAGACCTGGCAGGAGCAGGTCTGAACTTTATGCATTTATTTGGATAGTGAGGGTAGCCTTTTGAAGAGGTAAGGTATCCCTTTGGATATGATCCCAGGACATCTTTGAGACTGGTGGAGAACTCCCAGCCTGGGGCTGGATCTGGCCCGTGGCACTTTTTTATCAGGCCCCTGGGGAGATTGCAAAATGATGTGGAGATGCCGGCGTTGGACTGGGGTGAACACAGTAAGAGTTTTAACAACACCAGGTTGAAGTCCAACAGGTTTATTTGGTAGCAAATACCATTAGCTTTTGGAGCGTGCCCTGTTTGAGAACACATTTCCACCCCATCTGACGAAGGAGCAGCGCTCCAAAAGCTAATGGTATTTGCCACCAAATAAACCTGTTGGACTTTAACCTGGTGTTGTTAAAACTCTTATGAGATTGCAAAATCCAGCCCCGCTCCATGTGTGCTGCACTCTGGTCCAGCCACTGTCATTGTCTGACACCTGAGTCACTGCCACAGTCTCCAGAAGCCCAGGCTGTGGGAAGCGAGCGAGGCCCAACATCCAGGAGCAGGAGTACAGGGCAGGGACAGTAAGGTGCTGGCTGCCATATTGGATGGTGAAATGTGAGCGGGCAGGGAAAAGGGAGCAGGACACTTGGCTCCATTGGTGGCTCACCCCTCTTCCCTCTTCCTGCTCCATTGGTGTCTCAGGACTGTGACTCAACTCCTGCACTCTGAGGAAGGAACCCCTTCTCCAGGTCCAGGTGCAGCCTTGGACTGGGAGTAGGCCAGAGCCTTGGGTTATTAAGTCACTGCTAGGACTGGTTTGGGGTTGAGACAGATTGGGAAAGGAGAAGAAGAGAAAGAAAGAGAGAAAACAGAAAAGGAAAGAGAGGCCAAGTGGGAAAAGGGAAAATGAGTGCCAGACAGAGAGAATAGGAAAGGAAAGCCAGCAAAATGTTGAGGTGAATTTCAGGAGTGTTATCATTGAGATACAAAAGCTGTGATACCCAGCTTTAAGAAAAATGAATTAAGTTGGTTTTTGTGTGTGTGGGAGAACCACAACTGAGTTTGTCTATTTGAGAGTGGCCCTTAATACAAAAAAGGTTCCCCATCCCTGCCTTTAAGAAAGGTCAAGTGCCCAATGGAAGACATCAGGGCCCCTTTGGGATTCCAAAAGGTCGGCATGAATGTGTGTAAAAAGTGCATAAACTCATTGGAACTGTGAATCTAATTTTCAATTGTCAAAGATGTCAAAACAAACTGTCAAGTGGAGCTCTCAAAATAAACTGTCAGAAGTGCCAAAATGAACTATCCAGGGAACTGTCAAGATGTCCAGGCATTTCAAAATCCAGCCCTTTAATTCTTTGAATAAAAACTTCTGAAGTTTAAAAAAGAAATTACTTGCTATTTCACTCTGACACTTAACCTAAGTCTTACATTAACATTAAGCATTACAGGATTAGTGTTGCATGACTGATTTCACAATCATCCATTATCACAGTGTCTGCCATTCAAGGGTTTAACTAACAGGTCCAAGTGGCTGTGGAGTTCCTATAACTCTGTGAAAACCTAGGTCTCAATGTTAGTTTTCAACAAATTTTTTGCAAATAAATAAAGTTATAGATGTATTTGTAATACAGTTGAATAATGTTACTGTCGTTTCCTTAAAATAATCTCAGCTAGATAGCAGTCAGTTCATATCTGCAAGTGTACTTGCAGGTAAAGAAATAAACATTGCACAATATACCTAAATTATCTGGCGTGGTCAATCTAGTTGTTGACACTGTTGTGGGTGTTGTTGACACGGTTGTTGTTGTTGACACTGTTGTGGCTGTTGTTGACACAGTGGTGGGTGTTGTTGACAGAGATGTTTTTGTTGTTGTTGCTGACACTGTTGCGGCTGTTGTTGACACAGTTGTTGTTGTTGTTGACACAGTGGTGGGTGTTGTTGACACAGTTGTTGTGGACACAATGGTGGGTGTTGGTGACACTGTTGTGGGTACTGTTGATACTGTGGTGGGTGCCGTTGATAAAGTGGTGGGTGATATTGACACCATTGTGGGTGTTGTTGACACAGTGTTGGATGTTGTTGACACCATTGTGGGTGTTGTTGACACAGTGGTGGGTGTTGTTGACACCATTGTGGGGGTTGTTGACACCGTTGTGGGTGTTGTCGACATTGTTGTTGGTGTTGTTGACACCGTTGTGGGTGTTGTTGACACCGTTGGGGGGGTTGTCGACACCGTTGTAGATGTTGTTGACACTGTTGTGGGTGTTATTGACACCGTTGTGGGTGTTGTTGACACCATTGTGGGTGTTGTTGATACAGTGATAGATGTTGTTGACACAGTGGTGGGTGTTGTTGACACCATTGTGGGTGTCGTTGACACCGTTGTGGGTGTTGTTGACACAATGGTGGGTGTTGTTGACACCTTTGTGGGTGCAGTTGGCACCATTGTGGGTGTTGTTGATACAGTGGTGGGTGCTGTTGACAGAGTGGTGGGTGTTGTTGACACAGTGGTGGATGTTGTTGACACTGCAGTGGGTGTTGTTGACACAGTGGTGGGCGTTGTCGACACCGTTGTAGATGTTGTAGACACTGTACTGGGTGTTGTTGACACCGTTGTGGGCGTTGTTGATACTGCTGTGGGTGTTGTTGACACATTGCTGGGTGTTGTTGACACAGTGGTGGGTGTTGTTGACACCGTTGGGGGTGTTGTTGACACCGTTGGGGGTGTTCTTGACACCGTTGTGGGTGTTGTTGATACTACTGTAGGTGTTGTTGACACCATTGTGGCTGTTGTTGACACAGTGGTGGATGTTGTTGACACAGTGGTGGGTGTTGGTGACACAGTTGTGGGTGTTGTTGACACCATTGTGGATGTTGTGGACACCGTTGTGGGTGTTGTTGACACAATGGTGGGTGTTGTTGACACCTGTGTGGGTGCTGTTGATACAGTGGTGGGTGTTGTTGACACCATTCTTGGTGCGGTTGGCACCGTTGTGAGTGTTGTTGATACAGTGGTGGGTGTTGTTGACACAGTGGTGGGTGTTGTTGACACAGTGGTGGGTGTTGTTGACAAAGTGGTGGGGGTTGTTGACACCGTTGTGGGTGTTGTTGACACCGTTGTGGGTGTTCTTGACACCATTGTGGGTGTTGTTGATACTACTGTGGGTGTTGTTGACACGATTGTGGCTGTTGTTGACACAGTGGTGGGCGTTGTTGACACCGTTGTGGGTGTTGTTGATACTGCTGTGGGTGTTGTTGACACAGTGCTGGGTGTTGTTGACACAGTGGTGGGTGTTGTTGACACCGTTGTGGGTGTTGTTGACACAGTCGTGGGTGTGGTTGACACCATTGTGGGTGTTGGTGACACCATTGTGGGTGTTGTTGACACCGCTGTGGATGTTTTTGACACAGTCGTGGGTGTTGTTGACACAGTGGTGGGTGTTGTTGACACCATTGTGGGTGTTGTTGACACAGTGGTGGGTGTTGTTGACACCATTGTGGGTGTTGTTGACACCGTTGTGGGTGTTGTTGATACAGTGGTGGGTGTTGTTGATACAGTGGTGGGTGTTGTTGACACCGTTGTGCGTGTTGTTGACACCATTGTGGGTGTTGTTGACACCGTTGTGGGTGTTGTTGACATTGTTGTGGGTGTTGTTGACACAGTGGTGGGTGTTGTTGAGACCATTGTGGGTGTTGTTGACACAGTGGTGGGTGTTGTTGACACCATTGTGGGGGTTGTTGACACCGTTGTGGGTGTTGTTGACATTGTTGTTGGTGTTGTTGACACTATTGTGGGTGTTGTCGACACTATTGTGGGTGTTGCTGACACCGTTGTGGGTGTTGTTGACACCGTTGGGGGGGTTGTCGACACCGTTGGGGGGGTTGTCGACACCATTGTAGATGTTGTTGACACTGTTGTGGATGTTGTTGACACCATTGTGGGTGTTGTTGACACCGTTGTGGGTGTTGTTGACACCGTTGTGGATGTTGTTGACATCGTTGCGGGTGTTGTTGACACCGTTGTGGGTGTTGTTGATACAGTGATAGATGTTGTTGACACAGTGGTGGGTGTTGTTGACACCGTTGTGGGTGTTGTTGACACAATGGTGGGTGTTGTTGACACCTTTGTGGGTGCTGTTGACACCGTTGTGGGTGCTGTTGATACAGTGGTGGGTGTTGTTGACACCATTCTTGGTGCGGTTGGTACCATTGTGGGTGTTGTTGATACAGTGGTGGGTGTTGTTGACACAGTGGTGGGTGTTGTTGACACGGTAGTGGGTGTTGTTGACACTGCAGTGGGTGTTGTTGACACAGTGGTGGGTGTTGTCGACACCGTTGTAGATGTTGTTGACACTGTACTGGGTGTTGTTGACACTGTAGTGGGTGTTGTTGACACTGTAGTGGGTGTTGTTGATACCGTTGTGTGTGTTGTTGATACTGCTGTGGGTGTTGTTGACACAGTGCTGCGTGTTGTTGACACAGTGGTGGGTGTTGTTGACACAGTGGTGGGTGTTGTTGACACCGTTGTGGGTGTTGTTGACACCATTGTAGGTGTTGTTGACACCGTTGTTGGTGTTGTTGACTCCGTTATGGGTGTTGTTGATACAGTGGTGGGTGTTGTTGACACAGAGCTGGGTGTTGTTGACACCGTTGTGGCTGTTGTTGACACAGTGGTGGGTGTTGTTGACACCGTTGTGGGTGTTGTTGACACCGTTGTGGGTGTTGTTGACACGGTAGTGGGTGTTGTTGACACTGTAGTGGGTGTTGTTGACACAGTGGTGGGTGTTGTCGACACCGTTGTAGATGTTGTTGACACTGTACTGGGTGTTGTTGACACTGTAGTGGGTGTTGTTGACACTGTAGTGGGTGTTGTTGACACCGTTGTGTGTGTTGTTGATACTGCTGTGGGTGTTATTGACACAGTGGTGGGTGTTGTTGACACAGTGGTGGGTGTTGTTGACACAGTGGTGGGTGTTGTTGACACCGTTGTGGGTGTTGTTGACACCATTGTGGGTGTTGTTGACACCGTTGTGGGTGTTGTTGACACCATTGTAGGTGTTGTTGACACCGTTGTTGGTGTTGTTGACTCCGTTATGGGTGTTGTTGATACAGTGGTGGGTGTTGTTGACACAGAGCTGGGTGTTGTTGACACCGTTGTGGGTGTTGTTGACACAGTGGTGGGTGTTGTTGACACCATTGTGGGTGTTGTTGACACAGTGGTGGGTGTTGTTGACACCGTTGTGGGTGTTGTTGACACCGTTGTGGGTGTTGCTGACACCGTTGTGGGTATTGTTGACACAGTGGTGGGTGTTGTTGACACAATGGTGGGTGTTGTTGATACAGTGGTGGGTATTGTTGACACCATCCTGGGTGTTGTTGACACAGTGGTGGGTGTTGTTGACACCATTGTGGGTGTTGACACCATTGTGGGTGTTGTTGACACCGTTGTGGATGTTGTTGACAGAGTGGTGGGTGTTGTTGACACCGTCGTGGGTGTTGCTGACACTTTCGTGGGTGTTGCTAACGCTTTGGTGGGTGTTGTTGACACAGTGTTGGATGTTGGTGACACCGTTGTGGGTGTTGTTGACACCGTTGTGGATGTTGTGGACACAGTTGTTGGTGTTGTTGACACAGTGATGGGTGTTGTTGACACCACTGTGGGTGTTGTTGACACAGGGCTGGGTGTTGGTGACACCGTTGTGGGTGTTGTCAACACCGTTATACGTGCTGTTGACTTAGTGGCAGGTGTTGTATTGCTTGGTGTAGTTGTGAACACAGTGCTGTGTGTGGGGGTTGTTGTTACAGATGGGAGCTCGCAGTATGTCCCTTCTGTTGGCTCACTCCTGATACAGTCGCAGCTTCCAGCTCCTGGATTATTCACACTGCAGGATTGGTATTTACTACAAAATGCTGAGTTCCAAGAAAATCCACTGTCACATTTGCACTGAGTTTCATCGTTCACATATCGACAAACTAGGAGAAACAATGAAAAGGTAATTAAAACATTGCCAGTATTCTGTGGAGGAGAAATTAGTCAGTGTATAATGCTGTTTCAAGTGTGCTGCAGTGTATATTAATTCCTCAGCAGCAGACAACAGCTCTCATGGGTTTCTCATTGATTTCAATGAGGAAATCTGTCTGGGCAAAGCTGGTCACATCATGTGATGCTGTTTGCCCTCGGAGAAGTGCCTGTACAGAAACAAATTTCTCCCTCATGGTTTCCATGTACAGAATAAAGATTTATTCACCCCACCACTTCTAATGGATTCAATATATACATAGAACATTACAGCACAGAACAGACCCTTTGGCCCACGATGTTGTGCCGAGCTTTATCTGAAACCAAGATCAAGCTAGCCCACTCCCTATCATCCTGGTGTACTCCATGTGCCGATCCAATAACCGCTTAAATGTTCCTAAAGTGTCTGACTCCACTATCACTGCAGGCAGTCCATTCCACACCCCAACCACTCTCTGCGTAAAGAACCTACCTCTGATATCCTTCCTATATCTCCCACCATGAACCCTATAGTTATGCCCCCTTGTAATAGCTCCATCCACCTGAGGAAATAGTCTTTGAACGTTCACTCTATCTATCCCCTTCATCATTTTATAAACCTCTATTAAGTCTCCCCTCAACCTCCTCCGCTCCAGAGAGAACAGCCCTAGCTCCCTCAACCATTCCTCATAAGACCTACCATCCAAACCAGGCAGCATCCTGGTAAATCTCCTCTGCACTCTTTCCAGCGCTTCCACATCCTTCTTATAGTGAGGTGACCAGAACTGCACACAATATTCCAAATGTGGTCTCACCAAGGTCCTGTACAGTTGCAGCATAACCCCACGGCTCTTAAACTCCAACCCCCTGTTAATAAAAGCTAACACACTATAGGCCTTCTTCACAGCTCTATCCACTTGAGTGGCAACCTTCAAAGATCTGTGGATATGGACCCCAAGATCTCTCTGTTCCTCCACAGTCTTCAGAACCCTACCTTTGACCCTGTAATCCACATTTAAATTTGTCCTACCAAAATGAATCACCTCACATTTATCAGCGTTAAATTCCATCTGCCATTTTTCAGCCCAGCTTTGCATCCTATCTATGTCTCTTTGCAGTCTACAACAGCCCTCCACCTCATCCACTACTCCACCAATCTTGGTGTCAACAGCAAATTTACTGATCCACCCTTCAGCCCCCTCCTCTAAGTCATTAATAAAAATCACAAATAGCAGTGGACCAAGCACTGATCCCTGTGGCACTCCGCTAGCAACCTGCCTCCAGTCCAAAAATTTTCCATCCACCACCACCCTCTGTCTTCGATCAGATAGCCAGTTACCTATCCAATCAGCCAACTTTCCCTCTATCCCACACCTCCTTACTTTCATCATAAGCTGACCATGGGGGACCTTATCAAACGCCTTACTAAAATCCATGTATATGACATCAACTGCCCTACCTTCATCAACACACTTAGTTACCTCCTCAAAAAATTCTATCAAATTTGTTAGGCACGACTTGCCCTTCACGAATCCGTGCTGACTAGCCCGGATTAATCCGCATCTTTCTAAATGATTCTAAATCTTTCTGTGGGAAGGCAAAGGGATGTCTGGTAAGTGGCATGCATTCAAAAGTGTGTTAACCAGGGTTCAGGGTAAACACATTCCTCTTAGAGTGAAGGGCAAGGCTGGCAGAAGTCGGGAACCCTGGATGACTCAGATATTGAGGCCCTGGTCAAGAAGAAGAAAGAGGCACATGACATGCATAGGCAGCTGGGATCAAGTGAATCCCTTGAAGAGTATGGGGGTGTAGGAGTAGAGTTAAGAGAGAAATCAGGAGGGCAAAAAGGGGACACGAGAAAAAGTAATTAAAACATTGCCAGCATTCTGTGGGGGAGAAATTAGTTAGTGTATAGTGCTGCTACAAGTGTGCTGCACATTGTGCATTAATTCCTCAGCAACAGACAACAGCTCTCATGGGTTTCTCATGGATTTCAATGGATAATTGTTAACATTTCTATATTGTACTGTTTTATATAATAGAAACTCATATACATGAGCGCTGTAAGATATTTGATGTAGAATTGTCCAGACTTTGTGGTTGTAATGACAGTGAAGTTTCACATTTTTTTCATTGTCACAATGACTTTTTAAAATTCATTTATGGGATGTGGGCGTCGCTGGCTGGACCAACATTTATTGCCCATCTCGAGTTGCCCTTGAGTACAAAGAACAAAGAACAAAGAACAAAGAACAGTACAGCACAGGAAACAGGCCCTTCGGCCCTCCAAGCCTGTGCCGCTCCTTGGTCCAACTAGACCAATCGTTTGTATCCCTCCATTCCCAGGCTGCTCATGTGACTATCCAGGTAAGTCTTAAACGATGTCAGCGTGCCTGCCTCCACCACCCTACTTGGCAGCGCATTCCAGGCCCCCACCACCCTCTGTGTAAAAAACGTCCCTCTGATGTCTGAGTTATACTTCGCCCCTCTCAGCTTGAGCCCGTGACCCCTCGTGATCGTCACCTCCGACCTGGGAAAAAGCTTCCCACTGTTCACCCTATCTATACCCTTCATAATCTTGTATACCTCTATTAGATCTCCCCTCATTCTCCGTCTTTCCAAGGAGAACAACCCCAGTCTACCCAATCTCTCCTCATAGCTAAGACCCTCCATACCAGGCAACATCCTGGTAAACCTTCTCTGCACTCTCTCCAATGCCTCCACGTCCTTCTGGTAGTGCGGCGACCAGAACTGGACGCAGTACTCCAAATGTGGCCTAACCAGCGTTCTATACAGCTGCATCATCAGACTCCAGCTTTTATACTCTATACCCCGTCCTATAAAGGCAAGCATACCATATGCCTTCTTCACCACCTTCTCCACCTGTGTTGCCACCTTCAAGGATTTGTGGACTTGCACACCTAGGTCCCTCTGTGTTTCTATACTCCTGATGACTCTGCCATTTATTGCATAACTCCTCCCTACATTATTTCTTCCAAAATGCATCACTTCGCATTTATCCGGATTAAATTCCATCTGCCACCTCTCCGCCCAATTTTCCAGCCTATCTATATCCTGCTGTATTGCCCGACAATGCTCTTCGCTATCCGCAATTCCAGCCATCTTTGTGTCATCCGCAAACTTGCTGATTACACCAGTTACACCTTCTTCCAAATCATTTATATATATCACAAATAGCAGAGGTCCCAGTACAGAGCCCTGCGGAACACCACTGGTCACAGACCTCCAGCCGGAAAAAGACCCTTCGACCACTACCCTCTGTCTCCTATGGCCAAGCCAGTTCTCCACCCATCGAGCCACTTCTCCTTGTATCCCATGAGCCTTAACCTTCTTAACCAACCTGCCATGTGGGACTTTGTCAAATGCCTTACTGAAATCCATATAGACGACATCCACGGCCCTTCCTTCATCAACCGTTTTTGTCACTTCCTCAAAAAACTCCACCAAATTTGTAAGGCACGACCTCCCTCTTACAAAACCATGCTGTCTGTCACTAATGAGATTGTTCCGTTCTAAATGCACATACATCCTGTCTCTAAGAATCCTCTCCAACAACTTCCCTACCACGGACGTCAAGCTCACCGGCCTATAATTTCCTGGGTTATCCCTGCTACCCTTCTTAAACAACGGGACCACATTCGCTATCCTCCAATCCTCAGGGACCTCACCCGTGTCCAAAGAAGCGACAAAGATTTCCGTCAGAGGCCCAGCAATAGGTGGTGGTGAGCTGCCTTCTTGCACCGCTGCAGTCCCCCTGGTGTAGGCACACCCCCGGTGCTGTCAGGGAGGGAGTTCCAGAATTGTGACCCAGTGACAGAGAAGGAACGGCAATAAATTTCCAAATCGGAAAGTACAGGACATGGAGGGGAACCGGCAGATGGTGATGTTCCCAGATATCTGTTGCTCTCCTTCTAGAGAGTATTCGGTTTGGAATGTGCTGCTCAAGGAACCTTGGTGGGTTCCTGCAGTGCATCTTGTAGATGATGCACACGGCTCCACTGTTGATCAGTGGTGGAGAGATTGAGGGGACGCTGTCACCAAACAAATTATAATTACTGAACGAGCATGAAAACGGGAGAGATTCACACGCCATTTTTTCAGCGCGCTTTTAGAAATGATCTTATTGCACTTAGTGCAAAAAAGAGGCAAAGTGTGGTTTCCTCCAGTAGTGTGAACGGATGGAGTCTATACTTGCCAGAAAGCCAGCTGCTCACACTAGAGGGTGCTGTCACTCATGCGCAGATCTGTGTGTTCTGTGCAACAGATCAGGGAGATCCGTCAGTCGCTGGCCTCCTTGTCCGATCGCCACTGCACACCCCTCCAACACCCAGTCGATCGCTGCTCCGGCCAATCCCTGATTTGAAAGAGTGCGCCCCCCCCCCCCACTCCCCCCACCCCCCCCCACCCCCCCACCCCCCACCCCCCACCTCCGTTTAGATCCTGCGCACATTATGGCCCCACCCCTGTCCCCTCCACTTACACCCTGCCCCTATCCTGGCCCTGCCCCTTAGCACTGCCCAGTGGATGGAGCCAGGGTGCCCGGTGTGCAGTGCCATCTTGGTACTGACAGGGCCCTGGTCTGGCATTGCCAGGATCCAGGCTGGCACTGCCGAAGGGTGACTGCCCATCCTGCCCCTGACCATCCAGGGAGCCTCAAAGGCCTCCGGTCCCACGAATGAGGCCATCATGTCAGGTGCAAGCAACTCAAAGGACAAGTAAATTGCTATTTCAACTGGGAAGAGAACTCGGAGGGTTGGAAGGTAAGGAGGGAAACGGTAAAAGAGTGGGTTTCACATCTCCTGCACTTGTATTTAAAAGGACCTGAAGAAAGGGAGAGACTGTTTGGGGTGACTGAGGGGCAGCCTGGATGCCATGGAAGGAATGGTCCCTCAGTATGCTGAGAGGGGAGGGGAAGCTGGATTTGGTGTTGGCAGCATCATTCTGGAAGTGGCAGTAATGGCAGAGAATGATCCATTGAGTATGGAGTCTGGTGAGGAGGAAGATGAGAACCCTAAGGTGGTTCCGGCTGGGTGGGGAAGAGGTGAGAGCAGAAGTGTGTGAAATTGCACAGCCATGGTTGAGGTTCCCGTCAACTAAAGTGTGCTGGAATCCTCAGCTGAGGAAAAAGACATATTGGAAGTTTTATTATGGAAGGTTGCATCATTTGGACAGACGCAACAGAGAGAGAGAAATTTGGAGAATGTGACAGAAGAGCTCTTGGAAGTGGTGTGTGAGGGAGTATAGTCAAGGTAGCTGTAGGTGTCAGTGAATATTGGCTAATAGCCTAAGAAGGGAGACAGAAAAGGCAAGGAAAGGGAAGGGCTGAGGAAAACAAAGGGTCAAAACTGAAAGCAAAGTTTCCCAGTTCAGAGCAAGAGCAGGAAGTGGCCTAACAGGGGGAAAGAAATTCTCCAAGATGGATTTATCTCAGGCCTATCTGCAGATGCAGGTGGTGAAGGAGTCACAACCACTGCTAACAATAGTCAAGGGGGCCTGTTCCACTATAAGCAGCTTCCCTTTGGCATCACACCAGCTCTGGCTCATTCCAAGGGGCCATGAACCAAATCTTGAGCAGATTGATAGGCGTCCAGTGTTACCAGGATGACATGTTAGTCATGTGTACGACAGAGGAAGAATATTTGAAGAATTTGGGGAATATCTTAAAGAGATTGCAGGAGCACAGGCTGAAGAGAGAGAAATGTGACTTCTTTGCACTCAACTGAATACCTGGGTCATGTAATTGATGGCAAGGGGTTAAACAAGGCATCCACAAAGATGCATGCCATCATGAAGGCCCCAAGATCAGACAATGTGTCCTTACTGAGGTCATATTTGATGCAATTATGATGTAAAGTTCATTCCAGATCTGACGATAGTGTTGAAACCGATGCACTTGTTGCTGGTGAAAGCTCAGCTGTGGAAGTGAACAAAAGAATGTGAGGAGGCTGACAGGAGGTAAAGCAGGCTTTGAAGAGAGTGGGAATGCTAGTTCACTTCAACCCAAAGTTACCACTATCGCTGGCACGCGATGCCTCACCCTATGGGATTGGGATTGTCCTGTCTCACATTAGGCCAAACGAGGAGGCAAGACCTACAGCATTCACTTCCAGATCATTGACAAAAGCTGAGGAAAAGTATGCTCAGGTGGCAAAAGAAGCCTTGGGATCATTTTTGATGTCAGAAAATGTTATTACTTCCTTTATGGTAGGCATTTCATGCTTCTAATAGACCATAAGCCATTGACACCCATCTTAGGACCGTACACTGGGATACTGTCTATGGCAGTGGCTCAATTGCAAAGGAGGGCATTGGTTCTGTCAGCCTACTCATATGAGATCTGGGATCTTCAGTTAGAGAAACATCGCAATACGGATACTCTGTCAAGGCTACGTTTGCCTGGAAGTAAAGACGTGCAGTCGGGCAGCATGGTCGGTGCAGGCTTGGAGGGCCAAAGGGCCTGTTCCTGTGCTGTAATTTTCTTTGTTCTTCTTTGTTCTCTTATTGTCTTAGTGGTAGTGGATGCTCACTCCAAGTGGCCGAATTCGAGGCTATGAAGTCCACGATGGTGGAGTCAACACCAGACAAACTCGATGAAATATTTGCCTGGTTTTGGAATCCGGAACAAGTGCTCAGTGACAATGGATACAAGTTTGTGGTACAGGATTTCGCACAGTACATGGAGCACCAGGGAATCAATCACGTGAGGTTGGCACCCCATCACCCGATGATCAATATTCTGGTGGAACGATTTGTTCAGACCATGAAACAGTCTCAGTTTTCTATAGCTCTTAGAGCTAAAGGGATCATGGGCTCTGGGAGGAAGGGGATCAGGATACTGAATTTGACCATCAGCCATGATCAAAATAAATGGCAGAACAGGATTGAAAGGCTGAATGGCTTTCTCCTGCTTCTATTTTCTATGTCTCTGAAGTCATCGCAAGGGGAGGGGTTACAAGTGTGCGGATAATTAAATTTCTGAGTATGTACCGCAACACACCACACACAAACATTCAGTGTTCACTCGCTTCATTGACATTCAACAGAAATTTAAGAGCCATGTTGAACCTGCTGCGGCTGGAGGAGAGCCAAGGAGAACCAAGAGGGATAGGTGGCCAGAAGAGCAGAAAGTGCCAAGTTGGGGACTTTTCAGAGAGGGGAGTTTGTTCTGGCCAGGAATTGTACCTCTGGAAAAAAGTGGGTACCGGCTACCATTGTTGCACAAGCGGAACCTTTATCCTACACGGTACAGACCAGGAGCGAGCTGCTATGAAGAAAACATGCTGAGCAGTTGGTCTCAGCACCGCAACAGAGGTGGGAAGCCCACAAATGATGGAACTGTTCACGTTGGCCCCAGTGGGTTTGCCTGAACCTCGTATTTCAGAGTCAGAGTTGATCACCCCAGGGAAGGATTCAACATCTGTGGCACCAACCACCTGCGGTCAATCAGAAAGGGACCCTCATGCTGAACGACAGAATCTTCCAGAATCCCAGGAGACTACTCTGGAACAGGTTCCAGCAACAAGGAAATAAACTCACGAAACTGCCATCCCCCATCATTATGTCCATGTGAACTGTCTGAAGGGACTTTACATTGGGGACTGTGATAGTTTGCAATGCTCTGCACAAATTGTAGTCATTATAGGGTGTGTGTGCGTGCATGCGTGTTTGTGCGTGTGTGTTTGCAGTTGGGAAGTATTGGATTTAAGGTGGAAGGGTGTTATGTATGTTTATATACATTGTATGTTGAGGTTTGTGGTTTATGCCCTTTAGCCCACAGAGGCATACAGAACAAAAAGGAAATGGTTAGGACCTGGAAAATGGAACCTGGTAAAGTGATGGAGAGCTTTGGAGAATCTTATGTGTATATAGGAAGAGACTGGAGAAGGGAGAATAAATAGATTTGAGATAGGAAGAAAGTCAGTTTAGAGGACAGAAAAATGCCTCAATTAAGAATTTGCCAGCACAGACCTGGTTGTGGATTTTGAGAACAAGGTTGAAGTGGACTTTTTGGCATTGGGGAACTAGGAGGTTGAATACATGGAGGGAAGATCTCCAGAGGAGGTGAGTTCAGTGACAGCCCTGGAAACAATAGTTTGATGTTTCATGGTGGGATCATAGTCTGGGGGAGTTAGCAGCAAGTGATGAGTTGACTTTCAGACACTGCTAGGTAGAGATTGATACACCAAACAGAAACAGCACCACCATTATCAGCAGGTTTGATGACAATAGTCAATCTGTCATATTTGGTGATGATTTGACTAACGTAGCATGCTAAGTTGATAAATCAAAGCAGATGTGTGCAGTGGAAGGTCCACCATGTGCCTCTTTCTGTACTGTAATTATTTATGAGCCATAGTTAAAAGTGACTTCTGAGCAACATATTAAATCAAATTCTAATATGAAAATGAACCACATTGAAAGTATTGGTTAATTTTTACCAGCTCACAGTTAATCACAGGGCAATTTTAAGATGGAATGAAATGTATTTTCCACAATGATATATATTTGATATATTCTGTCCACACTCACCTGTTGTCAGGGTGATGTCAGTAACATTAAATGTGCCATTTTCAAAAGGAATTTGAATGGGATACAATAAACTTTCCAGGTGTGATTTCAATACACTATCAGGCGTGCTATTTCCAGTTAGGATCAGTACAACATCCAGCTCATATTCACGCTGTGGATCGACTGTAACATTAAACAAATAAAGAATGAGTTAAATGCCACAATTATTAACAGCAATATCTCACAGCGAGCAGTTAAACCTGGTTAGTATTTACTAATAAACAACAATTGACAAAGATTCAGATAACGAAACTCCTGCCTAATCAATCACCTCAAATTCTTTCAGGAATAGTCATTCCAAGTGCACTGTGGAAGTTCTACAGCGTGATGTCATTGGACTTTCAAATGGAATTTGCTGAAGTTTCACATTAAAGGCCATGTGGGAGATTTTAAATCCCACACCTTCAATGCACCTCATGAAGGGTGGGGAGATTTAGGGAGCCAATTATAAGGAAAATGTGCCAAACCTGCTGTCAACATACCTACATCTGTCTTTGCTATAGCAACTGAGTAACTCACTCCAGAAAAGCAGCTACCTTTGTTTTATTCTTTCATGGGAGATGGGTGTTGCTATCTAGGCCAGCATTTTTGTTTCTGCTTTTTAAATGTCCTTGAGAAGGCCGTGGTGAGCTGCCTTCCTGAACTGCTGCAATCCCTGTGGCGCCGTCAGGAAGAGAGTTCCAGGATTTTGATGTAGTGACTGTGAAGGAAGGCCAATACAAGTCTGTGCGTCTTTGTGGGGAACTTGCAGCTGGTGGTGTTCCCAAATATCTGCCACTCATGTCCATCGAGTGGGTTTGGAAGGTTCTGTTGAAGAAGCCTTGGCGAGTTGCTGCGGTGCATCGCAGCGTACGCTCTGCTGTCAATGGTGAATACCTGTTTGTTGTCACTGATGGATATGGCACATTTCCAATCATTTAGTTTAAGTTTATTTATTATTGTCACAAGTAGGCTGACATTAACACTGCAATGAAGTTACTATGAAAATCCCTTAGTCGCCACACTGCGGCACCTGTTCGGGTACACTGAGGGAGAATTTAGAATGGCCGATTCACCTGACCAGCATGTCTTTTGGACTGTGGGAGGAAACCGGAGCACCCGAAGGAAACCCACGCAGACACGGGGCGAATGTGCGGACTCCGCACAGACAGTGACCCAAGCCGGGAATCGAACCCTGGTCCCTGGCGCTGTGAAGCAGCAGTCATTGATTTACGAGGGAAAATAGGATCTCTGGATAATGGAGACAGGACTTCGGGATCAATTTTGATAAGATGTTGAGGCTCCGTAATTCTTAAAATCTAGGTCTAAATGCTAGTTTTCAACAAATTTACATTTCTTACACAGTTCAGTAATGTTACTGTTATTTCTTTAAATTAATCTCTGCTAGATGGCAGTCAGTTCATATCTACCAGTGTACTTGCATATAGAGAAATAAACATTGAACAAAATACCAGTATATGGTGTGGTCAATGTTGTCGTTACAGTTCCAGGTGCACTAGTGGACGCAGTATTGTGTGGGGGGGTTGTTGTTACAGATGGGAGCTCGCAGTATGTCCCTTCTGTTGGCTCACTCCTGATACAGTCACAGCTTCCGGCTCCTGGATTATTCACACTGCAAGACTGGTATTTACTACAAAATGCTGACTTCCAAGTAAATCCACTGTCACACTTGCACTGAGTTTCATTTTTCACATATTGACAAACTAGGAGCAACAATGAAAAAATAATTAAAACATTGCCAGGATTCTGTGGGGGAGAAATTAGTTAGTGTATAATGCTGCTTCAAGTGTGCTGCACATTGTACATTAATTCCTCAGCAGCAGACGACAGGTCTCATGAGTTTCTCATGGATTTCAATGAGGAAATCTGTCTGGGCAAAGCTAGTCACATCATGCGATGCTGTTTGCCCTCGGAGAAGCGCCTGTACAGAAACAAATTTCTCCCCCATGGTTTCCATGTACAAAGTAAAGATTTATTTAGCCCACCACTTCCAATGGATTCAATATATATTTAACAAACCTAAGAAATCAATGATCAATAATGTGAAATAAGTCAAGATTTGTAAATTGAATTTACCCATTCAGATACTGGGATAATGGAAAAATATTTACTAACAAAAAATAAGACCTTCGCTAAAGCTGTTTGTGTAATTTCCACATAACTAAATGAGACAGAATCAGTAATTTCTGATATATTGTTAATTAAAGTCACATCCCACTTTAAATTTGAAGTGAATTATTTCAGTTTCACCTTCATTATCATGAAGTGAACTAGCAAAAAAATGTTTGCTAATTCTTAACTTTTATTTACTGTGTTGTTTTATAACGCAGGAAACAATATACATGATTTCTGTAATATGTAATATACGTAATGCATAATGGTCCAGATTTTGTGTTGTAATTACAGTGAAACTATTTAATTGTTTAGCTTTTGCCATTGTTACAATGGTTAAAAAGGCATATGGGATACTTGCCTTTAGTAGCCGAGGCATAGAATATAAGGGCAGGAGATTATGATGGTGCTGTATAAAACACTCATAAGGCCACGACTAGAGTATTGTGTGCAGTTCTGGTCACCACACTATAGGAAGGATGTGATTGCACTAGAGAAGGTGCAGAGGGCATTCACCAGGATGTTGTCTGGGCTGGAGATTTTCAGCTATGAAGAGAGGCTGGTTAAGGTGGAGTTGTTTTCCTTAGAGACGAGAAGATTGATGGGGATTGAGGTTTACAAAATTAGGAGGTATATAGGTCGGGTAGATAAGAAGAAACATTTCCCCTTAGTAGAGGGGTCAATAACCAGGGGAAATAAATTTAAGGCAAGAGGGGATTTGAGGGAAAACCTTTTTACCCAGAGGGTGGTGGGAATCTGGAATTCACTCCTGAAAGGATGGCAGAAGCGAGAACCCTCACAACAATTAAGAAGTATTTTAAGTTTATTTATTCGTCACAAGTAAGGCTTACATTAACACTGCAATGAAGTTATTGTGAAACTCCCCTAGTCACCACAGTCCGGCACCAGTTCGGGTCACTGCACCTAACCAGCACCTCTTTCAGAATGTGAGAAGAAACCGGAGCACTCGAAGGAAACCCACAAGTACAAACTCCACACAGACAGTGACCCAAGCCGGGAATCGAACCCGGGTCCTTGGCACTGTGAGGCAGCAGTGCTAACCACTGAGCCACTGTGCCACCCATTTGCTGTGGTCTGGAGTTACGCATTAATAATGATACCTTCCCTAAAGAACATTAGTGAACCAGATAGGTTTTTATGGCAATTAATTCATTGTCATCATTAGACTTTTAATTCCAAATGTATTTGTTATTGAATTGAAACTCCATCACGTGCCGTGGTAGGGTTCAAACCCAGGCCCCCAGAGTATTAACCTGGGTCTTTGGATGACTAGTCCAGTGATCAGACCTTTGCTACCACCTGCTCAAGTTTGCACTGAGCTTCATTGGAACATTGCAGCAGGCGAAGGACAGAAAAGTCAGTGTGGAGCAAAATAGACAATTAAAATGATAAGCAACTGAAGGCTCATGACCATGCTTGCTCATTGAATGGGGGTGTTCCACAAAGTGGTTCTCAGTCTGCAGTTGGTCTCCCCAATATGGTGCAAGCAATTGAAAGTACAAGCAAATTGCCATTTCAACTGGGAAGAGAGCTTGGGGGCCTTGGAAGTTAGAGAGCGAGGAGGTAAAAGGGCAGGTTTCACATCTCCTGCACTTGTATTTAAAAGGACCTGAAGAAAGGGAGAGACTGTTTGGGGTGACTAAGGGGCAGCCTGGATGCCATGGAAGGAATGGTCCCTCAGTATGCTGAGAGGGGAGGGGAAGCTGGATTTGGTGTTGGCAGCATCATTCTGGAAGTGGCAGTAATGGCAGAGAATGATCCATTGAGCATGGAGTCTGGTGAGGAGGAAGATGAGAACCCTAAGGCAGTTCTGGCTGGGTGGGGAAGAGGTGAGAGCAGAAGTGTGTGAAATTGCACAGCCATGGTTGAGGTTCCCGTCAACTAAAGTGTGGTGGATCCTCAGCTGAGGACAAAGGAAGACATATTGGAAGTTTTATTATGGAAGGTTGCATCATTCGGACAGACACAACAGAGAGAGAGAAACTTGGAGAATGTGATAGATGAGCTCTTGGAAGTGGTGTGTGAGGGAGTATAGTCAAGGTATCTGTGGGTGTCAGTGAATATTGGCTAATAGCCTAAGAAGGGAGTCAGAAAAGGCAAGGAAAGGGAAGGGCTGAGGAAAAGAAAGGGTCAAAACTGAAAGCAAAGTTTCCCAGTTCAGAGTAAGAGCAGGATAATTTACAGGAAAAAGAGCTGATGAAGTGGGACCTCAGTATGACTGTAATGAGGAACATTTCACATATCCCAAAATGGCTGGCATAGCTATCACCATGCAAGCGCACTCAGCAACAATGTTCATGTGGAGGAAGTTAGTGGAGCAGATGACGCTGTTCAATGTGAAAGCATGTTCATCCAGGTGGAAGAAGGTGGTAGTTGATGTGGTCTGGTTGGGCCTTCATTCAAAGTAGAAGTGGAAAGCTCTCCAACTGTCCTAATGGGGTTGGAGGTATGGGATTGACATCCATGGTGAAAAAGAAATGGACATGTAAGGAGAAGAATTCCAAATAAGTGAGTGAAGATTTTTAAATCATTTTTAAACCATTAGACATTAAGACACAAGAGTTAAATAACTTTAAAACAG
This sequence comes from Mustelus asterias, assembly GCF_964213995.1. Classification (NCBI taxonomy): domain Eukaryota; kingdom Metazoa; phylum Chordata; class Chondrichthyes; order Carcharhiniformes; family Triakidae; genus Mustelus; species Mustelus asterias. The sequence goes on from NC_135805.1 coordinate 79,079,079, forward strand.
ACTTACAAGCAAATAAGAAAGCAGTTTACACACATATAAAATGCATAATAGATTTAAACAAGTGATTATGATTTAAAAACACATATGCTGATATTTTGAATGTATTAATGTATTTTTAAGAATCATTATTCACTTCAGCCAAAGGCAGATTGCTGCAAAGCATCCTGGTAAAGGGCATTAGGACAAAGCCATATTCTGAGGGAATATTTAAACCTTGGAAATCTACAAGTTGTTAATGAGCAGAGTTCCAAATGGTAAGAACATTCAGAACACTTAATCAAATTTCATGAATTGGGTTTATTCACTGTCCAGATAAGATGCAACAAATGATCGAATTTATCGGTTTGATATTTTCCTCTTGGGACCAGTGGCATTTAAGAATAGACTGAAAATGATTTTGGAGGACTCTGGTATACTTCCTTCTTAGGCTATTAGCCAATATTCACTGACACCCACAGCTACCTTGACTATACTCCCTCACACACCGCTTCCAAGAGCGCATGGCATCCATGGAATCATGTGTTAGTCTGACTTGACAGTGACCTGGAAGGAAATTTGTGGGAATGTTAATTTTAACCTTAGTGGCCAGGCATCTGGTTACTGAGAGATACTGGATGTTGAGTTAGCCAAAATTGGAAGATACGTCCGGATTTTATAGACAAATGAAATACCATTATGCCAGAGGATAAGATGCAATTGGCTAAAGTATATGACAGGTATTATTGTTGATTTATGCATATTGAAGATGATTGATTTAAAGCTAATGAAAGGCAGGAATAATTGATAAGAAAATCTATAATTGATCTGTTTTGAATTATATACTTTAGAATTCATTGGAGAGGTCTAGCTGCTCCATCCCGACCCTTGGGTGGTTTCTCCTAGCGGCTGCTGGTCAAAATAAAGGTTACGTCTTTAAACTGAGACACTGGCTTGTGAGTCTTGTATTGTCTGAATTTCTGTCGGTACCCGGCCGTCTTGAAATCCCCACCAACAGCTTAGGGCCTGGAAAATTGTTATGTTGTAGTTGTTCGGGCATCATCAACAGATTTTGGAACAAAAGGTATTCATTGATAAGAGAAACTTTGTACAGGAGGGTTGGAGCTCTGGCTGCCCTGGAGCAGTGCTCCAGTCGTCACATGCTTACAACATGGCTTCTGCCTAAGAGAGGACTCCACCCTTTGGTGTGATCACTCACTGTCAGTTCCCCATTGGTTCCTCAAGTCAAGTGACTCCCTTCTGCTGTACTGTCTTAAAGAGACAGACCCCACAATCACTATAGAAATGGAACCTGTTAAAATGATGGAGCGCTTGAAAGAATTTCAGGTATAAATAGGAAGAGACAGGAAAAGGGAGAAAAAATAGATAGCAGATAGGAAGATCATCAGTTTAGTGGACAGGAAAATGCCTAAATGAAGAGCTTGCCAGCACAGACCTGGTTGTGGATTTTGAGAACAAGGTTGAAGTGGGTTTTTTGGAGATGGGGAACTCGGAGGTTGGATACATGAAGGGAAGGTCGCCAGAGGAGATGAGCTCATGACAGTGCTGAAAACAATCATTTGATGTTTTGTGGTGCGATCATAGTTCGGAGAGTTTGCAGCAAGTGATGAGTTGACTTTCAGACTCTGCTAGGTAGAGGTTGATACATCAGACAGAAACAGCAGCACCATTATCAGCAGGTTTGATGACAATGATCATATTGTCACATTTGGTGATGATTTTACTAAGGCAGCACGCTAACTTGGTAAACCAAAGCAGATGTCTTCAGTTGAAGGTCCACCAAGTGCCTCATTTATGAGCCATAGTTAAAAGAGACATCTAAATGACATTTCAAATCAAATTGTTGTCTGAAAAGAACCACATTAAACGTGTTGGTTAATTTTTACCAACTCACAGCTAATCACAGGCCACTTTTAAGATGGAATAAAATATACTTCCCACAATGATATATATTTGATATATTCCGTCCACACTCACCTGTTGTAAGGGTGATGTCAATAATATTAAATGTGCCATTTTCAAAAGGTACTTGAATGGGATACAATAAACTTTCCAGATGTAATTTCAAGTCACTCTCAGAAATTCCAGTTTGAGTTAGTGCAATATCCACTGTATATTCACGCTGTTGATTGACTGTAACATTAAACAAATGAAATTGGTAACATCCATGAAGTCTGATCTGGTGCTCATGTTTAAACAGAGGATAAAACAGATACTGGCAACTATAGACTGATTAGTCTTATTTCTATTTCCTGTTAATTAATGGAATAAATAAAGAATTAGTTCAATGCCAAAATAATAAATAGTAATATTTCACAGCTAAACAGTTAAATCTGGTTAATATTTACTATCACCAAAAACAAAGGTGGGGGAACGATCTTACCATCGTGCCCCGCCGGCCGATGGGCAGGGCGAGCTAATAAGACCGCGAGAGAGTCGAGAAATCAGGTTAGCGCCTGATTTCTCACCTCTCGCGATCTAACTGGCACCGGATATCCAGCGCAATCAGCCTCATGCCCATTTCCGGCTTGAGGCTGAATTTCAATGTTACACTTGCTTGTGTAGCCTTGCCGGGGGAGGTTCTCTCCGGCGAGGATCACAGCTGGTCCCCATCAACAGGGACCAGACATGATTGCCTCGCCGGTAGAACCGGAGGCCATTGTGTCCCCCATCTCCTGGAGGATGGATGAAAGGGGGCGTGCCTGGCACCCTGACAGTGCCAAGAGGGCAGGGCCTGAGGGGCTGGGCCTACTGGGGGCAGGGCCAGACCAGCGGCAGGCCAATCGAGGGGGTGTTCGCTGCTACGCTGCATAGCATTCGGTGGGGGGGGTTGATGGTGGCTGGCAATCAGTCTGGCCGGGTTGGGGTGGTGCAGGGAACAATTGGTCCGACAGGAGGGCTGCTGGGGGCAATTGTTCCAGCCAGGGCAGGGATCACAAATGGTTGCAGGGACCCGCAGTAGTTGTGGGAGGTGCAGGGTTTAGGCCACAGAGGCCAGCTACAGCATCAGAGTATGTGTGTCAGGTCTCTGCTGCTCTCAGAGCAGAGACATGCACATGCACAATGGCGCCCTCTATCAGTCAGCTTTTGGACACAAAGCCAATTTAAATATTTATGAGTCCCAGATGCTATTGTCCAGGCTCACTTGTGTTTAGTCCCTTGCTGGCTGAGGTCCTCACCAGCAAGAATCACAGATGGTGCCCACCAACAGGGACCAGACATGATGGCCTCGCCAGTGGGACCGGAGGCCATTGAAGCCTCTCGGGTACTCTGGGGCAGGGCCTTACTCCAAAACACGACACCATACCCTCTTAAAACTATATTGTATTTCTCATACTTAATAATCCAACCCCTCAAAACCAACTCTGTTTTTCGGACACTATGCATCTGCTGCTCTCGTCCGTCTTAGTGGGTTTTTGGAAGGTTCTGTCAAAGAAGCCTTGGTGAGTCACTGCAGTGCTTCTTATAGATTGTACACACTGCTGTCACTGGTGAAAAACTGCTTGTTGTCACTGATGATAACAGCAGATACCCAATCTTGGAAATAGTTACATTTATTTACTATTGCCTTTACTCAAAAGATTGGTCTGCATTTCATTGTCCTTTAGGCCTCCTACGCAAATGTCGCTAAGGCTGACCTCTGAGTTTGTACTGTATCCACAGTGGTAAGAGAGTTTCTTTAACTCAAGACTATAATTCACTGCAGTCTCACTGGGGGCAGGGCCAGACCAGCGGCAGGCCAATCGAGGGGGGGTTCATGACAATTGTTTCCTTTGATGGAATGCAACTCTTATTGCAATTTCATTCTTCGTCATGACATAACAGGAGTCCAGAATCTCACGTATTTCAATGTATTTCATTGTACTGGCATCTCTCAGGTAATGACTTTGGGCCCCATCCAGGTGAGACAGGCTTATAATGTTTATATTGAAATATAAATTTTAAAAATATATATATTTAATGCCTATAATATTTAATTCCAGCCAAAGGCAAAATCTTCATACATAATTACACCAGCCCTCCTTTTTAGATTTTAGTTCACACATTTTTCCTAAATATGCCTTTTGTGCTATTTTTTTCTTTCAATTGCGAATTGTGCTGACTTACTAAATTATCCATGAACATTATTTTGTAGCAATCTTCCAAAGTATGTCACAATGTTCTTGAGTTCTTAATTACTGTAGGGGACGCTATAATTAGGGGGATTAATAGCATCCTTTGTAAACCGGATCGTGAGTACCGCTTGGTATGTTGCCTGTCCGGTGCCAGGGTGAGGGACATCTCTGACCGGATTGAAAGAATATTGGAGTGGGAGGAGGAGGATCCAGTTGTTGTAGTCCACGTTGAGACAAACAATATAGGCAAGACTAGGAAAGAGGACCTGTTTGGGTATTATCGGGCTCTAGGAGCTAAATTAAAGAGCAGGTCCTCAAGGGTTATAATCTCTGGATTACTACCCGAGCCACATGCAAATTGGCATAGGGATCAGAAAATTAGAGACATGAACACGTAGCTAAAGGAGTGGTGCAGGAAAGAGGTGTTCCATTTCATTGGGCATTGGCATCAGTATTGGAACAGGAGGGATCTGTTCTGTTGGGACGGTCTTCACCTGAACCGATCTGGGACCAGTTGTTCCAGCAGAAAGGATAAATTGATTGGTCTCAAGGACTTTAAACTAGCAAGTGGGTGGGAAGGGAAGGCGGGAACTATAATGGTTAATAGGCAGCAAAGCAGCAGGTTAGCATGTGGGGAGAAGGTTTCAACTACATGGAAAATTACAAAATAAGTTAAAAGGAAGGAGGACTCAGGAGATGTTGTTAATGGAGTTGTTAGGATTCAAAAAGAAGATTTAAAAACTAGCATAAGGGCATTTTACCTAAATGCTTGTAGCATTTGAAACAAGGTAAATGAGTTGATGGCACAAATCATCTCAAATGAGTATGATTTAGAGGCCATTACAGAGACGTGGTTGCAGGGTGGGCATGACTGAGAGTTAAATAGCCAGGGGTGTCAGACTAGTCGGAAGGACAGACAGGAAGGTAAGGGAGGTGGTGTAGCTCTGATATTTAAGGATGACATCAGGGCAGTAGTGAGCGATGATATAGGTTTAATTGAGAAAAAGGTAGAATCCATTTGAGTGGAAATTATAAATAGTAAGGAGAAAAAGTCACTGATAGGCGTAGTGAGTAATAAACAAGGAAATAACTGGTGCGTATAAAAATGGTACAGCAATTATCATGGGGGATTTTAATCTACATGTCAATTGGTCAAACCAGGTCAGTCAAGGCAGCCTTGAGGAGGAGTTCATAAAACGTATCCGCGATAGCTTCCTTGAACAGTACGTAATGGAACCTACGATGGAGCAAGCTATCCTAGATCTGGTCCTGTGTAATGAGACAGGAATAATTAATGATCTCACAGTTAGGGATCCTCTCGGAAGGAGCAATCAGAGTATGGTTGAATTTAAAATACAGATGGAGTGTGAGAAGGTAAAATCCAATACCAGTGTCTTTGCTTAAACAAAGGAGACTACAAAGGGATGAGGGAGGAGTTAGCGAAGGTAGACTGGGAGCAAAAACTTTATGGTGGGACAATTGAGGAACAATGGAGGACTTTCAAAGCAATTTTTCACAGTGCTCAACAAAAGTATATACCAGTAATAAGGAAGGACTGTAGAAAAATGGATAATCAGCCATGGATAATTAGGGAAATAAAGAAGGATATTAAATTGAACAAAAATGTATATTAAAATGGCCAAGGTTCGTGGGAAATTAGAGGATTGGGATATCTTTAAAGGTCAACAGAAAACCATGAAAAAAGCTCAAAAGAAAAGTAGGATAGATTATGAGAGGAAACTAGCTCAGAATATAAAAACAGATAGCAAAAGTTTCTACAAATATATAAAAAGCAAAAGGTTAGTTTAACTTCTCTAGTAGGGAAAATGCTAGAATCTATCATCAAGGAAGAAATAGCGAGACATCTGGTTATAAATTGTCCCATTGGGAAGACACAGCATGGGTTCATTTCTCAATGCCAGTGGCGATTCTCCCACCCCGCTGCGCTGCTTTTTTAGCGCAGCAGGCTGGGAGACTTGAGCGGTGGCCAATTTGCGCCATTCGCACTGGGCATCTGGGCCTGCGCGTGTCTCCCAGCTCTGGAAATCTGGTGCTGTCAGCTTCAAGCCTGAAATCGGCATGCAGTTGCATAATTTATGCAAATATTCATTTGCATACAATTTTAATATCATTAGTGGGTCTGGGACTGAAGTCTCCAGGCCCACTAGCCTCTCCCCCCCCACCAGGAGTATTTCACTCCAGCGGGTTTTACTATAGCTCCCCAATTGCAGGGAACTGGCGGCCCAACCCCGTAGAAGTGAAGGGAAGGCAATCGCCCCCCCACCCCCCCTCCCTCCCGAGGGTCGGGCACCAGAGGTGCCCCCTTGGCATTGGCATCTTGGCATTACCAGCCTGAGCCCCCTGGCACTGCCCAAGGGACAAATGGCCAATGCCCAGGGGGCACCTTGGCACTGCCCACTGGGCATGGGGCAGTGCCAAGGGGGCGGGGCTTAATGGGACCAGGGGCTAATATGGGGCAGGGCCTCAGGGGCGATCGGTGGGGGTGGGGGAATCCCGCTGCCACTCTACAGTCGGGATCGGTGGTGGAGGGAGGGAGGCCAGCGATCGGGGCTGGCCATCCAGGTGGTGGGGGGGGGCAATAGACTGGGAGGGGGTGGGATTGTGGGGGGGTGGGTTGAGACTGCCGGTTGGGGTGGGATGATCATGGGGAGGGGAGCGGGTTGCAGGAGATCAGGGCAGGCCTAGCCCAGATATGCCTGGGAGACCAGCAATCAGGCTGTAAAGGAGTCACATGGCTGGAAATGTGGGGTCGCAGGGCTGGTCAGCAATCGAGCTGGCCAGCAATCGGGAGACTGGCACTGCAGGGCCACTGCGCATGCGCCATTCTTGGCACTGACAGATCGCCGCATGCACAGTGGCTCACTCAGCCACTGCCGGCCTCTTCAGCGGGAATAGGCCCCACCCACAGATTTTTATCGAGATTCACACCTGGGCACTCTGCAGTGCACAGAGTGCCGGAGATTCATTTTGAAAATCTAGCTGAAAAAAACCAGCGAGATTTATTCCAGTTTACGCAAATTTGACACTTCGAATTTTTTTGGAAGAATCCCACCTGTCACCTTCACATTTAGGGACCCGACAGGAAGTCCTAAAATAGTAACATGTGCTAATCTCTTACCATCTTTTTTCAGTCTGTGGAGATGGATTTGATTATCACTGTCTTCTGTTGGGGAAGTGTCTTCTGCCTAAATTATAACACATTGAGGTTATTAGATTGCACAGTTCAGTGTAAAACATCTTGTAAATTCACCATTTTCTTTAGAAGCAACAGTGAAGACATGCTCATGTTAGAATGTTGCCTCAGTTTAGTTCATAGATCTAATTGCAGAGAGTTCATCCTATTCAATAATAACAAATGTGATTAATAAACTGAACAGAAATAGACTTCATAATTTCACTTTGTACATTATTTCAAACGATTAGACTTGCACCCTTGGCTGGCACCACCATTCTGGTGAAAATATCAGAAATGTTCATTTCTTCTTCTAATTTCCCATTTTCCTCTTTTCACAACCAGCACTCTCTGTATCATCTACCTGCGAGAGGGTGAACATTTGATAGGATAATGGACATTTGCAGAACTTTACACGAGTGATATCCAGCACATCATCTATATAGATGTATAAAAAATCTTTTAAAAAAGATATATAAAAACAGCTGTTCCTTCATATAACTCTATCATTAATTCTCCCAGACCCTATCAAAAATAATCGCATATCTTTTCCAATGGTTGAAGGGATTGGAAGGCATGTAAATGAATGAAAACTGGGTAGAACGCTTATAGAAATCTGCAGTGCCTGCACATTCATCAAGGAGCGTGACCACTTGAACGCATCTATATATCCATACTTGAAGAGAATTCTTGTACCTATCGCCCTGCTTTATTGTATCCAGTCATTTAGTGACATAATAGACTAATTAGCCCACAAGCACCAAAACAAATCCAAGCTTGTTGTGCAGGGACTTGCTGGCTTAACTGTACATGAAGCTGGCTCCTAACTGGCTGTCCCAGCATTAACCATCCAATTGAAGATGGTGAGTGGATTCCTGAGCTGGGAGAAGCAAAGAGTGAGGCCACAGCATTGGCTGACCAGCAGACCCACTGGGAGTGCTGGGTGCTGCTGAGGAAGATAGGTGAGTGTGAGGGCATCTTAAAATGGGGGTGCTTTATAACAAAAGGTATGTAATGGTAGTGGGGGAATTTAATCTTCATATAACTGGGATATTCCAATTAGCAAGGATGGTCTAGAAGATGGGTTTGTGGAAAGTTTTCATGACAGTTTGCTGAAGCTGGACATTGTGGGACTTACTAGAGATAAAACTATAATTGATCTAGTATTGTGTAACAAGGATGGGTTCATTAGTAATATCAGAGTGAAACATCCACTGGGAAATAGTGATCATAAAACAATTGAATTTCATATTGTTTGAAAATGAAATACTTCAAAGACAAATAAGAATTTTAAAATTAAACAAAGTTAATTACAGGGATATCATGGGAGAAGTGATTAAGATTGATAGGTTAAATAGACTAAAATATATGGTGGTAAATAAACAGTGGGAAACATTTAAAGAAATCATTCAAAATTTTCAACTAAAATACATTCTATTGAGAACAAAAGCTCAACAAGAAAGGGGCTCACTCAAGAGTTAAGGATTAGAAGAAGAAATTTATAAGGAGGTGAAGAATAGTGGGCAGTATCTTCTTCAAATTCTTCAAAGTGTCAGGTTCAGACAGAAACAGTGGTGTGAAGCTTTCCAGCTCCACTGACCAGTTTCCTCTCCCCTCTGGCAGGGCAGAAACTCTTAGAAGTGGGAAGGCCAGTTGCACAGAGATCTGGGCATCCTTTTTAAAGGGTGCTCTGATCAGAATAAAATTGAGGTCAACACTCCAGTGTACTACAAATGAGCTGCCACGTTGTTAGGGGTGCCATTTTTCGGTTGGGTAGGATCCCATGGTATTCTTTAATGAAGTGTAGATGAGATCCAATATTGATCCCTCAGCTAGCATCACTAAAACGAATGATGGGTGGGATTTTCTGGTCTCACCATGGCAATTTCCCATTGACTGTACCCAGTAAATTGTCAATCTTTTCTGGCTTCCACAACTGTTCTTTTACATTACACACAACCATATCTGTTATGAACTCAAACTCTGCTGCAGAGTCTCATCCATCAGGAATACATAGTGAGCAATCTTACCATCGCACCCTGCTGGCCGTTAGGCGGGGCGAGCCAGTAAGATCGCAAAAGAGCCGAGAAATCAACTTCGCGCCTGATTTCTGCCCTCTCGCGATCTTACCGGCACCGGTTTTCCGACAAGGTCAGCCTCGCTCCCATTTCTAGCGCGAGGCTGAATAAATTATTTAAATGTATTAGTGAGCTCGGGACATTATTCTTCGGGCTCACTTGCCCTTGTGACCTCGTCAGTGGAAGTTATGTCCAGCGAGAATCACAGCTTGTCCTCAGTAACGGGGACGAGAAACGATGGCTTAGTCGGTAGAACAGGAGGCCACTGAGGCCCTTCCGTGAGGTTGTTGGCAAGGAGCAGGTGCTCCTTGGGCAATTCCAGCCTGGCACCTTGGCACTCCACCAGGCATTGGGCAATGACAAGGTGGCAGGGTTTGAGAGGGAGGAGCTTACTAGGGGGTGGGGCATGACCAGGGCGGGCCAATTGTTGGGGGGAGGGAGAGGGACTCACTGCCGCTCTATATTAGAGATTGGTGGGGGGAGGGAGGGGAGATCGATCCAAACGGAGTGGGTTGCAAGGGTCGATCTGTGGGAGGACGGGGGGGGGGGGGGGGGGGGGATCACGATATTCCACAAGGCCCTGCGGTAGTACAGCAGGGGTGCGGTGTTTTAGGCCACGGAGGCCGGCTTTATACAGCAGAGGCTGAGTGACAGGTCTCTCTGCCCTCAGAGCAGAGAAACCTGCATATGCGCAATGGAGCCCTCTGCTGCTCTCAGTCAGTGTTTGGGTGATTTAAACCCTGCCCCCTCTCCCTACAAGTGAGAAACGGATTTTATGGTACTTTTTTGCTCTAAGTGCAGAAGATCGCAGATTTGGATTCGCCCAAAAGTCCGATCAGAAACTCTCCTGTTTTCACTTAGAATTTTTTTCATAAGTTCACCCCATTTGTGTCCAATCTGAAGAGACAGAAAATCCTATCAGGCTTACAGACGGGTAAAACTCTACTTTAGAAGTTCATTCCATTTACAATCCAAGTGTACATTAAAATTGAGTTCCTTTTTGTAACTCCAAATTATGCGGATGAAATTATACTGCATTATTTGTAAAAAAAATGTAAATCAGCATGAAGGCACCGGGGCTGAAGGCTTGTGTCATGGGAGGGGACTGGTATTATCCCAATGTGGCAGGAGGGTGATGAGGACTTGCAATGAGGACAGTGCACAGATCCTCAAAGAGTGATTGTTATTGCCCTGCCACCCCCTGGCATTGGCACTTGTAGTTGCCCACAAAGGTCTGCACCATGGAGTGCATGTCCTGCAGCAGAGCAGTACAGAAGTCTTACACCAAGGGCTCCGCTGCGGCTGCCACCCTTGCTGTGTTGACCTGGTTGCCTCAGATGCCAACATCCTTTCCTCAGCCTGAAGGCGGTAGGACTCAGCGCTTCTGCCTTTAGATCTGTGCAGTGTAGTTGACATCGCTCCTGACATTCTAAGCTTTGCCTTTGGAGCCACGATGATTTATGCACTCAGATACCTCCCCTGTCAAAGTAGGTGATGACCATGGAGAATTTTTTTTTTTCCAAAGTGCCTAACAGTTTGTGAAAACCCGCCGTCATCACCTACGGGCTAAAGACCACTTTTCCCAGCTACCAATGGCCTTTGCCAAGTACAAGAAAATTCCACCTTCTGGCTTTCTAACCGCATAGAGAATTTAGGGAAAGATGATTGAAAAAGACACTGGCATACCACTGTGCATGTTAAACAATCACTGCTATCCCAATGCTTCCCTAATTTTGAGATTTTGCCTGTGCAAAGTGGAAAATACCATCAAATATCCAAAGTTGTGAAGTACGTATCACAATTCGTGATATCCAAGTAAAAGCAGAGTTGTGAAGCTGGAATTTCAGTTGTTCCACTTTCTGTTACACACAATTGATAGAAGATTGTTACTCACCGGATGAGGAGAATTTGAACTATGCAGCCGACCAACTTCAACTTCTGCACATTGAGAGACCAGCAACAGCAACAGGCAGTGTAATATAATCTTATGTCGAGCCATCATTACAAATGTCTAAAATCAGAGAAATAGTGATAAAACTGGAAAAATAAATATAAATACGTGATTAGAAAACAGCAGTATTTAGTCATAAAAAACAAATACAGCGGATGCTGGAAATCTGAAATATAAATAGACTCTGTTGGAAATGCTCAACAGGGTCGGTCTTACCAAAAGAATTACAAGTGCTGAATAAGCGTGAAAATGGGAGAGAATTGCGCCCATTTTTCAGCGAGCTTTCAGACATGATCTTATGAAACTTAATGCAAAAAAGGAGGCAAAATGTGATTCATGTTAGAGTGGGGAGTGGATGGAGTCCATGCTTGCCGGAAATATGGCTGCTCACAGCTAGAGGACGCTATTGTGCATGTGCTGATCTCTGTGTTCAGTGTAAAGTGTACATAGAACAGAGAGATCTATTGCTCCCCCAGCAATCCCCCAACACCTCACTCCTGATATCAGGCCCGCTGATCGCAGGCCTCCCCAACAGTTGTGCGCCCACCCCACCGGATATCACCCTGAAACCCCTTCCCCCCTCATATTACATGATACCTCCCTCCCCACCAGCCAGTCACCTCGTCCAATCACAGGATATCACCCTGATACCCATACCCTGGCGATCTCTGATTACAGACTGTGCAGCGCTCCCGCCATTCATCTCCCCTTAGGCCCCATCCCATTAGGGTCCAAACCCTCTCCTTAGGCCTTGCCCTCTGAAACTGCAAGGGGTGCACAGATAAGTACAGTCTCTGTGGTGAGAGGGACATAGCCCTTGGCCATACCTGGGTCCTGCTCCCTGACACTGTCATTAGTAAATTGGCAATGTGTATTGACACTGCCCTCTGGACCCCAGGCACAACTTGCTGGCAATGCCCCCTGGAGGGGCAGTGTCAGGAGGGGCAGTACCCAGGGACAGTGACAAGGGGTAGCGCCAGAGACAGTGCAAGAGGCCACCCCACTTGTGCGCTCCATTGAGGGTGGTTCCTCTTGTATGTGTTCGGGTGCTTTTGGCGTGTCCATGTTGGGAGGGGATCACTGGGTATGTGGGATTGAGTTATTTGTTCCTTATCAGAGATTGAGGCTCCCTTTTAAAATGTGGCCCCGATCCTGCTTTCCTGGCTTTGCCTTTGGTTAATTGGAGGCAAATGGAGGCCTAACCAGAATCTGCCGCCCGTGCCCAATTCTCCGCAAAACAAACCAGAAAATCTGCCAGTACAAAACATGTTTAGAACAATTTGGCATGCAGATTTCGGGACTCACCTGAACAATGCCTAGGGATGTCTCCGGAGTTCATGATGGAGGCAGCCTGCAAACCTGGATCCCGGAACACCACAGCAGTGGGTGAGGGGAGCATATGTAGGTGGATCTTCCAGATTTGGTTCATGCCCGTCGTTGGCGAGCGGAGAAGATCCAAAATCACAATCTCATCGGCGAGATCTGCGACTTCCAGATCTTGAGCCCCCGTCGGCATTCGCACAGACGGTGAGCGTGGGCTCAAGATTACCCCCTCTGTTTTTATTATTACAATATACATCTACTCAGTTAATATATTTTCAATGAAGTTATGATTCAAGGCCTCCGACCGTTTGCACTCCGTCTGCAGTGAGATTCAAAGTACAATTAACAGGAGTTTCACGTGTGATCGGAATGGGGGGGATGAGGTGTTGAAGTGATAGGGTGGGGGCAAGTTAGATGAAATTCTGAGTTATGTGCCCCATATTTCTCCTCCCCTCCAGATTGTAGCATTGGCCTGGATCTCCCCAACTCTGCAATTCCTTCGCTCTGTTTTAGTTTCTCTCCCTTTCTGCATTTTTAAAAACAAAAATTTAAGTGAAAAATAATTTCCTAAACTCAGCACAAGATGGTTGATCTTTGTGGTGCTTCTCAGAGTCAAAATTCTCTTCCAAAATCAGACCTCAAGAGAAGACTTCCTCTTCTGCCCCAGCATCACCTCACTCCAAAGAAGAATTGCAACACAATTCTGCCTCCACACTGCCATCTAGTGAGTCTCCACGTGCTAGAATCTCACAAATATGTTGTACTCAGCCTCAGCTGCCTAACAACAACCACATACTGCTACAAAATGCTGCAGAATGTGAAATAAATATAAAACAGAAAATGTTGGCAACACTCAGCAGCTCGGGCTGCTTCCCCCCTCCCACCCCACTTTCCTTTCTTCCTCCTGCATTCCTCGGGCTAAAATGTTAAATCTTGCAATTCTATTTCAGCTGCAAGACCATTGACCTCTCCACAAATGTCTCCAGGTGAATATTTGCATCATTTTCTGTTTTAGTTCAGATAGCACCTTTGTTAACCAGTGTATTTATGTGTGGCCGTCACTGAAATGGTGGATCTGCTTGAAAATGTTGATACATAAAAGAATAACATAGACACAATGAAAGAATGCCGATTACAACAGTTTTCACATTACGTGTTCTCAGGACGCACATCGTTATCATTTCAAATCATCTGGCATTTTCTCATGCATTTAACCTTTTATTGTTTGATTCAAGTCAGTTGTAAACCCACCATTAACATATGCACTCATAAGAGCACATTGCACATTATATTGAAGCAATCTCCTGATCCCACATTAGCTCCTGCTGTGAGAACATTTGTGTATTCTGAACAGCATTGAGGGGTAAGGGCAGTTTTGTTTTTGGAACATCATTTAAATCAATCTTGTTTATGTATAGTCTTTATTGAACACATTAGCAATATAAAACGTAACAACAATCTTGCAGGTACATTGGCACACCGAGATTTTCCGAGGGATAAGCTGATGTTGGCAGACACAAGCTTATTAGCTCATGGTAATTTCCCAGAAACTTCCAGATGGGGAAGGGATTGTCGGAGCAGATAGTAAATTAACCTGTGTCCATTCCTGGCTAAGAGTCTTTCTGTGATAAGAACATAAGAACATAAGAACTAAGAGCAGGAGTAGGCCATCTGGCCCCTCGAGCCTGCTCCACCATTCAATAAGATCATGGCTGATCTTTTTGTGGACTCAGCTCCACTTACCCGCCCACTCACCATAACCCTTAATTCCTTTACTGTTCAAAACTTTATCTATCCTAGTCTTAAAAACATCCAATGAGGTAGCCTCAACTGCTTCACTGGGCAGGGAATTCCACAGATTCACAACCCTTTGTGTGAAGATGTTCCTCCTCAACTCAGTCCTAAATCTGATTCCCCTTATTTTGAGGCTATGCCTCCTAGTTCTAGTTTCACTCGCCAGTGGAAACAACTTCCCTGCTTCTATTTTATCTATTCCCTTCATAACCTTATATGTTTCTATAAGATCTCCCTTCATTCTTCTGAATTCCAATGAGTATAGCCCTAGTCTACTCGGGCTCTTCTCATAAGCCAACCCTCTCAACTCCGGAATCAACCTAGTGAATCTCCTCTGCACCCCCTCCAGTGTCAGTATATCCTTTCTCAAGTAAGGAAACCAAACTGTACACAGTACTCCAGGTGTGGTCTCAGCAGCACCTTATGCAGCTGCAACATAATCTCGCTGTTTTTAAACTCCATCCCTCGAGCAATGAAGGACAAAATTCCATTTGCCTTCTTAATTACCTGCTGCACCTCAAACCAACTCCTTGAGATTCCTGCACAAGGACACCCAGATCCCTCTACTCAGCAGCATGCTGCAATTTTTTACCATTTAAATAATAGTCCATTTTGCTGTTATTCCTACCAAAATGGATGACCTCACATTTACCAACATTGTACTCCATCTGCCAGACCCTCGCCCACTCACTTAGATTCTCTATATCCCTTTGCAGACTTTCAACGTCCTCTGCACACTTTGCTCTTCCACCCATCTTAGTGTCATCTGCGAATTTTGACACACTACACTTGGTCCCCAACTCCAAATCATCTATGTAAATTGTAAACAATGATGGCATTACAGGGTGAAAATTCCCGCTGGCAAAATTTGGAATTAAGATGTAGAAACATCGAAACATAGAAAATAGGAGCCGGAGAAGGCCATTTGGCCATTCATCACAATCATGGCTGATCGTCCAACTCAATTGTCTAATCCTGCTTTCTCCCCATAACCTTTGATCCCATTCGCCCCAAGTGTTATATCTTAAACATGAAAAATATTAATGGCTACTTCATAACAGAACATCTCAAACATGGATTGGGTAGTTTTACTGAGCTAAAGTTAGTTAATAATATGGAAATACTTGAATGTGGGAAATGGTGATAACTGATGAACAAACTTACAGAGGCAAAATAGAATCAGTTATGGTAATTTAAGTATCATTATGTAACTGGGATGGATTGTCCTTCAAAAGGAATGAGAAATAGCAGCAGAGCTGAACTTCCACCTGCCTCAGACTCCATTGCTCAATGGGCCATTTATCTACATAGGGGTCCCATGCAAGTTGGGATCTGGAAGTATTCTTGCCATGAAATGCTGGAAGTGGTGCACTGGGATCACAGCCACACCAACGTGAGAGGCTGGAATGGAACAAAGGCAGATTTGGGCCCTAAAGACTGACAAGTATAGGTAAATTAAAGGTAAAAACAGTACTCATGAAATGGGAAACCCTCAGAGCCGTCACTGCTGTTTGATAGAGATCATTGCTGCCATCCTAAGAAACTATGTGGAGATGCCGGCGTTGGACTGAGGTGGGCACAATAAGAAGTCTCACAGCACCAGGTTAAAGTCCAACAAGTTTTGTTTGGTATCACGAGCTTTCTGAGCCCTGCTCCTTCATCAGATGAGTGGAAAGATGGATTCACAAACACAATATATATAGACAGAGACTCAATTGCAAGATAATGTGGGCGGCATGGTAGCACAGTGGTTAGCACTGCTGCTTCACAGCTCCAGGGACCTGGGTTCGATTCCCGGCTTAGGTCACTGTCTGTGTGGAGTTTGCACATTCTCCTCGTGTCTGCGTGGGTTTCCTCCGGGTGCTCCGGTTTCCTCCCACAGTCCAAAGATGTGCGGGTTAGGTTGATTGGCCATGATTAAATTGCCCCTTAGTGTCCTGACATGTGTAGGTTAGAGGGATTAGTGGGTAAAATATGTAGGGATATGGGGATAGGGCCTGGGTGGGATTGTGGTCGGTGCAGACTCGATGGGCCAAATGGCCTCTTTCTGTACTGTAGGGTTTCTATGATTTCTAACGGTTGGAATGCGAGTCTTTACAGGTAATCAGACAATATAGGTGCAGACAATGCGAGTGGAAAGAGGGATAATCACAGGTTAAAGAGGTGTGAAATGTCTCGAGCCAGGACAGTTAGCCAGACCAAAAGGTGGGAGTTATAGGTAGTGTGACATGAACCCAAGATCCCGGTTGAAGCCATCCTCATGTGTGTGGAACTTGGCATTCAGTTTCTGCTCGTCAATTCTGCATTGTCGTGTGTCTTGAAGGCTGCCTTGGAAAACGCTTACCCGAAGATCGGAGGCTGAATGCCCATGACTGCTGAAGTGTTCCCCGACAGGAAGGAAACTCTCCTGCCTGGTGATTGTTGCACGGCGTCTGTTCATCCGTTGAGATAGCATCTGCATGGTCTTGCTGATGTACCATGCCTCGAGACATCCTTTCCTGCAGTGTATCAGGTCGACAACATTGGCCGAGTCGCATGAGTATGTACTGTGTACCTGGTGGGTGGTGTTCTTACGTGTGATGGTAGTATTCATGTCGATGATCCAGCACATCGTTTCCGCACTGCATCAACCTCCTCAGAAGAGAACACAGGACCCGACCGACAGAGTACCCTTCGTCATCCAGTTCTTCCCTGGAGCAGAGAAACTACAACATCGTCTTTGGAGCCTTCAACATGTCATCGATGAAGACAAACTTCTCGCCAAAGCCATCCCCACACCCCACTACTTGCCTTCAAACAACCGTGCAATCTCAAACAGACCATTGTCCGCAGCAAACTACCCAGCCTTCAGGAGAACAGTGACCACAACACCACACAACCCTGCCACGGCAACCTCTGCAAGACGTGCCGGATCATCGACACGGATGTCACCATCACACATGAGAACACCATCCATCAGGTACACGGTACATACTCATGCAACTCGGCCAATGTTGTCTACCTCATACGCTGCAGGAAAGGATGTCCCGAGGCGTGGTACATTGGCCAGACCAACAACCAACAACCATGATTTACTGGACAGTGGATATAATTTTGAAACTATTCATGTTACTCTTTGAGGGCGGCATAGTGGCACAGTGGTTAGCACTGCTGCCTCACAGCGCCAGGGACCTGGGTTCGATTCCCAACTTGGGTCCCCGTGTCTGCATGGGTTTCCTCCGGGTGCTGCGGTTTCCTCCCATAGTCCAAAAATGTGCGGGTTAGGTGGATTGGCCATGCTAAATTGCCCCTTAGTGTCAGGGGGACTAGCAGGGTAAATGCGCGAGGTTATGGGGATAGGTCCTGGATAGGATTGCGATCGGTGCAGACTCGATGGGTCAAATGGCCTCCTTCTGCACTGTAGGATTCTATGATTTTATGTAAAATAATGTAAATTGAAAAATACTTTAGGTAAAAAGGAATAAAATAAAAATCATTTAAATATGCAAAACATTATATCATTTGGAAATAATTATTTAAGCTCAGACAATCCTGGTTGCGGCTATCACCAGTCATTTAAAAATAATAGGTGCAGACGGGATTCCCCTTTTTGGATCTTCAAGTTTCATAACATTGTCCATCAGCAAGTAGCCACACAGATGCTCCTCTCCACAATTCGGAAGCAGCTCATGCACTGCACAGTCACCATTACTGCAATCTTGTCATGAGAATAATGCAAATGCATAGGTAATGAATATGCCATTCATAATGTGGTAATGAATATCCTGCTTGGCAAAGTGCACCGATGATCACCCTAGGATCAAAGGACTGCCCAATAACCACGTTTGGGAACAGAATGCCTGCATGTGTGTTATTGGTCTAGAAAAGCTCAAAAAAGCATGGAAAGCCATAAGGAAGTAAGTTGACTTAAAGATAATGTGGAAATACTGGCTTCCAAAGACCGGCAACTGAGGACTTATAACAACAATCATTTAAGTATCCCGTCAACCTCTTACAGGCTTCCACTCTGCCCGCACTCCTGGAAGAACTCACACATTTCTGACATGTGACATACAGAATGAACAGGCTAACAGCACATAACTATTTACATAGGATCCAACACAGATTATGCTGTTGCAGCCTGTGCATAGCCCAGCATGTCTCCGCTCCCTCCCCCCTCCCTCCCCCCAAGTTTGTTGTTTGAAAAAGAGATGTAGACTAGTTTGTTATGTAGTGGTTTGGTCATATGCCCTGAGCCTGTGATTATGCTGGTTGACTGTGTTCAAGATGCTCTCAAGTTGATGTGCTCAGTGTGGATGACCTGGGGTATTCCTACTCTGTACCCAGTAGCTGTAGGGCTTGCTGTGTCTGTCTCTGGAGGAGCCACCATTTCCAGTGGTGTGGGGGCCTGTATTGTAGGCTGGATGTCTGGATACTGCAGCATCTGCTGGTGCTGGTTTTGTATGTAGTGGGCACCATCCTAGGCTATCACGTATCTGTTCAGCTGTGGGTCATGGCTGTGTACCACCACCAACTTGTCATGGTCATGTCTGGTCTGGTTGCTGACCGTGTGACCAGGTGTTGGCGGGCGGAGTTTATGGGCATTCCAATCATAGTACCTTTTACTTCTTAATTGGCATTCAATAAGGGGTATTAAGAGGGACAGTCAGAACTGTGGTCCTGATGTGCCTGAAGAACAGACACTGTGCTGACAAGGGCATACCCTGTCGTGGCATGTGTGGCTGGCTGCAGGATGCAGCATTGTAATCTGTGTGATCCTAGGCGTACTTCTCTAGTAGATGCTTGGTTGAGTGTACCAGCCATTCTGCCAGGCCATTGGACTGAGGGGGCTGCTCACGATACGCTCAAAGTCCCATCTATGTGCAAAGATCCTAAATTCAGTGGATATAAATTGGTGACTGTTGTCCATCATCAGCCTTTGAGGGATGCTGTGTGTGGCAAAGTGTTTCTTGAGCTTGATTATGACCGTGTTACTTTTCATGTTTGACAGATAATCGAGTCCAAACCGCCCAGAATACAAGTCAACTAACACCAAATGTTCTCTATCATTCCATTCAAAAATATCAGCCATTGTAAATGACCATGGGAGGTCCGGGACCTCATACAGGACAGTGGTTATTTGGCTTGATGCAGCTTGATTGCATTGCATGGAGCACACCTGCATACGTCTCTCTCCTTGTCAGCATACATGGAGGGCCAGCATAGGGATTCCTTTGACCTGTATCTGGTTGCTTCCAACCCGAGCCGCCCTTGGTGCAGTTGCCGAGTGTAGGACCACTGAAGAGAGGTAGGGATGATGAAACCCTGGTCACGCAGTATCAGTCCACCCTGAATGGTTAGTTCATCCCTAATGGCAAAGAATGTGTGGAATTTGTGGGCAAGTTCCCTTGAGAACTCAGGCCAACCCTTCATGATAATATTATCTGGCTTTAAACATAAATCTTTTTCCTGGTTCTTAATTAAGTATAACAAACTAAAGGACAGGAGTCAACTCAAATTCATTTAAGAAAACTTTTGTTTCTTTAACACTTTAGGTAATCAAACCTGTAAACTTACAACAGCTGCAAAACTTTAACTCTTAAACTTCAACTCTTAACATTAGCTCTTTAATGGAAACTTTAATTCTTCAACTGAAATCAGATACCCTATTCAGAATGAAGTGACCAAGTCCATTTCCAATATAGATTCATCCTTGTAGTTCTTCTCTGAAGATGTTCCTTCAGGGTGCACTTCCGATGGGTGGTCTCGAGTCATCGCTGGAGACAAAGGCTGAAACATCTCTCTTTATCCCCAAACTTTCCCAATCTTCCAGAATGTTCCCTGGCACTCAGCCAGTTATATTATCAGAAACCAATCACAATGTTCAATCACAGCAAATGGAGTTACTCGTAAACAATTCCCAAATGTTTATCCCAAACTGCGTATAATTTAAATTGCCTCACCATATATGGTAGCAATGAGTCTGACGTGTCAAGCACAGCCCAAACAACAATCCTTATTTGCTCTTCACAGGAAGTGTCAGGTCACAGATTGCAGGTCAGGTCATGACTCACTCCTAACCTACATCTCTGTTTAATTATCACTTGACCAAAATTCCCAACTTGCTTAATCCTCGTCGTCACAATTGCTCTTACAGCTAATATTACCATTTGTGTTGTTGCTGTAACCATTGTTGTAGTCAGCCCTCCGGTCACAATGATGTTGCAAAGTTGTCTGGATGTGATGTGGGCTTGTAAGGCATCTTTGAGTTCCTGGATTTTACAAGAGGAAAGCAACTATATTGTAACATTCCTATGCTCTTCTCATGATCTGCCTGGTCTCTAGTGGTTAGGAAGGCTCTGGAAACGGCATCAGCCAAGCATAGCTTCTTATCACATTTGTAGACAACACTGAGGTTGTAGAGTTGTAACTTGAGCATCATTTGTGCAAAATGATCAGTTTCAACAGTTGTAGGACAACCATATACGAAGTCATGAAATTTCTGACATGGGAAGACTAAAGCGAATAGTTCCTTTTTGATCTGTGCATAACAAATGTCAGTGTGGGCACTAGAAGCAAAGATTATTGGTCTGTCATTCTCGATACTGACTGTGCCAAGTCTGTGCTGGGAGTCAACTGCTGATCTGAGTATGGGTTCTGGAATGCCAAAACATTGTAGCACCGGTGAGGGTGAGAGTGTCTGTTTGAGTCTGTTGAAGAACATTGTGTGGTGTTCCTGTCAGCACCAGTCGACATCCTGACCTCACTGTAACAAGGATTGAACTTGGAAGGATCATTCATCATACAAAGGAAGCACTGTAAAATGTGCTCGTCCATGGAGACGGCCATCTGTTGTATAGCCGGTGCATTGTCTGTGTTGTTAGATACTCAGTGGTTTAGTTGCTCTGGCTAAACTCCAGTATTTTCTCTTTGTTCCCACTCCGAACCTTGGAGAAATGAGCGACTGCAATCTGGCTAATGTAATACAAATTACATTATTGCCTTGTATAGGAAGGCTGCTGTGGTTTAGCTATGGGAACCTCGAGGTACCAGCCAAAGCCTTAATAGCAATTATCAATCATGCAAGAAAGCAGATATTTTTGATGTGTCAGAAGATCTCAACAGGATGAGATAGCACTTCTTTGCTTTCAACATGAAGTATGAACAGGAAAGAAGGAAATGTTTGCTTTTGGCTCCTAACTTGTTTGACCAGACAGCAAACTACAACTGTGTTGCATTACCACGTGAACTTGCTCCTGAGATTACAGAATGGTTCCACTTGCCACATTTATTGCAGAAGACCAGATTTCTGAACTCGCCCGCAGTTGGAATTCACTGGTCCCGCTGCGGTGAATGGAGATTTGGCTGAGTGTCAGATTCTCCATTCACGCTGGCAGGGGCGTGAAAGTTGGAGAATTCCAGCTAGCACTTAACAAATGCCAAACATGCGGTTCTATTCTGAAGGTGAAGGCCACTGCAGTTAAGGCAGGATGTTTCTTGCACCACAAAAACTTCTGTTTCCCATCTTAACTCCTTGCTGCTTTTCTCAGACAGCTTGTTTAGCATGCAGATGCTGATGGATCTTTGCAATGACAAATCTTTCTCTCGCAGCAGCTGCTTGCAAATAAGATCACTGTGGAACTCACAGACTATGCAATCCCTGAGCAACCCATTGGTAAAGGTGCCAAATGCTTAGCCAAATGTTTTAAGGTTGCAGTAACTGTACTATAACTGTACTGATTTGTCAAATCTTTGGTTTGTAGGTTTGTTCCTTTTTATAGGAAAGACATTGAAAAACTGGAAAGAGTGCAAAGAAGATTTACGAGGATGTACTGGAGTACTGTGTGCAGTTCTGGTCGCCACATTATAGGAAGGATGTGAATGCACTGGAGGGGGTGCAGAGGAGATTCACCAGGATGTTGCCTGGGATGGAACATTTATGTTATAAGGAGACATTAGGTAGGCTTCTGTTGTTTTCTCTGGAGCAGAGAAGACTGAGGGGTGACCTGATTGAGGTGTTCAAGATTATGAGGGACTTGGACAGGGTGGATAGGGAGCAGCTGTTCCCCTTAGTTGAAGGGTCAGTTACGAGGGGACTCAGGTTAAAAGTGAGGGGTGGGAGGTTTAAGGGCGATTTGAGGAAAAACCTTTTTACTCAGAGGGCGGTGACGGTCTGGGATGCACTGTCTGGGAGGGTGGTGGAGGCGGGATGCCTCACATCCTTTAAAAAGTAACTGGATGAGTACTTCGCACGTCATAACATTCAAGGCTATGGGCCAAGTGCTGGCAAGTGGGATAGGGTAGGCAGGTCAGGGCCTTTCATGCATCGGTGCAGACTCGATGGGCCGAAGGGTCTCTTCTGCATTGTAGGATTTTGTGATTCTGTGATTCTGAAGATGTTGCCAGGACTAGTGGGCCTGAGTTATAGGGAGAGGTTGGCCAGGCTAGGACTTTATTCCTTGGAACGTAAGACTTATTCAAGTATATAAAATCATGAGGGGCAGAGATAAGATGAGCGCACATAAGCTGGAATTTTACAACCCCGCTCACCATGGAAATCGGAGTGAGCGAGGGGCAGACAACGGGAAGGTCCAATGACCTTGGGTGGGATTATACGGTTTCGGGACGAGTGAGGCTGTAAAATTCCGCCCAATGTCTTTTTCCCAGCGAAGGGGAATTGAAAATTAGAGGGCATAGGTTTAAGGTGAGAGGGGAAAGATTTAAAAGGGATCTGAGGAGCAACTTCTTCACACAGAGAGTCGTATGTATATGGAATGAGCTGCCAGAGAAAGTGGTTGAGACACGTACAACAGCAGCATTTAAAAAACATTTGGATAAGTACATGGATGGGAAAGGATTAGAGGGATATTGGCCAAATGTGGGCAATTGGGATTAGCTGGGAGGGCACCATGGTCGGCATGGTTGCACCCAAGGGCCTGTTTCCGTGCTGTTATAGGCTTGGACTGACAAGTAGCAAGTAACATTCACGACACTCAAGTGCCAGGCAATGACCATCTGCAACAAGGGGGAACGTAAACATTGCTTCTTGACATATTCATTTACACTACTGTCACTGATTATCCCTATACAATCATCTTGGGAGTTAGCATTGACCAGAAACCCAACTAGATTAGCCATATAAATATGACTAACTAAACAAAAAAAATGCCTTCTGCCCTTATTGGTCCCTATCCCTCAATTCTCTCCCTATTCATGTACCCATCCAGATGCCTCTTAAATGTTGTGTAAGTATTATTTTAAGTATTAAGTACATTTTTTAAAATACTGTGGCTACAAGAGCAGGTCAGCAGCTAGGATTCCTGTGGCACGAAACTCACCTCCTGACTCCCCAAAGCCTGTCCACTGATGCACCATCAATCGAGCAAAGACTAGTTTGTATGTAAGAACAAATAGGCTTTTATTAGCAAAAGACTTGGAGCACACCCATGCCGATGAACTGGTCTAGACTGAGGCAGTGGGGTGGGGAGCAGTCGCCTTTATACCTGGACCGGGGGGGGGGGGGGGGGGGGAAGGAGTCTCGGGTAGGGCCAGCAGGGATGTGTCCAGGCATGTCACACATACAGGTAATAAGCTAACAGTGGTTTACCACATCCACCATCTGCAAAGCACAAGGCTGGACGTGTGAAGGAATATTCTCCACTTGCCTGGATCAGTACAGCTTGAACAGCAATCAAGAAGGTCAACACTATCCAGAACAAAGCAATTGGTTTGATTGGCATCCACAAACATTCACTTCCTCTACCACCAACACACAGTGTCAGTGTGTACCTTCTACAAGAGGCACTGCAGCAACTCATTAAAGTTCCTTAGACAGCAACTTCCAAACCCATGACCACAACAAACTAGAAGAAAAAGAGCAGCAGAACCATGGGAACATCAGCAACTGGAACTTACCTAGCAAGCTACTCATCACCCTGGCTTGAAAACGTATCGCCATTCCTTCAATACCCTGGAATGTTTTCCCGAACATAATTGTGGACCTAACTACACCACATGGACTACAGCAGTTCAAGAAGACAGCTCACCACCACCTTCCCAAGGACAATTACAATAAGAAGTCTCACAACATCAGGTTAAAGTCCAACAGGCTTATTTGGTAACACAAGTTTCGGAGCGCTGCTCCTTCATCAGGTGAGTGGACTCTAACCTGGACTTTAACCTGGTGTTAACTTGGACTTTAACCTGGTGTTGTGAGATTCTTACTGTGCCTACCCCAGCCCAACGCCGGCATCTCCACATCAACGGCAATTAGGAATGGGTAATAAATGCTGGCCTAGCCAGTGATGCCTACATTCCACAAATGAATAAAACATTCAAAAGGAGAGGTGCACAAGAAATTTTCATAGGGTAAAATTTGCCAGCTCTTCCTGCCAGCAAGATCTTCCCATGCCGTCAAAGTTGATCCCTGCCGTGGGGTTCCCTGTGGTGGGATGGACACGGCATTGCAAATTCTCATTGATTTCAGCAGAACTGCAAGATCCCTTCAACAGCCAATGGTGAGCCACCTTCGAGTCATGGGAAAACCCGCCTCGGGTGTGGGGAAGGCTGCAAAATTGCAGCCTATAGTTTCTTCAATCCACAGCAGCCTTATTTCATTTTTCTTCTGTGATTGACGAGGCCTCTCTATGCATTTTCCTTCATTCTTGTTTATTTTCCAAGAGTAAAATTATGAAACTAGTTCCTTTTAGAATGTCTTAAATTAACAATGATTAACCAAAAAGGTTAAGGATAGTATCAAACTGAAAGAAGAAATGTACAATGTGTGGGGGAACTTTTTCACGCAAAGAGTGGGGGAGTGCCTGCAATGCGCTGCTGGAGGAGGTGGTGGAAGCAGGCATATTAGTAACATTTAAGAGGCATCTGGATGGGTACATGAATAGGAAGGGAATTGAGGGATACGGACCAATAAGGGCAGAAAGCATTTTTTTAGTTTAGTTAGGGCATCATGATCAGCATAGGCTTGGAGGGCCGAAGGGCCTGTTCCTGTGCTGTACTTTTCTTTTTTCTTTGTTCCTTAGTTAATTTCAATGAAAAATTATTTCCTTTTCTCAAAACTATGGTGACTGCCTGATCGCACTGATATTTTCTAAGTACCCCGCTGTGACCTCCTTAATAATAGATTCCAGCAATTTCGCTAGGACAGAAGTTAATCTACAGGCTTATGTTTTCCCACTTTCTGTCTCCCTCCTTTCTTTATTGGAGGAGTCAATTTTGCCATTTTCCAATCTGATGGGACCTTTCCAGAATCTAGTGAATTTTGGAAAATTAAAACCAATGCATCAACTATTTCAGCAGCCATTTGTTTCAAGACTCTTGGATGAAGTCCATCAGGATCGAGGCCCTTGTCAGCTTTTAGTTCTAATAATTTTCTTAGTATACTTTTCCTGGTGATTGTAATTGATTTAAGTTCCTCCATCCCATTGACGTCCTGATTCACAATTATTTCTGGGATGTTACTTGTATGCTCTGCAGTGAAAGAAGATGCAAAATATCTGTTCAATTCATCCACCTTTCTTTTTGCATTGATTCCAAATTATCACTCTCTGACCAATTCTCGCTTTACTTTGCCTTTTCCTTTTCAAATACCTTTTCAAAAATCTTACTATCTGTTTTTATATTTCTATCTAGCTTTCTCTCATACTCTAATTTCTCAATCCTTATTAATCTTTTAGTCATTATTTGTTGATCTTTATATTCTGTCTATTCTTCTGATCTGCCATTCATCTGTCGAATTATATACTTTTTCTCAATTTGATAATATCTTTAACTTCTTTAGCTAGCCTCGGAAGCTGCATCCTTCCCTCAGAGCCTTTCTTTCTCACTAGAATATATATTTACTGAGCATTCTAAAATATCTTCTTAAATGTCTGCCACTGCATTTCTCCTGAGCTACTTAACTTCCCAGTTCATTTTAGCCAGCTCTGCCTTCATACCCTCATAATTGTCCTTATTTAAGGTTAAAACACAACTCTTGGATCAACTTCTCTCTTCCACAAAATGAATGAGAAATTCAGTCTTAATGTGATCATTATTAGATAAGGGAACATTCACTATGAAGTCATTAATGAATCATGTCTCATTGCATGTTGCCACATCTAATATAGCCTGCTTTCTGGTTAGTGCGAGAAATAATATAGCCTGCTCTCTGGCTGCTGTTCTAAGAAAAGACTCTATGAACTCATTATCCAGGCTACTTTGCTTATCTGATTCATCAAATTCATATGCAGGTTAAAATCACCCATGATTGTTGCCATACATTTTTCACAAGCCTCCATTATTTCTTCCTGTATACTCCATCAATCAGGAAATTTTCACAGTAACTTTGTTGCAGTGTTAATGTAAGCCTACTTGTGACATTAATAAATAAACAAACTAAAATCTTACAGCATGGTTATTTTAAGGGGCTTATAACCAATCCCACAAGTAATTTTCTACTTTTGGTATTTCTCATCTCTACTCAAACTGATTCTAAATCTTGACCTCTCGATGTAAAGCCATCTCCCTCTATTGTTCCTGTGTAACCCTTAATTAACAGAACTCCCCATCCACCTTATCCTGGTTTCCTATTTTTCCTAAATGTCATATACTCTTGAATATTCAGGATGTAGCCTTTGTCAACCTATAGCCATGTGTCTGTAATGGCTAGAAGATCATACATATTTATTTATATTTGTGCCGTCATTTAACCTTTTTTGTTACGAATGTTTCATGCACTCAGAACAGAGCCTTTGGTTCTATCTTTTTACTATTTTTGTAATCTCTAGCCCTATTTGCTGGTGCACTCTTAGGTTTGTACACTCTGTCCCTTCCTGTCACACTCCAAACTTCTTCCTTGTTTCCCTGGATGAAAAGGAAGCTTTTGCTTCACAAATCTCATCCACCACCAAAACTAATTTTCATCCAGGGAATTTTCTGCTGTTGCTATCTCAATCACCATATCTCCCTCTCCTTAGTCAGTCTTTTGTTCCTATTTCCTCCCCACACCTTTCCCCTCTCAGTCCACCACTTTATCCTTTCTCTTTCCACGTCCACTCTGTTCTCCTCCCACAAGTCCCACAGGCTATCCCCATGTCCTTCTCTCCAGTTCTACCTTTCCCTCTTTCTCCTTTCCATCCCCTCTATCTCTTCTGCATTGCCTTCATAGGACCAAGCAAATCCTTTGCCCTCTAATTACAAACAAATATTCCAATGAATTTTAGGACCTACAAGTTAATCTAATTTTTATCTCCAAAATAGATATATGCCTAATTGAAGTTATAAAACTCGGCACGGTGGCACAATGGTTAGCACTGCTGCCTCACAGCACCAGGAACCCGGATTGAATTCCAGCCTTGGGTGTCTATGTGGAGTTTGCACATTCTCCCCATGTCTGTGTGGGTTTCCTCCGGGTGCTCCAATTTCCTCCCATCCTCCAAAGATGTGCGGGTTAGGTTGATTGGCCATGCTAAAATTGCCCCTTAGTGTTAGGGGGACTAGCTGGTTAAATACGTGGGGATAAGGCTGGATGGGATTGTGGTCAGTGCAGACTCAATGGGCCGAGTGGCCTCCTTCTGCACTGTAGGGATTCTATGATTCTCATCAAACATTATTTAAAGAAAGATTCATAGAAATTAATTCTTTAAGGGCTCAGTGGGAAGTGTGCCACTTAATGGACTACCATGCCATACCAACAGCATCAGATTTAACCCTTGGTTTTTAGCAACATGTTGGTAGTACCTAGCATTGGTATTCCTGGTAAAAAGAGAGGAAATAATCCAGAACTCTTAATTGTTATACTGCACGCTTACATACACATTGGACAAGGACAAGGCTGGGTTTGGTTATAATGTCACGCACCTCACAATAACATAAACATAGCCCAACCCTATCAACACCCACGAATGAAGAATGCTATTTCACAAATACTGGGAATTAATTATGCTGATCGAATGAGTCAGTGTCCACAAAATAATAAGGGAGAAAATTGTGAGGGAAATCAATCAGTGAAAAAAAATCATAATTTTTAGCATGGAAGTTATCCAAAGCTGAAACTTTAGATAAATTTGATGATTGCAATGTAAATGAAATCATTTGTTTGACAAATTATTAGAAGTTAAATTATCCAGGTGCTATGAATGAAGAGTGACAGTGGAATAACTTTCCCCCCCCTTCTCACCTCTTGTTTGAAGATGAATTTTTCAGAAGAAACATTTAACCCTTTTGAGTGCTGTGATTTTAAATTGTGAAATTTAAAATTTAAAATTTTGAAATTGTGGCAGAATTCTTGCAGTGACTAAGTATAATCCTGCAGGTATAAAAACTAACCCCTTTTCACTGCTTGAGAAGATTGTCTTTCAAAGCCAGGGTTCTTTCCTTCTTTGCTGGGTGTGGTTGCCCTGTGCTGCTGGTCACAGGCTGTTTTTCTAGTTCACTTGTGGATTAATAGGCTTTTGACCTCCTCCCCACTAGCTACAACCATGTGCTGATTTTAAAGAACAGACACAAACAGGATTTCTGGTACGTTTAAGACAAAAGAAAGGATAAATGTTAATTCACTGCGCACAAAATGTGAAAACAACAAACACTTATTCCCGAACACACAGACACACATGCACATCAGCAAAGATGATTTCTCGAGATGTAACATGCACTTAGAATACTGACAGGTTGCAAGAAAGGAGTCACTTGTTTAACCTGTCTTTATAAAGGAGGTTGAAACAGTGTACGCCAGACTGGAGCTCTCCTGGCTCTTTGGAGGCAAAAGGAGGCTGACAGTTTCTGGCTTTTCCAGGTGAAATTGTGGCAGAATTCTTGCAATGACTAAGTATAATCCTGTAGGTATAAAAACTAACCCCTTTTCACTGCTTGAGAAGATTGTCTTTCAAAGCCAGGGTTCTTTCCTTCTTTGCTGGGTGTGGTTGCCCTGAGCTGCTGGTCACAGGCTGTTTTTCTAGTTCACTTGTGGATTAATAGGCTTTTGACCTCCTCCTCACTAGCTACAACCATGTGCTGGCAGTATTGATGAATTCAACTGTTCACACAATATGTTGAAGTTGATGGAGGGTGGGGAGCTGGGGGAGTGATTGATATCTCATCAACCTTCCAGTCATGATTAAGTCACTGAAAAATTTCACTTGATCTCCATCTTAATGGAGCTGACCACTCTAATAGTCATTGGGCGGGATTCTCCGGCCGATCATGCCAGCAGGATTCTCTGGTTCCACTGCAGTGAATGGAGATTTCACCGAGCACCAAATTCTCCTCATCCGGCAACGGCTGCGGGGCGGGAGAATTCTGGCCATTGTCTGAAAATATTTTCTATTGAAATGGTGAGGGGTAAGCAATTTGTACCTGGGAAGCCTACTTGCATCTTTAGCTAACTTCCTAGACATGTTTGTCCAGAAACCACAAATTTTCAGATTTTCTTCCTGGTTGCCAGTTTGGAAAAGTTAGCCATTTGGGGTGTGGGCTTGGTGTTTGCTCATCCAGCTATCATTTAGAACAAAAAGAACAAAGAACAAAGAAAATTACAGCACAGGAACAGCCCCTTCGGCCTCCAAGCCTGCACTGACCATCCTGCCCGACTGAACTAAAACCTTCTATCCTTCCAGAAACCATGATCCCTCTATTCCCATCCTATTCATGTATTTGTCAATATGCCTCTTAAAGTCACCATGGTATCTGCTTCCACTACCTCCCCCGGCTCGAGTTCCAGGCACCCACCACCCTCTGTGTAAAAAACTTGCCTCGTATATCTCCTTTAAACATTGCCCCTCGCACCTTAAACCTTTGCCTCCTAGTAATTGACTCTTCCACTTGATGGTTTGAGTTATAAGGAGAGGCTGGATAGACTGGGACTTTTTTCTCTGGAGCAAAGGAGGCTGAGGGGTGATCTTATAGAGGTCTATAAAATAATGAGGGGCATAGATCAGCGAGATAGTCAATATCTTTTCCCAAAGATAGGGGAGTCTAAAACAAGAGGGCATAGGTTTAAGATGAGAGGGGAGAGATACAAAAGAGTCCAGAGGGGCAATTTTTTTCACACAGAGGGTGGTGAGTGTCTGGAACAAGTGCCAGAGATAGTAGTAGAGGAGGATACAATTTTGTCTTTGAAAAAGCGTTTAGACAGTTACATGGGTAAGATGGGTATACAGGGATATGGGCCAAATGTGGGCAATTGGGACTAACTTAGGCGTTTAAAAAAAAGGACGGCATGGACTGGTTGGACCGAAGGACCTGTTTCCATGCTGTAAACCTCTATGACTCTATGATACCCTGGGAAAAAGCTTCTGACTATCCACTCTGTCCATGCCCTTCATAATCTCGTAGAATTCTATCAGGTCTCCCCTTAACCTCTGTCATTTCAGTGAGAACAAACCAAGTTTCTCCAACCTTTCCTCACAGCTAATGCTCTCCATACCAGGCAACATCCTGGTAAATCTTTTCTGAACCCTCTCTAAAGCCTCCACATCTTGCTGGTAGTGTAGCAACCAGAATTAAACACTATATTCCAACTAAGGTTCTATAAAGCTGCAACATGACTTGCCAATTTTTAAACTCAATGCCCAGGCCAATGAAGGCAAGCATGCCGTATGCCTTCTTGACTACCTTCAGTGACCCGTTATCTGTACACCCAGATCCCTCTGCCTATCAATACTCTTAAGGATTCTGCCATTTACTGTATATTTCCTATCTTTATTAGACCTTCCAAAATGCATTACCTCACATTTGTCTGGATTAAACTCCATCTGTTATCTCTCCGCCCAAGCATGCAACCTATCTATATCCTGCTGTATCCTCTGATGGTCCTCATCACTATCCGCAAATCCACCAATCTTTGTGTTGTCTGCAAACTTTCTAATCAAACCAGTTACATTTTCCTCCAAATCATTTATATATATTATGAACAGCAAAGGTCCCAGCACTGATCCCTGAGGAACGCCACATGTCACAGTCCTCCATTCAGAAACACATCCTTCGACTGCTACCCTCTGTCTTCTATGACCAAGATGTGGAGATGCCGGCGTTGGACTGGGGTAAACACAGTAAGAAGTTTAACAACACCAGGTTAAAGTCCAACAGGTTTATTTGGTAGCAAAAGCCACACAAGCTTTCGGAGCCTTAACCTGGTGTTATTAAACTTCTTTCTATGACCAAGCCAGTTCTGTATCCATCTTGCCAGTTCATCTCCGATCCCATGCAACTTCATCTTCTGCACCAGTCTGACATGAGATACCTTGTCAAAGGTCTTACTGAAGTCCATGTAGATAACATCCCCTGCCCTCCTCTGATCAATCATCTTCGTCACTTCCTCAAAAAACTCGATCAAATTAGTAAGACATGACTTCCCTTTCACAAAATCATGTTGCCTCTCACTAATACGTCCACTTATTTCCAAGTGGGAGTAAATCCTGTCTTGAAGAATCCTCTCCAATAATTTCCCGACATTGACATAAGACTCACCGACCTGTAATTACCTGGATTATTCTTGCCACCCTTTTTAAACAAAGGAACAACATTGGCTATTCTCCAGTCCTTTGGGACCTCCCCTGTAGCCAGTGAGGATACAAAGATTTCTCTCAAGGCCCCAGCAATTTCCTCCCTTGCCTCTCTCAGTATTTTGGGGTATATCCCATCAGGCCCTGGGGACTTGTCGACCTTAATGTTTCTCAAGAACCCCAATACCTCCTCCTTTTTGATCTCAACATGACTCAATTTATCTACACACCCTTTCTCAGATTCATCATCCACCAAGTCCTTCTCTTTGGAGAATACTGACGCAAAGTACTCATTTAATACCTCGCCCATTTCCTCAGGCTCAACGCATAGATTCCCTCCCTTGTCCTTGAGTGGGCCAACCCTCTCCCTGGCTACCCTCTTGCTCTTTATATATGTATAAAAAGCCTTGGGATTTTCCTTAATCCTGCTGGCCAATGACTTTTTGTGGCCTCTTTTAGCCCTCTTTACTCCTTGCTTAAGTTTCTTTCTACTTTCCTTGTATTCCACACTTGCTTCGTGTGTCTCTAGCCTCCTAGCCTTGACTAGGCTCACAATATCTCTCGTTATTCAAGGTTCCCAAAACTTACCATACTTATCCTTCATCCTTACAGGAATGTGCTGCTCCTGAATCCCTATCAACTTACACTTGAAATCCTTCCATATGCCAGATGTTGATTTGCCCTCAAACATCTGCCCCCAATCTCCATTCTTCAGTTCCTGTCCAATATTGTTGTAATTAGCCTTCCCCCAGTTTAGCACCTTAACTTGAGAACTGCACTTATCTTTATCCATTAGTACCTTAAAGCTTACTGAATTGTCGTCACTGTTCCCGAACTGCTCCCCTACTGAAACATCGACCACCTGGCCGGGCTCATTCCCCAATACCAGGTCCAGTACGGCCCGGCCCCTTCCCTAGTTGGACTATCTACATACTATTTCAAGAAGCCCTCCTGGATGCTCCTTACAAACTTTGTCCCATCCACACCCCTAGCAGTAAGTGAGTCCCAGTCAATATCGGGGAAGTTAAAATCTCCTACCACAACAATCCTGTTACTTTTACATCTTCCCAAAGTCTGCCTACATATCTGTTGCTCTATCTCCTGCTAGCTGTTGGGCGGCCTATGGTAAACCCCCAACATTGTGACTACACCCTTCCTATTCCTGAGCTCTACCATATTGCCTCGCTGTATGAGCCTCTGAGGTGTCCTCCCACAGTACAGCTGTGATTTTCTCCTTAACCAGTAGTTCAACTCCCCACCCCTTTGACATCCCCCTCTATCCTGCCTGAAACATCTGTCTCCTGGAACGTTAAGCTACTAATCCTGTCCTTCCTTTAACTAAGTCTCTGTAATAGCAGCAACATCATAGTTCCAAGCTCTATTTTCATCTGCCTTACCTGTTACCCTTCTCACATTGAGACAAATGCACTTCAATCCACCTAACCCTCTTTGATTAGCAACCACACCTTGCCTGCTCTGAGTCTTACTGGCCCCACTCTCTGGTTCCCCTTCAGTTAATCCACCTTTGCTTTCGTTCCCACCCCCCTGCCAAACTAGTTTAAATTTTCCTGTGTGACACTAGCAACCTCTCAGCCAGAATATTTATGGCCTTCCAGTCCTCCTTGTACAGGTCCCACCAGCCCTGGAAGAGATCCCAATGGTATTTAGGAATATTGTAAAATGTGCATAGCAGACGTCAGACTATGGGATGATCATTTGTTTTCATGTGATCATGTAGAACATCACCTTTTTCCCTGGAATCTGGGTTTATGAAAACAGATATGAAGACCATACCTAGAATCCAAAACTTAGAGATAACCATGGCTACCAGGAACATTAAACAAAAGAAAATTCAAAAGGGTTTTGTTAACCTAAGTTACTACCTGAATTAAACGCTTGACCCAAATGGTTTTTACTGAGTGCGGAAGAATGGGAAGAGCAATCAAACAGGAAGAATAGATTTAAACTTGGTGTGCTGAAAGAATATTGATTTTTCTTGGTAACTGATTTTACCTTTCAACCAATCCACCTGCCCTCAAATCCTTGACACAGTCCCAGCACATGTTTGTTATAGGACCATTGGATCCTAGACTGACTAACCCATAGACTGCAATCAATTATCCTCAACACCGGTGTCCCACAAAGCTGTGTCCTCAGTCCCTTACGATACTCCTTGTACACCTATGGCGGTGTGACCAAATTCCCCTCCAAGTTGACTTTCAAGTTTGCTGATGGCACCACCGTTACAGGCTGAATCTCAAACAATGACGCGATGGAATACAGGAAAGAGATAGAGAATCTGGTAAACTGGTGCAACGACAATAAACTCTCCTTCAATGTCAGTAAAACAGAAAAGATAGTCATCAACTTCAGAAAACGTAGTGGAGAACATGCCCCTGTCTACATCAATGGGGATGAAGTGGAAATGGTCAAGAGCTTCAAGTTTCTAGATGTTCAGATCACCAACAATCTGTCCTGGTCCCTCCATGCTGACGCTATAGTTAAGAAAGCCCACCAACACCTCTACTTTCTTAGAAGGCTAAGGAAATTCGGCATGTTCACTACGACTCTCACCAATTTTTACAGATGCACGATAGAAAGCATCCTTTCCGGATGTATCAGAGCTTGGTATGACTCCTGCTCTGACCAAGACAGCAAGAAAATACAAAGGATTGCGAATATAGCCCAGTCCATCAGGCAAACCAGCCTCCCATCCATTGACTCAGTCTACACTTGCCGCTGGCTCGGAAAAGCAGCCAGCATAATCAGGAACC
Organism: Mustelus asterias; assembly: GCF_964213995.1. Taxonomy (NCBI): domain Eukaryota; kingdom Metazoa; phylum Chordata; class Chondrichthyes; order Carcharhiniformes; family Triakidae; genus Mustelus; species Mustelus asterias. The sequence continues at coordinate 79,113,781 of NC_135805.1, forward strand.
CCACATACTCTTTTCCACCTTCTTCCATCGGGAAAAAGATACAAAAGTCTGAGGTCAGGTACCAACTGACTCAAGAACAGCTTCTTGGCTGCTGCCATCAGATTTCTGAATGGGCCTACCTTATATCAAGTTGATCTTTTTCTACAGCCTAGCTATGACTGGAAACACTATATTCTGTATCCTCTCCTTTCCTTCTCCCCTATGTACTCTCTGAACGGTATGCTTTGTATAGCACGCACGAAACAATATTTTAACTGTATACCAATACATGTGACAATAATAAAGCAAATCATTGTCTAACCTTATATTATTCCCAACCCAGTCTTTTTCTGGTATAAATTATAAAAATTGTCCATTGATACGAACAGTTCCTTTCTTAACAGATTTAAAAGAAAAAATGTGAATGTTGGAAAACAATTAACAGACTTCTCCACATTCAATCGGGTGAAGACAGTTAATGATTTAGATAAACATACTCTGTGATGATTTTGATGATGGTTTGCACCTAAAATATTCAGTTATTTCTCCTCTTTAAATGCCAACTGACCTGCTGTGCAGTTCAGCATTTAGTGGTTCTGGGAATTCTACCTTTTGATGTTTTCCTCCAACATCTCAATCTAAAAGTGTAAATTTTTCTTCAAAATATAATTTCTGCTGACATTGTGCTGTTATATAAAGTCTTTCATATAATAGAAACATTCCCTGGAGTTTCACAGGAATGCCCAGAACCTCTGCTGCTGCCTCTCTCTGGACACAGTTTTAGGAATATCTCCATTGTGTAATGTAAAGTGTAGCTATTAAGATTGTAGGTTTTATGTCCTCTTTGACTGTAGCTCCAAATATTCAAGTTTCTATAGATGCAAAAACTCTATTCTTTCAATGGTGATACTTTTTAAGTATTAGCTCAGAGCAAGGGATGATCTCCACTTCTTTGTAACATTAAAGAGACGGCAATAAGCTTTTTAAGAGCACCCAATAAATCAACAACCTATTTTAGCAGTTTTAAGACAACTATTAATACCAGATTGGGGTTGTATTCCAAACGGTGTTAAAACTTCATCTTAGTACATTCAAGATTCACATCAGCGCCATCAGTATCAGTCTAAAGTTAAGCTGTTACTTTTAGATTCATAGACACCTGAACTTGCTTTATAGTGACGGGAAAGTCTCAGTAGAACTGTAACCAGAATAGTGGAAGAACTCTACAGGAGATATACTTCATCCAAAATCCTCTATTTTTCCCTGACACAAAGAACCTGAATATTTTGAAGGAGGAAGTTTGGGCTAGACTGATGGTAAATACGTTTATAGACAACAACATAATAACGTTTAATAACAAAGTTATTAAACATTAGAGGAAATCTTCCACATATCACAATGTTACCCGAAAATATATATTTGAGCAGAAATTTATGTTTTCTTTTGAAAGCAAATTGTTTACGAATGCTGCTCATTTTGAAACAGGAACCTCTTTCCTACCTTTTCTCATAGACTTCAGCTCTTGGCCGGTGTGAAGGTCGCTGGGAGGATTCAAGCCCAATGCAGTATCCTGTAACTTTGTAAACTGATCAAATGAAGTTGTTTCTTTGACTCCAGTTCATTTCCTAACTGCACAGCACTGTGTTCCAGGTAACACTGAGGTAAGGTTTTTATGTGGCAATTAAAAATTACGACAGACAAATGCTTCATATAATAAAGACGGAAAACACACTGGAGGTTGGTCAACAATGGAATGAAAAAATCAGGTGAATATTTTGGGTATTGATCCAAAATCATAAGAACTGATCCTCACACATAGAAAACTAAAATGTTTTGTTTGCTTTTTTAAATAAATGATTCATCAAAGTGTATAATTGGTTGGAGGCTGGTTAACTCTATTATTACCGAGCAGCGTACGCCACACAATTTAAGTATAGTGAATAAGGAGGTGTAACTTCCCACTCAGGACATTAATTGACTCGTGGGTGATGCCCTGAGGCCTCCAGTGTTTTTTCCTTTTGAGCCTTGTCTATTGGAACAGAAATCGATAATGCCAGGCTCACTGGGTGCTGGTTGATGCCAGTAAGTACATTTAAAGACCACAAAAAACCTTAGCTTTGCTGCATTGACAATTATACTGATCTGTTTTCATTAATCATTGTGCCTGATTTTCCCCTCTCAGCCTATAGTTTGATGCTACATCACCATTGCTGGGTTTCTGCATCCTCCATTATGAGGTGCCAGAAAGAAGAGAAACACCCTGAAAGAGGGGCAGCTATGCTGCAGTGCAAGAGACATTCTACGTGCCCATCACTGACACCCATACTTTGGGCTAGATTTTAGATGGAAGGGGTGGGTGGGTGGCAATCCATTTGGCCAACAGCTGCAGCAGTCCCAGCTAAGAACTTAGTGGGCACTGCCAGGATTGCAGAGCAGTCTCAAGAAGACCTAATGGATCTCAGAGTGAGGTAAGTTCGAAGTATTGGTGTGGAGGGTTTGGTCAGCTTAGGGAGAGGGCTAAAGAGATGGGGTGGGATTGTGTTCTGGAGAGTAGGCAGGTAACAATAAAATACTATCTTCAGGGGGCTGCTCCTGATGTGCAAAGGGCACCACTGAATGACCTCCTCCTTCCTTCCTGTTGTTTTCAAAAATTGGGCTGCTCATTTTGACCTGCATGCCCACACCAATCATATTATCAGCATTGCCAGGGTATTAGCGCAGTCAACTGGCTTATTAACAAACTCAATTGACCCTTAATTATTTATTTACATATGATGAATGGGCTGCCAGTTTTGAGACCTGCCCACCTTCTGTGTTAGGGGTGAGCTGCAGGATCAATGGGAAGGTTGTAGCCTGGGTGCCTGCCCTATTTTATGGTACCCCTCCAGCCGTCAGCACCCGCCTCCCCCACCCCTGCCACATGTCTGGTGGGGGTACCTAACATCTTGCCCTCCGTATCTGAGCCACAGGTAACCTTGGTATAAGTTTCGTACCGTTAAAGACTACAAGGGAAATTGAGGCCACTTGTCTAATGGTACAGATTATTGTAAGCCCTGACTAACCATTGTGTCAGATAACTCTTCAGACATGGCCTCGGACTTCCATATTTTTAGACTATAAACAAGTCGCTAACCCAGATTCTTGCAACATTTTTATTTTTATCCCTCGCCATGTTTTTAACCTATGAACATATGAAAAACGTAGCTTTTTCCAGGGTTACATGTTTTGATTCTGTTAAAGTCTTTGGTTAAAGAATAACTCAAAATCCTGTAAATAAACAAAATCAGTAACAGCAATGATAGTCATTTGAGTGAAAATGCCTTGTTTTTTCTATTGGTTTTGAAATAATTGTTTTTCCCTCCAAGCTAATACAGAATTTAATTATGATCTTCCTGTTCCTACAGTTTAATGTCATTACGCGTAGCATCACAGAATTCGTCTTTTCATGAGTCAGTTAGATTTGTTAATGATCCCTAAGCAAGTTTCACTAATTCTGAACTTGGGCAATGTAGGAAACTGTCTATCTGCTTCAAACAATAGTTATATATTAATACGTTATTGCATTTCTTTCAGTAAAGACTGGGTAGGATCCAAAACATATCAAGTACATAGGGATTCTTACAGAAATGGTTTCTCGATATTAGTTTCAATGGTGCTTCAGAGTATTTGATGACCATTTATCAGAAGCATATAGAAAACCTTGCCAATGCACAGGAACATTTGTTTTCACAATTCCATAAAGCAGTGTTCTTCATAGAAATAAAATTCCACGAAACAGTCTACAGATTTTCATTGAAACTATTGTACAAAGTCTGGATCATTTTTCTGAAGTGTGAATTGGTTCTGGTGGTATCAATTACTGCACCTGTTGTAGAAATACAAAATGCTTCCTAAAACTTTAATGACAAAGGAAGAATACAACATATTTCTGTCAGATATTTCAGATTTAGATCTGTCAGCCAATTGGTTTCAATGTGTGCTTCAGGCACCTGATAATTTCCTTTTAAAAAGTGAACATTCTTTGAAAGTTAAACAAATATCACCAGATGCAACAACAACTTGCACTTATACAGTACTCATCGCATGCAGGAAGTCACTTAAGAAATGGCTTAAGTGTGACTTTGTTGAAAGCCTTCTGAAAGTCCAAATAAACCACATCCCCTTTGTCAACTCCACTTGTTCCATCCTTGAAGAATTCCAGTAGATTTGTCGAGCATGATCTTCTGTTCGTAAAACCAGGCTGACTCTGTCTGATCCTGCCACTGTTTTCCAAATGCTCTGCTATTAAATCTTTTATAAGCATTTTCCCCGCTACCCACATCAGGCTGACAGGCCTTTGTTTTTCTCTCTACCTCCCTTTTTAAATAGTGGGGTTACATTAGCTACTCTTTGATCTGTAGGAACTGTTCCACAGTCTATAGAATCTTGGAAGATGACGACCAATCCATCCATTATTTCTAAGGCCACTTCCTTAAGTACACTGGGAATGTAGATAAACAGCAGCCCTGAGGATTGGGAGCAGTTTAGAATTCAGTAGAGGACAAAGGGTTCCATTAAGAAGAGGAAAATAGAGTATGAGTAAACTTGCATTGAACATAAAAACTGACTGTAAAAGCTTCTATAGGTATGTGAAGAAAAAAGATTGGCCAAGACAAATGTAGATTTCTTACAGTCAGAAACAGGAGAATTTATAATGTGAAACAAAGAAATGGCTGACCAACTGTGGTGAACCATCGTTGGTTCCCACTGGATAGTACTGAGCCAGGGGCTGGCCAGGACTACAAGGATGTATATATGTTACTGTTGGGTTGTGCTATTGTTGCTGTTGGGTTAGGGTGGGGTTGTTACACCTTTGTACTGGAGTGTTGTGACACATCCCAGTCGGGCTCCGCCTCCTGGGAGAGGTATAAGAGTCCCTGCTCTGGCCGGGACCCCTTCAGTCTGGGATAGTGTATATAAGTTCTGGTAGCTTCGTTAACAGTAAATAAAAGCCTTTCATTTACTGAGCTTCAAGCCTCGTGTCAGAATAGCGCATCAATTTTATTTACTGTCGTTAAACTCTCGTCGGAAAAAAAAAGAGAGTATGGAGCAAATTCTGAAGCCGGAACGCCTTACGCTAGATCCACGTGCGGTGGGCGCTTCTAACACCTTCGACCACTGGCTGAAGTGTTTCGAAGACTACCTGGCAGCCTCCGCAGCGGTCACCACAGATGATGACAGACTCCGGGTCCTCCATGCGAATGTAAGCGACACTGTCTACCTCGCGATCCGTGCGGCCACCAATTATCCTAAGGCCCTCGAGCTTCTAAAGAAGCGCTATACCAAACCACCTAACGAGATACACGCTCGTTACCTCCTAGCCACTCGACGACGGCAGTCTGGCGAAACGATGGAGGACTATGCCAATGAGCTCCTACAGCTAGTCAGGGGCTGTGACTGCAAAGCTGTGTCGGCTGAGCAGAGCATGTACGACCTCGCCCGAGATGCGTGTGTGGCCGGGGTCGGATCGTCGTACATTCGACTTAAACTGTTGGAGAAGGGTAACCTTAATCTTACCCAGGCCATCGAGTTAGCAGAGATGCTCGAGTCAGCCTCCAAGAGCTTAGTTTTATATCCGGAGGACCATGTGGAGACAACGTGGCAGGAGCAATCGCAAATCCCTCCTCGTCCCTCGGGTTCGAAATGCTGTGTAATGGCATGCTCCCATTCGGGCCAGACGACGGCTGCAGCCCCGAGCGGCCCGCGGTGCTATTTCTGTGGAGGAGCGAAGCATACTCGGCAAAAGTGTCCCGTTAAAGCTGTGTTGTGCACCGCATGTGGTAAAAAAGGGCATTATTCAAAAGTGTGCTGATCTAAACCCAGGAACGGCAGTGCGGCCTGCGATTCTTCAGAGCTCGGGTCTTCATTGTCGAAGTCATCGCGGGGTTCGTTCACGTGCGAGACCAGGACAACGCCATTACGGTTGACGGAGTCGGAGGAGTATGACCACCAGGGGTCGCTGAGTTTGGCGCCCTCACCCACGTGCGATTCATGGGGGCAGCCATGTTGGTCGACACTGACCATGAACGACCAGCAGGGGTCCTCCTCATCGACTTCAGCTGCCTGCAGTGGCGCTCATGAACCAACGGTGGCATCGATCATCCTGGACCAGGCCAAGCCTCATAGACTTGACAAATCTATGATGAATATCCAGGTAAATAACCATGTGGTTTATTGTCTGTTTGACAGTGGGAGCACTGAGAGCTTTATCCACCCAGACACTGTGAAGCGGTGTGGAATCCAGATTCAACCTGCCAAACAGACAATATCTATGGCATCAAGGTCCCGGTCTGTTGCCGTGCTAGGGAGTTGCGTGGTAACCTTGAAGGTGCAAGGCACAGTTTACGAGCGTTTCAAGCTCCTTGTGTTGCCATATCTTTGCACGCCAATACTTCTCGGACTAAACTTCATGGTCCACTTGAGGAGTGTAATCCTACAGTACGGTGGGCCACTCCCTTCACTGGCAGTGGGAAAGCAGCAGCAGCCTCCAAATTGCCCAACGCGCCCCGCCTGTAGCCTCTCGACGCTGAAGATCACCACACCCTCCCTGTTCCAGAATCTTGTGCCAGGCTGTAAGCCCATCGCGACTAAAAGTAGGTGTTACAGCACTGAGGATCGGATCTTCATTAGATCTGAGGTTCAGCGGCTCCTCAAAGGAAGCATCATACAACCCAGTGCTAGTCCGTGGAGAGCGCAGGTCGTGGTGGTCAAGAGCGGGAACAAACCCCGGATGGTCATTGACTACAGTCAGACCATTAACCGATATACGCAGCTGGATGCGTATCCCCTCCCGCGCATATCTGATATGGTCAATCAGATTGCGCAGTACTGGGTGTTCTCCACCATAGACCTCAAGTCTGCCTACCACCAACTCCCCATTCGCCCAGAGGACCGACAATACACGGCTTTTGAGGCGGATGGTCACTTGTATCACTTTCTCAGGGTTTCCTTTGGTGTCACCAATGGGGTCTCAGTCTTCCAGCGTGCAATGGACCGAATGGTGGACCAGAACAGGCTGCGGGCTACCTTCCCGTACCTGGATAATGTCACCATCTGCGGCCATGACCAGCAGGACCATGACACAAACCTCCTGAACTTCTTACGCACTGCATCTCGCCTGAACTTGACCTACAACAGGGAGAAGTGTGTGTTTCGTACGCGCCATTTAGCCATCCTAGGATACGTGGTGGAAAACGGGGTCATTGGCCCTGATCCAGACCGTATGCGCCCCCTTTCTGAACTTCCCTTACCTGCTAGTGCAAAAGCACTGAGAAGATGCTTAGGCTTCTTCTCTTATTATGCGCAGTGGGTTCCCAACTACGTGGACAAAGCCCGTCCGCTCATTAAGTCCACGACTTTTCCCTTAACGCCAGAGTCCCGATTGGCCTTCGATAAATTGAAAGCCGACATCGTGAAAGCTACGATGCACGCTGTTGATGAGTCCATCCCCTTTCAGGTGGAGAGCGATGCATCTGATTTCGCCCTGGCCGCCACACTTAACCAGGCGGGCAGGCCCGTCGCATTTTTTTCCCGCACCCTCCAAGGCTCCGAAATTCGGCATTCAGCGGTGGAAAAGGAGGCCCAGGCCATTGTGGAGGCCGTCAGGCACTGGCGCCATTACTTGGCGGGAAAACGGTTCACCCTGATCACGGACCAGCGGTCCGTGGCGTTCATGTTTAACAACACGCAGAGGGGCAAGATCAAGAATGACAAGATCTTGCGGTGGAGAATTGAACTCTCCACCTATAACTACGATATCATGTATCGTCCAGGGAAACTCAGTGAGCCCTCGGATGCCCTCTCGCGTGGAACATGCGCTAGTATACAGGAGGACCGTTTGCACGCCCTCCATAATGACCTGTGCCATCCTGGGGTCACTCGGCTCTACCAATTTGTAAAAGCCCGCAACCTGCCTTACTCGGTGGAGGACGTCAGGTCGGTAACAAGGAGCTGTCGGGTTTGCGCAGAATGTAAACCGCACTTTTACCGACCTGACCGGGCACATTTAGTCAAGGCCACTCGTCCCTTCGAGAGACTGAGTGTTGATTTTAAGGGCCCCCTTCCCTCAACGGATCAGAATGTGTACTTCCTCAATATCATTGATGAGTACTCTCGGTTCCCTTTTGTTGTTCCCTGCTCTGATACATCCGCTGCCACGGTTATCAAGGCATTCCGTGATCTCTTTACCCTGTTTGGGTACCCCAGCTACATCCATAGCGACAGGGGCTCGTCATTCATGAGCAATGACTTGAGGCAATTCCTGCTCTCATACGGGATTGCCTCTAGTAGGACCACGAGCTACAACCCTAGGGGTAATGGACAGGTGGAACGCGAGAATGCTACAGTCTGGAAGGCTGTCTTACTGGCGTTGAAGTCAAAAGGTCTTCCAGTCTCCCGTTGGCAAGAGGTGCTCCCTGATGCGCTCCATTCTATTCGCTCCCTCCTGTGTACGGCAACCAATGCTACTCCCCACAAGAGGATGTTCTCATTCCCTCAGAAGTCTTCCTCGGGGACCTCATTACCGTCTTGGTTGACGTACTCAGGACCCGTCCTCCTGCGGCGACAAGTAAGGGCCCGCAAGTCCGACCCATTAGTCGAACAGGTCCATCTCCTCCACGCCAACCCTCAGTATGCCTATGTGGCATACCCTGACGGGCGAGAGGACACGGTCTCGATCCGAGACCTGGCGCCAGCAGGGGACGTAGCAACCCCTGTCGCTCCCATACCCCCTGTAACAAACCCTTTATCTCTTGTTTCTTCCCCGGACACGGCGCGGGCAGCATCGGGATCATTGCTTAACCACTTTACTCCCATGTACAGCTTGCCTGAGCCCAGAAGATGGTCGCCACCGCAGGGCGTGTCAGGATCCCCTGGACTACCGTCACCTCAGGGTCAACCGGCCTGTGAGTCCGTGGAAGAACAGCTGGACGCCGCTTTGGGGAGAACGCCACTGCAAGTGCCTACTCCGGTGTCACCGCTGGTATTGAGGAGGTCACAACGACGGTGCGGTCCCCCTGACCATCTGAACTTATAGACTGCTGACACTTTATTCTGTTCTTGTACCCCGCCGGCCTTTGTTTTCAAAGGAGGGGTGAATGTGGTGAACCATCGTTGGTTCCCACTGGATAGTGCTGAGCCAGGGGCTGGCCAGGACTACAAGAATGTACATATGTTACTGTTGGGTTGTGCTATTGTTGCTGTTGGGTTAGGGTGGGGTTGTTACACCTTTGTACTGTAGTGTTGTGGCACATCCCAGTCGGGCTCCGCCTCCTGGGAGAGGTATAAGAGTCCCTGCTCTGGCCAGGACCCCTTCAGTCTGGGATAGTGTATATAAGTTCTGGTAGCTTCGTTAACAGTAAATAAAAGCCTTTCATTTACTGAGCTTCAAGCCTCATGTCTGAATAGCGCATCACCAACTAAATACATAATTTGGTTCTGTCTTCACAGAGGACTTAAATGAGGCACCAAAAATGTTGGGAAACACAAAGATTAAGCACACTGGGATGTAGATTATCAAACCCTGGGGATTTATTGGCCTTCAATCCCAATTTCCCTCAAACCATTTCTCTACTAATACAGATTTCCTTCAGTTCCTTCTCACTAATCTCTGTGAAAGACATGAAAGCAGAGATCATTCATAAACACGTGGACCATTTGAGGACAAGAGAGACATTCTAAAAGTCAGTGTTGCCATCAAGAAATATTTTTGAACCTGTAAGCACAGAAGTACCTGGTCAACCTGTTGTAGAAATAACTGATGTCGCTGTGAAAGCAAGTTGTAATGAATAGCTTGTACCGTAAAATGGGGCCTGGAAGATAGCAATCCGATTCGTGCCAGGCTTCTCACGCTGCCTTCCCGGCTCGCCACTCTGATCGACGGGCATGGCAAGCTGGTATGAGTCCTATGCCCTCTGACTCTAATGAACGTAAATTCCAGCAGTACATTTAGCAACCTAATCCATCAAGCAAACATTAATTGTAACTCTTAATTTTAACCTAGTTATATGGCTCTGGTATTTATATTATTACATGCACCATTTGTACACAAAGTTTCCAATGATTGGAGCCATACTAGTCATAATATTGGTGCTTATCAGATTCATCATTGTAGCCCCCAGGATTTCGCTGTAGGGAACTATCCTCAGCCCAGCTGTCTTCAACTGCTTCATCAATGGCTTTCCCTTAGTATTATCCATTTGCTATTGGTGCTAAAGCATACAGTTTCATTCACAACTCCTCTATAATGAAACAGCAATAGAAATGGGAAATGTCCAGGCCTGGACCCGATAACTGACAGATAATATTTGTAATACATAAATGGCAGTTCATGACTAGCTCAAATAAGAAAAAGCCTGCCCAATTCCCCCTCCCACTTACAAAGTGGCAAAGTGAGGTAGTAAAAAACTAATTTATAGTTTTTTAAAAAACATTAGAGCTGATATTCCCCAACGTTCACGCCAGGCCACTGCTGCCTGAGAGAATGGAGAATTTGGCACTCAGCCAAATCTCCATTCAGTGCAACAGGACCAGCAAATCCCACCCTAGTAATTTAAAATCTAATGTGGTGACTCAGATCAATAGACGTCCATTTCTAAGGTTTGAGTGAATGTACACATAAATGTTGTTAAATTAATTTTTTTTTGTATTTTTATTCCAATTCAATCAAATCAAGTCCAATTCAGAGTCTCAACAAGTTGAGACATTCCCGATCCAAGCTGACAAGACAGGGCTCTCTCCTCCTGACTTGGGCTTGATCTACATGATCTAAGCTGATTGGAGTAGGAATAGCTCCTCCTCCAAGGCTTGATCTCATTTGCATCTTAGCCAAAAGGCCGAGATGCCGCTTTTAAAAATTGCTTCAAATGAAGCTGAAATGTAACCTAATGACTTCAACCAAGCACAGCATGTCAATACTACACTTGATCTTAGCCAAAAGGCTGAGAGTTGTTAAATTAAATATTACTGCAGAATGATAATTGTTTTCATGTGCATAGCCATAAATTACACATTTCTATTAGTTCATGGGATGTGAGCATCACTGGCAAGGTCAGCATTTATTGCCCATTCATAATTGCCTTTGAGAAGGCAGCTAACTTTACGTATTTATGCAGACGTCCTGTGAAATATGCCACTCTTCTGACATGCATTTGAATTGTGTGCAGAGAGTAAAAATGAAATAAATTTGCATTTCTTCCAATCTAGGATACAATGTTGAATGTGCGGTTTTAGCACTTGAAGATTGTGCCTCTGGTGTTATTCCAATGAATCTTTATGATATCCTTTTCTCAGTTTGGATAACCTCTTTATAATCGATGCAGAGAAATGTAATAAATGGTGACAAAACTGAAGTCCTGCACAAATTTAAATTCAATTTAACGTCAATATTTTACTCTTATATTTCTTCCTTTTTTCTGCATAATCAATGCTTTTGAATTTCCCTCTAACCTGTTTTCTGAATCGCCCTCGGGTTCACTGCAATGGACTAGAGACTTGCCATTCCGTCCCTGCTCCTATGTTCAGTAGTGGTGTTTAGTGGTGGATAAATTATTTTACTTTGTCATTTAAAACATCACCACCAGAATACAATAATGATAGAAATACGTTTAAAATAACGCAGAAATATGTATAAATCTACATATTCCATAACCGTGTAACAAATATCACACAAAGAAAAAATCATGAACATTACATTGAAGTGCCCATCGTTATTTATTGCACTAAATGTAGTTTTTCTTCATTCATGCCATTCCTTTAATCAATAAATTCTGTTCACATAGGTCACAACAGGTTGTATCTTGCAATAGCACAATTCACAAATATATGACACAAATTTTACATCATGATAAAAATGAAAAGAACAAAACACATTTACAATTTCCCTTTGATGCCAATTATACATAAAAATCTTACATTCCACTCATATTCCCAGTCTTAAAACCAAAATCACTTCTCAAAGACCCATTATTTTCCTACAATTTAAAATATCATTTGACAGAAATTTAAAATATACAAAATACAAAGATTTTATTAATCCTAAAGATGATTTTCACAGAAAAAAATCATCACGTTAATAACTTCTCATACTGTAACAATTGTAGTTGCAGCATTTAATCTTATCAGCTTGTTACATTTAGTTCATTAGCTGTGAACAAAAGTTAAATTTCTTTCTAATGTGCTTTCTTTCATTAAATATTTTACTCAACTTTCCTCAAAGGTTTGGAGTTCAATAAACATTTTGTACTGACCCACAGACCATGTCAAATTCATTCCATTGAGCAAGACAATTTTTCTCTTTTCCTACTTTCGCTCTTTGCCCATGGAAGGTGTTGATATTTGGGTCCAAGTGTACAAGGATTGCCCCATATGGCCATTGTATTTGTGTGAACATGGACATTGTGACAGCAAACCATGTGAACATTGGGAGGAGATGCGGTATATGTTGGGGTTGGTGGTGGTGGTGGGGGGGTGGGAGCAATGAGTGGTGAGGGATGAGGTACTGGGATACCAAAGCATTAGTCTACATCCTGACAAACACCTTTTGCAGGAGGGCTCAGTAAATGGTGATGAAAAGTGGGAACACTGGCAACTTTTTCCCCTTTCCTGCAGAGATACCGAGGTTACTCCTAATAGCAATCCTACTGAGATGAACTCTACTTGATGCTGACCGGAGTTATTGAAGGAAGACACATTTGTTTCTTGAGAAGAGCTTTAGCAAAATTCTCCATACTTTCAACAGGAGATCAAGAAAAATGTCAGTATTCTAATCCAAACTGGCAGTGTTGTGTTGTGAACATTTCAAGCCCACAAGTTTGAGAGACTCTGCGTAGGCCCAAAGCAGGAATTGGGGGAATACACTTCAGAGTGTGGCCGGGGGTGTGGGGGGATGGGGAAAGAAAGCAGCATGTTCACTCTCAAATATTAAACAAGACACAAAAACACCCTTCTAAAATTATCCATAACATTCTGTGGAATTAAGTGTCATAATGGTGAGAATGTTGGAGTGATCCACGCCAGTCTTTCAAGTGTGCCGGCACCACATGCATCCCACACAGTCAAATGTTTGGAGCAAGGTGAGATGTGCACTGGTACTGTGGGTGAGCCCAACTTCAGAGTGATTAGGTGCCATTTCGCAAGGTGCCTGATCACACAGTGCACTGGGAGACCCCTTCCCTCCCCCCATGGACATTGGGACCCCACCCCCTCATTGACGGCATGTTTCCCCACCACCTTCCTGACACAGATCGCTGACATTGGGGCATTGGTGTCCTCCCAATAGGTCCTCATTCACAATCTCTGACATTCCCCCCTTGACTCAAGCTTCAACACGTTGGCACTGCCCCTGGCACTCCAGCAGTGCCAAACTGGCACTGCCAGTGAGTCCAGTGGCCACCGCCGGTGTGTCAGGCGGGCACTGCCTAATGATGCACAGCCATGCACCAACCACCCAGGGACTTCAATGGCCTCTGAGCCCCCCCCCCCCATCGGCTTGACCATCACATAGAAACATAGAAACCCTACAGTGCAGAAGGAGGCCATTCGGCCCATCGAGTCTGCACCGAGTCTTCAAATATTCTTCCTCTGTCGTACCCATGACTAACATGTCATCCAAATAACACTGGACGCCTATCAATCATAGAAATCATAGAAATCATAGAAACCCTACAGTGCAGAAACAAGCCATTCGGCCCATCGAGTCTGCACCGACCTCAATCCCACCCAGGCCCTACCCCCAGATATTTACCCACTAATCCCTCTAACCTACGCATCCCAGGACACTAAGGGGCAATTCTAGCATGACCAATCAACCTAACCTGCACATCTTTGGACTGTGGGAGGAAACCGGAGCACCCAGAGGAAACCCACGCAGACACGAGGAGAATGTGCAAACTCCACACAGACAGTGACCCGAGCCGGGAATCGAACCCGGGACCCTGGAGCTGTGAAGCAGCAGTGCTAACCACTGTGCTACCGTGCCGCCAGGCCTCCACTAATGGAGACCAGTTAGTGATTCACGTAGGAATGACCTCCCTCCAGAGAGGTGGGAACAATCCGGACGGAGGAACAATGACGTGCGAAACTCGCTAATGAAATAGAAATCCATTCTATCGAGTGCTAATCTGCTTTACGCGCTTTCTGGGTGCGATCCGGTTCCTGCTAGTAGAAAGGGCTCGGGTCGATTGAAAACTGTTCCACACCAGGCGCAAAATCAATTTTTAGGCACGTGCACTATTTTCCTGGATCAGTGCCATCTGCACCAGACCTGGCAAGGTGGGAAAATCACCCCCATTGTCTGCAAAACTAGATGATCTGGTTTACTTATATAAATAAGGAATCCATGATGGTGAATAATTCCACCACTAATAGCATAATCTTATAAATAAACTCTATGACACGACAGGTAATTTCTCAGCTTACACCAAAATGTTCTTGTGTGTGTCTTTTAATTGATATGAAATAGTGCACAATGTTGCTCACCCCATCAAATATTCTGTGTTAACAAGAAGCGCAATGCCACAGATTTTTATACATTCTTTAAAAAAGCACTCATTGCTTCTTGAATGACTTCTAAAATGGTTTTACAAGGTGTAAATTGACCATTTTTATTATTTGTTCTGTAACTGAAGGAAATCTGTTTTTTCCTTTGAGCTCCAGCAGTTAACTCAGAGTGGAAAAGCTTTGAGATGCGTCATTATCGCTGGAGTGTAAATGTTGAGTTAAACTGTAGCTTTCTGAAAGATTGGAGAAGGAAAAAGATCAGCAAGAGTTGGGAATCACAAAGCAACACCGTATTAATGTACATTTACTTACCTGCACAGCTCTTTTTAATTGCAGCATAGGGTTAAATATCAACACAATAACAAACTGTATTTGTATGGCACCTTTAATAGGAATAGAAGCAATTTCCACTATTTGACAATCAGACACTAAGCAGTGACAGAAGAAACGCTGGGTGAGGTGTTTGAAGTCGATAAGGAGCTTTTCAGAGAGTGAGAAGGGATTGTGGCAAAAATGTGGAGTTGAGAAGGCTGAAAGCTTAGACAAGGAACCTAATGGAGTGAAAGGGGAGCTATGATAGAAGAGCAGAAAGCACATCCTGGAATATAGGACTGGAGAAAGTAGCAGAGGTAGGAAGACGGTGCAGGGCTAAAAATTTTGAATTTACTGCATGGAGGAGTTAAGGACAAGGATGGTAAAGGATCTGGATTCTTGGTACAGGGTGTTTCAGTTTACATTGAATGTAAGTTAGATGGTTGGCATGGAATCACTGGAGGAATCGGGCTTGGAAGTGAGCAAATCTTGAATTAAGATTTCAGCAATGATGGGGGAAGAACAAAGGTACAAGCAGCAAATACTGCCAAAAGGCAAACAGATAGTCTTAGTGGTGAATAGGGTTAGAATTGCAAGTCAGGTTCAATCTGTCTTAGACTGACTGCCGACAAAGGAGACTGGAGTGCAGACTTTGGTGGAATGGAACAGGAAGACGTTGCTGAAAATCTTCCTGATATTTATCCCCATCTTGATTTTGAACAAGGAGTAGAACAACAAATGGCAGCCTGGAACAATTGCAAGGTAGAGCCTTGAGCTCTGATACCACACATGTGACACCAACAAACACTTATTAATTCAACAATATATTTTATCCCTCTTTTAATGTACTAAAGTGAGGTTAGTGAGGCTTTGCTTTTGGGGCGGCACGGTGGCACAGTGATTAGCACTGCTGCCTCACAGTGCCAGGGACCTGGATTCAATTCCTGGCTTGGGTCACTGTCTGTGTGGAGTTTGCACGTTCTCCCCACATCCGCATGGATTTTCTCCAGGTGCTCCGGTTTCTTCCCACAGTCCGAAAGACATGCTGGTTAGGTGCATAGGCCGTGCTAAATTCTCCCTTGGTGTACCCGAACAGGCGCCGGAGTGTGGAGACTAGGGGATTTTCACACTAACTTCATTGCAGTGTTAATGTAAGCCTACTTATGACACTAATAAATTAACTTTAACAGTGTGGGGTTTTGTAAAGCAGCAGTGAGTTGGAAATGGGGTTATATTACTCGAGGGTCAACACTATAACCCATGCTTGTGCATAGTGAGGCTCCTCACTAGGAGCTTCACCCTGCAAATTGACCCATATATATTTTAAACAGACTAGAAGATCACTAAAATATCAAAGAGAAGAATTATAGATATAACCACTCAGTGACTGTGCACTGGACAGTGTCACTGTAGATCCTTCAAAAATATCATCACGAATACGAAGGGTGAGGTCTTCCGGCTATTTACACCGGCGGGATCTTCTGGTCCCGCCGATGATGCACTCTGCTGTGGGTTTCCTGGCAGCATAGGGTGGATTCAATGAGAAATCCCACTGACTGCGACGGGACTATAAGATCCCATCAACGACAAAAGGCCCCTGCTGCTGAGAAACACACCACAGGGTGGCCAGAGAAACTTGTCCAAAATAGCAGATCACTAAAAATATTGTTGTACACTGGATATAAATGCTGCGAAGTAGCCTTTTGTTATTAGGATAACACTCTATGCCAAATAAATATTATTTGCTCAAATTTATTAAAGTCAGTTTTAAAGCCCAGCTTTTTCCCCCTGCAAGTGTTTTCAGATTTGCCTTTTTATCTTAAATCTGGTAGAAGCTGCTGAGGGACTTCACTGGTGCATTCTGGGAGAAGTCAGACCAGCAACATTTGCCTAGAAGTGGGAAGCGGAAGATCCCGGAAGATTGTTTGTTTGTGCACTAATTTATTTATTTATTTTTCAGTTAAATTTGTGAAAAAAAATCGGAGGTTTTTTTTTCAAAACAGGAAGTAGGCCCAGCAACAGCCTGGGAAGCTTTTGGAGGGTTTAAAAGTAGGCCGCACCTTTGAGCGGGCAGCGTCGTTAGCGGGCAGTGGAGTGAGCAGGGGGCAGAGTGAGAGCTGAAGGGCTTTGGCTCAAAACGGGCTTCGGCGAGAACAGGCAGAGGCGAGAGTAGGTTTCTTTTTCTTTTTCAGAAAGTTTATTCCTGTATTTCCCCAGAGTAAAAAAAAATGCCAGGCAAGATGTTGGAATGCTCCTCTTGCAGGATGTAGGAGATCAGGGAGACCTCCGGTATCCCTGACGACAGCACCTGCAAAAGATGCATTCAGCTGCAGCTGCTAGCAAAGCGTGTTAGGGAACTGGAGAAGGAGCTTGATGACCTCCATCTAATTCGGGAGAATGAGAAGTATATAGACAGTAGCTTTAGGGAGATAGTTACACCTAAGCAGCAGAGCACAGGAAATTGGGTTACTGTAAGGAGAGGAAATAGCAGTGTGAAAGGACAGGCAGAGCAGGGTTCCCCTGTGGCCATACCCCTCCACAACTGGTATACTGAATTGGATACTGTTGTGGGAGATGCTTTACCTGGGACAAGCTGCAACAGCCGGAACTCTGATACTGCGTCTGGTTCTACAGCGCAAAAGGGTGGGATGAAGAAGAGGAGAGCAGTAGTGATAGGGGACTCAATGGTCAGAGGTACAGACCGGAGGTTCTGTGGTCGGGGCAGAGACTCCCGCATGGTTTGTTGCCTCCCAGGTGCCAAGGTCAGCGATGTCTCTGATCGCGTGCACAGCGTTCTAAAGTGGGAAGGTGATCAGCCAGATGTCGTGGTACACGTCGGTACCAATGACGTGGGAAGGAAGAGTGAGGAGGTCCTAAAGAG
Source organism: Mustelus asterias (assembly GCF_964213995.1). Classification (NCBI taxonomy): domain Eukaryota; kingdom Metazoa; phylum Chordata; class Chondrichthyes; order Carcharhiniformes; family Triakidae; genus Mustelus; species Mustelus asterias. The sequence goes on from NC_135805.1 coordinate 79,131,488, forward strand.
TGAGTACAAAGAGCTTGGAAGGAAGTTAAAAAGCAGGACCCCGAGGGTAGTAATCTCAGGATTGCTACCTGAGCCACATGCCAGTGAGGGCAGGAGTAGGATGCTTGGGCGGATAAACACATGGCTGAGGAACTGGTGCAGGGGGCAGGGTTTCCAATTCTTGGATCATTGGGACCTCTTTTGGGGCAGGTGGGACCTGTACAAGAGAGACGGGTTACACCTAAACTACAAGGGGACCAATATACTTGCAGGGAGATTTGCTAGTGTTATTGGGGAGCGTTTAAACTAGATTTGCAGGGGGGTGGGACCCAGAGTGCCAGAGCAGATTGTGGAGCAGGGGTAAAAAGACAGGTTAGTTCAAGCAAAATCACAAATGGAAGGGTAGAGTGTGGTGGAAATAATTTTTTGAGGTGTGTCTATTTCAATGCCAGGAGTATTGTGGGGAAGGCAGATGAGCTGAAGGCGTGGATAGACACGTGGAAATATGACATTATAGCCATTAGTGAAACTTGGCTACAGGAGGGGCAGGACTGGCAGCTCAATGTTCCAGGGTTCCAATGTTTCAGGCGGGATAGAGGCAGAGGGATAAAAGGTGGGGGGGTGGCATTGTTGGTCAGGGAAAATGTTACAGCGGTACTCAGGCAGGATAGATTAGGGAGCTTGTCTACAGAGGCCCTATGGGTGGAGCTGAGAAACAGGAAAGGTATGACCACATTAATGGGCTTGTATTATAGACCACCCAATAGTCAACGAGAATTGGAGGAGCAAATCAGCGGAGAGATAGCTGACAACTGCAAGAAACACAAAGTTGGGATAGTAAGGGATTTTAATTTTCCACATATAGATTGGGATTCGCATATTGTTAAAGGTTTAGACGGGGTAGAGTTTGTAAAATGTGTTCAGGAGAATTTTCTACATCAGTATATAGAGGTGCCAACTAGAGAGGATGCGATATTGGATCTCCTATTGGGAAATGAGTTAGGGCAGGTGATGGATGCGAGTGTGAGGGAACACTTTGGATCCAGTGATCATAATGCCATTAGTTTCAACCTGATCGTGGATAAGGATAGATCTGGTTCTCGGGTTGAAGTTCTGAACTGGAAAAAGGCCAAATTTGATGAAATGAGAAGGGATCTGGGAAGTGTGGATTGGCACAGGCTGTTCTCTGGTAAGGATGTAAATGGAAAGTGGGAGGCCTTCAAAGGAGAAATTTTGAGAGTGCAGAGTGTGTATGTTCCTGTCAGGATTAAAGGCAAAGTAAATAGGAATAAGGAACCTTGGTTCTCGAGGGAGATTGTAACACTGATTAAGAGGAAGAGAGAGTTGTATGAAATGTACAGGCAGCAAGGAACACATCAGATGCTCGAGGAGTATAAAAAGTGCAAGAAGCTACTTAAGAGGGAAATCAGGAGGGCTAAAAGAAGACATGAGGTTGCTTTGGCAGACAGAGTGAAGGAAAATCCAAAGAGCTTCTATAGGTATGTTAGGAGCAAAAGGATAGTGAGGGATAAAATTGGTCCTCTTGAAGACCAGAGTGGTAGACTGTGTATGGAACCAAAAGAGATGGGGGAGATACTAAATGGTTTTTTGCATCCGTATTTACTGAGGAAACGGGCATGGAGTCTACGGAAATAGGGCAAACTGGTAGGGAGGCCATGGAAGCTTTACAGATTAAAGGGGAGGAGGTGCTCGCTGTCTTGAGGCAAATCAGAGTGGATAAACCCCCAAGTCCGGACAGGGTATTCCCACGGACCTTGAGGGAAGCTAGTGTTGAACTTGCAGGGGCCCTGGCAGACATATTTAAAATGTCAGTTTTCACGGGGGAGGTGCCGGATGTTTGGAGGGTGGCTCATGTTGTTCCGTTGTTTAAAAAAGGTTCCAAAAGAAATCCGGGAAATTATCGGCCAGTAAGTTTGACGTCGGTGGTGGGCAAGTTATTGGAAGGTGTGATAAGGGATAGGATCTACAAATATTTGGATAGACAGGGACTTATTAGGGAGAGTCAACATGGCTTTGTGCGTGGTAGGTCATGTTTGACCAATCTATTAGAGTTTTTCGAGGAGGTTACCAGGAAAGTGGATGAAGGGAAGGCGGTGGATGTTGTCTACCTGGATTTCAGCAAAGCCTTTGACAAGGTCCCTCATGGGAGGTTAGTTAGGAAGGTTCAGTCGCTAGGTATACATGGGGAGGTAGTAAATTGGATAAGACACTGGCTCAATGGATGAAGCCAGAGAGTGGTTGTGGAGGATTGCTTCTCTGAGTGGGAGCCTGTGACTAGTGGTGTGCCGCAGGGATCGGTGTTGGGTCCATTGTTGTTTGTCATCTATATCAATGATCTGGATGATAATGTGGTAAATTGGATCAGCAAGTTTGCTGATGATACAAAGATTGGAGGTGTAGTGGACAGTGAGGAAGGTTTTCAAAGCTTGCAAAGGGATTTGGACCAACTAGAAAAATGGGCTGAAAAATGGCAAATGGAGTTTAACGCGGACAAGTGTGAGATATTGCACTTTGGAAGGACAAACCAAAGAAGAACGTACAGGGTAAATGGTAGGACTCTGAAGAGTGCAGTTGAACAGAGGGATCTTGCAATACAGGTACAGAATTCCCTAAAAGTGACGTCACAGGTGGATAGGGTCGTAAAGAGTGCCTTTGGTACATTGGCCTTTATAAATCGGAGTATCGAGTATAAAAGTTGGAGTGTCATGGTAAGGTTATATAAGGCATTGGTGAGGCCGAATTTGGAGTATTGTGTACAGTTTTGGTCACCTAGTTACAGGAAGGATGTAAATAAGATTGAAAGAGTGCAGAGAAGGTTCACAAGGATGTTGCCAGGACTTGAGAAGCTGAGTTACAGAGAGAGATTGAATAGGTTGGGACTTTATTCCCTGGAGCGTAGAAGATTGAGGGGAGATTTGATAGAGGTGTATAAGATTTTGATGGGTATAGATAGAGTGAATGCAAGCAGGCTTTTTCCGCTGAGGCTAGGGGAGAAAAAAACCAAAGGGCATGGGTTAAGGGTGAAAGGAGAAAAGTTTAAAGGGAATATTAGTGGGGGCTTCTTCACGCAGAGAGTGGTGGGAGTGTGGAATGAGCTGCCGGATAAAGTGGTAAATGCGGGGTCACTTTTAACATTTAAGAAAAACTTGGACGGGTTCATGGATGAGAGGGGTGTGGAGGGATATGGTCCAAGTGGAGGTCAGTGGGACTAGGCATAAAATGGTTCGGCACAGACAAGAAGGGCCAAAAGGCCTGTTTCTGAGCTGTAATTTTCTATGGTTCTAGGTTCTATGGTAAATACCAGGAGAGGCAGCAGCATTTGGTACCAAAAATTGTAAATTGAGAGAAAACTAGTTTAAAAAAAACTATTTTCATCCATTTTACTTGGACTTAAGGAATCTTCAAGATTCAAGACAAGTTATTTTTCCTGTGAAGAATTTGACTGTGATACACAGGAAACAAATCCTTTGCAAAGCAAAACTTGACTCCTTTCGTCCCCATCAATTGTTATGTTAGCATCAACAGAATTTCATCATATATTTACTGTATTCCTAATTATTATGAATTGATAAAAAAATTATTCCACACATCCAGTGCACATCATGCTGATTGGTAGCTTTTAGAATAGCGACAATGTGCTTTAAATGCACTGGATCTATCAGTAGATTCATAAGTATTTAAATTGGGCCTGGATTTTAACTGAGAGTTCATTTCCCTCAGAAATGCACTCATTCCTCGTGCATCCTTTTACTTCAATAATAACTACCAAATTACAGCAATAATTTAAAATAACTTTTTTTTGAAATAACTTTTATATTTTTAATCATGGGAGTGGATCTATTATAGTTCAGCTTCATGATTATACTTACTCCTTCTAGAAGGAAACAGAAATTTCGGTTTTGAGGAAATCCTCGAGGTAGAAGTGATCTGTCCAGTCTGAAACTAACCAAAAAAGTGTTAATGTAGGAGCAAACAGCCTTTGTTTACTTGCTGTTAATTTTTTTTAAACCAGCTCTCCCCATTTCTCTGTCCTCTGAACAGAGTGATTCAATAAGGAACAGAACTCACTCAGAGCACATCACAGAAATTACCAGCACACAGCCCAGAATTTCATGAGATCTTCTCTCTACAAACACTGCTGCTTGCTGGGAACATCAAGACAGTGGCAATTATTTTTTTTCATATATATACTGCTCCCAATGGGAGCCATCAACAGACAACTTGCCTCTGTGCCATTCTGAATCTAGCTAGCTGGAGAATAAGCATGGCAAGGGTAATTCAGTTACCCATGTAAGTTCCTCACCCTGAGACTGGGATAGAGCTGGGAAATCAGGGCTGTACTGAGGCTGGGTCAAGAGGGTGGTCAGGTTGAGAGGCAGTTAGTTAGGGGTGGGAGATTCGTTGGCTGATTGGCCAGGTGGTCATGAGAATCTGGCGACTAGTCAGGACAGCATGGAAGGGTCATGTTGGGTCCGAAGGTAGTATCCGGAGCTGGAGGTTGTGAGGGGCGGGGGTGTAGTGATTGAGGGGCCAGTTTTGAAGTTACCTAGGCATCATACTAGGTAGTTTCCACCCATCATCCAAAGGTGGGACGAATTCTCCAACCTTGCCCGCGGCTGGAATTCTCCAGTCCTGCTGCAGTGAACAGAAATTTGGCTGAGCGCCAAATTCTCCATTCTCGCTGATAGTGGTGGCGGGGCATGCAAGACCAGAGAATTCTGGCTGATGTGTGAGTTAGATGGACTAGCCATGGTAAATGCATGAGGTTAGGCTGGAGGGGAGGGCTTTCGGGGAGCCAGTGCAGACTCAATGGACCTGATGGCTGCTTTCTGCACTGTAGGGATTATATGATTCTGTGGTTCTATATTAGATTTTAATTAGTCTAATGTTCCTGAGTAACTATTTGAGTAAGTACCATGGAACTGTCCCAAGTCTCTGACCCTAACTGGGATGCATTGGAATAGTCACGTTTAAGTATACCAAAAACATGAATGAGGGTTTCAGCAAAAGACAGTACAGACTGTCTTAGCAATGGAGTGAACATATGGAAACTCATCTCAAGGGCTGTGAATAGTTTATATCAGTCTCAGATAGCTGCCAGGGAGAAGGATGGAGTCGGTGGTTAGGGAACGGAGTTAGAAGTGCAGATCAATAACGCTGATCTTCCCAGTAGTTAATTTGAGAAAGAACTTTCACATCAATGTCATGAAGCCTGACAATTGGGTGGATCAAGAGAGTTGGTGTTGAGGTATTGTTGTCGACATACATCTGGAAAATGTCACGGTTTTCTGATGATGATGCTACAATCAGTAATATCTCCATCTTGATGTGATTAAACATAAGGCTGATAATCATTATACATCCTAGCTTTTCTTCACATTCCTTCGTGGTTGAGGTGATCCTCAACTCTAGAACCTTTTCCCATCTTGTGTACATTCCTTCATCCTCCAGTCTTCTAGTCTCTCTTTATCACCGTCCTTTTGCGCTTTTATTAGGGGAACAGCTCCTTGTTGGCTGAGCTCTGTTGCCATGAGTTCCATTCTCAGACCTCTCCATCTTTCTATTCCTCTACCTTCCTTCAAAAATCTAATCGAATCTCATTTTATAAACCAAGTCTTTAACCGCCCTTTCCTCTTATCAATTCTTTGAACTGCACCATGGGACATTGTGTCAAATATATAAAGATATAGTGCAAGCTGTTATTGTCCTTCCATTCCCATCATTCTGTTCACTCTCAAAATAGCCGACCAATTCCATCTTATATAAGTTCTGAGGTAAAGTGTCCATCTAGAGCATTTATATTTATTTTCTTTTTAGATGGTAATTTTCTGCCATTCTTATTTTTTAAACCTTACCTTTGTTCGAGAAGAAAATCCTGACAATGAAAATTTCTTCAACAAGCTTTCTCGTACCTAAGTTAATGGCAGAAGAAAATATTTTATTAGGTGAAGAGAAAATAAATAATGCTGGGAAACTGGTGGAAATGGTGAGTGAAGCTTACCTTCTTATCCATGAATGTTCCAAAGACCAGAATAAAGAATCCCTAAAAAAGGAAGACATTCTTCAGCAGTTAACCAATAGATCTTTAACAAAGTATAAATTTTCTTTTTAAAACGTTGACCTATTGACAAATGTTCTATTTATAACAAGTAGTGCAATCAGGTTAAAATAGACTTTACAAGCAGAGGTTTCTTTTAACCAGTGATATCCAATGCAAAACTTATCAGAGCAAATTATTGGCAGATCCAGAGAACAGGTTCCCTCCCTCTCCCACAAAAATGTTGCTTATGGTTTTAGCTCCACACCCTAGATAATCAAACCCTGTTCCCTATTAAAACTTGTAAGCTACCACTACAAAGAGTGGTCAGACGATTAAAATTCTTATCCTTGTTTTCAGTCTCTTCATGGCCATGTACATCCTATCACCGCCCTACAATCTTTAGAGATCTCTGTACTTTCAGTTCTGTCCTCTTGTGTATTGCCAATAATAATCTTCACTGGCAGCCTTGTCTCTTCAGTTGCATTGGCTTAACATTTGAAATTATCTCCTTAAACATTTCCTTGCACAACTTCCTTGCTTTGGTAGTCCATGGCCCTCACTTACAGTGAGATGGATGGGGAGAGGAGAATGATCTATGATATGTTTAACTCATGGAACATGCTTAGCTGGTGATAAGTACTTTATATGAATTTGACTGCATAAATATGAGTTAACTAAAAGTTAGAAGTGAGGAATTATAAAAATATAGATAATACATACCTGAAAAGCATTGAGAATTGTAAATACATAATGAAAAGCCTTAGGAGAACCCTTTTGAAAAGTCGGTATTCCAAATGCCCAGGTGAGTCCGAGGATTGGGGTTAACACAGCAATGCTTCTCACAACTTGTTTGAACGTTTCTCTCTCCTGATTATTTTCTCTGGATTTGTCCCCAATTGTTGGCCGTAACAGTTTAAATATGACAACAATCAGAATAATGAGGTTTATTGCGATTATAACCAGTGCAGGTATAACAAATGCAAGTAGAGGGTATTCTTTCTCCCAGCCGAGCCAGCAGGCACCTTCTCTTGTGTAACTGTCTCTTGGGTAGGTAACTCCAATGGTGATGACAGAGATTATTAATGGAGATAGATAACCAATACTAAATGATATTCCCATCATAGCTGACTTACTGAGATTATGGAATGGGAAAAGCAAACGATAGACAAGTAGTAGACCCAGGGTTAACATCCAAAAAAATAAGGCAAGATAGAAAAAGTGAATGAAGAAAGTAGCAGCTATGCAAGCCCCCGTTCCTGGTGTTACAGCTGAAGCCACAATGAACCATATATCAGCTACCAGCAGATTTACCGCTATATTCAGAATTCCAACATGGCGAGTATATGAAGTCTTATTTTTGGTCACATGTTTCCACACTGCGGCCTCTATAATAACAGCGATTACTAAACATCCTATTGATATGGCAACTCCAATTATGGTTATATACCCCAAAGCTGGGTCGTCTATGGAATCAGGGGACATTAAAATAGAAAAGGATGTCAGGTGATCACAGTTACATGTGATATTTTCCCCATTAATTTCAGGCGTACAGCCGGTGTCATTCCATGCGCCATTGCCACTAAAATCCCAAAATGCACACATGGCAGTGTTGAGATCAAGCGTGCGATTTCTTGGTGAGAAGGTCATGCTGATGTTAACAGGTTTCTTAACGTTTAATGTTATTGTCACAACAAGACCATTAATCAAAAAGTCTCCACCGAAGGTTGTAGTATTGGGTAAAATATCAATCCATGTTGGATATGCAATGGTGATAACTGTGGCATTTGATGACATATCTTCAATTTCTTCAGCAGGAATGAACACATTAGCACTTAAATTGGAATATTTTTCAAGGGGAAAATTAGCAAAGGTTGCATGAAAAGGGGTGTTATTATTCTGATGAATTCTAGAAGCACGGAACTCAAGATTCTTTTCTTTGATGTGTAACGTATCATTCTGCAACTTGAGACGAGTATTAAAATTTTCCACTGACTGTAACAATTGAGAGCTAGGGTTGGGATTATCTTCATTTTGTGTGTTTGTGAGATCTTTCCATGTGTTTACTGATGCAGAAGAGATAACGCTGTTTACGGTTTGCAAGAAATTCTGAAAAACACAAAAGAAAGCTTTATTAATCAAATAGTCAATTCCAAGTTCAAAGAAAATCAATATTTTTGGCAGTAAAAGAATTGCGAAAGGTACATGTGAACATACAAAACTGATATGCAGTGAAAAAACAAGTTGGTTGATTAAGCTTGCCCCAAACGCATGGGGCAGAATGTTACGCTCCCCACAAGATGGATTCTGAGGCCGTGGGGCGGTGGTGTGGGGGAGTGTAAAAATTGAATGAACAGGATTTCCCTCCCAGGAACCTGCCCACTTAAACTCAGATGCAATTTCATGTAGGGTAGGCAGGGTCTTAGGCGGAAAACCTTTCTATTCACCTATTAAGGCCTTTAGGTGACCACTTAAGGGCCATATCCTGTCCAGCCTCAATTTCTAGGCCCAGAGAAGGCCCACTCAAAGCAGAAGTGCCTTCCCCACTTGTCAAAAAACAATGTAGCTCCCTCTTGAAGGCTTGTAGAAAGTAATACCTCATAAGGCAGCAATTAATCCCAGATGCTCGGTCCTCTCTGCAGAAAGAGTCACCTCATCTCTAGACTATTCCTACTTCTGTGTCATTTAAATGCATGTCTCCATGTCCTCCCCAATCTGTCAAACCATAAAACCATAGAATCATAGAAACCCTGTAGCGCAGAAGGAGGCCATTCGGCTCATCAAGTCTGCGCCAACAACAATCCCACCCAGGCCCTATCCCCATAATGCCCCATTTACCCCATTAATCCTTCTAACCTACGCATCCTGGGACACTAAGGGGAAATTTAGCATAGCCAATGCACCTAACCCACACATAACCATAACACCTTAAGAAATATGCAATTAGCTCAATGGACCTTTGAGGCCATTACTCCTTGAATCAGAATTAGAATTCCGTGGCCTTAGTGCGTTATCATAGTGAAATGAGAATTAAGACCTGAGAATCATGTTTCTATGCGGAATTAAGAACAAAACAAATTTCTGTTAGATGGGGAGAGGATGAGAGCAAACGTTGGAAGAAAACATCAGTATTTTATATTTCCAGATGTCAGAGTCACATTTTTCAGAAAACTGCAGAATAATGGGACAGTTTGTTGGAAAATCCGAAGTGTCAGGCTTTCATGTTCCCCACAGAGGCTATGTTACTCATTCTCTCTCCATTTTACCTGGTTTGCAAAAGATAGGTGTTTGATGGCCAGTGCAGACATGATGGGCCGAAGGGCCTCTTTTTGTGCTGTAATGACCCTATGGGATTCAACATTCACCTTGCTAAACTTCACTTTCACATCGAAGAGACAACATGCAGTAAAATGTTAGGCTCAGAAATGTTTCTGGCAAATTCTGGTTCTTACCTCCATATCTGTTTCATTAACAGTGGCATTCACAGTTGAAATTTGTGTCAGAATGGTAACCACAGCTTGGACATTGCCAAGGGTGTTCACGTTGACTTCATCTGTGACATTGGATAATTGCTCAAGCAGATTCGAAAAAGTTTTTTTCAAAGTGGTGAGGTTTAACGCCTGGAAATGAAATTAGAGATGATTACAGACATATGAAATTGCTGGACTGGAAAAGACAAAGTGGTAAATTGTGCACAGTCCACGGAGTCATGGTGTAACTGCCTAGCACGATCCCAGTGCACCCTCCATTCCCACTCCATCAACAGTCACATAATCTCCTGGGAAAGGCAAAAAGAAAATAGTTTTGTAAAAACCCTATGGCACTTCAGGCAGATAAATCTCGGAGGTGATATTACGGCCTCGCCACACCCGGCACAGATGGCGCCGATCTTGGAAAATAGCATGCGGGCCTAGAAACAGGTTTCGCGCCCGGCTCCAAACATGTTGTAATCATCCTGGCCCCTTTCTACTGGTGCAAACCTGGATTGCAGCAATTAGCAGACTGAAAGTAGCGATTCTTGCCAGCAGTGATTCTCGCTGGCGTGGGGGACGCAGTCTGGAGGCCGGAAGATGCCATGCAAAAGGTAGGCGAATTCTTTTAATGCCCATTGATTGGCTTCGCGCCCTGTCAGGGTGCAAAGCTGATCTCGCCGGAAAAACAGGGCCGAAAGGATACAAAACTGGTTTGCGCCCGGTCTGAATTGGCATCTTAGCCTCCCATGCAATCTTCCCGGCTCGCCACGCTGAGCGACCAGCATAGCGAGCCAGTAAGATTACACACAGAGTTGTCATGTCCTTATTTTAAACATCTCAATCAAATCCCCCTGAAATGTGCGCTTAAACCGCAGTAAAAAGACACAGCTATTCAAGCAATGAAACTAATTAAGCTTTTAGCTCAGGATTATGAATGAATGGCATAGCTCGTTTAAAGAGCCATTGAAGCCACAAAGGGCCAGATGGCCTCCACTTACACATTGCATCATTCAATTATTTGTTACAAATATGAAGTTTGTAAGATTGTGTGTTGAGACTGTCTTTTTAATTAATAAAATGGAAGAATTATGGAGGTCCCTGTGACTTGTTCTGACTCCTGCTTGAGAACAAGCTTGGATGATTTGGTTGCAAAAGGTTAAGGGAGGTCGAAATTATTTTCCTGGAAAAAAGGTGCAAGATATTCACATCTGTAAACAATGACTGGGGCAGCTGCGTTGATGGTGAATAGACTGGTAGGCCAGTGTTCTCTGACCCCACCTGCACCTAGAATTATCTGGTCCTGCTGGTGTGAACGGAGATTTGGCTGAGTGCCAAATTCACCATCCTAACTGGCAGTGGTAGCAGGGCGTTTAAGACCAAAGAATTTCAGCCTTAGTCTCCAAGTAACAGGGAGGTGTTAGGAATGGCATGTTTTTTTAAACGGTTATAATTTACACTGTCTATTTAATTAGAATGGAGCTGAAGGTCTAAAGGAAAGTTAATTAACATTTCTACCTGGATAGAAGGTCCATAAGTTAAGTTTATTTATTAGTCACAAGCAGGCTTACATTAACACTGCAATGAAGTTACTGTGAAAATCCCCTAGTTGCCATACTCCGGCGCCTGTTCGGGTACACTGAGGGAGAATTTAGAATGGCCAGTTCACCTAACCAGCACATCTTTGGACTGTGGGAGGAAACCGGAGCACCTGGAGAAAACCCACTGAGACACGGGGAGAATGTGCAAACTCCACATAGACAGTGACCCAAGCCGGGAATCAAACCCAGATCCCTGGTGCTGTGAGGCAACAGAACTAACGACTGTGCTACCATGCCGCCCCGCCCACGTGATTCACACTGCCATGGGGAAGCCATTGTAGGATGCAGCTGTAGATTTTCTTGAAGTATCAGTAAACTGCACAGACAGGTTTGTCGGCACGAATCTGGAAGAGGGAATGTCATGATCCCAGCTGAGTTTACTACTTGACAACCTGTTCCCAAGATGTAACCGGCTTAATAGTTCCTAACTTTTACTTTTTCTTGAGATATGTGGAAGGTGACTATTGAACAGAGTGACAGAAGTCAGCTGCTGAACTTATTACAAAACAATAAAACATACAATAAACAAAGGATTAATTATGTTACATTACTTCTTCACCCATGATACCTTTACAGATATATACAGATTTGTAAGGATAACACAAGTTACAGAATCTTCCTTATACTCTGATGTTCTCAGTAAGTATACAGTCCATATAATAGGTGAAATGCATTTCAACACCTAACACATTGAAACCAAATGACAGATGCCATCCAAAACAACTTCTACGGATTTCTCATAAATTCCCCCAGACACTTGCCACACTGTGAGCCAACTGGTCTCACTGGAGCTCTGTCCTCTATGTGAGGGTTTCCAAACTCCACTTTCAAAAACACACCTTGAAATCTTCTCCCAAATAATGCTTTCTCTCAGATGTCTTCATCAAGGATCCACCTCCAGGGTTTCAACATCTTCTTTCAGTGCTCCTCCATTGGATCGCCATGTGCATTCAAGCTTCCATTCCACATAATCTCCCAGATACCTAGCTGTGCAACTGAAGATCACTGCTTCACAGGCCATAATAATGTCACCAACCTTGGGTCACCTTGGATCCCTGTCTTCTCACAAGGTCTGAACTTTGCAATTCTGTCTTTAACATGGAGCCTCTCTGCTTCTCACTCTCAACTTCACAGAACAGGACTTTGTAAAAAAAATACTAGCTTCTGTTCTTTGTCCCTTGATTTCACAGTCTTCGTGGAACTTTCTTCTGTCACATTCTCTGGTTTATGGGAGTTTTCTGTTATTTAATTTGAAATCTGCTCTCTTTAGACTCTCTTTATATCCCTGATCCAGCAGTTTCTGTAAATAGCTCCTTAATTCTAGGTTACATTCTTCCAACTGTCTTAAAATACTCTCTGTTCCCATGTGCATTTTAGGGTCATAAAACCTCGTGACAAATTAAGCATCTAAACAAAGCCACAGGCCAATAGACAACTTTTAAAAATGAAGCTAAAACTTAAAGATATAGATTATGTCCAACATAAATAAATATAAATTATTTACAGCTATATCTGTTTCCTACCAGGAGAGAGAGAGAGAGAGAGCAGAAAGATAGAGACAACTAACCCTGTACCTTAAGCACTGAAAATGTTAACCCTGTCAGTCACCATGTGAAACACGTATTGAAGAGACCAAGTTCTTAAGGACTGAAATGAGATTGGAAGATTCACCTTGCTTGGTTATAAGGAAGAATCTTAAATTTATCCCTCACTGTGAAAGTTAGTTTGGGGATTAGAGGTTATCTGGCTGGAATAGAAAAAAAGCAAGCTGAGAATAGCTCTGGACAGGTTTCTGGAGTATGAAGTGTCCAAGTAAAGAACATATATAACTGTGAAGGGAGATTTTCTGTTTGTTTAAATGTTAAAGACATTTTCATGGTTAATACTATAAGTTGTCAGTTGAACTAGCCTTTAGTCAATGTTGTTTCTAGTTCATTTCTTACAGTAAAAATCTTAAAGCTTGAAATCTTGTCAAGTGACTCTTCCGACAGCTACGTAAAATTTGGATATTTTTCTAAAAGTTGTTGGTCTCTGCAGGATTTGTGATAGATCCTATGCTACTAAGTATCAATCTAATGGCTCTACTCTGCAACTGTACTCGTGCCATTATATCACCCGTCATATTATGTGAACGTAATGTTCTCAATAAGACCTGGCCAATATCTTATCAAAGGATTTTTAGTTTTATATTAGATCTTTTTGTAATGCATCTTAATAGTCCATTTGATTTTACTACCTGTATCATTTGTAACCTTACAGCAATAAATGTTCTTATAAAACCTAGGTCACATGGTATCTGCTTGATATTAGCCGGCCTGCATTCATAACATTGCATTTATTGGTATTCAGTATCATCTACCAAAGACTGACCCATTTCACCATTGAATCTGGATGTGATTGCATTTATTATTTGTTAACATTCATGAAAGCCTTCATCTCACTTTTGAACTGGAGACAAGTTCCCCTAAGCCTATATCAATAGACAGTTATCCTCTACAGACAGTTACATGGGTAAGATTGGTATAGAGGGATAAGAGCCAAACACAGGTAATTGGGACTAGCTTAATGGTAAAAACTGGGCAGCATGGACAGAAAGGCCTGTTTCCATGCTGTAAACCCTATGACTCGATCTAGATTATTAAAATAGATTGCAAAGAGAAATAGTTATAACACCAACATCCATGGGATTCTACTCACAATCGATCTTCACCTGGACTATGACCATTAACAACAACCCTCTTCCTAAAAGGATGCAGCCAATCCCTCAACTTCCCAATAACAGCCTGCCATTCCATTTCTAGTGTTTCACAGTTTATGTTACTCTCTCTCCCTCCCCTTAGTTTGTTTCTCTCTCTCATCCCAGAAGTTTGTGTGTCTTCTCACTCCCTCACAAACAACCCCCCAAACCGAGTTTGTGTGTCTCTCCTCTTCTAATTTGTCATCTTCTCTTCCTCGCTCCCTAGTTTATGATCACATTTCTATCCCTCCCTGGAAATTGTGATCTTCTCCTCTCTTGCTCCTCACTTCCTCTCCCTTCTCCAGTTTGTGTTTGTCTCTTTGCCCTCCCGCACTCTTTCCCCACCATTAGCATTTTGCTCTCTCTTCCCCCGTCACTTTGTTAGGATTCAGAGTTTCCAAGTAATTTTCTTGGCTACAGTGCCATCATCCTTACAACTAAAAATGAAGCTGTGTTTCCCAAATAATAAGAACCAACAGGCCTCAGACAATGTGGTTTGGTTACAAACCATGACAAACTGGAGTACAATGTATACATGAATCATACATACAAGGACCATTTTTATCTCCAGTTACCAGCAGAGGCACCCGTGGGAGTTACACACACTTAGTCACACTAACTCACTCCCACATGCACAAAATGCCCAACAGTCACAAAATCACTCACTCCCACACAATCATTCACTCACTTTGACTCCCACACACAATCACTCACTCATACTCACTCCCACACACATTGTCTCTTGCACTCCCCTCTATATATTCACACACACTCAATCCCACACATACAGTTACACTAATTCACTCCACACACACATACTCACTCACCTCCCACACATACTCAATCTCACTCACTCCCTCACATACACACTTAGTCACATTAACTCATTCCCACACACGCACATTCATTTCCCTACGCGCGCGCACACACCCCCCCTTTCCCTGGGCCTGCCAAGACTTCACCCTCCCTATGCTCACTAAGTCCTCATCAGGGCTGTGGCTGGATCTGAGGCTGTGGACCCCTCACACACCCAGCCAGACTGCCCATCTACCTGTTCACACCAGTCCCTGCAGTCCACCAGCTCTAACCCACCCACTCACTCCCCATTAAAAGTAGCACTTTGAGTCTCTTTAGCCTGAAACTGAGATATAAGAACCTTACCCAGCAATTGGTGATGTGCTGCTTGTCCAATCAAAGGCTGGCTTCATCCTACATTGCCTGCTGAGCCTATCAGCAGCCAAAAAGGTAATAATCTCTGGATTACTACCTGAGCCACGAGCTAATTGGCACAGGGTCAGTAAGATTAAGGAGGTAAACGCGTGGCTCAAAAATTGGTATGGGAAGAATGGGCTCGAATTCATGGGACATTGGCACCAGTATTGGGGAAGAGGGGACCTGTTCTGATGGGACGGTCTTCATCTGAATCGTGCTGGGACCAGAGTCCTGGCGAATCGTATAACTAGGATTGTAGATAGGGCTTTAAACTAAATAGTGGGGGGGAGGGTTCAGTTGTATGGAGAATTAGAAAATCAAAGTTAAAGGAGAGGGTAGAAGTGCAGGTTAAAGATGAGGACTTTCAACTGGTTAAAGGAGCTGAGGGCTCAGGAGGGTTTAGTAAAGTTTCAAGACCATGTAACAGAACAGAGAGTACAGAAGATGGCAGGAATCTAACCTCAGACAGAGCAAAAAAGGTGACAAGTATGATAAGGGAGGTGGTCAATGCAGGACTGAGGGTGTTGTACCTAAATGCGCGCAGCATACGGAACAAGGTAAATGAGCTTGTTGCGCACATTGAAATTGGTCAGTACGATGTTGTGGGCATCACAGAGACGTGGCTGCAAGGGGATCAGGGCTGGGATCTAAATATACAAGGATATGTGTCCTATCGAAAGCACAGCCAGATGGGCAAAGGGGACGGGGTTGCATTGTTAGTAAGGAATGAAGTGGAATCGATAGAAAGAAGTGATATAGGATCAGAAGGCATAGAATCTCTGTGGGTAGAATTGAGGAATCACAAAGGTAAAAAGGCCGTAATGGGAGTTACGTACAGGCCCCCTAGCTGTAGTCAGGCTGTGGGGCAGAAAATAAATCAGGAAATAGAAAAGGCATATAAAAAAGGCAATATTACATTAATCATGGGGGACTTCAATATACAGGTGGACGGGAAAATCAGGTAGGTAGTGGATCACAAGAAAAGGAATTTGTGGAATGTCTAAGATGGCTTTTTGGAGCAGCTTGTGACAGCGCCTACTAGGGAACAGGCAATTCTGGATTTGGTGATGTGTAATGAGGCAGACTTGATTAGGGAACTGAAGGTGAAGGAACCCTTAGGGAGCTGTGACCACAATATGATAGAATTTACCCTGCAGTTTGAGAGGGAGAAGCTGGAATCAGATGTAACGGAATTACAATTAAATAAAGGTAACTACAAAGACATGAGGGAGAAGTTGGCCAGAGTTGATTGGAAAGGGAGCCTAGCAGGGAAGACAGTGGAACAGCGATGGCAGGAGTTTTTGGGGATTATACAGGAGGCACAACAGAAATTCATCCCAAGGAGGAGGAAACATACTAAGGGGAGGACGAGGCATCCATGGCTGATGAGGGAAGACAAGGACAGCATAAAAGCAAAAGAAAAAGCATACAAAGTGGCGAGGATTAGTGGGAAGCCAGAGGATTGGGAAGCCTTTAAAAGCAAGCAGAGGACAACTAAAAAAGCAATAAGGGGGGAGAAGATGAAATATGAGTGTAAGCTAGCTAGTAATATAAAAGAAGATAGGAAGAGATTTTTCTATCTATAAAGTAAGAGATAGGCAAAAATAGACATTGGAAAATGTAGCTGGAGAAGTAACAATAGGAAACAAAGCAATGGCAGAAGAACTGAATAATTACTTTGCATCAGTCTTCATGATGAAGCCAGAGGTTCAGGAGAATCAGGGGGCACAGGTGAGTGTAGTGGTCATCACCAAGGAGAAGGTTCTGGGGTAACTGAAAAGTCTGAAGGTGGATAAATCACCTGGACCGGATGGCTTCAGAGTTCTAAAAGAGATAGCTGAGGAAATTGTGGAGGCATTGGTGGTGACCTTTCAGGAATCACTGGAGGCAGGGAGGGCCCCAGACAACTGGAAAGTAGCTAATGTAACACCGCTGATTAAGAAAGGAGGGAGGCAGCAGATGGGAAATTATAGGCCGATTAGCCTGACTTCGGTCATTGGCAAGATTTGAGAGTCTATTATTAAAGATGAGATCGCAGAGTACTTGGAAGTGCATGATAAAATAAGACTGAGTCAGCACGGCTTTGTCAAGCGGAGGTCATGTCTGACAAATCTGTTAGAGTTCTTTGAGGAGGTAACAAGGAAGTTAGATAAAGGAGAACGAGTGGACGTGATTTATTTAGATTTCTAGGTCTTTGACAAGGTGCCACGTAGGAAACTGTTAAATAAGTTAAGTGTCCATGGTGTTAAAGGAAAGATCCTGGCATGGGTGGAGGATTGGCTGACTGGCAGAAGACAGAGAGTGGGGATAAAGGGGTCTTTTTCAGGATGGTAGCCAGTGACTAGTGGTGTGCCTCAGAGGTCAGTGCTGGGACCACAAATTTTCACAATATACATTAATGATTTGGAGGAAAGAACTGAAGGCACTGTTGCTAAGTTTACAGATGATACAAAGATATGTAGAGGGACAGTTAGTATTGAGGAAGCAGGGGGGCTGCAGAAGGACTTGATCAGGCTCGGAGAGTGGGCAAAGAAGTGGCAGATGGAATACAATGTGGAAAAGTGTGAGGTTATGCACTTTGGAAGGAGGAATGGAGGCATAGACTATTTTTTTAAATGGGGAAATGCTTCGGAAATCAGAAACACAAAGGGACTTGGGAGTCCTTGTTCAAGATTCTCTTAAGGTTAACGTGCAGGTTCAGTCAACAGTTAGGAAGGCAAATGCAATGTTAGCATTCATGTCGAGAGGGCTAGAATACAAGAGCAGGGATGTACTTCTGAAGCCGTAAAAGGCTCTGGTTAAACCCCATTTGGAGTATTATGAGCAGTTTTAGGCTCTGTACATAAGGAAGGATATGCTGGCCTTGGAAAGGGTCCAGAGGAGATTCACAAGAATGATCCCTGGGATTAAGAGCTTGTCCTATGAGGAACGGTTGAGGACTCTGGGCCTGTACTCATTGGAATTTAGAAGGATGAGGGGAGATCTTATTGAAACTTACAGGATACTGCGAGGCCTGGATAGAGTGGACGTGGAAAGGATGTTTCCACTAGTAAGAAAAACTAGAACCAGAGGTCACAGCCTCAGACTAAAGGCACGATCCTTTAAAACAGAAATGAGGAGGAATTTCTTCAGCCAGAGAGTGGTGAATCTGTGAAACTCTTTGCCACAGAAGGCTGTGGAGGCCAGGTCATTGAGTGTCTTTAAGAGAGAGAAAGATAGGTTCTTGGTTAATAAGGGGATCAAGGGTTATGGGGAAAAGGCAGGAGAATGGAGATGTGAAAAATATCAGCCATGATTGAGTGGCAGACCAGACTCGATGGGCTGAGTGGCCTAATTCTGATCCTATGTCTTATGGTCTTATGATCTGTGATTGGACAAGCAAGCTCTGAGCATTTTTAAAAACTCTCACAGGGAACTTTTGGAGTTGCACGATTGCCTACACTACAAAGATGCAATGGGCTTCATGAAAATGCCTCATGGGTCAAATGTCGCCCATAGGTCAAGCCTTGGATAAGTCTGTGCTAGATGGTCTTGAGCTACTTCAGCAAATTCCTGATTGTGCTTTGAAGACGCTTTGAGTGCTCAAGAGATAGTTCTGTTATCACAAAGAGCCCATCTACTGCCCTGATCAGATAGCCACGATATTATTACAGATAATTTAGTTCAACATCCAATCAGTGGTTATCCAGAGGATTTTAATGATATGACAATCATACTCTTGAAGGTGATAGGAATATGACTGGCCTCTATGTTCTGACGATAGCCATTATTTAGCAATTAGCTGGCATCACTCCCTTCAACAGTATACACCCATCACATTTCTAACCCCATTCAGTCTCCAGCCAAGCCTGGACACCAAGTTTTCTGACTCTTAGACCTTCGAGATTGAGGATAACTTCCTTCCACTTCGGTTCAATGGATTCTGAGATGGTCAATGAACTCAATGTACATCTGCAGGCTCTGTTACACGTGGGGAAGTGTTGCTTTGAGATTTGGGTGGATGAGATATTGGGAGGTTTGTGCACTTTCACCAAAGCCTTGATTTTACCTCAAATGTTTCCAACAAAGTCTCTCGATGTTTTCAGTGCCTTCTGGATAAAACTTCTCCATATTGGTCAGTCACAAGTCAGGGACTCCCATGAGTCAATGGAGGTGTTTGACCTCTTTAGCGATGTTTTGAGGACATCCCTAAGAAGTGTTCCTGTCATCCTCCTGGGTGCCTCCTGCCACAATCGAGTTCTGAGTAGAACAGTTGCTTTGGGAGTTTGGTGCCAGACAAAGAAAAGATATTTTCAGACCAGTGGAGCTGTTTTTGTGATCGATGCCTCAAAGCTGGGCAGCTTCGCTGGGGAGAGATGCTACTCCAGGAGTGCCCTTTTCAGCACAGGATTTGGAGAATCTTGAGAAGACATTTCTTTGAGGTGCTTATTCAGCATTTTAACTTCAGTGTCTTTGTGAATTCCGTACCTTCCAGTCCACCAAAAAGTGTAAATTCTAATCCTTAGCAAAATGCGTTTCAACTAACTAACGACTGTGCTAAAACAAAACAATGAAGAATTTGCTATGAACACATCTTAGGGAACAGCACTGACTGTAGTTTCTACTTTAATAATTCATACCTGAAGGATATTGTTGATTTCCTCTGATATACAGAAATCTAATTCCTTTTCATACTCCCCATTCTCTCCACATCTTCTCTTCTTAACCCCTGGCTGATTTTCACAGGGGATTTCTACAGTGGTATTATAGTTTGCTGTGCCATATATTTCATCATAGCATGGTATTTTATCATCTGTTTAAAGAAAACAGCGTTGATACAGCTTTCCAAAAGCTACATAATTTCATTCTTACTGTTCATTTAAGTTTATCACTTGTTCCGTACTCATCTGATGTGTGCGTTATTGATTATTGATATGCGAATATATGCCACTGTGCTTGGAACAATTATTGACCGGCAAATATTTCGATCCACAAGTGTCATACAAACATCATTGGTTGGCTTGCTAAGAAGTGAAATAAATGAAAAGAAAAAAAAGGAGACAATAGGAGCAAATTTAAATTGATCAATTCCACCAG
The DNA here is from genome assembly GCF_964213995.1 of Mustelus asterias. NCBI lineage: Eukaryota > Metazoa > Chordata > Chondrichthyes > Carcharhiniformes > Triakidae > Mustelus > Mustelus asterias. The sequence continues at coordinate 79,151,621 of NC_135805.1, forward strand.
GCTGGAATCAGGTGAACTATTTTTGTGAATGTGCAAGTGAAATCCAGATTAAACTGCATTTATTTCAATTCAAGAGGCCTGACGGGCAAGGCAGATGAACCCAGGGCATGGGTGGGTACGTGGGACTGGGATATTATAGCAATTAATAGGATTGAGGGTTATAATAGGATTGAGGGTATTAATAGGATTGAGGGTTATAGGTAAGCCTATATATAAGCCTAGGTAGGTAGGGACATGACCGGTGCAACTTGTGGGCCGAAGGGCCTGTTTGTGCTGTATCCTTTCTATGTTCTATGTTCTAATTACTGAAACATGGCTAAGGAAGGGAGAGGACTGGCAGCTCAATGTTCCAGGGTACAGATGCTATAGGAAAGGTAGAACAGGAGGTAAGAGAGGAGGGGGGAGTTGCACTTTTGATTAGGGAAAGCATCACGACCGTACTGAGAGGGGATATATCCAAGGGTTCGGCCACTGAGTCTATATGGGTAGAATTGAGAAATAAGAAGGGGGAAATCACTTTGATGGGGTTGTACTATAGGCCCCCAAATAGTCGGTGGGAAATTGAGGAACAAATATGTAAGGAGATTACAGATAGCTCCAAGAATAATAGGGTGGTAATAGTCGAAGATTTTAACTTTCCCAACATTGACTGGGACAGCCATAGTATTAAAGGGTTCGATGGAGAGAAATTTGTTGAGTGTATTCAGGAGGAATTTCTCATTCAGTATGTGGATGGCCCGACTAGAGAGGGGGCAAAACTTGACCTCCTCTTGGGAAATAAGGAAGGGAAGGTGACAGAAGTGTTAGTGAGTGATCACTTTGGGACCAGTGACCATAATTCTATTGGTTTTAAGATAGCTATGAAGAATGATAGGTCTGGCCCAAAAGTTAAAATTCAAAATTGGGGCAAGACCAATTTTGATGGTATCAGGCAGGAACTTTCAAAAGTTAATTGGGGGAGTCTGTGGGAAGGCAAAGGGATGTCTGGTAAGCGGTACGCATTCAAAAGTGTGTTAACCAGGGTTCAGGGTAAACACATTCCTCTTAGAGTGAAGGGCAAGGCTGGCAGAAGTCGGGAACCCTGGATGACTCGGATATTGAGGCCCTGGTCAAGAAGAAGAGGCACATGACATACATAGGCAGCTGGGATCAAGTGAATCCCTTGAAGAGTATAGGGGGTGTAGGAGTAGAGTTAAGAGAGAAATCAGGAGGGCAAAAAGGGGACACGAAATTGTTTTGGCAGATAAGGCAAAGGAGACTCCAAAGAGCTTCTACAAATACATAAAGGGCAAAAAAGTAACTAGGGAGAGAGTAGGGCCTCTTAAGGATCAACAAAGCCATCTATGCGCGGATCCACAAGAGTTGGGTGAGATCCTAAATGAATATTTCTCATCAGTATTTACTGTTGAGAAAAGCATGGATGTTAGGGAACTTGGGGAAATAAATAGTGATGTCTTGAGGAGTGTACATATTACAGAGAAGGAGGTGCTGAAAGTCTTAAAGCTCATCAAGGTAGATAAATCCCTGGGACCTGATGAAGTGTATTCCAGGAGGCTAGGGAGGAAATTGCGGGTCCCCTAGCCGAGATATTTGAATCATCGATAGTCACGGGTGAGATGCCTGAAGATTGGAGAGTGGCAAATGTTGTGCCTTTGTTTAAAAAGGGCTGCAGGGAAAAGCCTGGGAACTACAGGCCAGTGAGCCTCACATCTGTGGTGGATAAATTGTTGGAAGGTATTTTGAGAGACAGGATCTACAAGCATTTAGAGACGAAGGACTGATTAGGGACAGTCAGCATGGCTTTGAGAGTGGAAAATTTGATTGAGTTTTTTGAAGGGGTAACCAAGGACGTAGATGAGGGCAGTGCAGTTGATGTTGTCTACATGGACTTTAGCAAGGCCTTTGACAAGGTATCGCATGGTAGGTTGTTGCATAAGGTTAAATCTCACGGGATCCAGGGTGAGGTATCTAAATGGAGACAAAATTGGCTTCTTGATAGAAGTAAGAAGTCTCACAGCACCAGGTTAAAGTCCAACAGGTTTATTTGGTAGAAAATACCATAAGCTTTCGGAGCACTGCTCCTTCGTCAGATGGAGTGGAAATCTGCTCTCAAACAGTGCAAACAGACAGATAGAAGCCAGAGGGTGGTTGTAGAGAGTTGTTTTTCAAACTGGAGGCCTGTGACCAGCGGTGTGCCTCAGGGATCAGTGCTAGGTCCACTGTTATTTGTCATTTACATGAATGATTTGGATGAGAATATAGGAAGCATGGTTAGTAAGTTTGCAGATGACACTAAGATTGGTGGCATAGTGGACAGTGAAGAAAGTTATCTCCAATTGCAATGGGATCTTGATCAATTGGGCCAGTGGGCTGACGAATGGCAAATGGAGTTTAATTTAGGCTAATGCGAGGTGATGCATTTTGGTAGATTGAACCAAGGCAGGACTTACTCAGTTAATGGTAGGGCGTTGGGGAGAGTTACAGAACAAAGAGATCTAGGGGTACATGTTCATAGCTCCTTGATAGTGGAGTCACAGGTGGACAGAGTGGTGAAGAAGGCATTCGGCATGCTTGGTTTCATCGATCAGAACATTGAATACAGGAGTTGGGAGGTCTTGTTGAAGTTGTACAAGGCATTGGTACGGCCACACTTGGAATACTGTGTGCAATTCTGGTCACCCTATTATGGAAAGGATATTATTAAACTAGAAAGATTGCAGAAAAGATTTACTAGGATGCTACCGGGACTTGATGGATTGAGTTATAAGGAGAGACTGGATAGACTGGGACTTTTTTCTCTGGAGCGTAGGGGGCTGAGGGGTGATCTTATAGAGGTCTATAAAATAATGAGGGGCACAGATCAGCTAGATAGCAATATCTTTTCCCAAAGGTAGGGGAGTCTAAAACTAGAGGGCATAGGTTTAAGGTGAGAGGGGAGAGATACAAAAGTGTCCAGAGGGGCAATTTTTTCACACAGAGGGTGGTGAGTGTCTGGAACAAGCTGCCAGAGGGAGTAGTAGAGGTGGGTACAATTTTGTCTTTTAAAAAGCATTTAGATAGTTACATGGGTATGATGGGTATAGAGGGATATGGGCCAAATGTGGGCAATTGGGATTAGCTTAGGAATTTTAAAAAAGGGTGGCATGGACAAGTTGGGTCGAAGGGCTCTAAATGAAATTGGTGAGCTACTTGCACACTTGAAGCTGGAGTGATGGTGGTGGTGTGGGCCTTCAACATAAATGCATTACACGCCCCAAAGGGCCAGACATTTGGGAGCAGGTGCTTTGTCCCTCACAACGCCAGGGACCCGGGTTCAATTCCAGCCTCGGGTCACTGTCTGTGTGGAGTTGGCACGTTCTCCCTGCGTCTATGCGGGTTTCCTTTCGATGCTCTGGCTTCCTCCCACACTCCAAAGATGTGCAGGTTAGGTCGATTGGCCATGTTAAATTGCAATCAGGCTGTGTGAGAGCTGCACTTCGGGGGTCCCGGGCTGGCCAGCGAATGAGCTGGCCAGCAAACTGCAGGCTGACAATGCGGGGCCACTGCGCGTGTGCAGAATCCCACTGATGGCAGCCTCCCGGGCGGAAATAGGCCCCACCTCTTGAAATTCAATGATAATCACGCTGGTGGCCTCTGCATTGCACAATCTGGGAGATTCTTGTCTGAAGTCCCACGGAAAAAAACAGCGTGAATTATTCCAGTTTTCCCACAAATTTGACGCTTAGAATTTTTTTGGGAGAATTCCACAAAGCTGAACTCTGTTTCTCTCTCCACAGATGCTGCCAGACCTGCTGAATTTTTCCAGCATTTTCTGTTTTTTTATTATAGACACCCTATTTAGTTAGATGATAATTATTCCATTTCTACTCATTTATAACTTCAAATGCTCTCTAGCAAAATTATTTTATTATTCAAAAGATTACTTACCGGGTAACAATTCAGTTGTATATTTTGGAGAAAGATTTTGGATTTGGGTGGTGATTTCATTTGAAGTTAAAGGTTTCTTAGAGACCACTTGATAGAGTATAATTACACTCCCTTTGCTAAATCAGTAAAGACAAGAAAAGGGATTATTGTAGCCATTTTCTTAAATCAACTTATTCAAACTAAGAACCGAATGAAGGTGTGAAAGAATGGGAAATTTAACTTTTATCTTTGTTTGGAGTAGTTAGGCTTTTAATAAAAGCTGCATTCTCTTCAATAAGGTTCAAAGTGCAAAACTGCAGATTTTCCAGACTGAACCTTTCACTGAAGTCTCGGCAGTTCCTTAGTGTAACTTCAGCAGCTCCTTTGCCACGTCCAGAATTCCCTGACAGAACGTGACAGTGTTGTGCAATGTGCCAGCCCGTACGTTCAAATGAAAAGAATATGACCTTTGATGCCAGTTCCATCATTTATCTCAGCAATGCTGAGTGCTCAGTCCCACATTCCTGGAATCTAGGAGAGCAGGCAGAATGGCGGAATATAGATAAATATAAGTGCATCTTTTGCCTAGGGAATTGCAGGCTGATCTTGTAAACAATGTTGACAGTTTTACACTTTGGGACCATGGAGACAATGGGCCACCTGCACCGTGACTGATGTCCAACAATCCACTGCCACCCTGAAGCAATCAGTCACCCTGACTGTGATCGATGCTGAATATGCTGCTGTCACCCTGAGGTAGTGGGTCACCCTCACTGTGATAAATACACAAGCACCCACCGTCACCATTCCCTGTGCATTTAAATATGCAAATCACCCTGCAGGCAAGGTCAGGCACAGACGGATTTTTGTTTGGATTCACCAAAATTACAAGTATTGACCTCTCTCTCTACAGAGAAGTAGAAAACTTGCTGATAAGGAAATGAAAAGTGGCAATTTTTCTATTATTGCTTCTGGGCATTTAAGGTTGGCTGGACAGTGGATTAAGGGAGATCGGGCAGGCAGGATTGCAGCCCAAAACAAAGAGTGTCTGAATTAAAATGAATGCAGGGAAATCTGGCATCTCCATTTCAGATATGCAATCCTCATAGGGATGAGAATTGCAGGCTAGGCCAGCAATTTTTGGCCATCCTTAATTCTCCTCAAGAAGTTAGTGGTGAGCTGCCTTCCTGAACTACTGCAGTCCATGTGTTGTAGGTGGCCCACAGTTCTGTTAGACAGGGAGTCCCATTGACAGTGAAGGAAAGGCAATATAGTTCCAAGTCAGGATTGTGTCTGACCCAGAGAGGGACTTGTATGCTGTGGTGTTCCCATGCATCAGCTTCCCTTGTCCTTCACAGTGGTAGAGATTGCCGGCTTGGAAGGTGCTGACGAAGGAGCCTTGGTGAATTCATGCAGTGCATTGTGTAGATGATACACACTGCTGCCACTGTGTGTTCGTGGTGGATGAAGTGAATGTTGAAGGTGGTGGATGGGATGCCAGTCAAGTGGACTGCTTTGTCCTGAAAGATGCCCTTGAGGGTTGTTGGAAATGCATTTATCCAGTCAAGTGGAGAACATTCCATCACACTCCTGACTTGTAGATGGTGGACAGGGTGTGGAGAGTCAGGGGTGATGTATTCAGCTCAGAATTGCCAGCCTCGGACCTGCTTTTGTAATCATTGTATTTATATGGCTGGTTCAATTTAGTTTCGGGTCAATGGTAGCCCCCAGTCTATTGTAGCAGGTTTCCCCTGACAGTAATGCCATTGAATGCCATGGGGAGATGGTTAGATTATTTCGTGTTGAAGGTGGTCATTGCCTGCAATTGTGTGATACGAATGTTGCCAATTATCAGCCCAAGACTGAATATTGTTCAACTCTTGCTGCATATGAACATGGACTGCTTCAGTATTTGATGAGTTGTGGATGGGCTGAACATTGTGCAATCATCAGCAAACATCCCCAACTTGACCTAATGATAGAGGGAAGGTGATTCCAGCTGCAAGGATCCAGTCACATGGCTGCCATCAATGGCCCCTGGGAAATTCAATAATACAGTCAAGTTGGGGAGTCTTGAGTTAATTCTAGATGATCCTCAGGGTAGAAGGTCAAGGTGCAAATGTTGAAGGTGCTGGACACTGACTGCAATCAGCAATGTTATCTCTGTGGTGCAGGTTAGTCTCTTCTAACCTTGTAGAAGCTGGAACATTTTAGTAACTGTCTCACTACTGACTGAATTGTGTGGAGACCTTGACCTCAGTCAGCGCCATTGGTTTTTATGTGGGGCCCAAAAATTGGGAACAAACATTTTCGGTGTTGTCTGAGACGCCCTTGATATTGGGCATCAGTTTTCACTTAATACAGCTGGCAAGAATTAGCATAAAATTGGGCCATTGCTATGATCTTAGCAGCCCTCAGCTAAAGATGAGTACGGGGTCAGTCAGGAATGGAGGTATGAAGCCAACATAAAACCACATATGAATATCACGTTGGGAGTTCAGTGATGGGAGCAGGAAATTAGTAATGGAAGATTTCAGTAGGGACATAAGGGGCCAGGTCCGCCAGAAGGGGCAAATATTAATAGTAGTGAAAATTGTACAGTGGCACAGTGGTTAGCACAGCTGCCTCACAGCGCCAGGGACTGGGGTTCGATTCCTGGTTTGGATGACTGTGTGGAGTTTGCACATTCTCCATGTCTGCGTGGGTTTCCTCCGGGCACTCCAGTTTCCTCCCACTGTCGAAAGATGCACAGGTTATGTGCATTGCCATGCTAAATTCCGCTTCAGTGTACCTGGAGGGGAATTGCACTGGAACTTGAGGCACTGGAGTGTGGCAACGAGGGGATTTTCACAGTAGCTTCATTACAGTGTTAATGTAAGCCTAAATGTGACACGAATGAAATAATAAACTTTAATTGGGAAGGATGGTAATTGTAAGTAAAGAATGGAGTCTGCTCCTCCCAGCTGCACATTCAGGGAAAATATTTAACATTTTTGTTACAGGCAATCCCTGGAGTTAATTTCTCCAAATGCAGCCAGTATTCATGCTGATTAGTTCAGAGTAAGTGATGTTGGAGATTTAACGTCACACAGGCTTAAACCCCTATTTGTATCGGCCTGCTCCTGGCCTGGTTAAAAGATACCGCTTGTTTGATCTTAGTGCAACATGGCAATGGGTATACTTCAAATCAAAGTGTTCACACGCATCCAATCTGCCATTTTAGGGTCTTAGCCCACTCAACAGCTTCGAGGTCCAGGTCTTTCGATTGTTTAAACCAGAATTCAAATTTTCAAACCATCATATTATGACATGAATATTGATTATTTCCAAAATGAAGCTAACCTTCTGCATTATTAACCAGTAAATTACATTCCAGAGGTGTGTTGCAGATCATAAACAGGCCTGAAACTGTAGAGTCATATTAAAATAAGGCTCTCACATGTTTTACAAGAGCACTCTAGACCAGTTTGACAGGCTGGCTGAAGCATTATACTTGAAGAGGAATCCAGTGAAAAGGATTCCTTGCCAAGTTTCTCAGCTCTCAAAAGTACTTTACATACCAATGGGGCAAGTCCTGACTAATTGAAAATACAATCATCATAAGGATATGCAGTGTACTCTGCATGGTTTACAAAAATGTCTTGTCATATGTGATTTGGAGGAATGAGAAAGACAAGTCAGAGCAGTTTGAGTGATCAGTATGAAGAAGGTTGTTGCCAGGAATGGAGAAATGTGGCTATAAGTAAATAATTAATCTGCTGGGATTTGTTTTCTTTTTAACAAGGAAGCTAAAGGGAGATTGAATTGAGTTGTCCAAAATTATGAGGGTCCTAAACAGACTGAATGACAAGAATCAGAGGGCATGGATTTAAAATAATTGGTTGAATAATTAGAGGGAAGTTGAATTTTTTTCACTCAGAGGGTGGTAGAATCTGGGACTCACAGTTGAATAGCTCTCATTGTATTTAAAAAACACTTGGAAAGCATTTGAGGTGTGGTAATCTGCATGGCTGCAGAAGAGCTGAAAGACGAGCACAGACACATGAGCCTCATTAGCCTATTTCTTTGATGTACATCTTCCTATGTTTCTATCAGCAACAATAGCACAAGAAGAAGCAGAGGGTATCAGGTGTTTGTTGGCTTGACAACTAATGTGCAAATCTTATAAGGAAAACTGTTAAATAAACTTAAACTATGTCTAGCAGAGTAGCACTGGGGTCATGAAAGGTTCTTTAAAAATGCAATTTCTTTCTTTTCTTTCCAGGACAATTAAGGTGACATTTTTAAACGGTTATTCCCTATTCAAATAAGTTAATGTACCATCCAATTGACATGCGCAAATCTGGTGGCTGCACACTACCTTTCATATAGCCATCTGTATCCAAATGCAGCTAGACCGGGATAACATTCAGGTTTGCGCTGATGAGGGGAAAATTACATTTGCATTACACAAGTGCCTGGCAATTTCCACCTCCAACAAGAAAGAAACTAACCACCATCCTTTGACAATGGCATTCCCATTGATAAATCCCCCACCCTTAACATCCTGAATATATCCCTGACTAGAAACTTAACTGGATGCGACAAAAAATAATAGTGTGGCTGCAAGAGCAGGTCAGGGACTGATAATTCTACAGTGAGTAATTCACTTCCTGACACTCCAAAATCTGTCCACCATCAGTCAGGAGTGTGGTAGAATAACTCTCCACTTGCTCGGATGAGTGCAGCTCCAACAACACGCTAGAAGCTTGATACCATTCAGGACAAAGCAGCTTGACCACACCGATCGCCTCCATAAACATTTGCTGTCTTCATCACTTGAGATACAGTGGTAGCACTGTGTACCACATGCATGGCTACAACTTGCCAAACAATCTTTGGCAGTATCTTTCAAAGCCAAGACCTCAACCAGCTCGAAGGATAAAAGTAGTAAATGGAACACTATCAACTGCAAGCTTCCATCTAACTTATGCACCATCCTGACTTAAAACTATAATCGCTGATTCTTTACCATAACGGAGTCAAAATCCTGCAACTCCATTTTTAACAGCATGGTATGTGTACCTACACCAGATGGCTACAGCAGTTCAAGGTGGCTCACCACCACGTTCTCAAGAGAATTTAGGGATGGAGGAATGGGCAATAAATATTGGCCTTGCCAGCGACACTCACATCCAATGAAAGAATTTTTAAAAGTCCTCTATGCAAGACTGCTAACTCATAATTTAGTGCAGAATGTGGACATGTTAATCTGCAAGGAAGCACACTTCACCACAAGTGACAAGCTGTACCCATCTTGGACCTTAGTCATTGCTCCTCCTTCCTTACCCTCAAAATTTGCATGTGTGGAAGGGCTTTTATGATTTGCATCTCATGGAGTGAGGAATCCAGAAACGCTGCCAAAAGTGCCCAGGTTATGGGTAGGTGGGTAGGGAGGGAATGTGTCCGCACCTTCCAGAATTAGCTCAAAGTGCCCCTGTTGAGTTTTACAAAGTGAACCATCTTAAAATTGTTTTTTAAATTGCAGAGCAGATATCTGGCAATGGCAATAATAAAGAAAAGTTACCATCTTGTAACCAAAATAAAAGGCATAAATGTTTCCATTCCTTCATGTGTTCACTTTCCAGCTTCACTTATATATCAAATTCCCTGTGTTCAACGTTAGACCTTAAGAATAAAATGCAACTGTTGCTCCTCAAAATGTTTAACTTACGTGAATCCTAAAATATTTACTTCAGCATCAGGTTGCACCTCTCTGTAGGCACGTTCCAACTAAAGAAATAGACAGAAGATTAGAAAGATTATATTCCATAAATAATTGGCAAACAATTTTAATTTTACAGGAATTTACAAATGTGAAATGTTTTCATTATTCTACAAAGTTTATTATGACAGGGTATTTTTTTATTTATTAGTGTCACAAGTAGGCTTACATTAACACTACAATGACGTTACTGTGAAATTCCCCTAGTCGCCACACTCTGGCGGACACTGAGGGAGAATTTAGCATGGCTAATGCACCTAACCAGCATGTCTTTCGGACTGTGGGAGGAAACCGGAGCACCCGGAGAAAACCCATGCAGACTCCTCACAGATAGTGCCCCAAGCCGGGAATTGAACCCAGGTCCCTGGCGCTGTGAGGCAGCAGTGCTGCGCAACCAAGCCGCCCTAATCTAATGATGGTTACAGTTAGTTAGATTTGCCTTTGCATATTTGGATTAAGTTTTCTGCATAACAAATTACTTATAGTGTGGTTTGCTAACAGTTCAAATGAGGGAATCTCGGCATTGGTAACATGAGTGAACATGAAATTTCACATTTGTAAAAACTCACCAACAATCAAAACCTGAAGCAATTGTAATAGTTCACTTTCAGTGCTAGAGAGGTTGATTGGCAGTAATTAATATTATCACATTATTGAAAGGCTTGTTCAACTGCAATGGATAATACTTACAAAGAACAAACAAAGAACAAAGAACAATACGGCACAGGAACAGGCACTTCGGCCCTCCAAGCCCGCGCCGCTCCCCGGTCCAGGATTGAATCCTGAATCCAGGATCCCCGCCCAATTTTCCAGCCTATCTACATCCTAATATCCTATCCACCGAGCTGTCCCTCACAGCTACGATGCTTTGTTCATCACAACCTATTAACTCACCCCCACCCCCCCATTCCAGACCATGTGATCTCCAGGGAGAGGCGAAAACCCAGAGTGAAAACCCCAGGGCCAATATGGGGAAAAAAAATCTGGGAAATTCCTCTCCGACCCCCTGAGGCGATCGAAACGAGTCCAGGAGATCACACTGGCCCTGATCAGAAAATGCTTCCCAACCCTATTCATTTCCACTTAGATTAGATTGCGTCTCAATTTACACTTCACCCTATTCGAAACGTGTCAATGATGAGGCAGACAGTGAGATGTTAGCCAGAAATCTCTGGCTGTTCACACCTTTCTGCTGCTGCCAGTGAGAACAGAGAATTTGGTGCTTATCCAAAACTCCGTTCGCTGCAGCAGGTCTGGAGAATCCCAGCTGTGGGCGAGATTGGAGAATATGTCCCATTACTTTTTCTGGTTAATGGCACAGCAACGGATCTTGGACAACAACATTTGGACATTTGAGTTTAATCTGTCTCTATGCAAAGTTGCTGTATCATTTACGCATAAATAACAGAGTGTCACTAGCCTCACTGCTCTTTTGACGGAAAATTATAGTCCATGAAATTCACTGTTTATAGCACACATTCCTTATCACCACACACCATTCAGTGATATCACCATTCTGTTAAGCCTTGAGGTAGCATCTCAATAGGATTTAGCATTTCAAACCTGCCTGTTACGAAATCACAACCTACAGCAGCTCATTTCTACCATTAGGTGGAACTTCATAAACTTTACAAGTTCCCCTGACCTATAACTACAGCATTATTAATGGACTCTTGAGAATCCACCAATTTATATTTTTGAGTTTGTAAGTATATCACTTTGGCTGATCAGCAGCACAGTAAGGTAATGGCCAAAAAGCTCAATTTTCTTTTAGAAACACACAAGTTACTGAATTATTACCCACAGCCAAAAAGTAGTTGAATATAACATTGTAATGGTTTGCTGTCAATTAGTATTTATTCATTCACAGAATGTGTGCATCATTGGCAAGGCCAGCATTGATTACCTAACCTTAATTGTCTCCGAGAAGGGCTTCTTGAATATGACCTACTGGTTTGCTAAGTCACTCAATGGGCAGTTAAGAGTCAACTACATTGCTGTGGATCTGGACCAGATGTCAGCCAGATGATACAAGGACAGTAATTTCCTTCACTCAAGGACATCGGTGAACCAGATGGGTTTTTGCAATAATCAAGTAGTTTCACGGTCACCATTACTGACACCAGCTTTTTAATTCCAGATTTTTATTAAATTAACTGAATTTAAATCCTCCCAGCTTCCACAGTGCAATTTGAATTCGGTATTGCCTGATCATTGGTCCAGCCTTTGATTTCTTGCCCAGTAACATAATGACGTTGCAAAGACATGTATTGAAAAAAACAGGAATGCAACCACAGCAAGAATTCATACAGGAAAGATTTATTACTCGTCATTAAAAAAAATTCTGGATTGCAGCAGGTAGTCTTTGCAATTATCTATCAAATTGATGACAGATCCAATTCTACCGAAATCCAGGAAGTATCTATGCTTAAAGCTAAAGTTGCAAAACATTTAATACAAACATCCCACAGTAGGGAGATCTTGTGGCGCAACAGTAGTGTCTCCCCTTTGGCCTAAAAGCTCCAGATTTAGGTCCAACTTAATGGTCATGTGTTTATAATGTGGCAGAACAAGTTGATTATCAGCCAGTAAACATTTCCATTATGCCAGGTGGCAGCCGTAACAGTGGATCAGCTATCCTGAAGAAAGCAACAAAAAAAACCCACTGCAATACTTTGCCAAGAATAATCATGGACCAATTCAGTGGAATTCCCTAGTTGCCAGTATCTTCATAGGGCATGGTACCTGAGGGAGGAGGTGACTCCATAATAAAAAGTAAAAGTAAAGTTTCTTTATTAGTCACAAGTAAGGCTTACATTAACACTGCAATGAAGTTACTGTGAAATTCCCCTAGTCGCCACACTCCAGTACCTGTGTGGGTCAATGCACCTAACCAGCACATCTTTGGACTGTGGGAGGAAACCGGAGCACCCGGAGGAAACCCACGCGGACATGAGGAGAACATGCAAACTCCACACAGACAGTGACCCAAGCCGAGAATCGAACCTGGGTCCCTGGCGCTGTGAGGCAGCAGTGCTAACTACACTGCCATTGTGCTGCCCTATCAAGTCAGGTTTACTTCAATGTCCAAAAACATTAATATAGTGGCAAAAAAATCTCTGTAAATCTGTATTTTGCATGCTGTGTGCCACAAACATATCTCGCGGTCACATGTTTCATGGTCGCATTTAAAATAGGAAGCCATAAGGAAACTTTTATAATGGGAAAATAATGTGAAAGGAGTTAGTGGCATGGTACGGTCATGATCCGTGCAATTCCCTCAAGACACTTCCAAAAAGATTTTCACCCAGTACTGAAACTTGTATCCACAGCGAGATACTAACCTAATTTTTACTTAAATCAAAATGGTTACATATTGCACGTGGACAGGATTGTATTTTCCCATTTAATTGCCTTTTGAAACTTTTTAGATTTCTATTCATATTTTACTTTAATGCAGCAGCAGGACTTTAAATTTCTGCTGAAAGGCAAGATTCACCAACAATAGCAGACAGTTAGAAAAGAAACACTTTTTGATTAAATAATCTTGGTCATTCAGTTACATACCAGCGTCTTAAATTCTTTGGAGAGACTTTTATAGAAGCTTGATGAAGAATTGTTTAGTTCATCTGTAAAAGTCAGTCCTGAAACTCTGATTGCATAGTTCTGTCTTGCTGCAACAAAATAAAAATATAGAGAATGTGTATTTGTTTGCTTTAAGATACCAGGGGCAAACTTCCCAAAACGTTTCTAAGTGTCAGAACAGCGTTAATATGGGAGTCCATCACGCTGGTCTCTTGGGCAAGCTTGTCACTATAATTTCCCAGCACTTATGCCAGCGAAGACAGCTTCAGAGCGCTCGAGCGCCATTGCGCAGGGCGCCCTGATCTGACCGGGAGACCTCCTACCAACTCCCACCTCCCCATCATCGGCAGCATTACTACCTTCCACACCAACACAGGCAACGGGGCATCAGGACACTCCTGATGAGTCCCCTGGCGGACACCTGGCATACCCCGCCACCCCGCAGGGCCCCCCTCCTTCCACTCCTGACGTGACAACCCCGCTTGCAGAGCTCCCCTTGTACAACTACCTACTTGTTTGACCACCCCCCCGCCCTTGCATAGCCCCCGATTATTGTGCATGCCTTCTCCCATCATAGCCCCACCCTCTTGGCACTGCCCCTGGCACGCTTAGGATTGCCTACATTAATTCCGACCCTATGTTAAGAGGCTTCGCACTGTTTCTAGGTGTGAAGCTGTTCTCGCCGGTAAAGGGGGCTGGGAGGATAATGATCTGATTTCACAAATGCATTCAATAAGATGCCAGCAAAATGTTCAGATAACATAAGGAGTTATGGAGTTGGGTGTAAAATATTAGCACAGAGAATTGGTTAACATAAAGGAAGTAAGAAAAAGGCATAAATGCAACATTCTCAAGTTGGCAGGCTGTGACGAGTGCTGAACTGCAAGGATCAGATGTGGAGCCTTCGGTATTCCCAATCTATATTAATGATTTAAATAGAGAGAGCGAGAGAGAGTAATGTATCTAAGTATGCTGACAGTATCAATATAGGTGGAAAGGTGCAGCCTTGGACTGGGAGAAGAATCATAGAATCCTAATGTTCAAAAGGAGGCCATTCGGCCCATCGAGTCTGCACCCACTACAATCCCACCCAGGCCCTATCCCCATAACCCCATGCATTTATTCTAGCTAGTCCCCCTGACACTAAGGGGCAACTTAGAATGGCCAATCCACCTAACCAGCATATCTTTGGACTGTGGGAGGAAACCAGAGCATCCAGAGGAAACCCACGCAGACATGGGGAGAATGTGCAAACTCCACACAGACAGTGAGCCAAGCCGGGAATCGAACCCGGGTCCTTAGCGTTGAGAGGCCAGAGTCTTGGGCCATTGAGTTACTGCTCTGGGTTGGTTTGGAGGTGAGACAGATTGGGAAAGGAGAAGAAGAGAGAGAAAGTGGAGAAGGAGAGAGATGGACAGAGTAGAAAGGAGAGAGACAGAGTGGGAAAGGGGAGATGGAGAGAGAGAGAAACTGAGTGGGAAAAGGGAAAGCGAGTATCAGATAGAGAATAGGAAAGGAAAGCCAGCAAAATGTTGAGGTGAATTTCAGTAGTGCTGAAATTGAGATACAGGTTTGATACTCATCTAGGAAACTCAAATTCAGCCATTACATTAAAGCAGTGAGTGAGTTGAGCGTTTCTGTATTCTGTCTCTTAAAAAAATGAATTACATTGGTTTGTGTGTGTGGGAGACCCAGAACTGAGTTTGTCTATGTGCAAGAGGCCCCTGATATGAAAAAGGTTCCCCATCCCTGCCTTTGAAGGAGGTCATATGCCCAATGGGATAGGTCAGGTTCCCTTTGGGATTCCAAAAAGTAGGCATGAATGGATGTGATTGGAACTGTGAAGCTAATTGTCAATTGTTAACAGTATCTAAATAAACTGTCAAGAGGAGCTAGTAAAAACAATTCAAAAGCGTCAAGATGAATGATCTAAAGGAGCTGTCAAGACATTTAAAACTCCTGCCCTTTAATTATTTGAAACAAAAACTGTCGAGTGTTCAAAAAATTGTTACTAGCTATTTCACTCTGACACCTGACATAAGTCTTAGGGTTAGCTTTACAGGATCAGTATCACATGACTGATTTCACAACCCTCCATTAGCACAGTAGGGTCTGCCATTTCAGAGTTTGATTGACAGTTCCAAGTGGTTTTGGAATCTTTATTTCCAATGCATTTTTTATAAGTGTTGTGAAAATGAATGAAAAGTTTGCTGATGTTAAGGATAATGTATTGAAGGAATGTATTTATGATTGAAAGTAAAAATGAAGTCAGAATAGGCCATGGAGCTTTATTTAATCTCAACATGAATCTTGAGGTCTGCTTATTGTGCAAACTGAGATGGAATAGTAGATATAAGGATAACAGGTGTTGGATTGGGGCGTGGGTTGGCATGAGTTGCACTAGGTTGGCATAGTGGCTATGAAGGGCCATGGGGTGTGATGGGACCATATGTTGGAATGGAGCATATAAGGGGTCATGGGTGTGGGTAAAGCCATGTGGGTTAGCATCCAGAATATGAAAGTTCCTTTGGTGGGCAGAGGGGCATAGATTGACAATGTAGCGTATGTAGGATGATAAGAAGTGGATGGCGGGCATGAGGTGCCATTAGTTGGTATGGATGGGGCATTGGGAGTTTGTGTGACGGGGTGTGAAGGGTGAGGGCTGGGGTTCTATTTTCTGTCATTTTTTAAAAACTTTGATACAGTGCCAGTGCACCAAAGCTGGACTTCCACCCATCCCGTCGCTGTAGCTGGCATCTACCACACTCATTTGAGGATCACCAGCCCAACTCCAAGGGAGCCCCGTCACCTTCTGGACCAAGTTCTCCTGGGTCAGGTTTGCAGAACTAGGGAATGTCCTCCCTGACTCTGCACTGCTGACCCAGGAGGAAAGATCCAGGCTTTTGGTCTCTCAGGGAATCAAAGGATATGGGGAACAGGCAGGATAGACAGGTGGAAGTCCAACATCAGCCACGTTTGTATTGAATGGCAGAGTAGGTTTAATGGGCCATATGGTCTACTCCTGCTCCTGTCTCACAAAATCAGAAAACGCTGGACAAATTCAGCAGGTCTGGCAGCATCTACGGAGAGAAATAGTGTTAATGTTGTTGAGGGAAAATGGGGGAGGGGCTATAATGCAGTTAAGCAGGCACTGTCAGGGCAGCAGGTTGGCAGTGCCAAGGGGGGTCTGAAGGGAGTTCTTTAAGCAATCCCATAGCCTGATTTCACTCACTTTGTGGTTGGGGAGAAGAGGGCGATGTAATGCCCTAGTACCATGATGCCAGAGAGAATTGGGGGCGGGGGGGATGAAAGGGGGTGCACAGGTCACCTTCATGCAAGTGTAGAATGGAGGGGTGCGGGCGGTGAGCTGTAGATTCAGTGATGGGAGAGGGCGGGAGGTTGCCCCTCCAGGGTCAAAGGTTGAGGGTCTTCCCCATGTCTGCTGGGGAAGGGGGCGTGGGCTAGGCAGCACTATGTCTGTAGGTTGGGGGGGGGGGGGGCGCGGGGGCAGCATTCAAGATTGGGGCTCCCTTTAAAAAGGATGCTCTGGTCCTTGCCTGCGACTTTAGGTCCCCACTCGTAAGTGCAGGAGAATTCAGTGAGAATCTCCCCAGGCGGCAAAACAATTTCTAAGTGAGCTTGAATTGCAAACTGATTCGCAATGACTCTCCCAAAAGAAGTCGCACCAGGTTTCCTGCTGGGGACAACACATGATGCGAGATTTTCTGGTCCCACCCACTGAGGGAATCATAACAGGGACAGAAACTTCAGCAGATCATTTAAAGGTTCATTGACCTCAGGCAGGAATTTCTGGCCTTAGGGAGTGCGTGGCCAGAAAATCCCATCCTTAGAATTTTCTTTGGGAGAATTGCACCCTCTGTTTTTGTTTCTGTTTTTTGTTTCAGACTTCCAGCTTCCGCAGTATTTAGCTTTTATCCTCTTCCTTGTGTTCCGGTCTTGTTTTAAAAATGATAACCTACTGGTCTGAACCTCACACTATTACAAAGCATTAATTATTGAAGGCACCTTTGGCCAATACTCCATTTTTAACTTCAGTCACACACATTAACCTTTGATATTCTCTTCCAGAAATTCCCATCATCTTTTAGCAAAATACATAATCAAAATTAAGCACCTGTTGAAACTGCAAGCACAGACATAGATAGGCTGATTATTTTCATAATTTAAAGGGCAGTTATTTAAACAACTTGATAATTTGACTGCTCCCCAGACATTATTCATCCTTTACAAAAGTCTATATTTACTCTAAATATTTGTAACTGCGGGTTGAGACCTTGCTGCAGCAGTTTGAACTCAGCAATGAGTTAAATCAATCTGAAAGTACATATTTCCCCATTGTCAGTCATGTTCTGCCCTCAGTGACCTACGAGGGAAAATAGGATCAGTAGATAATGGGGACAGGACTTCTCGATCCATGTTCCCAGCATCATTTTGGATAAGATGTTGAGTCTCCGTAACTCTGTGAAAATCTAGATGTAAATGTTAGTTTTCAACAAATTTCTGCAAATAAACAACTTTACATTTGTTACACAGTTCAGTAATGTCAAAATATTCTCAGCTAGAAAGCAGTCAGTTCATATCTACAAGTTTACTTGCATGTAGAGAAAGAATAAACACTGCAATATACCTAAATTATCTGGCGTGGTTAATCTTGTTGTTTTCACCGTGGTGGTGGATGTTGTTTTCACCGTGGTGGTGGGTGTGGTGGTCACCGTGGTGGTGGGTGTGGTGGTCACCGTGG
This sequence comes from Mustelus asterias, assembly GCF_964213995.1. Taxonomy (NCBI): domain Eukaryota; kingdom Metazoa; phylum Chordata; class Chondrichthyes; order Carcharhiniformes; family Triakidae; genus Mustelus; species Mustelus asterias. Next base: position 79,169,638 of record NC_135805.1, read on the forward strand.
TGGTGGGTGTGGTGGTCACCGTGGTGCTGGGTGTGGTGGTCACCGTGGTGCTGGGTGTTGTTGTCACCGTGGCCGTGGTTGCAGTTGTCACCGTGGTGGTGGATGTTGTTTTCACCATGGTGGTGGGTGCGGTTGTCACCGTGGTGATGGGTGCGGTTGTCACCGTGGTGGTGGGTGCGGTTGTCACCGTGGTGATGGGTGCGGTTGTCACCGTGGTGGTGGGTGCGGTTGTCACCGTGGTGATGGGTGCAGTTGTCACCGTGGTGATGGGTGCAGTTGTCACCGTGGTGGGTGGTGTTGTCGACACCATTGTGGGTGCTGTTGACATAGTGGTGAGTGTTGTATTGCCTGGTGTAGATGTGGACTCAGTGCTGTGTGTGGGGGTTGTTGTTACAGATGGGAGCTCGCAGTATGTCCCTTCTTTTGGCTCACTCCTGATACAGTCACAGCTTCCGGCTCCTGTATTGTTCACACTGCAGGACTGGTATTTACTACAAAATGCTGAGTTCCAAGTAAATCCACTGTCACACTTGCACTGAGTTTCATTGTTCACATATCGACAAACTAGGAGAAACAATGAAAAAGTAATTAAAACATTGCCAGCATTCTGTGGGGGAGAAATTAGTTAGTGTATAATGCTGCTACAAGTGTGCTGCACATTGTACATTAATTCCTCAGCAACGGACAACAGCTCTCATGGGTTTCTCATGGATTTCAATGAGGAAATCTGTCTGGGCAAAGCTAGTCACATCATGTGATGCTGTTTGCCCTCGGAGAAGCGCCTGTACAGAAACAAATTTCTCCCCCATGGTTTCCATGTACAAAGTAAAGATTTATTCACCCCACCACGTCCAATGGATTCGATATATATTTAACAAAGCTAAGAAATCAATTATCAATAATGTGAAATAAGTAGATGTTTGCAAATTCAATCTACCCATTCAGATACTAGCCTTGTTGAAGCTGTGTGTGTGATTTCCACTTAACCAAGGGGGCAGAATCAGCAATTGTCTGATATATAATTTATCAAAGTTAAACCCATTTAAATTAATTTCACTTTTGCCCTCATTATCATGAAGAGAACTAGCAAAGTGATGTTGGATAATTGTTAACATTTCTATATTGTACTGTTTTATATAATAGAAACTCATATACATGAGCGCTGTAAGATATTTGATGTATAATTGTCCAGACTTTGTGGTTGTAATGACAGTGAAGTTGTTTCACATTTTTTTATTGTCACAATGAACATAGAACATAGAACAGTACAGCACAGAACAGGCCCTTCGGCCCACGATGTTGTGCCGAGCTTTATCTGAAACAAATGACTTTTAAAAATTCATTTATGGGATGTGGGCGTCGCTGGCTGGACCAACATTTATTGCCCATCTCGAGTTGCCCTTGAGTAGGTGGTGGTGAGCTGCCTTCTTGCACCGCTGCAGTCCCCCAGGTGTAGGCACACCCCCGGTGCTGTCAGGGAGGGAGTTCCAGAATTGTGACCCAGTGACAGAGAAGGAACAGCAGTAAATTTCCAAATCGGAAAGTACAGGACATGGAGGGGAACCGCCAGATGGTGGTGTTCCCAGATATCTGTTGCTCTTCTCCTTCTAGAGAGTATTCGGTTTGGAATGTGCTGCTCAAGGAACCTTGGTGGGTTCCTGCAGTGCATCTTGTAGATGATGCACACGGCTCCACTGTTGATCAGTGGTGGAGAGATTGAGGGGACGCTGTCACCAAACAAATTATAATTACTGAACGAGCATGAAAATGGGAGAGATTCACACCCATTTTTTCAGCGAGCTTTTAGAAATGATCTTATTGCACTTAGTGCAAAAAAGAGGCAAATTGTGATTTCCTCCAATAATGTGAATGGATGGAGTCTATACTTGCCAGAAAGCCAGCTGCTCACACTAGAGGGTGCTGTCACTCATGCGCAGATCTGTGTGTTCTGTGCAACAGATCAGGGAGATCCGTCAGTCGCTGGCCTCCTTGTCCAATCGCCACCGCACACCCCTCCAACACCCGTCCGATCGCTGTCCCGGCCAGTCCCTGATTTCAAGGAGTGCAGCTCCCCCACCAACCTCCCCCCCCCCCCTCCCCCCGACCCCCACCTTCGTTTAGATCCTGCGCACATTATGGCCCCACCCCTGTCCCCTCCACTTACACCCTGCCCCTATCCTGGCCCTGCCCCTTAGCACTGCCCAGTGGATGGAGCCAGGGTGCCCAGTGTGCAGTACCAGCTTGGTACTGACAGGGTCCTGGTCTGGCATTGCCAGGATCCAGGCTGGCACTGCCCAAGGGAGACTGCCCATCCTGCCCCTGACCATCCAGGGAGCCTCAAAGGCCTCCGGTCCCACGAATAAGGCCATCACGTCAGGTGCAAGCAACTCAAAGGACAAGTAAATTGCTATTTCAACTGGGAAGAGAACTCGGAGGGTTGGAAGGTAAGGAGGGAAACGGTAAAAGAGTGGGTTTCACATCTCCTGCACTTGTATTTAAAAGGACCTGAAGAAAGGGAGAGACTGTTTGGGGTGACTGAGGGGCAGCCTGGATGCCATGGAAGGAATGGTCCCTCAGTATACTGAGAGGGGAGGGGAAGCTGGATTTGGTGTTGGCAGCATCATTCTGGAAGTGGCAGTAATGGCAGAGAATGATCCATTGAGCATGGAGTCTGGTGAGGAGGAAGATGAGAACCCTAAGGCGGTTCTGGCTGGATGGGGAAGAGGTGAAAGCAGAAGTGTGTGAAATTGCACAGCCATGGTTGAGGTTCCCGTCGACTAAAGTGTGGTGGAATCCTCAGCTGAGGAAAAAAACATATTGGAAGTTTTATTATGGAAGGTTGCATCATTTGGACAGACGCAACAGAGAGAGAGAAACTTGGAGAATGTGACAGATGAGCTCTTGGAAGTGGTGTGTGAGGGAGTATAGTCAAGGTAGCTGTGGGTGTCAGTGAATATTGGCTAATAGCCTAAGAAGGGAGACAGAAAAGGCAAGGAAAGGGAAGGGCTGAGGAAAACAAAGGGTCAAAACTGAAAGCAAAGTTTCCCAGTTCAGAGCAAGAGCAGGAAGTGGCCTAACAGGGGGAAAGAAATTCTCCAAGATGGATTTATCTCAGGCCTATCTGCAGATGCAGGTGCTGAAGGAGTCACAACCACTGCTAACAGTAGTCATAGGGGCCTATTCCATTATAAGCAGCTTCCCTTTGGCATCACACCAGCTTTGGCTCGTTCCAGGGGGCCATGGACCAAATTTTGAGCAGATTAAGGGCGGCACGGTAGCACAGTGGTTAGCACTGCTGCTTCACAGCTCCAGGGACCTGGGTTCGATTCCCGGCTTGGGTCACTGTCTGTGTGGAGTTTGCACATTCTCCTTGTGTCTGCGTGGGTTTCCTCCGGGTGCTCCGGTTTCCTCCCACAGTCCAAAGATGTGCGGGTTAGGTTGATTGGCCATTCTAAAATTGCCCCTTAGTGTCCGGAGATGTGTAGGTTAGAGGGATTAGCGGGTAAAATGTGTAGGGATATGGGGGTAGGGCCTGGGTGGGATTGAGGTCGGTGCAGACTCGATGGGCCGAATGGCCTGTTTCTGCACTGTAGGGTTTCTATGATTTCTATGATTGATAGGCGTCCAGTGTTATTTGGATGACATGTTAGTCATGGGTACGACAGAGGAAGAATATTTGAAGAATTTGGGGAATATCTTAAAGAGATTGCAGGAGCACAGGCTGAAGAGAGAGAAATGTGACTTCTTTGCACTCAACTGAATACCTGGGTCATGTAATTGATGGCAAGGGGTTAAACAAGGCATCCATGAAGATGCATGCCATCATGAAGGCCCCAAGATCAGACAATGTGTCCTTACTGAGGTCATATTTGATGCAATTATGATGTAAAGTTCATTCCAGATCTGACGATAGTGTTGAAACCGATGCACTTGTTGCTGGTGAAAGCCCAGCTGTGGAAGTGAACAAAAGAATGTGTGGAGGCTGACAGGAGGTAAAGCAGGCTTTGAAGAGAGTGGGAATGCGAGTTCACTTCAACCCAAAGTTACCACTATCGCTGGCACGCGATGCCTCACCCTATGGGATTGGGGTTGTCCTGTCTCACATTAGGCCAAACGGGGAGGCAAGACCTACAGCATTCACTTCCAGACCATTGACAAAAGCTGAGGAAAAGTATGCTCAGGTGGCAAAAGAAGCATTGGGATCATTTTTGATGTCAGAAAATGTTATTACTTCCTTTATGGTAGGCATTTCATGCTTCTAATAGACCATAGGCCATTGACACCCATCTTAGGACCGTACACTGGGATACTGTCTATGGCAGTGGCTCAATTGCAAAGGAGGGCATTGGTTCTGTCAGCCTACTCATATGAGATCTGGGATCTTCAGTTAGAGAAAGATCGCAATATGGATACTCTGTCAAGGCTACGTTTGCCTGGAAGTAAAGACGTGCAGTCGGGCAGCATGGTCGGTGCAGGCTTGGAGGGCCAAAGGGCCTGTTCCTGTGCTGTAATTTTCTTTGTTCTTCTTTGTTCTCTTATTGTCTGAGTGGTAGTGGATGCTCACTCCAAGTGGCCGGATTCGAGGCTATGAAGTCCACGATGGTGGAGTCAACACCAGACAAACTTGATGAAATATTTGCCTGGTTTTGGAATCCGGAACAAGTGCTCAGTGACAATGGATACAAGTTTGTGGTACAGGATTTCGCACAGTACATGGAGCACCAGGGAATCAATCACGTGAGGTTGGCACCCCATCACCCGATGATCAATATTCTGGTGGAACGATTTGTTCAGACCATGAAACAGTCTCAGTTTTCTATAGCTCTTAGAGCTAAAGGGATCATGGGCTCTGGGAGGAAGGGGATCAGGATACTGAATTTGATCATCAGCGATGATCAAAATAAATGGCAGAACAGGATTGAAAGGCTGAATGGCTTTCTCCTGTTTCTATTTTCTATGTCTCTAAAGTCGTTGCAAGGGGAGGGGTTGCAAGTGTGCGGATAATTAAATTTCTGAGTATGTACCACACATGAACATTCAGTGTTCACTCGCTTCATTGACATTCAACAGAAATTTAAGAGCCATGTTGAACCTGCTGCGGCTGGAGGAGAGCCAAGGAGAACCAAGAGGGACAGGTGGCCAGAAGAGCAGAAAGTGCAAAGTCCAGGACTTTTCAGAGAGGGGAGTTTGTTCTGGCCAGGAATTGTACCTCTGGAAAAAAGTGGGTACCGGCTACCATTGTTGCACAAGCGGAACCTTTATCCTACACGGTACAGACCAGGAGCGAGCTGCTATGAAGAAAACATGCTGAGCAGTCGGTCTCAGCATCGCAACAGAGGTGGGAAGCCCACAAATGATGGAACTGTTCATGTTGGCCCCAGTGGGTTTGCCTGAACCTCGTATTTCAGAGTCAGAGTTGATCACCCCAGTGAAGGATTCAACACCTGTGGCACCAACCACCTGCGGTCAATCAGAAAGGGACCCTCATGCTGAACGACAGGATCTTCCAGAATCCCAGGAGACTACTCTGGAACAGGTTCCAGCAACAAGGAAATAAACTCACGAAACTGCCATCCCCCATCATTATGTCCATGTGAACTGTCTGAAGGGACTTTACATTGGGGACTGTGGTAATTTGCAATGCTCTGTAAAAATAGTAGTCATTATATGTAAATGTATTCTTTCTTGTTTGTGTATATCTAGATATGTAATATATATATGTGCCTGGGTTTTCAGTTGGCAAGTTTTGGATTGAAGGAGGAGGGGTATGATATATGTTTATATGTATTATCTGTTGGGGTTTATGTTTATGCCCTTTAGTCCATTAGGGCACACATAACAAAAAGGAAATGGTTTGGACCTGGAAAATGGAACCTGATAAAATGATGGAGAGCTTTGGAGAATCTTATGTATAGATAGGAAGAGATTGGAGAAGGAAGAAAAAATAGGTTTGTGATAGGAAGATGGTCAGTTCAGTGGACAGGAAAATGCCTAAATGAAGAGTTTGCCAGCACAGACCTGGTTGTGGATTTTGAGAACAAGGTTGAAGTGGACTTTTTGGAGTTGGGGAACATTGGAGGTTGGATACATGGAGGGACAATTTCCAGAGGAGATGAGCTCAGTCACAGGCGTGGAAACAATAGTTTGATGTTTCATGGTGGGATCATAGTCTGGGGGAGTTTGTAACACGTGATGAGTTGAAGTTCAGACTCTGCAAGAAGAGGCTAGTACAAAAATCAGAAACACCATTATCAGCAGGTTTGATGACAATGATCAGACTGTCACATTTGATGATGATTTGACGAAGGCAGCATGCTAATTTGGTAAACTAAAGCAAATTTGTGCAGTTGAAGGTCCATCAAGTGCCTCTTTCTGTACTGTAATTATTTATGAGGCAGTCAAAAGCGACTTCTAAGCAGCATATTAAATCAAATTGTTTTGTGAAAAAAAGAACCATGTTAAAAGTATTGGTTAATTTTTACCAGCTCATAGTTAATCACAGGGCAATTTTAAGATGGAATGAAATGTATTTTCCACAATGATATATATTTGATATATTCTGTCCACACTCACCTGTTGTCAGGGTGATGCCAGTAACATTAAATGTGCCATTTTCAAAAGGAATTTGAATGGGATACAATAAACTTTCCAGGTGTGATTTCAATACACTATCAGACGTGCTATTTCCAGTTAGGATCAGTACAACATCCAGCTCATATTCACGCTGTGGATCGACTGTAACATTAAACAAGTAAAGAATTAGTTCAATCCCAAAATAATTAACAGCAATATTTCACAGTGAACAGTTAAACCTGGCTAGTATTTACTAATAAACAATTGACAGAGATTCAGATAAAGAAGCTCCTGCCTAATCAGTCACCTCAAATTCTTTCAGGAATAGTCATTCCAAGTGCACTGTGGAAGTTCTACAGCGTGATGTCATTGGACTTTCAAATGGAATTTTCTGAAATTTCACATTAAAGACCATATGGGAGATTTTAAATCCCACACCTTCAATGCACCTCATGAAGAGTGGGGAGATTTAGACAGCCAATTATAAGAAAAATGACCCAAACCTACTGTCAACATACCTACATCTGTCTTTACTGTAGTGGGTTTCGATGCAACTGAGAAACTCACTCTAGAAAAGCAGCTACCTTTGTTTTATTCTTTCATGGGAGATGGGTGTTGCTATCAAGGCCAGCATTTTTGTTTCCACTTTTTAAATGTCCTTGAGAAGGCCGTGGTGAGCTGCCTTCCTGAACTGTTGCAATTCCTGTGGTGCCGTCAGGAAGGATAGTCACATGAGCAGCCTGGGAATGGAGGGATAGTCACATGAGCAGCCTGGGAATGGAGGGATACAAACGATTGGTCTAGTTGGACCAAGGAGCGGCACAGGCTTGGAGGGCCGAAGGGCCTGTTTCCTGTGCTGTACTGTTCTTTGTTCTTTGTTCTTTGAAGCGAGTTCCAGGATTTTGATGTAGTGACTGTGAGGGAAGGCCAATACAAGTCTGTGTGTCTTTGTGGGGAACTTGCAGTTGATGTTGTTCCCATACATCTGCCACCCATGTCCATGAAGTGGGTTTGGAAGGTTGCTGCAGTGCAGCGAGATGTATATTCTGTGTCAAGGGTGAACACCTGTTTGTTTTCACTGATGGTTCTGGCAGATTCCCAAAACATTTAGTTTAAGTATATTTATTATTGTCACCAGTAGGCTTACATTAACACTGCAATGAAGTTACTCTGAAAATCCCCTAGCTGCCACACTCTGGCGCCTGTTCAGGTAAACTGATGGAGAATTTAGAATGGCCACTTCATCTGACCAGCACATGTTTGGACTGTGGGAGGAAACCAGAGCACCCGGAGGAAACCCACGCAGACACGCAGAGAAGGTGGAGACTGCACAGACAGTGACCTAAACCAGGAATCAAACATGAGTTCCTGGCGCTGTGAGGCAGCAGTCATGGATCTACGAGGAAAAATAGGGTCTCTAGATAACGGGGACAGGACTTCTGGATCCATGTTCCCAGCATCAATTTTGGATAAGCTATTGAGTCTCTGTAATTCTGTGAAAATCTAGATGTAAATGTTAGCTTTCAAAAAGTTTTCTGCAAATAAACAAATTTACATTTGTTACACAGTTCAGTAATGTTAAGATAATCTCCACTAGGTAGCAGTCGGTTCATATCTGCCAGTGTACTTGCATGTAGAGAAATAAACATTGTGTAAAATACCAGTATATGGTGTGGTCAATGTTGTCGCTGTCACAGGTGCAGGTGTAGTTGTGAACACAGTGCTGTGTGTGGGGGTTGTTGTTACAGATGGGAGCTCGCAGTATGTCCCTTCTGTTGGCTCACTCCTGATACAGTCACAGCTTCCAGCTCCTGTATTATTCACACTGCAGGATTGGTATTTACTACAAAATGCTGAGTTCCAAGTAAATCCACTGTCACACTTGCACTGAGTTTCATTGTTCACATATCGACAAACTAGGAGAAACAATGAAAAAATAATTAAAACATTGCCAGTATTCTGTGGGGGAGAAATTAGTTAGTGTATAATGCTGCTTCAAGTGTGCTGAACATTGTACATTAATTCCTCAGCAGCAGACAACAGCTCTCATGGGTTTCTCATTGAATTCAATGAGGAAATCTGTCTGGGCAAAGCTGGTCACATCATGTGATGCTGTTTGCCCTCGGAGAAGCGCCTGTACAGAAACAAATTTCTCCCCCATGCTTTCCATGTACAAAGTAAAGATTTATTTAGCCCACCACGTCCAATGGATTCAATATATATTTAACAAAGCTAAGAAATCAATGATCAATAATTTGAAATAAGTCAAGATTTGTAAATTGAATCTAGCCATTCAGATACTGGAAAAATATTTACTAACAAAAACATAATAGCTTTGCTGAAGCTGTGTGTGTGATTTCCACTGAACCAAAGGGGGCAGAATCAGCAATTGTCTGATATATAATTTATCAAAGTTAAACCCATTTAAACTAATTTCACTTTTGCCCTCATTTTCATGAAGAGAACTAGCAAAATGATGTTGGATAATTGTTAATATTTCTATATTGTACTGTTTTATATCATAGAAACTCATATACATGAGCGCTGTAAGATACTTGATGTAGAATTGTCCAGACTTTGTGGTTGTAATGACAAGTGAAGTTGTTTCACATTTTTTCATTGTCACAATGACTTTTTAAAATTCATTGATAGGGTGTGTGCGTCGCTGGCTGGACCACTAGAGATATTGTCTATCTCTAGTTGCTCTTGAGTAGGTGGTGGTGAGCTGCCTTCTTGCACCGCTGTAGTCCCCGAGGTGTAGGCACACCCACACAGTGCTGTCAGGGAGGGAGTTCCAGAATTTTGACCCAGTGATAGAGAGGGAATGCAATAAAATTCCAAGTCGGGAAGTGTAGGACATGGAGTGGAACCACCAGGTGGTGGTGTTCCCAGATATCTGTTGCTCTTCTCCTTCTAGAGAGTATTCGGTTTGGAATGTGCTGCCGAAGGAACCTTGGTGAGTTTCTGCGGTGCATCTTGTAGATGATGCACACGGCTCCACTGTTGATCAGTGGGGGAGAGATTGAGGGGACGCTCACACCAAACAAATTTTTAGTGTTGAAAGAGCATGAAAACAGGAGAGATTCACACCCATTTTTTCAGCGAGTTTTCAGACACGTTGTTATGTTACTTAGTGAAAAAAAGAGGCAAAGTGTGATTCCCTCCAGTAGCACGAGTTGATGGAGTCTACACTCGCCAGGAACCGGCTGTGTCCTACAAGAGGGTGCTGTTGCGCATGCGCAAATCTCTCTGTTCTGTGGCACAGAAGAGAGAAATCTGTCAGTGACCCCCCCATAATCGCCATTCCCGATCGCTGGCTGATCACCTCCACACAGCCTCCCGCCCCTGGCCGACTGCTGTCCTGGCCAATCCCGGATTTCAGAGTGTGCAGCTGCCCCCCGCCTCCGTTTAGGCCTCATGCACATCATGGCCCCAGCCCTGCCCCCTCCACTTATTCCCTGCCCCTATCCTAGCCCTGCCCCTCAGCAATGCCCTATGCCCATTGGGCAGTGCTGGGGTGCCTGGTGTGCAGTGCCAGGCTGGCACTGCCAGGGCCTCAGACTGGCACTGCCAGGCTGAAACTGCCAAGGTGGGACTGCCCATCCTACCCAGTGGGGGGGGGGGGGGGGGGGGGGTGCTCAGTGACCTCCGGTCCCACCGGTGAGGCCATCATGCCAGGTCCTCCTTGGTGGTACAAGCAAATGGCTATTTCAACTGGGAAGAGAGCTTGGGCCTTGGAAGTTAGAGAGCAAGGAGGAAAAAGGGCAGGTTTCACACCTCCTGCACTTGTATTTAAGAGGACCTTAAGAAAGGGAGAGACTGTTTGGGGTGACTGAGGGGCAGCCTGGATGCCATGGAAGGAATAGTCCCTCAGTATGCTGAGAGGGGAGGGGAAGCTGGATTTGGTTTTTGGAAGCTTCATGCTGGAAGTGGCAGTAATGGCAGCAAATGATCCATTGAATATGGAGTCTGGTGAGGAGGAAGATGAGAACCCCAAGGCGGTTCTGGCTGGGTGGGGAAGAGGTGAGAGCAGAAGTGTGTGAAATTGCACAGCCATGGTTGAGGTTCCCGTCAACTGAAGTGTGCTGGAATCCTCAAAGGAAGACAGGGTAGGTACAGAGGAGATGTCAGGGGTAAGTTTTTCACTCAGAGGGTGGTGGGTGAGTGGAATCGGCTGACGTCGGTGGTGGTGGAGGCAAACTCGTTGGGGTCTTTTAAGAGACTTCTGAATGAGTACATGGGATTTAATGGGATTGAGGGCTATAGATAGGCCTAGAGGTAGGGATATGATCAGCGCAACTTGTGGGCCGAAGGGCCTGTTTGTGCTGTGGCTTTCTATGTTCTATGTTCTATATTGGAAGTGTTATTCTGGAAGGTTGCATCAACAAAGAGAAACTTGGACAACGGGATAGATTCACTACTGCAAGTGGTGTGTGTGGGAGTATAGTCAAGGTATCTGTGGGTGTCAGTGAATATTGGCTAATCGCCTAAGAAGGGAGACAGAAAAGACTAGGAAAGGGAAGGGCTGAGGAAAACAAAGGGTCAAAACTGAAAGCAAAGTTTCCCAGTTCAGAGTAAGAGCAGGAAATGGCCTGGCAGGGGGAAAATCTACAGATGGGGGAGTGAAGGATTCACAATCACTGCTAACAATAGTCACAATGTGAAGATGCCGGCGTTGGACTGGGGTAAACACAGTAAGAAGTCTCACAACACCTGGTTAAAGTCCAACAGGTTTATTTGGTTGCAAAAGCCACTAGCTTTTGGAGCGCTGCTCCTTCGTCAGGTAAGTGGGAGTTCTGGACCAAGTTCCGCACACATGAGGATGGCCTCAACCGGGATCTTGGGTTCATGTCACACTATCTGTAACCCCCACGACTTGCAAAATCTCACTAACTGTCCTGGCTGGAGACAATACACATCTCTTTAACCTGTGCTTAACCCTCTCTCCACCTCACATTGTCTGTACCTTTAAGACTTGATTACCTGTAAAAACTCGCATTCCAACCATTATTTTGTAAATTGAGTTTGTGCCTTTACATGCCGTTTGTGAACAGAACTCCCACTTACCTGATGAAGGAGCAGTGCTCCGAAAGCTGGTGGCTTTTGCGACAAATAAACCTGTTGGACTTTAACCTGGTGTTGAGACTTCTAACAATAGTCACACACATGGGCCTGTTCCGCATCACGTCAGCTCCAGCTCTGTTCCAGAGGACCGTCGACTAAATCTTGAGTGGATTGACAAGAGCCCAATGTTGCCTGGATGATATCTTAGTCGCGGGTTTGACAGAGGAGGAGCATTTGAAGAACTGGGAGAATATATTAAACAGATTGCAGGAGAACAGCCTACAAGTTACGAGAGAGAAATGTAACTTCTTCATGGAGTCCACTAAATCCCTGGGTCATTTTATTGATGGCAATGGGTTACACAAAACATCCATGAAGGCCCCAATGTGATCCAATTGAAGTTGCTTTTGGGACTTATCAATTTCAGACCTGTTGCAATGCTGTTGAAATCAATGCACTGGTTACTCATGAAAGGATAGCCGTGGAAGTGTACAAAAGAATGTGAGGAGGCCGACCAAGAGGTAAAGCAGCCTTTTAATAGATCAGGAGTGCTAGTTCACTGCAGCTGGCATGCAACACCTCGCCTATGGGGTTGGGGCTGTTCGGTCTCACATTATACCAAAGAGGGATTCATGACACATAGCAAAATCTGAGGAAATTTATGCTCAGGTGTAAAAATGAAGGCTTGGGCATCATCTTTGGTGATGAGAAATTTTATAATTTCTTTTATGGTAGGCATTTTGTGCTTCTAACAGACCGTCTAATAGGCCATTGACATCCATCAGTCTATGGCAGTAGTTGAATTGCAAAGTTGAGCATTGGTTCTGTCAGCTTGCTCATATCAGATCTGGTACCGTCAGTCAGAGAAACACGGCAATGTGGATACTCGGTCAAGGCTACGTTTGCCTGGAGGTAAAGATGCTCCCGGCTGGAATCTGAAGATAATGTACTTCACACAGGAAGATAAAGTTCTAGTAACTGCTAACCAACTGTGGAGTGGCAACCGGAACAATCCGATCATCAGCCCAAGTAGTGGATCTTGTCAGTTCAGTAGAAGGGCAGAGGGTCTTAGTGGTTGTGGATACTCATTTCAAGTGGCCGGAGTTCATGGCTATGAAGTCCATGACGCGGAGTCAGCGCCAGACAAACTCAATGAATGGCAGACAGGCTTGAGGGGCTGAATGGCCTTCTCTTGCTTCTATTTTCTATGTTTCTATGTCTCTGAAATCATCGCAAGGGGAAGGGCTGCTAGTGTGCGGATAATTAAATTTCTGAGTATGTACCGCAGCACACCACACACGAACATTCAGTGCTCACTTGCTTCATTGATGAAGTTTAAGAGCCATGTTGAACCTGCTGCGGCCGGAGGAGAGCCAAGGAGAACCAAGAGAGACAGGTGGCCAGAAGAGCAGGAAGTGCCAAGTTGGGGACTTTTCAGAGAGGGGAGTTTGTTCTGGCCACGAATTATACCTCTGGAGAAAAGTGGGTACCGGCTACCATTGTTGCATAAACGGGACCTTTATCCTACACGGTACAGACCAGGAGCGAGCTGCTATGGAGAAAACATGCTGAGCAGTTGGTCTCAGCACTGCAACAGAGGTGGGAAGCCCCACAAACTATGGAACTGTTCATGTTGGCCCCAGTGGGTTTGCCTGAACCTCGTATTTCAGAGTCAGAATTGATCACCTCAGTGAAGGATTCAACACCTGTGGCACCAACCACCTGCGGTCAATCAGAAAGGGACCCTCACGCTGAACGACAGAATCTTCCAGAATCCCAGGAGACTACTCTGGAACAGGTTCTAGCAACAAGGAAATAAACTCATGAAACTGCCATCCCCCATCATTATGTCCATGTGAACTGTCTGAAGGGACTTTACATTGGCGACTGTGGTAGTTTGCAATGCTCTGTAAAAATAGTAGTCATTATATGTAAATAATAAAGGAAATGGTTAGGACCTGGAAAATGGAACCTGGGAAAATGATGGAGAGCTTTATATATAGATAGGAAGAGACTGGAGAAGGGAAAAAAATAGATTTGAGATAGGAAGATGATCAGGTCAGTGGACAGGAAAATGCCTGAATGAAGAGTTTGCCAGCACAGTTGTGGATTTTGAGAACAAGGTTGAAGTGGACTTTTTGGCGTTGGGAAACTCGGAGGTTGGATACATGGAGGGAAGATCTCCAGAGGAGATGAGCTTAGTGACAGCCCTGGAAACAATAGTTTGATGTTTCATGGTGAGATCATAGTCCAGGGGAGTTTGCAGCAAGTGATGAGTTGACTTTCAGGCTCTGCTAGGTAGAGGTTGGTACACCAAACAGAAACAGCACCACCATTATCAGCAGGTTTGATGACAATAATCAAACTGTCACATTTGGTGATGATTTTACAAAGGCAGCCCGCTAACTTGGTAAATCAGAGCAGATATCTCCATTTGAAGGTCCATCAGGTGCCTCCTTCTGAACAGTAATTATTTATGAGCCATAGTTAAAAGTGACTTCTAAGCAACATATTAAGTCAAATTGTTTTGTGAAAAAGAACCACATTGAAAGTATTGGTTAATTTTTACCAGCTCAGTTAATCACAGGGCAATTTTAAGATGGAATCAAATGTATTTTCCACAATGATATATATTCGATATATTCTGTCCACACTCACCTGTTGTCAGGGTGATGTCAGTAACATTAAATGTGCCATTTTCAAAAGGAATTTGAATGGGATACAATAAACTTTCCAGGTGTGATTTCAATACACTATCAGGCGTGCTATTTCCAGTTAGGATCAGTACAACATCCAGCTCATATTCACGCTGTGGATCGACTGTAACATTAAACAAGTAAAGAATTAGTTCAATACCAAAATAATTAACAGCAATATTTCACAGCGAACAGTTAAATCTGGTTAGTATTTACTAATAAACAACAATTGACAGAGATTCAGATAAAGAAGCTCCAGCCTAATCAATCACCTCAAATTCTTTCAGGAATAGTCATTCCAAGTGCACTGTGGAAGTTCTACAGCGTGATGTCCTTGGACTTTCAAATGGAATTTGCTGAAGTTTCACATTAAAGACCATGTGGGAGATTTTAAATCCCACACCTTCAATGCACCTCATGAAGGGTGGAGAGATTTAGGGAGCCAATTATAAGAAAAATAACTCAAGCCCTCTGTGAACATACCTACATCTGCCTTTACTGTAGTGGATTTGGATGCAACTGAGTAACTCATTCCAGAAAAGCAGCTACATTTGTTTTATTCTTTCATGGAAGGTGGGTGTTGCTATCTAAAACATTTTTGTTTCCACTTTTTAAATGTCCTTGAGAAGGTAGGGGTGAGCTGCCTTCCTGAATTGCTGCAATCCCTGTGGTGCCGTCAGGAAGGGATTTCCAGGAATTTGATGTAGTGACTGTGAAGGAAGAACAATACAAGTCTGTGCGTCTTTGTGGGGAACTTGCAGTTGGTGGTGTTCCCATACAACTGCGACCCATGTCCATCGAGTAGGTTTGGAAGGTTCTGTTGAAGAAGTCTTGGTGAGTTGCTGCAGAACATCGAGAAGTACATTCTGCTGTCAACGGTGAATACCTGTTTGTTATCACTGATGTTTCTGGCAGATTCACAGTCATTTAGTTTAAGTTTAAAGGCGCCACAGTGGCACAATGGCTAGCACTGCTGCCTCGCAGCACCAGGGACCCAGGTTCGATTCCCGGATTGGGTCACTGTCTGTGTGGAATTTGCCTGTTCTTGCCGTATCTGCATGGGTTTCCTCCGGGTACTCCAGTTTCCTCCCACAGTCTGAAAGACGTGCTGGTTAGGTGCATTGAACCGAACAGGTGCCGGAGTGTGGCGACTAGGGGAAATAAAACTTTCAAGTTTATTTAGTAGTCACAATTAGACTTACATTACCACTGCAATGAAGTTACTGTGAAAATCTCCTAGTCGCCACATTCCAGCGCATCTTCGGGTAACTGAAGGAGAATTTAGAATTGCCAATGCACCTAACCAGCACGTCTTTTGGACTGTGGAAGGAAACTGGAGCACCCGGAGAAAACCCACAGACACCGGGAGAACGTACAGACTCCGCACAAACAGTGACCCAAGCCAGGAATCGAACCTGGGTCCCTGGTGCTGTGAGGCAGCAATCATGAACCTACGAGGGAAAATAGGATCTCTGGATATGGGGACAGGACTTCTGGATCCATGTTTCCAGCATCGATTTGGATAAGATGTTGAGGCTTGGTAACTCTGTGAAAATCTTGGTCTAAGTATTAGTTTTCAACAAATTTACATTTGTTACACAGTTCAGTAATGGAACTGTTAATTCTTTAAATTAATCTCAGCAAGATAACAGTCTGTTAATATCTACAATTGTACATGCATGTAGAGAAATAAACATTGCACAATATACCAGTATATGGTGTGGTCAATGTTGTCGCTGTCACAGGTGCAGGTGTAGTTGTGAACACAGTGCTGTGTGTGGGGGTTGTTGTTACAGATGGGAGCTCGCAGTATGTCCCTTCTGTTGGCTCACTCCTGATACAGTCACAGCTTCCGGCTCCTGTATTATTCACATTGCAGGACTGGTATTTACTACAAAACGCTGAGTTCCAAGTGAATCCACTGTCACATTTGCACTGAGTTTCATTGTTCACATTTCGACAAACTAGGAGAAACAATGAAAAAATAATTAAAACATTGCCAGTATTCTGTGGGGGAGAAATTAGTTAGTGTATAATGCTGCTACAAGTGTGCTGCACATTGTACATTAATTCCTCAGCAGCAGACAACAGCTCTCATGGGTTTCTCATTGAATTCAATGAGGAAATCTGTCTGGGCAAAGCTGGTCACATCATGTGATGCTGTTTGCCCTCGGAGAAGCGCCTGTACAGAAACAAATTTCTCCCCCATGGTTTCCATGTACAAAGTAAAGATTTATTTAGCCCACCACGTCCAATGGATTCAATATATATTTAACAAAGCTAAGAAATCAATGATCAATAATGTGAAGTAAGTAGAGATTTGTAAATTCAATCTAGCCTTTCAGGTACTGGCAAAATGCAAAAGTATTTACTAACAAAAACATAATAGCTTTGCTGAAGCTGTGTGTGTGATTTCCACTGAACCAAAGGGGGCAGAATCAGCAATTGTCTGATATATAATTTATCAAAGTTAAACCCATTTAAACTAATTTCACTTTTGCCCTCATTATCATGAAGAGAACTAGCAAAGTGATGTTGGATAATTGTTAACATTTCTATATTGTATTGCTTTATATATTAGGAACTCATATACATGAATGCTGTAAGATACTTAATATATAATTGTCCAGACTTTGTGATTATAATGACAATGAAGTTGTTTCGCATTTTTCATCGTCACAATGACTGTTTGAAATTAATTTATGGGATGTGGGCGTCGCTGGCTGGACCAACATTTATTGTCCTTCTCGAGTTGCCCTTGTGTAGGTGGTGGTGAGCTGCCTTCTTGCACCGCTGCAGTCCCCCAGGTGTAGGCACACCCCCGGTGCTGTCAGGGAGGGAGTTCCAGAATTTTGACCCAGTGACAGAGAAGGAATGGCAATAAATTTATAATCGGGAAGTACAGGACATGGAGGGGAACCACCAGGTGGCGGTGTTCCCAGAAATCTGTTGCTCTTCTCCTTCTAGAGGGTATTCGGTTTGGAATGTGCTGCCTAAGGAACTTTGGTGACTTCCTGCAGTGCATCTTGTAGATGATGCACACGGCTCCACTGTGGATCAGAGGTGGAGAGATTGAGGGGACACTCACACCAAACAAATTATAAGTAACCAAAAAGCCTGAAAACGGGAGAGATTCAGATCCATTTTTTTCAGCGAGTTTTCAAACACGATGTTAAGGTACTTAGTGCAAATAAAAGAGGCAAAGTGTGATTCCCTCCAATAGCATGAGTTGATGGAATCTATATTCGCCGGAAACCAGCTGTGTCATACGGGAGGGTGCTATTGCGCATGTGCAAATCTGTCAGTCCCCCCCATCACCATCCCCGACGGCTGGCCAATCACCTCCACACAGCCTCCCGTCCCCGGCCGATTGCTATCCTGGCCAATCCCGGTTTTCAAAGCTGTCCCCCGCCTCCGTTTAGGCCTCATGCACATCATGGCCCCAGCCCTGCCCTTTCCACTTATGCCCTGCCCCTTGGCACTGCCCTATGCCGGTTGGGCAGTGCTGGGGTGCCTGGTGTACAGTGCCAGGCTGGCAGTGAGAAGGTGCCAAGCTGGTATTGCCAGGGTCCCAGGCTGGCATTTCCAGGCTGACACTGCCAAAGGGGGACTGCCCATCGTGCCCCTGACTACCCAGGGGCTCAATGACCTCTGGTCCCACCGGTGAGGCCATCATGCCAGGTCCCCCTTGGTAGTACAAATTGCCATTCAACTGGGAAGAGAGCTTGGGGCCTTGAAGTTAAGGAGGGAGGAGGTAATAGGGCAGGTTTCACATCTCCTGCACTTGTATTTAAACGGACCTTGAGAAAGGGAGAGACTGTTTGGGGTGACTGAGGGGCAGCCTGGATGCCATGGAAGGAATGGTCCCTCAGTATGCTGAGAGGGGAGGGGAAGCTGGATTTGGTGTTGGCAGCATCATTCTGGAAGTGGCAGTAATGGCAGAGAATGATCCATTGAATATGGAGTCTGGTGAGGAGGAAGATGAGAACCCTAAGGCGGTTCTGGCTGGGTGGAGAAGAGGTGAAAGCAGAAGTGTGTGAAATTGCACAGCCATGGTTGAGGTTTCCATCAACTAAAGTGTTCTGGAATCCTCAGCTGAGGACAAAGGAAGACATATTGGAAGTGTTATTCTGGAAGGTTGAATCATTCGGCCAGACACAACAGAGAGAGAACAAAGCTTGGAAAATGGGATAGATTCGCTACTGGAAGTGGTGTGTGAGGGAGTATAGTCACGGTATCTGTGGCTGTCGGTGAATATTGGCTAATAGCCTGAGAAGGGAGACAGAAAAGGCAAGGAAAGGGAAGGGCTGAGGAAAACAAAGGGTCAAAACTGAAAGCAAAGTTTCCAAATTCAGAGTAAGAGCAGGAAGTGCCTGGCAGGGGGAAATCTACAGATGGGGGGGAGCAAAGGATTCACAATCATTGCTAACAAATAGTCACACACAGGAGCCTGTTCCGCATCACGTCAGCTCCGGCTCTGTTCCTGAGGGCCGTGGACTAAATCTGGATTGACAAGAGCCCAGTGTTGCCTGGATGATATCTTAGACACGGGTTTGACAGAGGAGGAGCATTTGAAGAACTTGGAGAATATCTTATAGATTGCAAGAGAGCGGCTTACAAGTAAAGAGAGAGAAATGTAACTTCTTCATGGACTCCACTAAATCCCTGGGTTATTTAATTGATGAGAACATAAGAACTAGGAGCAGGAGTAGGCCGTCTGGCCCCTCGAGCCTGCTCCGCCATTCAATAAGATCATGGCTGATCTTTTCGTGGATTCAGCTCCACATACCCGCCCACTCACCATAGCCCTTAATTCCTTTCCTCAAAAATGTATCTACCCTTGCCTTAAAAACGTCCAATGAGGTAGCCTCAACTGCTTCACTGGGCAGGGAATTTCACAGATTCACAATCCTTTGTGTGAAGTTGCTCCTCAACTCAGTCCTAAATCTGCTCCTCCTTATTTTGAGGCCATGCCCCCTAGTTCTAGTTTCACCTGCCAGTGGAAACAACCTCCCTGCTTCTATCTTATCTATTCCCTTCATAATCTTAAATGTTTCCATAAGATCTCCCCTCATTCTTCTGAATTCAAATGAGGATAGCCCCAGTCTACTCAGTCTCTCCTCCTAAGCCAACCGTCTCAACTCCGGAATCAACCTGGTGAATCTCCTCTGCACCCATTTCAGTGCCAGTATATCCTTCCTCAAGTAAGGAGACCAAAACTGTACACAGTACTCCAGGTGTGGCCTCACTAGCACCTTATGCAGCTGCAACATAATCTCGCTGTTTTTAAACTCCATCCCTCTAGCAATGAAGGACAAAATTCCATTTGCCTTCTTAATTGCCCGCTTCACCTGCAAACCAACTCCTTGTGATTCTTGTACAAGGACACCAAGGTCCCTCGGCACAGCAGCATGCTGCAATTTTTTACCATTTAAATAATAGTCCATTTTGCTGTTATTCCTACCAAAATGGATGACCTCACATTTACCAGCATTGTACTCCATCTGCCAGACTCTCATCCACTCACTCAGACTATCTATATCCCTTTGCAGACTTTCAGCGTCCTCTGCACACTTTGCTCTGCCATTCACCTTGGTATCATCTGTGAATTTTGACACACTATACTTGGTCCCCAACTCCAAATCATCTATGTAAATCGTAAACAATTGCAGTCCCAACACTGATCCCTGAGGCACACCACTAACCACTGATCGCCAAGCAGAAAAACACTCATTTACCCCCACTCTTTGCTTTCTGTTAGTTAACCAATCCTCTATCCATGCTACTACATTACCCGTAACACCGTGCACCTTTATCTTAAGCAGCAGTCTTTGGTGCGGCACTTGTCAAATGCCTTCTGGAAATCCAGATACACCACATCCACAGGTTCCCCATTGTCCACTGCGCAAATAATGTTCTCAAAGAATTCCATCAAATTAGTCAAACATGACCTGCCCTTCATGAACCCATGCTGCGTTTTACCAATGGGACAATTTATATCCAGATGCCTCGCTATTTCTTCCTTGATGATAGATTCAAGCATTTCCCTACTACAGAAGTTAAGCTAACCGGCCTATAGTTACACAACTTTTGTCTACCTCTTTTTTAAACAGTGGCGTCACATTTGCTGTTTTCCAATTTGCGGGAACCAATTTTGGTAAATTACCACTAGTGCATTTGCTATTTTCCCCTCCATCTCTTTTAGTACTTTTGGATGCATTCCATCAGGGCCAGGAGACTTGTCTGTCTCATTAGCTTGCCCAAAACTACCTCTTTCATGATAATGATAGTTTCTAGGTCCTCATCTGCCATAACCTTCCTGTCATCAATTTTTGCATGTTATTTGTGTCTTCCACTGAGAAGACCGACACAAAATACCTATTCAATGTCTCAGCCATTTTCTCATTTCCAGTTATTACATCTCCCTTCTTATCCTCTAAAGGACCAATGTTTAGCCACTCTTTTTCATTTAATACATTTTTAGAAACTTTTGCTGTCTGTTTTTATATTTTGAGCTAGTTTATCTCGTAATCCATCATACTTTTTTTATAGCTTTTTTCATGGCTTTCTGTTGACCTTTAAAGATTTCCCAATCCTCTAGTTTCCCACTAATCTTGGCCACTTTGTATGCATTTTCTTTCAATTTGACACCCTCCTTTATTTCCTTAGGTATCCATGGCTGATTATCTCTTTTTCTATAGTCCTTCCTTATCACTGGCATATACTTCTGCTGAGCACTGTGAAAAATCACTTTGAAAGTCCTCCACTGTTCCTCAATTATCCCACCCATAAAGTTTATGCTCCCATTCTACCTTAGGCAACTCCTCCCTCATCCCATTGTAGTCTCCTTTGTTTAAGCACAAGACACTGGTATTAGATTTTACCTTCTCACGCTCCATCTGTATTTTAAATTCAACCATACTGTGATTGCTTCTTCCGAGAGGATCGCTAACTGCAAGATCATTAATTATTCCTGTCTCATTACACAGGACCAGTTCTAAGATAGCTTGTTCCCTCATAGGTTCAAGGCATACTGTTCAAGGAATCTATCGCGGATACATTCTATGAACTCCTCCTCAAGGCTGCCTTGACTGACCTGGTTTGACCAATTGACATCTAGATTAAAATCCCCCATGATAATTGCTGTACCATTTTTACGTGCATCAGTTATTTCTCTGTTTATTTCTCACTGTGCCATGATATTATTATTTGGCGGCCTATAGACTACGTCTATCAGTGACTTCTTCTCCTTACTATTTCTAATTTCCACCCAAATGGATTCAACCTTTTTTCCACAGAACCTATATCATCTCTCATTACCGCCCTTATGTCATCCTTAAATATCAGAGGTACACCACCTCCCTTACCTTCCTGTCGGTCCCTCCGAACAGTCTGATACCCCTGGATATTTAACTCCCAGTCGTGACCATCATGCAATCATGTCTCTGTAATGGCCACCAAATCATACTCGTTCACAATGATTTGTGCCGTCATCTCATTTACCTTGATTTGAATGCTACGAGCATTCAGATAAAGTGCCCTTCTGCTCGTTTTTGTACCTTCTTTTTGAATCCTAACACTTTCATTAATAACATCTCTTGAGTTCTCCTTCCTTTTAACATTTTTCCTGGGTTTTTTTGTAGTTGGAACCTTCTTCCCACATTTTGTCCTTGCTCCCTCCTTCTCGGACTATTTACATAGGTTCCCATCCCCCTGGCATATTAGTTTAATTCTCCCCAAACGCTCTAACAAACACTCCCCCCAAGGACATTAGTCCCCAGGTGTAACCCATCCAATTTGTACAGGTCTCACCACCCTCAGAAGCGGTCCCAATGCCCCAGGAATCTGAAACCCTCCCCCTGACACCATCTCTTCAGCCACGTATTTATCCGATATATCCTGTCATTACTACTCTGACTAGCACGTGGCACCGGTAGTAATCCTGAGATCACACGTTTGAGGTCCGATTTCTTCACTTTCTTCCTAGCTCCCTGTATTCTGCTTTTAGGACCTCATCCCTTTTTTTAACCTATGTCGTTTGTACCGACGTGTGCTACAACCACTGGCTGTTCGCCCTCCCCCTTCAGAATGTCCTACAGCCGCTCCGAGACATCCTTGACCCTCGCATTAGGGAAGCAACATACCATCCTGCAGTCTTGTTTGCGGCCACAGAAACGCCTGTCAATTCCCCTTACAATTGAATCCCCTGTAACTATTGCACTGGCACACTTTTTACCCCTCCCCTCTGCAGCAGAACCATCTGTGGTGCAGCGAGTTTGGCTGCTGCTGCTTTCCCTAGAGAGGTCATTCCCCTCAACAGTATCCAAAGCCACATATCTGTTTTGCAGAGGGGAATGGCCACAGGTGATTCCTGCACTACCTGCCTATCTCTCTTGCTCTGCCTGGTGGTCACCCATTGCCTTCCTGCCTGCGGAGTCTGAGCCTGCGGTGTGGCCACCTCTCTATATGTGCTATCCACGATACTCACTGACTCCACAGTGTCTCCAGCCGCCACTCCAGCTCTGAAACTCGAGCTTCCAGGAGCTGTAGCTGGAGACACTTCCTGCACACATGCCGACTCAGGGGACTGGAACTGTCCCCAGCCTGCCACATGGAGCAAGAGGAGAAAACCACGGCTTGAAGCTTTCCTGTCATGTCTTACCCCTTTAAATTAAACTTTTGAAAGATGTTTTGTTTCAGATTATATCCAATTTTCTAGGGCCCTTCTTTCCTGCTCCTTGTTACTACCGAATATACCTTCACAAACTATAAACCATAGAAATTACACAGAAACATTATTGTAGTGTACAACAACAACAACTACAATGCCAAGAACAAAAAGAAAAAAATAACACTTACTGACCAATCAGCACTCTCCCTTGTAGCCTCTGCTGCCTGTTTCACTGAACTCCCTGTGTTCACCCAACTCCAAAAGCACTCCTCCCAGTCAGGCAGAACTCACCGTGCAGGCTAATTGATGGCAATGGGTTACACAAGACATCCAAGAAGATGGAGGCCATCATGAAGGCCCCAAGGCCAGATAATGCATACCAATTGACATTGTTTTTGGGACTTATCAATTACTATGGCAAGCTCATTCCAGATCTGACGACAGTGTTGTAACCGATGCACTGGTTGCTGGTGAAAGGATAGCCGTGGACTTGAACAAAAGAATGTGAGGAGGCCGACCGAAAGGTAAAGCAGCCTTTGAAGAGATCGGGAGTGCTCGTTCACTTCAATCCAAAAGTTACCACTGCAGCTGGCATGTGACGCCTCACCCTATAGGGTTGGTGCTGTCCGGTCTCACATTATGCCAAATGGGCAGGCAAGACACATCGCAACATCTGATGAAAATTATGCTCAGGTGTAAAAGGAAGGCTTGGGCATCATCTTTGGTGACAAGAAATTTTATAATTTCCTTTATGGTCGACATTTCATGTTTCTAACAGACCATAGGCCATTGACATCCATCGGTCAACCACCTGCGGTCAATCAGAAAGGGACCCTCATGCTGAACGACAGAATCTTCCAGAATCCCAGGAGACTACTCTGGAACAGGTTCCAGCAACAAGAAAAATAAACTCACAAAACTGCCATCCCTCATCATTATGTCCATGTGAACTGTCTGAAGGGACTTTACATTGGCGACTGTGGTAGTTTGCAACGCTCTGTAAAAATAGTAGTCATTATATGTAAATAATAAAGGAAATGGTTAGGACCTGGAAAATGGAACCTGTTAAAATGGAGAGCTTTTCAAAATCTTATGTATAGATAGGAAGAGACTGGAGAAAGGAGAAATAATAGATTTGAGATAGGAAGCTAATCAGTTCAATGGACAGGAAAATACCTAAATGAAGAGTTTGCCAGCACAGACCTGGTTGTGGATTTTGAGAGCAAGGTTGAAGTGGACTTTTTGGCGTTGGGAAACTCGGAGGTTGGATACATGGAGGGAAGATCTCCAGAGGAGATGAGCTTAGTGACAGCCCTGGAAACAATAGTTTGATGTTTCATAGTGGGATCATAGTCCAGGGGAGTTTGCAGCAAATGATGAGTTGACTTTCAGACTCTGCTAGGTAGAGGTTGGTACACCAAACAGAAACAGCACCACCATTATCAGCAGGTTTGATGACAATAATCAAACTGTCACATTTGGTGATGATTTTACAAAGGCAGCCCGCTAACTTGGTAAATCAGAGCAGATATCTCCATTTGAAGGTCCATCAGGTGCCTCCTTCTGAACAGTAATTATTTATGAGCCATAGTTAAAAGTGACTTCTAAGCAACATATTAAGTCAAATTGTTTTGTGAAAAAGAACCACATTGAAAGTATTGGTTAATTTTTACCAGCCCGGTTAATCACAGGGCAATTTTAAGTTGGAATGAAATGTATTTTCCACAATGATATATATTTGATATATTCTGTCCACACTCACCTGTTGTCAGGGTGATGTCAGTAACATTAAATGTGCCATTTTCAAAAGGAATTTGAATGGGATACAATAAACTTTCCAGGTGTGATTTCAATACACTATCAGACGTGCTATTTCCAGTTAGGATCAGTACAACATCCAGCTCATATTCACGCTGTGGATCGACTGTAACATTAAACAATTAAAGAATTAGCTCAATACCAAAATAATTAACAGCAATATTTCACAGAAAAACAGTTGAACCTGGTTAGTATTTACTATCACCAAAAATAAAACATCAGTGGTAATAAAATTGGTAACATCCATGAAGAATGGAAACAAGCTGATCTGCTGCTCATGTTTCACTAAAGGGCAAAACAAACACTGGCAACTATAGCCTGACTACTCTTACCTCCATTTCCTGTTAATTAATGGAATTGATTATCTGCAGTAAACCTGGAGAATATCTGAACAATAATAACTGAATAAACAACAATTGACAGAGGTTCACCGTGTAAGTTCTACAATGTGGTGTCACTGGACTTTCACATGGAATTTGTTGAAGTTTCACATTAAAGCCCATGTGGTAGAGTGATTAGCTTCCTATCTCAAATCTATTATTTCTCCTTTCTCCCACCCCCTCAAAGCACTTTGTGAAAGGTAGGGAGAGTTAGGGAGCCAACAGAGGTGATAGAGGAGCATTCTGGGAGAAGTCATCGCAGTCACCTCGACTGTACGTTGGGAAGCAGAAGAATCCTTCCAGAGATAAAGGGCCCAATTTTGCCATCGCATTTAGCCCATTTTCGGGCACGGAAATGTGGTAAAGTTGGGCGTGAGGCGAGTAGCGCGATCCGCGCCTCCTCCGCACCGGTTCCCCCTTTACCAAGGCCCAAAAATGGACGCGATCAGGACCACACACGAAACGGGTGCAACGGCGATTTAAATTAAATTAATGGGCTGCACGCCCAACTTTACCAGCACTTCCCCCTTTACCACCGCATTCGCCAATCGCAAATTCGCGTGAAACAGACATGCTCCATAAAAGTCCGATTCGGGCGCTCCATTAGTGAGGGTTAGTGAGAAGGTAAGTACGTAGCATCTGGTGGCTCTCTGCTGCTCACGGGTGTCCTTCCATTGCCGCCATTTTCTCCCTTGGCTCGGTGGTGGCTCTGCGAGTGTGTGGGGGGGGGGGGGGGGAGTGGAGGGCTATTGCTCAGCGGGGTCTCCGATGTCCGATTTCCAGCATGGACCTGGGTCTCAGCACTGACCTCGGGTCTTGCGGTGCTGCTGGGTCCTAGTACACTCAGCACTCTTCCAGCTGAAGGGTGCACAAAGTCCTTGCAAATTGCACTGCCGCAGCCTCTCATCTTTTCAAAGAGCTGTGATTTTGGGGAGCATGTGGGTGGGGGAATTGGGGAGTATGGACAGTGACTGTTAATAGGCTAGGGGCAAGCTGCGGCAATCCTACAGGGAGGGGAGGCACAGGAGGAGGAGGGAGCAGAGACCTCGGCAGTTCAGTGCATGAGTGTCATTTGAACAGATGTCGGGCACCTTGTGCTGCCGACGTCTCCACCGCCGAAAGGAGACACCTCTGGAAGTGGTGGTGGGGGAGGGCACCCACTCTCAGTGGCTGTCATATTGACGGTCGCTCTGAAGTTTTATGCGTCTGACTCCTTCCAGACCCCTCACGGAGATGTATGTGGCATTTCCCAGTCAGCTCTGCACGCCTGTGTTAAGCAGTCACAGAGCCCTGCATGCCCGGGCTGGGCAGTACATCAAATTTAACCTGGATCAGGCCCAGCAGGAAGCCCAGGCTGCAGGATTCGCAGCCATTGGAGGGGTGCCCAATGTACAGGGGACCATCGACTACACCCACTTCGCCCTCAAGGCCCCCCTACAGAATCCACATAGATTCATCAACAGAAAGAGGTTCCACTCCCTAAATGTTCAACTAGTGTGTGACCATAGTATGAACATTATGCATGTCTGCGCAAGACACCCAGGCAGCGTGCACAATAGATTCATTGTCGGGAGCTCGGACATCCCAGAGGCATTTGAGGCAAAGCCCAGGCTGTGGGGGCGGCTCGTGGGTGATATGGGTTACCCGCTTCGGACATGGCTGATGACGCCTGTGCAGAGGCCTGTGTCTGAGGCGGAGTCGTGCTATAATGAGGCCCATGTAGCCACCCGTGCGATAGTGGAGAGGTGCATTGGGCTCCTCAAAATGCGATTCCGGTGCCTGGACCGATCTGGCGGGGCCCTCCAATACAGCCCAGTGATCTCCTCCGGCATTGTGGTCGTGTGCTGTGCCTTGAACAACCTGGCTCTACAGAGAGGTGACATATTGGAGGAGAAGGACCTGCAGGCTGACCCAGCTGGGCGTCACTGGGAGGATGACCAGCAGGAGGGGGAAGAGGAGGAAGAAGATGAAGAGCACGCTGAGGAACACCACCCAGGTGCTGGAGCACTGGTAGCTCAAATGAGGCATGCGAGGGTGGCAAGGGTGGCCCTGATCACCAGGCGGTTCAGTCGCTAAGGGCTTGTGTCTGTGGGTTCCATCCACCCATTGCCTCCCCACTCAGGTGCGTGCTGGCACCTGGGCCCACATCTGTGTAGTGGGTAAGAGATCTGAAAGCCCCATACGGGGCCTGGGCGGGTGGGGATCACTCGTGGGTTCTGGGGAACCAATGCCTTCCTTTTCTCAGTGACACAGCATTGAGGAGCCTCCCAAACTGACATCAACATGAAGCATCCCTCCAGCGATCATCAATGGAAGAGGATTCTTATTCGAGACAAATTAGTCACAGGTGGGTGATGAAAAAACATTTAATTGCAATAAAGATGTTTAAAATCAGACGTTCGGACATAAAAACGTGTGAAAATAAAATGTTAAAGTGCTTAAATATCTTTCTAACTAGTGCAGCCCTTCACCCGTGCCATCTCAGTGCAACTACAACTTCCTAACCTTACGTGGCCTACTACTACGTCTCAGTGACTTCCCAGAATGTACATCGGAGGTGGAGGGGGCCAGCTGCCTACCTCGCCCCATTGCCTGTGATGCGTGTGGCGTGTGTCCTCTAGAGGCCCTGAATCTTGAGGGCCCAGGCCTGCTTCCAGGTGTCTGGGCTGTTTCCATGGCACCCTCTTCAGCCCGCTGCTCCTGAGTCAGAAGGTGTAGCCACAGCCACAGTCTCCTGGCTGGAAGGTCATGGCATGGACTCGAGCCCTTCCTCCTCCCTTGGGATTCCTGTGGGCCCCTGGGTCCTCCAATAGGACGGCGGTGCTTCTGCACTGAGCTCCAGAAGCTCTGGCGTTACCTAGCACTGCCAGTCCTGGAAGACCACCTGCGTCCTACCCATGGTGGTTGAGCCCCCTGCGATGGCCACTTGAGTTGGGGGCCACCTCTTAATGGCCGCAGCAAGTGCCCTCTGAGACTGGGCCACGCTCTGCAAACCCTCAGCTATGACCCTCTATGACTAGGCCACATTCTCAAGGGCTGCTGCCATAGCCTGCTGTGTCTCAGCGCTGTCCCGCTGGGACTCCTACAAGCTCTCGAGCCTCTCAGCTATGGGCCGCAGAATCTCAAGAAGCTTGTTCAGTCCCTCTGCTGTGGCCTGCTGTGACTCTGCCATCACTTGCAGCCTGCCACTCATGGTGAGGATCCCCTGCCCCAGGCTTTCCACTGCAGACACCACCTTTGCAGTGTTGGCCTGGGAAGCATGCAAGACAGGCAATAGCTGGTCCACCTGAAAGCTTTGGAACTCCTTCCAACAGCCTCGTAGTTGGTCCAGTGTGGCCGTCAGCCCCCCTGCATTCCCTGGCTCTGTTGCTGCATCTCCAGCAGCTGAGGGAGAAGTGATCTCAGAGGCCCAGCATGTAGTCTGGGGCCAGCTGAGTCCTCGCCTCCAGCAGACCCCCGCATGCCAGAGGTCTCGGACGTTCCCTCTTCCACCCGATGTACATTAGCAGATGTGTTGTGCACAACAGAGAGTGACCCAGAAACCTCAACACTAACTGGATCCACCGACGTGTCAACATCTGGGATGGTGAGTTGTGAGGTGGAAGCTGACACCAAGATGGTGCCACCCTCGGAGGTCCCTTCAGCCATACCCTCCGAGGACTCATCCGATCTGTCCTGACCAGGATGGGCGGGAACTGCAGTATGGGGCCTGGAGTCCAGAAGGCCCCAGGGCATCCGGATGTGTCCCTGCAACACAGGACACAAGGTTAAATGCAGGGGAGGGAGAGGAATCCGGGATGCCAAACACGTGATTCACATTTCTCCATTGAACATAGAACAAAGCACCAAAAAAATTATATCACAGGAACAGGCCCTTTGGCCCTCCAAGCCTGCAGCGACCAGGCTGCCCATCTGATTGGTAACCCCCTACCCTTCCAGGGACCATATCCCTCTATTCCCATCCCATTCACATAGCTGTAAAGACGCCTCTTACATGTTACTATCGTATCTGCATCCGTGACCTCCCCCAGCAGCGAGTTCCAGGCACCCACTACCCTCTCTGTGCAAATTAACATGCCTCGTACATCTCCTTTAAACCTTGTCCCTCGCACCTGAAACTCGTGCCCCCAAGAAGTTGCCTCAAAGTGAGTGGAGGAATGATAGGTGTTCATGTCTTGACGGCAGCCCGACCATGCTGTCGCTGACAGCCTGCATCTCCCCTTCTCTGGACAGCTCCAGCACCCGCTCCTCAAAGGGGGTGAGGGCCCAGAGGTCTGGCTCACCAGCCCCCTGTCTTTGCTCTTTTACTGGTGTTATGGTCGGTCTTCTCCTGTGGAGGCAGAAGGAGCCATGAAAGGAATGATGGTGTGACTACTACAGAGTATCAGGGTGGTGCTCAGAGGGCAAGCACAGTGGGGCTCATTGGAAGGGAAAGGAAGGAGGTGCTTGGGGGTCAGGAGCTGGAAGCATGCAGGGTGCTGGGGATGGGAAGATCTAGGGGAGATTTGGGGGAAGATGCAAGATGGGGTTCAGCACTCGCCCTTGCTGCACGGATGAGGTCATTGACTTTTTTCCGGCACTGCTTTCCAGCTCTGGGGGCCAGTGCCCTGGCACTGACCAAGGTAGCAACTCGGCAGGAGGGGGGGGGGAAAGAGGGTGTCCCACCTCGCCTCTGCTGCACCCAGTAGCCACTCCAGGTCACCCTCAGAAAATCGGGGGGCTGGTCGTGCGCACATTGTCCTGTACTGCCTGCCTGTCCATTCTTGAGTTTTTAATGGAGCTGCTCCTCGTTAGGGCAGATCAGGGCAGGCAGTTTGACAGAACATTCCAGCAAGTTCCATGCAGTTTGTTTGTTAGCATTGAGGGGAAGGCAAGTGAGGAGTTGCAGGTGTGCTGATGGGGAGGGGGGCGGGTGGGAGGGTGGATCAGTGCCTCAATGATTGGGGACAGGGGAGAGAGAGGGAGGTGTCACACAGCCATCGGAGTCCGGAGGAGATGGGGGCCTTGTGCAGGAGGGTCCGGGGTGAGGGGGAGATCACTCTGCCTGATATCTGTAGGGGGGAGGGTGGATCTCTCTGCTTGAGATCAGTAGGGGGGAAGGAAAGGTGGGGTGGGGGTCCATTGCCAGTCTGCCTGAGATCGGGAGGGGCCATGCCCCTGACCACGTGGGAGACGCCGGCATCCCCAGATTGCCAGCTCTGCATTAGCACAAATGAGAACTGCGTTGCGCCGGTGTGACATCTCACCGGAGAGTTGAGAAGCATCCGGGAGGGAGGAAGGATGCGAGGTGAACTCCCCAATGATATTGAAATCCAGTTAATCTCATGCTAATAAGCTTTGAGCCCTTTCTGGGCGGCAAGTAGTTGGCGCCACTCGGAAGAAGCCGAGGAGATCGGAAGCCACTTTGTGCCATGCCGGAATCGGATTTTCAGCTTTGCACGCTATTTTTCCACCTCGCCACACTGATAACCAGGCACAGAGATGTCGGAAAATCACACCTCTCTGTTTTTGTTTCTGGGCAGGATTCACGCGCTCCAAGACCGAAAATTCCCATCAGAGCTCAAAGGACCTTTGAATGATCTGCCAAATTTTCAGTCTCCCCATTACGATTCCTGTGGCCGGCAAAACGGGAGAATTGTACCCTTTGTTTTTGTTTCAGATTTCCAGCATCTGCAACATTTAGCTTTTACCTTGTCCCTTCTGTTCTTGTGTTTCTATTTTATAATTCTTGTCTGAATGTAGCTTGGCAATCAATATGCCATTTTGTAGAATTATTTTAAAAATGACAACTACTGGTTTGAACCTCACACTATTACAAAGCATTAATTATTGAAGGCACCTTTGGCCAATACTCCATTTTTAACTTCAGTCACAAGCATTAACCTTTGATATTCTCTTCCAGAAATTCCCATCATCTTTTAGCAAAATACATAATCAAAATTGAGCATCTATTGTAACTGCAAGCACAGACATAGACAGGCTGTTTATTTTCATAATTTAAAGGGCAGTTATTTAAATAACTTGATAATTTGACAGTTCCTCAGATATTATTCATCCTTTGCGAATGTTTTCATTTACTCTAAATATTTGTAACTGCGGGTTGAGACATTGCTGCAGCAGTTTGAACTCAGCAATGAGTTAAATCAATCTGAAAGTGCATATTTCCCCATTGTCAGTCATGTTCTGCCCTCATTGACCTACGAGGGAAAATAGGATCTGTAGATAATGGGGACAGGACTTCTGGATCCATGTTCCCAGCATCATTTTGGATAAGATGTTGAGTCTCCGTAACTCTGTGAAAATCTAGATGTAAATGTTAGCTTTCAACAAATTTTCTGCAGATAAACAAATTTACATTTGTTACACAGTTCAGTAATGTTAAGATAATCTCCACTAGGTAGCAGTCAGTTCATATCTGCTAGTGTACTTGCATGT
Source organism: Mustelus asterias (assembly GCF_964213995.1). Lineage (NCBI taxonomy): Eukaryota > Metazoa > Chordata > Chondrichthyes > Carcharhiniformes > Triakidae > Mustelus > Mustelus asterias. The sequence continues at coordinate 79,201,275 of NC_135805.1, forward strand.
AGAGAAATAAACATTGCACAAAATACCAGTATATGGTGTGGTCAATGTTGTCGCTGTCACAGGTGCAGGTGTAGTTGTGAACACAGTGCTGTGTGTGGGGGTTGTTGTTACAGATGGGAGCTCGCAGTATGTCCCTTCTGTTGGCTCACTCCTGATACAGTCACAGCTTCCAGCTCCTGTATTATTCACACTGCAGGATTGGTATTTACTACAAATTGCGGAGTTCCAAGTAAATCCACTGTCACATTTGCACTGAGTTTCATTGTTCACATATCGACAAACTAGGAAATCAATGAAAAGGTAATTAAAACAGTGCCAGTTTTTCTGTGGGGGAGAAATTAGTTAGTGTATAATGCTGTTTCAAGTGTGCTGAACGTTGTACATTAATTCCTCAGCAGCAGACAACAGCTCTCATGGGTTTCTCATTGATTTCAATGAGGAAATCTGTCTGGGCAAAGCTGGTCACATCATGTGGTGCTGATTGCCCTCAGAGAAGAGCCCGTATATAAACAAGTTTCTCCCCCATGGTTTTAATCTACAGAATAAAGATTTATTTAGCTCATCACTTCTAATGGATTGTATATATATTTAATAAAGCTAACAAATTAATGATCAATAACATGAAGTAAGTATAGGGATTTGTAAATTCAATCTACCCATTCTAGTGCTAGGAAAATGGAAAAATATTTCCTGACAAAATTAATAGTTTTGCTGAAACTGTGTAATTTCCACTTAGATAATGGGGGCAGAATCAGTCATTGTTTGACAGGGAAACTGTTGAGCTTATGTGATTATCACAATGACTTCTTAAAATTCATTAATGGGATGTGGGCATCGCTGGCTACACCAACATTGATTGCCCATCTCCAGTTGCCCTTGAGTAGGTGGTGGTGAGCTGACTTTTGCACTGCTGTAGTCCCCGAGGTATAGTTACACCCACAGTGCTATTAGTGAGAGGTTCTAGGATTTTGACCCAGTGATAGAGAAGGAATGGCGATATATTTGCAAGTCAGGAAATATATGACATGGAGGGTAACCTCCAGGAGGTGGTGTTCCGAGATATCTGTTGCTCTTGTCCTTCTAGATGGTACTGGGTTTAGAATGTGCTGCCTAAGGAACATTGGTGAGTTCCTGCAGAGCATCCTGTAGATGGCTGCCACAGTTCGTTGGTGATGGAGAGATTGCATGTTTGTGTAAGGGTAGCAATTAAGTGGGCTGCTTTGACTTGGATGCTGTAAAGCTTCTTGAGTTTTGTTGGAGCTGCACTCATTCAGGCAAGTGAAGCGTATTCGATTACACTTCTGAATTGTGTCTTGTAGATGGTGGACAGACTTTGGGGGATTAGGTATTGAGTTACTCACTGCAGCATTCCTAGCCTTTGACCTGTTCTGGTAGCCACAGTATTTATATGGCTAGTCCAGTTCAGTTTCTGGTCAATGGTAACCCCCAGAATGTTGATAATAGGGGATTCAGCAATGGTATTGCCATTGAATGTCAAGGGCCATTGTTAGATTCTCTGTTCTTGGAGATTGACATTGTCTGGTAATTGTGTGGCGCGAATATTACTTGCCACCCCAAGTCTGGATATTGTCCAGGTCATGCTGCATTTGCACAGTATCTGAGGAAGCATGAATTGCATTGAACATTGTGTAGTCAATAGTGAACATTCCCACCTCCAACCTTATGACAGGGAAAGGTCATTGATGAAGCAGCTGAAGATTGTTGGCCCTTGGAGACCACACTGAGGGACTCCTGAAGTTATGTCCTGGAGCTGAGATAATTGACCTCCAACAATCACAACCATCTTCCTTTCTGCCAGGTATAATTACAACCAGCAGAGGGTTTTCCCCTGATTCCTATTGACTCCACTTTTCCTGGGGCTCCTTGATGCCCTCCTTGGTCAAATGCTGCCTTGATGTCAGGAGCATGCACTTTCACCTCAGCTCTGGCATTCAGGTCTGTTGTCCATGTTTGAACCCAGCTGTAATCAGGTCAGGAACTGTGTGACCCAGGCAGAACCCAAACTGAGCATCCATGAGTCAGTTATTGCTGAGCAAATGCCGCTTGATAGCACTGTTGGTGACTTTTTCCATCACATTATTGATAATTGCGAGTAGACTCTTGGGGCAGTAATTGGCCGGGTTGGATTTATCCTGTTTCCTGTGTACAGGACATACCTGGGCAATTTTCCACATTGCTGGGTAGATGCCAGTGTTGTAACAGTACTAAAACAGCTTGGCTCGGGATGTGGCAAGTTCTGGAGCACAAGTCTTTAGTACTACTGCTGGAATATTGCCAGGGCCAATAGCCTTTGCAGCATGCAGTGCCATCAGCTGTTTCTTGTATCAGGTGGAATGAATCAAAATGGCTGAAGGTTGACATCTGTGACACTGCGGACCTCCAGAGGAGGCCGAGATGTATCATCTACTCAAAGTTAAAGTTTATTTATTAGTCAGAGGTAGGCTTACATTAACACTGCAATGAAGTTACTGTGAAAATCCCCTAGTCGCCACACTCCGACAACTGTTCAGGTACACTGAGGGAGAATTTAGCATGGCCAATGCACCTAACCAGCACATCGTTTGGACAGTGGGAGGAAACTGGAGCACCCAGAGGAGACTCATGCAGACACGGGGAGAACGTGCAGATTCCGCACAATGACCCAAGCCGGGAATCGAACCCATGTCCCTGGCACTGTGAGGCAGCATTGCTAACCACTGTGCCACACTGATGGTTTATGATGTTGGATTTCTTTGGGGGGTATTTTGGATATATTCAGCTTATGGCTGAAGATTGGCGCAAATGCCTTATCTTTTGCAATAATATGCTGGGCTCTTCCATCATTGAAGAGGAGGATATTTGTGGAATCTCCTCCTCCAGTGAGTTGTTTAGTTATCCACCACCATAGCAACATAGGAACAAAAACAGACAATTAACTCCTCCAGTCTGTTCAGTCCCTTAATTACATGATGGCTGATTTATAACCAAACTCCATATACTCATTCCAAATCCTGAAATACCTTTGGACCACAAATCAATCAATCTCAGATTTAAATTTAACAGTTTCTAAGTCGTTACTTGTGAGAATGAATTCCAACCTGCTGACATGTGTGTAGAAATGTTTCCGAATTATATTCTTGAAAAGTCTGGTTCTAACTTTTTGAATATTCACCCTAGTCTGAAACTCAACCTCACTGACAATTTTGATCTACCCAATCTATTTTTCTTAATATTGTAAAAACTTCAATCAAATCAACCCTTAACCTTTTGTACTCCATGGACTCCTATAGAACCATAGAACATTACAGCACAGAAACAGGCCTTTTGGCCCTTCTTGCCTGTGCCGAACCATTTTTGTGCCTCGTCTCACTGACCTGCACCTGGACCATATCCCTCCACACCCCTCTCATCCATGTACCTGTCCAAGTTTTTCTTAAATGTTAAAAGTGAGCCCGCATTCACCACTTCATCTGGCAGCTCATTCCAAACTCCCACCTCTGTGTGAAGAAGCCCCCCCTAATATTCCCTTTAAACTTTTCCCCCCTCACCCTTAACCCATGTCCTCTAGTTATTTTCTCCCCTAGCCTCAGTGGAAAAAGGCTGCTTGCATTCACTCTATCTATACCCATCGTAATTTTATACACCTCTATCAAGTCTCCCCTCATTCTTCTACGCTCCAGGGAATAAAGTCCTAGCCTATTCAATCTTTCTCTGTAACTCAGTTTCTCAAGTGCCGGCAACATCCTTGTAAACCTTCTCTGCACTCTTTCAACCTTATTAATATCCTTCCTGTAATTAGGTGACCAAAACTGCACACAATACTTTAAATTCGGCCTCACCAATGTCTTATACAACCTCACCATAACATTCCAACTCCTATACTCAATACTTTGATTTATAAAGGCCAATGTACCAAAAGCACTCTTTATGACCCTATCTATCTGTGACGCCACTTTTAGGGAATTATATATCTGTATTCCCAGATCCCTCTGTTCTACTGCACTCTTCAGTGTCCTACCATTTACCTTGTATGTTCTACCTTGGTTTGTCCTTCCAAAGTGCAATACTTCACACTTGTCTGCATTAAACTCCATCTGCCATTTTTCAGCCCATTTTTCTAGCTGGTCCAAATCCCTCTGCAAGCTTTGAAAACCTTCCTCACTGTCCACTACACCTCCAATCTTTGTATCATCAGCAAACTTGCTGATCCAATTTACCACATTATCATCCAGATCATTGATATAGATGACAAACAACAATGGACCCAGCACTGATCCCTGTGGCACATCACTAGTCACAGGCCTCCACTCAGAGAAGCAATCCTCCACTACCACTCTCTGGCTTCTTCCATTGAGCCAATGTCTAATCCAATTTACTACCTCTCCATGTATACCTAGCGACTGAACCTTCCTGACTAACCTCCCATGCGGGACCTTGTCAAAGGCCTTACTGAAGTCCATGTAGACAACATCCACTGCCTTCCCTTCATCCACTTTCCTGGTAACCTCCTTGAAAACTCTAATAGATTGGTTAAACATGACCTACCACGCACAAAGCCATGTTGACTCTCCCTAATAAGTCCCTGTCTACCCAAATATTTGTCGATCCGATCTCTTAATACTCCTTCCAATAATTTACCTACTACTGACGTCAAACTTACCGGCCTATAATTTCCCGCATTACGTTTTGAGCCTTTTTTAAATAACGGAACAACATGAGCTATCCTCCAATCATCCGGCACCTCACCCGTGGATACCGACATTTTAAATATATTTGCCAGGGCCCCTGCAATTTCAACACTAGTCTCCTTCAAGGTCCGAGGGAATACCCTGCCCGATCCTGGGGATTTATCTACTCTGATTTGCCTCAAGACAGCAAGCACCTCCTCCCCTTTAATCTGTATAGGTTCCATGACCTCCCTACTTGTTTGCCTTATTTCCAATTTGTGTAAAGTTTCTAATTTGTGTAACGTTTCCTAGTAAATTAACCCTTGGAATCCAGGTGTCAATCCAGTAAATCCATGTTGAACTACCTCCAAAGTAAATATGCATCATTCCTCAGGTGTAGTGCCCAGAACTGCTCACAGTCCTTCAATTGTGGTCTAATCAGGGTTTTGGACAGCTGAAAAAAGACTTCATTTATCTCCTTGTCCTCCAGATATAAAAAGCAAGATCCAATAGCCTATTGACTATGTTCTGTTCGTGCCCATCATTATCTGTGTACTACGGTACCCACATTGCTTTGCACCCATACCGTTTTGAGCTTTACACTATTTAGAAAGTACCCTGTCCTTCCCTGTTCAGTATCAGCAATGATTCCATTGGTTGTTCTCTTGCCTCTGAGATAGAGTATTATTGGCTCAAGACCCACTCCAGCCATTGACCACAACAGTCCAAGTTCACACTTCAGTGCGGTACTGAGGGAGTCCTACACTGTCAGGGATGCCATCATTTGGATAACATATTAAACTGAGGTCCTCTTGAATGCAAAAGATCCCATGGCAAAGAGTGGTGGATTTATTCTCCATCTCTTGATCAATATTTGTTGCTCCATCAACATGAAAACCTTACGACTTTCTTGGCCCTAGTATGGGCAAAAAAAGTGGAATTCGAGGGGGTAGAATTCTCCAGAAGTTGGAGTTATATCCAGCACAAAGAAAGGCAGTAGTTGTTGAAGGCCAATCAGTTCAGTCCCAAGACATCACTGCAGGAATTCCTCAAGATAATGTCACAATCATCTCCATCATAATTTTAAGATGGAATGAAATGTATTTTCCACAATGATATATATTTGATATATTCTGTCCACACTCACCTGTTGTCAGGGTGATGTCAGTAACATTAAATGTGCCATTTTCAAAAGGAATTTGAATGGGATACAATAAACTTTCCAGGTGTGATTTCAATACACTATCAGGCGCGCTATTTCCAGTTAGGATCAGTACAACATCCAGCTCATATTCACGCTGTGGATCGACTGTAACATTAAACAAATAAAGAATTAGTTCAATCCCAAAATAAATAACAGCAAAATTTACTATCACCAAAACATCAGTGATAATGAAATTGGTAACATCCATGAAGATTGGAAACAGTCTGACCTGATGCTCATGTTTAAACAGAGGATAAAACAAATACTGACAACAATAGACTGACTAGTCTTCCTTCCATTTCCTGTTAATTAATGGAGTTGATTATTTGCAGTAAACATGGAGGATATCTATACAATAATAACCCATGAACCATGAACATAGTAAACATAGATCAGCACAGATTCAGATAAAGAAGCTCCTGCCTAATCAATCATCCCAAATTATTTCAAGAATAGACATTCTAAGTGCACTGTGGAAGTTGAACACCGCAATGTCAAATGGAATTTGCTGAAGTTTCACATTAAAGACTATGTGGGAGATTTTAAAACCCACCCTCTCAATGCACCTCATGAAGGATGGGGAGATTTAGGGAGACAAATGTAAGAAAAATGACCCAAACTTGCAGTGAACATATCTACATCTGTCTTCACTGTAGTGGGTTTGGATGCAACTGAGTAACTCACTCCAGAAAAGCAGCTATCTTTGTTTTATTCTTTCAAGAGAGGCGGGTGTTGCTATCTAGGCCAGCATTTTTGTTTCTGTTTTTTAAATGTCCTTGAGAAGGCCGTGGTGAGCTGCCTTCCTGAACTGCTGCAATCCCTGTGGCGCCGTCAGGAAGGGAGTTCCAGGATTTTGATGTAGTGACTGTGAATGAAGGTCAATACAAGTCTTTGCGTCTGTGTGAGGAACTTGCAGTTGGTTGTGTTCCCGTGCATCTGCCACCCATGTCCATTGAGTGAGTTTGAAAGATTATGTTGAAGAAGCCTTGGTGAGTTGCTGCAGTACACCGAGAAGTACACTCTGCTGTCAAAGATGAATATCTGCTTGTTATCACTGATGGTTCTGGCAGATTCCCAATCATGGAAATATTTATGTCAACTTCAACTGTGGTAGTGAACTGAAAGATTGAATAGATTTTGCCTTGTTTGAAATCTCTCAGAAGGTGAGAAATAATTATAGATTTCTAATTAACAGCAATGAATTCAGTAAGTGTTCGAACTATCTAGGATTCAATCAGTGAAAAATCACACCCCATTGGCCAAGAGCTGATGGAGCAGTTGAAAGATTTATGCATATCTTGAAAAGAAAAGAGTACAGCTACGACTTAGAGCAAGTCATACAAGCAAGAGCGGTTACCATTTTCTTTCCAGTCACAGAACTTGCCCACGATTTGTAACAAGTTTTTCTACTAGTTCCATCGTCATTTCCTCAAATGATCTTCTTCCACGTCAACACGATGCCTTCACTCAAAAGATTTGCCTGTATTTTAATGCTCATTAGGCCTTCTATGAAAAGGTCTCTAAGATTGATTTCTGAGATTGCCCTATACTCATACATGATGAAAGAGTTTATTTAACTCAGGAACGTAATTCGCTGCAGTCTCACTTGACAATTGTTTCCTTTAACGGAATACAACTCTCATTGCAATTTCATTCTTAAGTCAGTACATAACAGAAGTCAGAATCTCTGGACATCCATACCTTCCCTCTGATCCTCTATCCCTGCTCAAAATGATAGGTCATAAACAGGGTCTTTGGTCGACAGCTCTTTAACTTTGTGTCCTCCATCAGGGGTGCAAACCAGTCTCCCATCCATTCTGACCGCTAATGTTTTGGTGGGTCTGATCAGGAGATGCGCGCGGCGCCGATTCATGCATGCGTTCCTGATGCACGCGCATCTCCCACCTCCGGAAATCAGGCGCAGTCGGAACCATGCAGGAAACCGGCGGGAAGACCAGTATAAACTTGAAATCAATTTTTAAATATAATTTGAATGTGATTATCGGGCCCGTGAATTCTCTGGGCCCGATAGTATCTCCCACCCCGCCAGTACAAATTCACACCGGCGGGTTTAGAGTAGCTCCCCACTTTCGGGGAACTAGGGGGAGGCTGGAGTGAAGGCGGGGGCAATCGGGGACCCCCAGGTCAGGTGGCGGGGGGTGGTGCCCCTTGGACATGGGCTCCCTGGCAGTGCCAGACTGTGCCCATGACACTGCCCAAGGCACAAAGTGCCCATGCCCAGGGGGCACCTTGGCACTGGGGCATTGGGCAGTGCCAAGGGGCGAAGCCTATTGGGAGCATGGCCTAGGGGTGATCAGTGGGGGTGAGGGGTCCTGCTGCCACTCTGCCATTTGGGATCCAGTCAGGACTGGAGGGAGGTCAGCGGTTGCGGGGGGTGGGGGGGGGGGTGGGGGATATGGGCTTCTTCCCAACGGGTGTGGGTCTGCCAGGGTGGCCTGGGAATGGTCATGGGGGGTGCGATCGGTCCATGGGCAGGGGGGGGGGGGGGGGGGGGTGGGGGGGGGGGGGGTGGGGTTGCTGGTGGGCAGCATTGTGGGGATCCCAGGCTGGCAGCGATCAAGCTGGCCAGCAAACTGCAGGCTGACGCATGCGGAGAGTTCCAGAACTGGCATGAGTAGGCCCTGCCCCACTCGAGTATTTAATGATATCCATGATTGTAACCTCTGCATTGCACAGGTGTGGGAGATTCGAGTCTGAACTCCCACTGAAAAAACAATCGTGATTTACACAATTTTTCATGCCAATTCAGCACTTATAATGTTTTTGGGAGAATCGCCCCATTGATTCTGTCTACACTTCCCGCTGCCTCGGAAAAGCAGCCAGCATAATCAAAGACCCCACGCACCCTGGGCATACTCTCTTCCACCTTGTTCCGTTGGGAGAAAGATAGAAAAGTCTGAGACGACACATCAACAGTTTCTTCCTTGCTGCCTTCAGACCTTTGAATGGACCTACCTTATATTGTGATCTTTCTCTACATCCTAGCTATCACTGTAGCACTACATTCTGTACCATCTCCTTTCCTTCTCCCCTATGTACTCTACGAACAGTATGCTTTGTCAGTATAGCAAACAAGAAGCAATAGTTTTCATTGTATACCAATGCATGTGACAATAATAAATCAAATCAATTCAATTCCAGTGCTTTTCTCCAGGTCTCCCGAAACTCAGTCATATTACCATCATCTCCAGCACATAGCTCAATGTCAGCTGCAAACATATTGACCACAGAACTTCCCATCTCACTAGCTCAGTTAGAACATGTGGGACAATCAGGAAGAGAAAGAGGATGGGGCTCAGCACAAATTCTTGGTGCCATCCAACTTTTTTTATTTTTATTAAACTAGTAATAAATTAGTTTTGGTTTGGTAGCCCTTGTTGTCAATGTTCCCCTGTGCCACCATTGTAAATACTAACTTAAACAGGAGTTATGACTCAAACTTTCCGGCCCTTCACACCGGCGGGATCTTCCGGTCCCACCTATGGCACACCCCCACCGAGGCGAGGGGTGCATTCAATAGGAAACATCGTCGTCAGTGGCGGGACCAGAAGATAGCCAATGGTGGGCTGCCTTCGCTGCCGCAAAACACGCCGCAGGTTGAGTGGAAATATTCGAATTGTGTATTGAAGTGTCCAAAATTAAAAACAGCCACATAGTTAAAGCTCAGCTTTGTAGAATGCAATATGTTACAGGCGTAACAATTGCACAATGATTTGAAAATTCAAAACAGTGGACCTGAAATACATGGACTCTTGTAAAACAGCAGAAGGGCAGTTCAGCGAGATTTCCACTTACAGCTTCGTCTCGTCATTGACCCCCATCCCAACTTGTTGAGGGGTGGGGATAATCTCCTGCAACTGATCAGATGGCAGGAATAAGAGTTCTCCTGTAGCATGGGATCCTTGGGAAATCACATGTATCATGTTTCCTGCAATTTTGGGGTCATCCAAAGGTCCAGTAAAGTTCATCAGATTAATGTTCAATAAATTACGTATTACTGGCGCGATACTTCCTCAGAATGAATGCAATTCTTCTGTATTATAGATCAAAGGTCGAATTTCACAATGTTGCGAAGAGTCCACGAAGTGACTTTCATGATTTAACCCTGGGTGCTAATCTGACAGAGTGGACTTCTTGTCCCTTATAAAGAAAAAGGATGGTGAACAATGGGTCTAGTTTAAAGGATTTCAATGATAAGTTGACGACAATGATTATAGATTTTTCCCTAATACATTGAAATTCTGGCTTTAGTTACCCCCAACCACGTACTACTTTTCTCTTGACTAATAAAACAAGAATATTATTTCAAAAATCAATTTGCAACAATTTTAAACAAAGTTCAAATCAGTAGAGATTAATTTAGAAAATCATTTCTGAATGTCACCTTTACATTTAGGGACCCGACAGGACGTCCTAAAAAAGTATCATAATTTCTCACCATCTCTTTTCAGTCTGCGGAGATGGATTTGATTATCACTGTCTTCTGTTGGGGAAGTATCTTCTGCCTAAATTATAATACATTGAGGTTACTGGATTGCACAGTTCAGTGTAAAACATATTGCAAATTCACAACATTCACCATTTCTTTAGCAGCAACAGTGAAGATATGTTAGAACGTTGCCTCAGTTTAGTTCACAGATCCAGTTTCAGAATGTTAGTCCTATTCAATTCAGGACAATCGTGATTAATAAACTGAACAGAAATGTGACTTCATAATTTCACTTTGTACATTATTTCAAATGATTAGACTTGCACCCTTGGCTGGCACCACCATTCTGGTGAAAACATCAGTAATGTTCATTTCTTTTTCTAATTTTCCATTTCCTCTTTTCACAACCAGCACACTCTGTATCATCTGCCTGCGAGAGGGTGAACATTTGATAGGATAATGGACATTTGCAGAACTTTATGCGAGTGCTATCCAGCACGTTACCTATGTAGATATATAAAAAGTCTTAGCAGGTATCAGCAGTTCCTGAACACTGCAATAATTTCTTCATACCACTCTCCCATTAATTCTTCCAAACCCTATCGAAAACAATCGCATGTCTTTTCTGGTGGTTGAAGAGATTGGAATGCATCTAAATTAATGAAAACTGGGCACACAAAGCAGAATGCTTATAGAAAAGGGTGGCACGGTAGCACAATGGTTAGTACTGCTGCCTCACAGCACCCGGGACCCGGGTTCGATTCCGGCCTTGGGTGACTGTCTATGTCGAGTTTGCACATTCTCCCCGTGTCTGCGTGGATTTCCTCCAGGTGCTCCAGTTTCCTCCCACAGTCCAAAGATATGTGGGTTAGGTGGATTGGCCATGCTAAATTGCCCCTTAGTGTCAGGGGGATTAGCAGGGTAAATACATGGGGTTATGGGGATAGGGCTTGGGTGGGATTGTTGTTGGTGCAGGATTGATGGGCTGAATGGCCTCCTTCTGCACTGTAGGAATTCTAGGATTCTATGGAAACTTATGCTTGCAAATATATCAAGGAACATGATCGGTTGATCCATCTATATATACCTACCTAAAGAGAATTCTTCGAACTATAGTCCTGCTTTATTGTATACAGTCACTTAGTGACATAATAGGCTAATTATCCCACAAGGACAAGAACAAGCTTGTTGCGCAGGGGCCTACTGGCTTAACTTTACATGAAGCGGGCTCCTAACTGGCTTTCTCTATATTAGCCATCCAATTGAAGATGGTGAGTGGATTCCTGAGCTAGGAGACCCATCAACAGAAAAAGAAATTGGAGAATTGTAAAGGAATAAAATCTGACAAATCCCCAGGACCTAATGGCCTACACCTTAAAGTTTCTAAACAAAGTTGCTGTGGAGATAGTCAAGGATTTTCCAAAGTTGCATAGATTTGGGAAGGGTCCCATCAGATTAGAAATTGGAAAATGTAACACCTCATTTCAAAATAAGAAGGCAGAGAGAAAATAGGGATTTACAGACTGCTCTGCCGAACTTGCCAACCTGGCAATGCCAAACTGTGCCAAGGGGCAGCCCCCAGTGTGAGTCTCATGGATGGGAGATTTATTTAAATGTGGTGATGGCTGAAAGCAAATGGAGGAGCAGAGGATGCCAACAATGGACGTTGGGTGCGGGCGAGGGATTGGGTTTTGGAGGTGGCACCCTGATCACTGGGCAGCGGGGTTTTGCTGGCACGTTTAAGCCCTTCCCCATTGGATGATGGCATGAAATACACACCCTTGATCTGGAGAGAAAACCAACCTGTTTAACTGGAGAGAAACACGCCGGTTTTCTGACCGGAAACACCACTCTGTTGCTTTTTGATAAGATTTCACCCTTGTTTCCAACAATCCCTTTTATAAGGAGACCATGTTTATACATACTAACTGTTTTGAGGCTGAGAGGTGCTTTAAGCTACAATCCTGCCCGAGATTCCCATATGGGGTCCAATTTTGCCCTTTTTACTCACAGAAAAGTCACCATCAATGAAACATTGAATCCCTCTGAGACCAAACATACAGGAAACTCCTGCCTTACGGTGTCACCACTCCTAGCCTTGACCCCTCTTCTCTCTATAATCTTGTCTGGGATAGATGGAGTCCTACTCCTACCACATCATACAGGAGAATCTTGTGCAAAGCCAGGGCCTATAAGCACATCACAGCCTGAATTGTGGCCCCTCGCTGAAGTTATTGTTGGAATGAGCCAGAAAGGCTGTGGTTTCCTAGCTCCATAGAGAGCTTAGGGAAAGATGATTGAAAACATCTGGCACTCCATTCCACATGTTAAGCAATCTCTGCTTTCATTGCTGCTTCCCTAACTTTGAGATTTTGCCTGGGAAAAGTGACAAGTATCAAACAACTGAAGGTACATTTCCTTGATGAAGTCTCATAATTTGTATTGATTGCTTCTGGTTGGAAGAGGTTCTGTCATATCTGAGTGAGAACAGAGTAAAAAATATGTTGTGAAGCTCGAATTTTAATTAGATAGAATCCTATAATGCAAAGGAGGCCATTCGGCCCACCTAGTCTGCACCGAGCACAATCCCACCCAGGCCTTATCCCCATAACCCTATGCATTTACCCTAGCTAGACCCCCTGACACTAAGGGGCAATTTAGTATGGCCAATCCACTTAACCTGCACATCTTTGGACTGTGGGAGGAAACCAGAGCACCCGGAGGAAACCCATGTGGACACAGGGAGAACGTGCAAATGCTACACAGACAGACAGTCACCCAAGCTGGGAATCAAACCTGGGTCCCTGGCGCTGTGGAGCAGCAGTGCTAACCACTGTGCCACGAAAGTTGCTTCACTTTCTGTTACGCTCAATTTATAGAAGGTTGTTACTCACCAGAAGAGGAGAATTTGAACTATGCAGCCAACCAACTTGAACTTCTACACATTGAGAGACCAGCAACAGCAACAGGCAGTGTAATATAATCTTATGTCGAGCCATCATTACAAATGTCTAAAATTAGAGAAATAGTGATAAAACTGGAAAAAGAAATATAAATACGTGATTAGAAATCAGCAGTAAGCCAAATCTGAAATATAAACAGAAAATGTTGGCAATACTCAGGAACTCTGGCAGCCTCTGTAGAGAGAGAAACTGAGTTACCATTTCAGAGTTAAAGAGCTCTTATTAGATCAGATTGTCTGGTTGTGAAGGTTCGTTGATCTGTAACACTAGCTCTGGGTCGATTTCTTCCAAGCCCCCACTGATGGGTTCAATGATGGGCATGGAGGAGAATATGGCAGAAGGCCCAGAAATTGGTTTCACGCCAATGTAAATTTCCCGCCAGATCCTCCACTGCAACTCAGAAAACCTGCTGGAGGGCCCCCCCCCCCCCCCCCCCCCCCCCCCCCGCAATGCCAGATTCTCTGCGTTGCCGGCAGGAAAACACACCAGTTCGAAAAACATTCAGGATTCACCTGAACAATGCCTGGAGCTGCCTTTGGAGTTCAGAATGGAGGCAGTCTACAACCCTGGACCCCAACACCACAGCAGTGGGTTGGGGAACATCTAGAGCTGGACCTTCCAGATTCGATGCCCATCTTCCAGCTTCAGGACCTTCCTGGAGATCCATCTTCATTCTCAGGAGGTCCATCTCCTGTCCTTGGAGTGCTCCTGGAGATCCACCCTTATTTCCAGGAGGTCCAACTTCTTTGTTCAATAGTGGGTCAGTAATCTTAGGCACAGTCAGTATGATGCTCAGATACAATAGCCAACTCAGTACCATCAGGCCTACCCCGCAGCGCAAAACATCCAGTTGCATAATGCATGTGATTGGGGTGGGGGAAAATGATGTTTTCTCCCACCGGTTTCCATGGCAGGAAACACGCTGCGTTCCCACCCCGCCACTGGACTGAGTCCCAGAATGGGAGAATCCCACACTGCTCTCTCCATTCTGCCTGACTTGCTGAGTATTTCCATCACTTGCTGTTTTTATTACTACAATATGTATCTTCTCATTTAATATATTTTCAATGAAGATATGATTCAAAGCCTCTGACTGTGCAGTCCGAATGCAGTAACATTCAAAGTACGATTAACAGGAGTTGCACGTGTGATCAGAATGGGGGGGCGGGGGGGGCGGGGGGGCGGCATGAGGTGCTGAAGTGATGGGGTGGAGGCAAGTTAGATGAAATTCTGAGTTATGTGCCCCATATTTCTCCTCCCCTCCAGATTGCAGCATTGACCTGGATCTCCCCAACTCTGCAATTCCTTCGCTGGTTTTCAGTTTCTCTCCCTTTCTGCATTTTTAAAAACAAAAGAATATGTGAAAAATAACTTCCTGAAATGAGCACAAGGTGATTGATCCTTCTAGACCTTTTCAATGCTGGGAGCACAGCCAAAAATGAAATGATATTCTTTTCCAAAATCAGATACCAAGAGAAGACTTCCTCCTCTGCCCCAGCATCACCTCATTCAACAGAAGAAATGCAACACAATTCTGCCTCCAGCTGGTGAGTCTCCACATGCGGAGTAGAATCTCACAAGTATGTTGGTGCCCAGCCTCAGCTGCCTACAAACAGCCATATACTGCTACAGAACGCTGCAGAATGTGAAATAAATATAAAACAGCAAATGTTGGCAACACTCAGCAGCTCGGGCTGCTTCCCTCCTCTCCTCCCCTCCCCTTGTACTCTCTCCGGCCTAAAATGTTAAATCTCTGAATTCTAGTTCGGATGAAAGATCATTGACGTCTCCACAAATGCCTCCAGGTGAATGTTTACATCATTTTCTGTTTTAGTTCAGGTAGCACCATTGTTGACCAGTGTATTTATATATGTTGCTGTCATTGAAAAGGTGGATCTGCTTGAAAATATATAGAAGAACATAAACACAATGAAAGAATGCCGATTACGACAATTTAAGACAATTGATAGTTGCGTGTTCTCAGGATGCACATCGTTATTATTCTAAATCATCTGGCATTCTTTGCATGACATGTACAATCACTGGATAATTTGCACATGAACACAAAATAGTTTAATAACCCTCAAATGTCAACTCTTTTGAAAATGAAAACAAGAAATTTTGAATATCAAGTGAACTTTGAATGATTTCCGAACGGCTAAACAAACCCAGAACAAGTTTGAAATGTCATAGTAAATGTGAAAGGTTTCTTTAAAAGGATATATTAATTTCACGTTTTGTATTTTAGTTTGCAATATTTCTTTCTTAAATTTAGAAATATAATGGGCGGAATTTTCCAGCCGTTCGTGCCGGTGGGATTTTGTCCCACTGCAGTGAACGGGGATTTGGTTGAGCGCCAAATTCTCCATCCTCGCTTAGAGTCAGCAGGGCATGAACTGCCAGTAAGGTCGTACCCTTTATTTCACTTTAACACGTTTCCCTAGTTAAACATATTTAATGGCCCTATTGTATCTTAGGTAGGTTAATATCTGTCGCTGGTGAAAATGATGCTGAATTGAAAAGCTCTGTTCAGGTAGGAGGCATAACTATAGGGTTCGTGGTGGGAGATATAGGAAGGATATCAGAGGTAGGTTCTTTACGCAGAGAGTGGTTGGGGTGTGGGATGGACTGCCTGCAGTGATAGTGGAGTCAGACACTTTAGGAACATTTAAGTGGTTATAGGATAGGCACATGGAGCACACCAGGATGATAGGGAGTGGGATAGCTTGATCTTGGTTTCAGATAAAGCTCGGCACAACATCGTGGGCCGAAGGGCCTGTTCTGTGCTGTACTGTTCTATGTTCTATGATCTATGTTCCACACCATCTTTATATTTACACATTATAAAAAAGAGTCACAGACTTTTGCTGACCGCTGATAATATTGGTTATATTTTAAAATGAGCAAAAGAACAAAAGGCCAGTCAGTGCATTAAAATTTCTAGGCATTTGAATCTTGTCTGAGACTTTACAAATTTTCTTTGTTTCAGCCAGAGTGTTCTATACAACCAGTTCTAAACTCTAGATTGACCCCTGGCCAAAGTGTTCCAGTACAACCAGAACACTGACGTCTGATTGGCAATTGAATTGCCCAGCATTGTCCTGTGTATATGAAGCAGGTCAAATTCAAACCTGCCAATTGCTGCAGTAGCCGACTCCCAATCATCAGCAAAGTGATGAAAGTTTCATCAACAGCACTATCAAGTCACACTTACTCAGCAGTAATCTGCTCAAATTGGGTTCTGCCATGAGTACACAGCTCCGTGCCTCATCTCGTCTTCATGCAAACATGGACACTGGAGCTGAAGTCCTGTTACGTTTTGTGAGTAACTGACGTTCACACCTAGGTAGCATTTAACCAAGCAAGATACCAAGGACCCCTAGCAAAACTGAAGTCAAAGTGAATCAGCAGGAAAACTCTCCAATATCATACCATGCATAAATGAATTTAGCTATGGTGGTTTGAAGCAAATCCTCTCCGGCCTAGGACATAGAGCAATTCCTGAAACTATCTCACCATATTCAGCTGCTACACCAATGGATTTTCCATTACCATCAGGTCAGAAGTGGGGTTGTTCAACTCCATTAGCAAACCCTGAGATCAAAGCGGTCCACGCTGACCTGACGCAAAATCTGGACAATATACAGTCTTGGCTTGGTAAGTTGCAAGTAACATTCACACCACACAAGTGCCAGGCAATGAAAATCAGCCACAAGAGTTTATAACCACCTTCCTTCTCCTTAAAAGACATGACCATTGCTGCGACCCCACCATTAACAACCTAGGAGTAATCAATTTCCTGCAACTCAGCTGAATGAGGCACACAAATGTGGTGGCTACAAAGCAGATTGGAAGTGGCTAATACTATATGGCCCATAGTTCATGTCTCAAATCTCCAAAGCCTCTCCAGAATCTACAAGACACAAGTCAAAAATGTGACGGAATACTCTTTATATGCCTAAGTTAATGCAGCTGTAACATCACTCAAGGAGCTCAGCAACATGCACGATAAAGTAATTATTTGATCAACACCCCATCATTCACTCCTTCCATCATCATTATGGTTTCAGTGTGTACAGGATGAACTGCAGCAACTCACCAAAGTTTATGTCACAACGTCTTCTGGGGTGGACTACAGTTGCGCCTTTGTCCTGTCTGGACCACCGTTGTTGTGTTTGTCATGCCTGGACACGTCCCCTGCCGGCTTCTCCCCTTGTCACCTAGTATAAAGGTGGCTGTTTCCTCCCCCTTGTTCAGTTCGGGTCGGTTATCTGTTAGGATATGTTCCGAGTTCTGTAATGAATAAAAGCCTACAGTTGTATTGGCACACAAGTAGTCTTTTGCCTAATTGATAGCGCTTCAATTTTATTCATTACCTTTGACCTTTTGAAGCCTGACAGATTAACCTTGGACCCTCAAGAGCTCGGAGCTTCTGATAGTTTTGACCATTGGCTGGACTGTTTTGAAGCTTTCATCAGCGCCTCTGCGGTTGTCGACTCCGACGGCGATAAGCTCCGCGTGCTCTGCGCCCGGGTAAGCGAGGCAGTCTACTGTATATTCCGGGATGCTACTACATACGTGGACGGTATAGAACTCTTAAAAGGGCAGTTTCGAAAGAGCCCTAACATGGTCTACGCCAGACATCTCTTGGCTACTCGCAGGCAGCAGCCAGGAGAATTGTGCGCCCAATTTCTGCGCGCCCTGTGGGTTCTAGCTAGAGCTTGCGACTGTAAGGCTGTTTCAGCCGCTCAGAACACGGAGGACCTGATCCGGGACGCCTACGTCGCGGGTATTGAGTCTACTTACATTCGGCAGCGCCTGCTTGAACTGGGTAGCCTGGATCTCCAGAAAACGGCCACGATGGCTGAATCCCTAGAAGCTGCCTCCCGCAATCTCGGGGCCTACAATGCACCCCGTTCCATCGACGGTTCCACCGCGGCGGCTGTTCCAGCGGGGCCCAAATGCTACTTCTGCAGCCTAGCCAAGCACCCTCAGCGTCGCTGCCCGGCGAAGGATGCGAGCTGCTCCGGATGCGGTAAACAAGGCCATTTCGTGAAAGTCTGCCGGGCGAAGTCGAGCGCAAAGTCTCGTGGCGCGGCGTGTGTTCCGCGGGCACCGCCATCTTTGATGCAGTCAGTGGCTGCGCGGAAATCGCCACCTTTGATGCAGTCAGTGGCTGCGCGGGAATCGCCATCTTTGATGCAGTCAGTGGCTGCGCGGGAATCGCCACCTTGGGTGCCGTCATCATGGTACGCCGAGTGGGAAACTTCATCCGCGATGTCATCAGACGTGGACGAATATGAATACTCACCGGGTTCGACGGTTGCATCGATTCGTCTGGACCAATCTCAGCCTCACCAACTCTCCAAGTCAATGATGGAGATTAAGGTAAACGACCATGTAGAAAACTGTTTGTTCGACTGCGGGAGCACAGAGAGTTTTATACACCCTCGCACAGTGCGTTGATATGCCCTTCCCGTGCGGTCCTGGAGACGGACAATCTCCATGGCTTTGGATTCTCACTCAGTGGAGGTCCTTGGGTGCTGTGTGGTGACTCTGACGGTACAGGGCACAGTCTATGAGCATTTTCGGCTCCTCGTGTTGCCGCGACTCTGCGCAGCTGTACTGCTAGGGTTAGAATTCCTCACCCATCATAGGAGCATCACTTTGCAGTATGATGGCCCTTATTCCCCGCTCTCTGTCTGCAATGCGCCGTTACTTAAGCGCCCCCCGCGCACCACCTGCAGTCTCTCGACCCTCAAGATTGCCCCCCACCTTATTCGATAATCCTGGATTGCAGGCCTATAGCCACCAAAAGTAGGCGCTATAGTGCAGAAGACCGAGCCTTCATTCAGTCCGAAGTACAACGTTTGCTCAGGGAAGGGATTATTCAGGCCAGCACCAGCCCCGGGAGGGCGCAGGTGGTCGTAGTTAAATCGGGGGAGAAACACCGCATGGTGATCGACTATAGCCAGACCATAAACAGGTATACGCAACTAGATGCGTACCCTCTTCCCCGCATCTCTGATATGGTCAATCGCATCACGCACTATAGGGTTTTCTCCACGATTGATTTTAAATCGGCCTACCACCAGCTCCCTATCCGCTCAGAGGATTGCCCATATACTGCCTTTGAGGCGGATGGTCGCCTCTACCAGTTCCTCCGAGTCCCTTTTGGTGTTACCAATGGGGTCTCAGTTTTCCAGCAGGCCATGGATCAAATGGTGGTCCAGCATGGGCTATGGGCCGCTTTCCCGTATCTGGATAATGTCACCATCTGCGGCCATGACCTGCAGGACCATGATGCCAACTTACAAAAATTCCTCCGTACTGCCACTCTCCTGAATTTGACATATAATAAGGCGGAGTGTGTCTTTCGGACACGCCGCCTCGCTATCCTTGGGTACGTGGTAGAAAATGGTGTCCTTGGTCCTGATCCAGCCCGTATGCATCCCCTTATGCAACTTCCCCTCCCTACTACTCTCAAAGCACTGAGGAGATGCCTGGGCTTCTTCTCCTACTGTGCCCAGTGGGTTCCCCATTACGCGGATAAAGCCCGTCCGCTTCTCAAATCGACTTCTTTTCCCCTGGCGGAGGAGACCCGTCTGGCCTTCGACGACATCAAAGCAGACATCACGAAGGCCGCAATGCATGCTGTGGATGAATCCATCCCATTCCAAGTGGAAAGTGATGCGTCTGATTTTGCCCGCGCCGCCACCCTTAACCAAAGGGGTCATCCGGTAGCCTTTTTTCCCGGACCCTACAGGCCCTGAGATTCGACACTCCTTGGTTGAGAAGGAGGCCCAGGCCATCGTGGAAGCCGTCCGGCACTGGCGCCATTACCTTGCGGGCCAACGGTTCACTTTACTTACGGACCAGCGGTCTGTTGCCTTTCTGTTCAACAGCAGAGGGGCAAGATCAAAAATGATAAGATCTTGCGGTGGAGGATTGAGCTCTCCACCTATAGATATGGTATCATGTACCGGCCTGGGAAGCTCAATGAGCCCCCAGACGCCCTGTCCCGTGGAACATGTGCCAGCGCCCAACTGGTTCAGCTACAGTCCCTCCATAACGACCTCTGTCACCCGGGTGTCACCAGATTTTTCCACTTTGTCAAAACCCGTAACCTGCCCTTCTCCCTCGAGGAAGTCCGGTCGGTTACCAGGCAATGCAGGGTCTGCGCAGAGTGCAAACCGCAGTTCTACCGGCCAGGGGGGGCGCACCTTATAAAGGCCACTCGCGCGTTCGAGCGCCTCAGCATTGATTTTAAAGGCCCCCTCCCTTCCTCTAACCGCAATATTTATTTTCTGAATGTCATCAATGAATATTCGCGTTTCCCTTTTGCCTTCCCCTGCTCGGACATTACCTTGGCCACGGTGATTCGGACCCTGAACACGCTCTTCACCCTGTTCGGTTTTCCATCCTATGTTCATAGCGACCGTGGGTCCTCATTCAGGAGTGACGGGCTGCGGCAATACCTGCTCGCCAAAGGCATTGCCTCCAGCCGCACCACTAGCTATAACCCCAGGGGTAATGGTCAAGTAGAGCGGGAGAACGCAATTGTCTGGAAGGCTGTTCTATTAGCGCTACAGTCTAGGGGCCTTCCTGTCAGCCGTTGGCAAGACGTCCTCCCAGATGCACTACATTCAATTAGGTCACTCTTGTGTAAAACGACCAATACGACCCCTCACGAGCGGATGTTCATTTTCCCCAGAAAGTTCTCCTCGGGTACCTCGCTCCCAGCTTGGCTGATGTACCCTGGGCCCGTTCTGCTTCGGAAGCATGTCCGTACCCATAAGGCAGACCCCTTGGTCGAGAGGGTCCAATTGCTACATGCTAATCCTCAATACGCTTATGTGGCGTATGCTGATGGGTGGGAGGATACTCTGTCCGTGACTTGGCACCCGCAGGTGCCCCTGAGGCCACCATGCCCCTCCGTCCCACTGTCCCAGTCCCTTGTGTTGTGCGCCCAGAGACCGCTATGTCCCTCCCCCCTTCAGTCCCAGTCTCCTATATTGTGCGCCCAGAGCCCACTACGTCCCTTCACCCCCCAGCCCCAGTTCCCTCTGTTCTCCATACACCACTCGGGCCACAGCTCACTCCACTCACCCCTATGTACAGCTCGCTTGAGTCGCCGGTGCTGTTGCCACGCAGTACCCGACTACTGGACGGGACGACGGATGGTTCCACCTCACACCACCTAGTGCCTCCTCTCGACGCTCAGTGCCTGGAGCCTGGGCTGACACCACTCCCTGCTCGGACGACTCTGCAACCTGCACTACGGCAGATCAAGCCACCAGATCGTCTGAACTTGTGACATTGTTTCCGCTTCACCACGTTTTTTTTAAAGGAGGGGTGAATGTGGTGGACTACAGTTGTGCCTTTGTCCTGTCTGGACCACTGTTGTGTTTGTCATGCCTGGACACATCCCCTGCCGACTCCTCCCCTTGTCACTAGTATAAAGGTGGCTGTTTCCTCCCCCTTGTTCAGTTCGGGCCGGTTATCTGTTAGGATATGCTCCTAGTTCTGTAATGAATAAAAGCCTACAGTTGTATTGGCACACAAGTAGTCTTTTGCCTAATTGATAGCGCTTTACCTTCCAAACCTGCAATCTCCACCTACGGGTCAGTAAGTGCTCCGAAATGCAATCACCTCCAAATCACACACTAGTCTGATTGGAACATATACCACTGATCCTTCATCATTGCTGTGTCAAATGTCTTCCTACCTAACAACTTTGTGGGAATATCTTCATCATGTAGACTACAGTGATACGAAAGAGAACACTAGGACAACTAGGAATAGGCAATATATTCACAGCCTTGCCAGTGGAACTCTCATCCCAAAATGTTAAATAGTCATCTATCCTCACAACTGGCTAGTGACAATCTGATTCACACCTTTTGGAAAGCATAACAAAATAGGTTGCATTCTGGGAGGCACAGCAGTTAGCACTGCTGCATCACAGCAGTTAGCACTGCTGCATCACAGCAGTTAGCACTGCTGCATCACAGCAGTTAGCACTGCTGCATCACAGCAGTTAGCACTGCTGCATCACAGCAGTTAGCACTGCTGCATCACAGCAGTTAGCACTGCTGCATCACAGCAGTTAGCACTGCTGCATCACAGCAGTTAGCACTGCTGCATCACAGCAGTTAGCACTGCTGCATCACAGCAGTTAGCACTGCTGCATCACAGCAGTTAGCACGGCTGCATCACAGCAGTTAGCACTGCTGCATCACAGCAGTTAGCACTGCTGCATCACAGCAGTTAGCACTGCTGCATCACAGCAGTTAGCACTGCTGCATCACAGCGCCAGCACTGCTGCATCACAGCGCCAGCACTGCTGCATCACAGCGCCAGCACTGCTGCATCACAGCGCCAGCACTGCTGCATCACAGCGCCAGCACTGCTGCATCACAGCAGTTAGCACTGCTGCATCACAGCACCAGCACTGCTGCATCACAGCAGTTAGCACTGCTGCATCACAGCACCAGCACTGCTGCATCACAGCAGTTAGCACTGCTGCATCACAGCAGTTAGCACTGCTGCATCACAGCGCCAGCACTGCTGCATCACAGCACCAGGGACCCAGGTTCAATTCTGGCCTTGGGTCACTGTCTGTGTGGAGTTTGCACTTTCTCCCTGTGTCTGCGTGGGTTTTCTCTGAGTGCTCTGGTTTCATCCCACAGTCCAAAGATGTGCGGGTTAGGTTGATTGGCCATGCTAAATTGCAACTAATGTCAAGGGGATTAGCAGAGTAAATGTGTGGGATTACAGGAACAAGGCCTGGGTGGGGTTGTGGTCAGTGCAGACTCGATGGGCCGATTGGCCTCCTTCTGCACTGGAGGGATTCTATGATTATAAACACAGTGGTATTTAAAAAATACAAATTTAATCCCATCAATAACACTAAATTGACCTGACAGCCAAATAAGGTATGAAAATCTTTATAACTCATGTTAAAATGCATAGTAATTACACTGATCTTTCAATATTACATGGAAAACATGTGTTTATTTCACCTATTGCCAAATTATTATTTATTGTTTCCTGGTTAGGAAAGAATCCGTGCAAAGAAATATTGTCACAATGAAAGGTAATAAAAATGTTTAACAAGGTACTTCTTTTTACAAATGACAGGTCAAACACAGTTCACAAAGGTTCAGCTCCAAATCCTGGACAGGTTAGGTCTTAGCCCTTCTTAACAATAGGATTCATTAATAAAAAGATGCACACACGCCAAAAAATGCACCCAAACACATTTTCCTCTAAATCAGGGAAACAGCCGATGTAGGAACTGATAACTAAACTACATTCACAGAAAAAATGTTACAATTCAGAAACGTGTTATAATACAGGTCCCCAATGAAGGAAAGATTCTAACCATGTGTGACTATTCAGCAAGGTTCGTTTCCTTGGGATAATTGAGACCCAAGACTTTAGTAAATTTGACAGCTACAACTTTCCTTAGAATTTACAAGATTTCTTTCAGAGCAATTAACAATAATCAAAACCAAATTTGGAGCACAAAAAAGAGACCCGATTACAATTCAGGGGCCACCCCTACACATAAGGAATCAATTATACAACCCAAGTATAAGCCAGACTCGTCCAATTCACTTAACCAGCTTAGCTGAGTTCTATTCATTCAGGGGATTAACGTAAATGTTACTTTAATATTTGAGGAATGGACAGCATGGGTGGCACGTTGGCACAGTGGTTAGCACAGCTGTCTCACAGCGCCACAGGGACCCGGGTTCAATTCCGGCCTCGGGTCACTGTCTGTGTGGAATTTGCACGTTCTCCCCGTGTCTGCGTGGGTTTCCTCCGGGTGCTCTGGTTTCCTCCAACGCGCCAAAGGCGTGCGGGTTAGGTTGATTGGCCATGCTAAATTGGCCCTTAGTGTCAGGGGGATTAGCAGGGGAAATACATTGGGTTACAGGGGCAGAGCCTGGGTGGGATTGTGGTCGGTGCAGACTCGATGAGCTGAATGGCCTCCTTCTGCACTGTAGGGATTCTATGAATATCCTAATTTTTTTTACTGTAAAAATTAACTTTTAAAACTAGATTCTCCATTAGAAATAAGATTTGAATTGCACCTTTTATTTTTTAATAAACTTGTATACATTTTAGAATTTATATTGTCTCACATAGCCTTCAGTGTCAGTAACTCGATAACCCAACTCCATATTCCCTTAGGTGGGAAAGTGCATTACTGAGACATTTTCACCCAGACCCTTAGAGTATCCAGGAAAATTATAAGATGGTTTTAATTTATTAAAAAGCAGGATGCGTTTTAATAATCTCAGCTTATTCTTGTCCTTTGGAGACATATTTCGGTTATAATACATCACAGGTACTGAGGGTGCAAACATTTTGACCCACCCTCCGGGATGTCGAGAGCTTCAAGTTTCTAGGTGCCCAGATCACCAACAACCTGTCCTGGTCCCTCCACGCCAACGCTATAGTTAAGAAAGCCCTTCAACACCACTACTTTCTCAGGAGACTAAGGAAATTTGGCATGTCCGCTACAACTCTCACCAACCTTTACAAGATGCACCATAGAAAGCATTCTTTCTGGTTGTATCACAGCTTGGTACGGCTCCTGCTCTGCCCAAGACTGCAAAAATCTACAAAGGGTCGTGAATGAAGCCCAGTCCGTCACTCAAACCAGCCTTCCATCCATTGACTCTGTCTACACTTCTCGCTGCCTCGGCAAAGCAGTCAGCATAATTAAGGACCCCACGCACCCCAGACATTCTCTCTTCCACCTTCTTCCATTGGGAAAAAGATACAAATGTCTGAGGACATGCACCAACGGACTCAAGAACAGCTCCTTCACAGCTGCCATCAGACTTTTGAATGGACCTACCTTGTATTAAGTTGATCATTCTCTACCACCCCCCCCCCCCGCCCCCCGGCCCCAGCTATGACTGTAACACTACATTCTGCACTCTCTCTTTTCCTTCTCTATGAACGGTATGCTTTGTCTGTAAAGCGCACAAAAAACAATACTTTTCACTCTATGCTAATACATGTGACAATAATAAATCAAATGAAATTCAGATCAAGGTGGGCAAGTCACAGAATTAATCTACCCACCTCATCTGAATGATTTCAGCAGTAGTTGGTGTCCCGCCTGCATTGGTCCCTCCTTCTCTATGGCACAGCTGATGAGCTTTGCACACAGCTGGAGGTGTCAACAATGTTGTTGTAGACCACACAGTGAAGGCAAGCCATTCTTTCTTACAAAACAGGTTGGCTGTTAAAGGACATCTGCACAAAAAGATTGTGGCAGAGGGATTCAATCTGACAGGTACAGTGCTAGAGACATTAGTGATGCAGTTAGGCAAGAGGGGAGATGGCATTTTTCAACTGGGGTGGCACTGTGGCACAGTGGTTAGAACTGCTGCCTCATAGTGCCAGGGACCCGGCTTGGGTCACTGTCTGTGTGGAGTTTGCACGTTCTCCCCGAGTCTGCATGGGTTTCCTCCGGGTGGTCCGATTTCCTCCCAAAGATGTGCTGGTTAGCTTGAATGGCCATGCTAAATTGCCCCTTAATGTCAGGGGGATTAGAAGGGTAAATATGTGGGGTTTGGGGATAGGGTTTGGGCGGGATTGTTGTCGGTGCAGGCTCGATGGGCCAAAAAGCTTCCTTCTGCACTGTAGGGATTCTATGGAGTCAAATAGATGTTCTGCTGACCACATAAGTTAGTATGAATTTCAGTGCTAGTACAATACCAGATATGTAGGCCAAATGTCCAAATGACTGGCAGATTATTGTACTTTACCAACCCATGCTTGTAAGCAGAACTTTGAACATAATGTCTAATTGTAGATGTGATTCTGTGACTGGTCAGCTCATGCCATACAATCCCAAGGGTAGAAATTCATTCTCCATCTTTAAAATTCTACCCCAAGTGTGCTCAGAATTAAAGGAACAACTGTAGAAAGATAAAATAGAAAAGGGCTACAATAAAATTGGCAGACTCTGCTAGGGTTTTTGTTTAGTCAACTTAGAAGTAGGATTCACTTTAAATCAATGGGGAGCAAGTTTACTAGTAATTGTAATGAGATGTTTTAAATACTTTGTAGTTTTAAAGGTACATATAAATATATCTTCTATACATTTTTAGAAATTAAACAAAGAAAGATTGATGCACAGATACAGAGTGCCCCTTTGATACCAAACATATATTAGATACATTCCTTTAAAGCACCAAACTGTTGGAATCACAAGGCCATAAAGGAGACTTAATTGCCTCACCAGGCACCTTAACAGAAACAACTGATACAAGAGTGAGTTTTAATAAAGCTGTCTTCACAGTTTCTAATCAAAACAGAGTCAGAAAGATATTAATGTCACAGCTAACGAAAGAGTTATGGTAGGGGGCTTAGTGGGAACTGACAAGAATTAATGGTAACATAATGATACCCCTTGAAACTCTACGTAGTTAAACAAAGCTCAGTCATGGAATTGATAAGCAATATATACATGTGTTTCATTATGTTGGCAATAAACAAAACTTATCAGGGCTATAATCGGGGAATATCCTGAAGGCAACTTGAGTTGACCACATCCCTTAGAGATTCAGTTAACTTCACTGACAAGACTATAAAATCCTAATGGCTTTTATAGGCCCCCTTTATCAATTAAAGGATGCCCATGTGAGACTGTTTTAGTGAAGATGCTTTGTGAGGCTGCTATCACAAATAGAGACATGTCAGGACAGGCTTAGGGGTTCTCTTTATATATTAACGATCTAGATGACGGGACTGGGAGCATTCTGGCCAAGTTTGCCGATGATACAAAGATAGGTGGAGGGGCAGGTAGTATTGAGGAGGTGGGGAGGCTGCAGAAAGATTTAGACAGTTTAGGAGAGTGGTCCAAGAAGTGGCTGATGAAATTCAACGTGGGCAAGTGCGAGGTCGTACACTTTGGAAAAAAAAAAAGAAAAAAGAATAGAGGCATGGACTATTTTCTAAACGGTGACAAAATTCATAATGCTAAAGTGCAAAGGGACTTGGGAGTCCTAGTCCAGGATTCTCTAAAGGTAAACTTGCAGGTTGAGTCCGTAATTAAGAAAGCAAATGTAATGTTGTCATTTATCTCAAGAGGCTTGGAATACAAAAGCAGGGATGTACTTCTGAGGCTTTATAAAGCACTGGTTAGGCCCCATTTGGAGTACTGTGAGCAATTTTGGGCCCCACACCTCAGGAAGGACATACTGGCACTGGAGCGGGTCCAGCGGAGATTCACACGGATGATCCCAGGAATGGTAGGCCTGACATACGATGAACGTCTGAGGATCGTGGGATTATATTCATTGGAGTTTAGGAGGTTGAGGGGAGATCTGATAGAAACTTACAAGGTAATGAACGGCTTAGATAGGATGGACGTAGGGAAGTTGTTTCCATTAACAGGGGAGACTAGGACGCGGGGGCACAGCCTTAGAATAAAAGGGAGTCACTTTAGAACAGAGATGAGGAGAAATTTCTTCAGCCAGAGAGTGGTGGGTCTGTGGAATTCATTGCCACAGAGGGCTGTGGAGGCCGAGACGTTGAGCGTCTTCAAGACAGAAATTGATAAATTCTTGATTTCTCGAGGAATTAAGGGCTATGGGGAGAGAGCGGGTAAATGGAGTTGAAATCAACCATGATTGAATGGTGGAGTGGACTAGATGGGCCGAATGGCCTTACTTCCGCTCCTATGTCTTATGGTCTTATGGTCTTATCCCACGAGGTATTATAAGATAATGCGGGGGCTGGATAGGGTGGAGGCGGAGAGATTCTTTCCACTTAGTAAGGAAGTTAAAACTAGAGGACACAGCCTCAAAATAAAGGGGGGTCGGTTTAAGACAGAGTTGAGGAGGAACTTCTTCTCCCAGAGGGTGGTGAATCTCTGGAATTCTCTGCCCACTGAGGTGGTGGAGGCTACCTTGCTGAATATGTTTAAAGCGCGGATGGATGGATTCCTGATCGGTAAGGGAATTAAGGGTTATGGGGATCAGGCGGGTAAGTGGTACTGATCCACGTCAGATCAGCCATGATCTTGTTGAATGGCGGGGCAGGCTCGAGGGGCTAGGTGGCCTACTCCTGCTCCTATTTCTTATGTTCTTATTGTCATCTCATAGATCAGGGTGGTTCAGTAATTTTTCTATTGGATCAATATGTAAAGTATGTCATTTGTAACATTTTTGATTGGATTATGTCCAACTGACTATGTGCTGCAGAATTGTATAAACCAGGATGATTTTCTTTGTCCGTTGGAGTGGTATCATGACCCATTGTGCCGAGAACCAAACCCCTTGCTAGCAAGTAAAATAAAGACAATCTGTTGGTTAAGTATCTTATGTTAATGTGTGTTTGTGCTAAAGTCAAACTCGGAAGTCAAGATTTCGAAACAACCAATTTAAGATTATCAGTCACATTCAGAATATGGCTCACTAACACTTGCTAAAGCACATATATTCATAGGCAGGGACCTGCCCTCTGCAAGCAAAAGGTATTTGCCATCTTTGAACTAAATAAAAGCATAGGAGGACACTGTATTTTCTTCCCTATGTCCCTGCCGGTACTCCTGATTTCCACTTGCATGACATTAGTGGCTTGGGAACAGGGTTTGGGATTGCAGCTGATTTCCCTCTGGCCTCTCCATGTTACTTTTGTTTCTTAGGATGCCAACAATGATCTCTATCAAACAGCAGTAATGGCTCTGAAGTTTTCCCATGTCATGAATACTGCTTTTACCTTTAATTTATCTGTACCTGTCAGTCCTAAGGGCCTGTCTCTGCCTTTGTTCCATTGCAGCCTCTCATGTTGGTATAGCTGTGATCCCAGTACACCACCTCCAGCATTTTGTGGCAAGAATACTTCCAGATCCCAACCTACATGGGACCCCTATATAGATAAATGGCCTGTGGTGAACCATTGTTGGTTCCCACCAGGTAGTGCTGAGCCATGGTCTGGCCAGTACTATGAGTCTGTAGATATGTTACTGTTGGGGTTAGGGTTGGGCTGTTCTACCTGTTAATATAGTCCTATGGTACACCCCAGTTGGCTCCGCCTCCTGGGAGAGGTATAAAGGTCACTGCTCTGCCTGGTGACCCTTTAGTCTGGGATCGTATACTGTATATAGTAGCTCTGTTATTGTTGGCAATAAAAGCCTTTATTTCCCGATTACATCACGCCTCTCGTGTGTTATATCACGCATCAATTTTATTGCCAACAAGTAAATTCTTTTTTTTTGAAAAACAAACGACAAAAGAAAACATGGAGTAAATGCTTAAACCCGAACGGCTTACGTTGGACCCACGTGCGGCGGGAGCATCAAACACTTTCGACCACTGGTTGAAGTGTTTCCAGGATTACCTCAACGCCTCCACAGCGGTCCCCGACGACACTGACAGACTCCGGGTCCTCCACGCGAGGGTAAGCGACGCTGTATACTTAGCGATCCGTGGGGCCACCGACTACAAAGGGGCCCTCGAGCTTCTCAAGAAGCGATACAACAAACCGCCGAATGAGATCCATGCTCGATACCTTCTAGCCACTCGACAGCGGCAGCCCGGCGAAACGACGGAACAGTACGCGTGCGAGCTTCAGCAGCTAGCCAGAGCCTGCAACTGCAAGTCAGTGTCGGCAGACCAGTACATGAGCAACCTAGCTCGAGATGCGTTCGTGGCGGGAATCGGCTCGTCATACATCCGCCTTCGGCTGTTGGAGCAAGGTAACCTCGATCTCACTAAAACCATAGAGTTAGCTGACACTCTAGAAACGGCCTCCAAAAGTCTGGCGATGAACCCCGACGACCGCGTGGAGACAGCATGGCAGGGGCAGTCGCAGACTCCACTTCATTCAGCGGGACCGAAAAACTGCGCGATTGCGTTCCCAGCCTCGGACCTGACGACGGCAGCAGCTGCAGGTGGCCCGCGGTGTTACTTCTGTGGGGGGGTGAAACACCCTCGGCAGCGATGTCCAGCTAAAGCGGTGTTGTGCTCCGCCTGCGGCAAGAAGGGGCATTATTCCAAGGTATGCCGGTCCAAACCTCCATCCAAGAACAGCAGTGCGGCGTGTGACTCCCCGGAGCCGGCCTCCTTGTCTTCTGCGTCTTCAAGGTCTTCTACCACATGCGATTCCAGGACGTCGCCATTCCGAACGACGGAGTCGCAAGACACGTGCGACCTGCAGGGGCCGCAGGTTTTGGCGCCATCGTCCACGTGCGACCTATGGGGGCAGCCATTTTGGTCGGCACCGACCGCGAATGACCAGCAGGGGTCGTCATCAACCATCTCAGCTGCCTGCAGTTGCACCCATGAACCAACAGTGG
The DNA here is from genome assembly GCF_964213995.1 of Mustelus asterias. Taxonomy (NCBI): domain Eukaryota; kingdom Metazoa; phylum Chordata; class Chondrichthyes; order Carcharhiniformes; family Triakidae; genus Mustelus; species Mustelus asterias. The sequence continues at coordinate 79,231,891 of NC_135805.1, forward strand.
CGTCGATCATCCTGGACCAGGCCAAGCCTCACAGACTCGACAAGTCCATGATGGACATACAGGTAAACAGACGCCCGATTTATTGTTTGTTTGACAGCGGGAGCACGGAGAGCTTCATTCACCCGGACACCGTGAAGCGGTGTGGTCTCCGGATTCGGACTGTCAAGCAGACAATTTCGATGGCGTCAAGGTCCCGGTCTGTCACCGTGCTAGGGAGCTGCGTGGTCAATCTGACGGTGCAGGGCACGGTTTACGAGAACTTCAGGCTCCTTGTGTTACCGCACCTTTGCGCGCCGATACTCCTAGGACTAGATTTCATGGTCCACTTGAAGAGTGTAACCCTGCAGTACGATGGGCCACTCCCTCCGCTTTCAGTGGGAGACCCACAGCCTCTAAATTGCCCAACGCGCTCCACATGTAGTCTCTCAACGCTTAGGATTACCACACCCTCCCTATTCCAGAATCTCGTGCCAGGCTGCAAGCCCATCGCAACAAAGAGCAGGCGTTACAGCGCTGAGGATCGGATCTTCATTCGATCTAAAGTTCAGCGGCTCCTCAAGGAAGGGATCATCCAACCTAGCGCTAGTCCTTGGAGAGTGCAAGTCGTGGTGGTTAAGAATGGGAACAAACCCCGGATGGTCATAGACTATAGTCAGACCATTAACAGATACACGCAGCTGGATGCGTATCCCCTCCCACGCATATCTGACATGGTCAACCAGATTGCGCAGTACCGGGTGTTCTCCACCATCGACTTAAAATCTGCTTATCACCAGCTCCCCATTCGCCCAGAGGACCGACAATACACGGCCTTTGAGGCGGATGGTCGCCTGTACCATTTTTTAAGGGTTCCTTTTGGTGTCACGAATGGGGTCTCGGTCTTCCAGCGTGCTATGGACCGAATGGTGGACCAGAACGGGCTGCGGGCTACCTTCCTGTACCTGGATAACGTATCATCTGCGGCCATGACCAGCAGGACCACGATGCCAACCTTCTTAGATTCTTACGCACTGCATCTCGCCTGAATCTGACCTAAAACAGGGAGAAGTGTGTATTTTGCACGCGCCGCCTAGCTATCCTCGGTGGTGGAAAACGGGGTCCTTGGCCCTGATCCAGACCGTATGCGTCCTCTCCTCGAACTTCCCCTGCCCACCAGCGTCAAAGCACTGAGAAGATGTTTAGGCTTCTTCTCATGCTATGCACAGTGGGTTCCCAATTACGTGGACAAAGCCCGTCTGCTCATCAAGTCTACCTCTTTTCCCCTAGCAACAGAGGCTCACTTAGCCTTTGCAAGAATAAAAGCCGACATCGCGAAAGCCACGATGCACGCTATCGATGAGTCCATCCCCTTCCAGGTGGAGAGTGATGCATCTGATTTCGCCCTGGCCGCCACACTTAACCAGGTGGGCAGGCCCGTCGCCTTTTTCTCTCGCACCCTCCAAGGCCCTGAAATTCGACATTCGGCGGTGGAAAAGAAGGCCCAGGCCATTGTGGAGGCCGTTCGGCATTGGCGCCATTACTTGGCGGGAAAACGGTTCACTCTACTCACGGACCAGCGGTCCGTGGCGTTCATGTTCAACAACACGTTACGGGGTAAGATCAAGAATGATAAAATCTTGAGGTGGAGAATCGAACTCTCCACCTACAATTATGATATCATGTACTGTCCAGGGGAGCTCAACGAGCCCTCGGATGCCCTGTCGCGTGGAACATGTGCTAGTATGCAGGATAATCGATTGCAGGCTCTCCACAATGACTTCTGCCATCCGGGGGTCACTCGGTTCTTCCGCTTCATAAAGGCCCGGAATCTACCCTACTCGGTGGAGGATGTCAGGTCCATAACCAGAAGCTGCCGGGTATGCGCGGAATGCAAACCGCACTTCTACCGACCTGACAGGGCACACCTCGTTAAGGCCACTCGTCCCTTCGAAAGACTGAGTGTGGATTTTAAGGGCCCCCTTCCCTCGACAGATCGGAACGTGTACTTCCTCAATGTGGTTGATGAGTACTCACGATTCCCTTTTGTCATTCCCTGTTCTGATATGACCGCTGCCACGGTTATCAAGGCATTCCGTGATCTTTTCACCCTGTTCGGTTACCCCTGTTATATCCACAGCGATAGGAGCTCGTCGTTCATGAGCGATGACTTGAGGCAATACCTGCTCTCATATGGGATTGCCTCTAGTAGAACCACGAGCTACAACCCAAGGGGTAACGGACAGGTCGAACGAGAGATGGCTACAGTCTGGAAGGCTGTCTTACTGGCGTTGAGGTCTAAAGGTCTTCCAGTCTCCCGTTGGCAAGAGGTACTCCCTGATGCGCTCCACTCCATACGCTCACTCCTGTGTACGGCAACCAACGCTACTCCTTAGAATCTTAGAAACCCTACAGCACAGAAAGAGGCCATTCGGCCCATCGAGTCTGCACCGACCACAATCCCACCCAGGCCCTACCACCATATCCCTACATATTTACCCACTACTCCCTCTAACCTACGGACACTAAAGGCAATTTTAGCATGGCCAATCAACCTAACCAACACATCTTTGGACAGAATGTTTTCATTCCCTAGGAAGTCTTCCTCTGGGACCTCATTACCGTCTTGGTTGACGTACTCAGGACCTGTCCTCCTGCGGCGGCATGTTAGGACCCGCAAGTCCGACCCTTTGGTTGAACAGGTCCATCTCCTCCACGCCAACCCTCAGTATGCCTACGTGACATATCCTGACGGGCGAGAGGACACGGTCTCGATTTGAGATCTGGCGCCAGCAGGGGGCTTGGGAACCCCTGTCACTCCCACACCTCCTGTTAGGGACCCCCCCAACCATTATTTCCCCTCCTGACACGGCGCGGGCAGTATCGGGACCACCACTTAACCCCCTTACTCCCGTGTACAGTTTGCCTGAGTCCAGGAGATGGTCGCCACTTCAAGGCGTGCCCGAGTTCAGCGGATTGTCACCACCTCGTGGTCTACCGGCCCGTGAGGCACTGGAGGAGTCGCTGGACACCGCCTTGGAGAGAACGTCACCGCGATTGCCTGAACCGGTGTCATCGCCGGTGTTGAGGAGGTCACAGCGACGGTGCGGTCCCCCAAACCGTTTGAACTTATAGACAGAAGAACAATTGTTCTGTGTTTTGTACCCCGCCGGCCTTTGTTTTCAAAGGAGGGGTGAATGTGGTGAACCATTGTTGGTTACCACCAGGAGTGCTGAGCCATGGTCTGGCCAGTACTATGAGTCTATAGATATGTTACTGTTGGGGTTAGGGTTGGGCTGTTCTACCTGTTAATATAGTCCTATGGTACACCCCAGTTGGCTCCGCCACCTGGGAGAGGTATAAAGGTCACTGCTCTGCCTGGTCTGGGATCGTATACTGTATATAGTAGCTCTGTTATTGTTGGCAATAAAAGCCTTTATTTCCCGAGTACATCCAGCCTCTCGTGTGTTGTATCGCGCATCATCGCCCATTGAAGAAAGGAGTCTGAGGCAGGTGGTAGTTCAGCTCTGCTGCTATTTCTCATTCCTTTTGAAGGACAATCCATCCCAGTTACACAATAATACTTAAAATTACCGTAACTAATTCTATTTTGCCTCTGTAAGTCTGTTCATCAGTTATCACCATTTCCCACATTCGCGTATTTCCGTATTAACCAATTTTGGCTCAGTAAAACTATCCAGTCCACATTCGAGATTTCTGTTATGAAGTAGTCACTGATGTTTTTCATGGAATCATAGAATCCTACAGTGCAGAAGGAGGCCATTCGGCCCATCGAGTCTGCACCAACCATAATCCTACCCAGGTCCTATCCCCATAGCCCCATGCATTTACCCTAGCTAGTCCCCCTGACACTAAGGGGCAATTTAGCACGGCCAATCCACCTAACCCGCACATCTTTGGGAGGAAACCGGAGCACCCGAAGGAAACCCACACAGACACGGAGAGAACATCGTGCAGACGTCGCACAGAGAGTGACCCAAGCCGGGAATTGAACCCGGGTCCCTGGCGCTGTGAGGCAGCAGTGCTAATCACTGCCATCGTGCCACCCATGTCTTCATTTCAAATTTTGCCAGTGGGAATCTTCACACCTAGCTTCAGGGACAATGTCTGTAATGTCATTACAGAAAGACTTTAGCCATGAATGGACACAGGTTAATTTACTACCTGCTCCGTCAATCCCTTCCCCATCTAGGAATTTCTGGCAAATTACTATGAACTAATAAGCTTGTGTCTGCCAACACCAGGTTATCACTCGGAAAATCTCAGTGTGCCAATGTACCTGTAAGATTATTGTTTTATGTTGTTAATGTGTTCAATAAAGGCTAAGCATAGACAGGAATGATTTAAATGGTATTCCTAAAAAAAAAACTTATCCCTCAATACTGTTAAGAACACACAAACGTTTGAAATGCAGACTTTTCCACTGAAGGTGGTAATGTGGGACGTAGAGTTGGATATTATATTGAAGCAATGTGCTCCTACAAATGCAAATGTTAATGGTGGGTTTACAACCAAGAACTGGCTTGGCTGAAGGAGGTTTACAGTGTGCTGCGAGATTGCACAGAGCCTCTCACCTCTGCTTGACAATCTGTTTGAGTACTGGGTTGACATGAATAAAAAAAAGACTTGCACTTACGTAGCAACCACAGGATGTCCCAATATGCTTTACAGCTAATTAAGTATTTTTTGACATGTAGTCGCTATTTTAATGTGGGAAATGTAATAACTTATCAGTTAGGAATCCATTCAACAGGAAGAGAAATATAAAAGCAAGTGGTATCAGAGAGATGCCATTTTTCCTTTGGATAGAAAGAAAGACACTTGCTGCCTTTGAGGTTCAGGGGCATAAGTAGGCTTGGAGAGGTCATTTTCATGGGGCCCCATTAAATCCACACATAGTACGTTTTGGACACAGGACAACTGTGTGCTATGTTGTCCATTGTTTCGGGTGTTTATGATGAATGTTTTGCAAGTGAAGTGAATTATCAAACCTATTAACTTTCTCTAGTTGTCCAAATCTGTTTAACGGGGAAAGCATTTATTCAACAGAGGTCTCAAGCAAGTGCTGTATGCCAAACTGTACATGTGACTTCACACATGATAATTTATTGTTTCTGTGAATGAAAAGAATGATCAGTATGTCAGCATTGTTCAAAGCTGAAAAGGATTGACTGAAACTCTTAATCAGTAGAAACAGCCACCCAGTGCCTGAAGCTAAATCCAAAGGCAGCACAGAATACCTTTGTTATCCCTTCATTATATTGTTGTTTGGAATATTGGAACCTGTAGCCTATTTCAGGCCTCTGGAATATCCAGAATGTTTACTTTTTCTTTATGCCTGCACAAATAGATGTTTCTTCCCAACTGTTTAGATTTGTGGGTCTGGAACTGCCTTATTCTGTATCAGCTAGTGAAATAAAGCAGCTAGTTTTAGAAAATTGGATAATAATAAAGAACAAAGAACAAAGAACAGTACAGCACAGGAAACAGGCCCTTCGGCCCTCCAAGCCTGTGCCGCTCCTTGGTCCAACTAGACCAATCGTTTGTATCCCTCCATTCCCAGGCTGCTCATGTGACTATCCAGGTAAGTCTTAAACGATGTCAGCGTGCCTGCCTCCACCACCCTACTTGGCAGCGCATTCCAGGCCCCCACCACCCTCTGCGTAAAAAAAATCTTCAAGTAGCTCCACAGAATCACATATGTTAGGATGCAGAAAGAAGCCATTCAGCCTCTACAGTTAGTGATAGCTGTCAGACTGTACATTCCTGTGACACCAGTTACACCTATTTATTATAGTCTGGTACTACTGGAACGCCTTTGGATGTCAATCTTGCAGTTGCCTTTCAATTTGTTGGCCTACGAGAATCATCATGCTAACTGCTAATGTTTGGGCGTAAATGGTCTGACATAATTATGACACAGTAAGAAGTTTAACAACACCAGGTTAAAGTCCAACAGGTTTATTTGGTAGCAAAAGCCACACCAAATAAACCTGTTGGACTTTAACCTGGTGTTGTTAAACTTCTTACTGTGTTTACTCCAGTCCAACGCCGGCATCTCCACATCATAATTATGACAGACAGGAAGGTGATTCATTTAAACAGCACCACCCATCTGTGGACAGAAAGGTTTTTTGATTTGTTTCCCTCTTTATATACATTTCACCTGTATCCCTTGCCCAAAAGTTTAACCCTGTATCCCCTAGTGTTTGTACCAGCAGCTAATCAGAACAGTTTTTCTTCGGCTCTCTATCTAAGCCTGTCAGAATTTTGTTCACGTCTATCAAATCTTCGCTGAATCATTCATTGCAAAAAGGAGAACAATCCCAGCTTTTCCAAGCTAACCTTGTAGCGGAGATCCTTCATCAATTTTGATAAATCTCTTCCACACCCCCTCAAGTACCCTTACATCTTTCCTAAAGTGTGGTGACCAGAACTGGACACAACACTCTAGTCAGGGTTAAAGGTTCAACAAAACTTGCTTTTGGACTCAATGGCTCTACTAATGAAGCCCCACATGCCCTATCAGGTTCAAAAGTTGATGCACGTCACCTCCAAGTCCCTCTGATCCTGCACACCCTTTAGAACTGTGCTACTAAGTCTTTTTGCCCGTGTCTGTTCCTTCTGCCAAAATGCATCACCTCAAAGTTCTCCGTATTAAATTTTATGTGTTCCTGTCTGCTAGCCTACCTATGTCCTATTGCAGATGACTCATATCATTCTCACTGTCCATCACATCTTTGATCCCCCAAGCTCCACCTGAGATTTGACCCTCAACCCAGAAAAACAACCATTCGCGGTTACCCCAGTCCCCTTCTGATTACAGCATCCCACTCAGGTATCAGCAGCGAATTTTGAAATTCGACTCTTTATTCCAACATCCAAGTGATTTATGTGGAGCAAAAATTTAGTGATCCCAGCATTGACCCTTGGGGAACACTACTGTCTATCATTGTCAGGCTGAAAAACAATGTATTGTTTTCTGTCCTTAAGCCAATTTCTTATCCAATTGGGCACTATCACTCCTATTCCTTAAACCTCAAATTTGTTTACCAGCCTTTTCAGTGGTACTTTATCAAATGTTTTGTTAAAATCCATATATCCACTGCATTCTCTTCGTCAACCTTGTCTATTACTGCATCAAAGTATTCAATTTAATTAGTCAAGCATGATCTACCTTTTACAAATCAGTGTGAGGTATCTCAGTGTGGGGTAAACCTCTCCAAGTGCCTGTTGATTTTCCCCAATTACTGTTTTGAAAACCTTATCCTATGGATAGAAAACTGGTTGGCAGAGAGGAAACAAAGAGTAGGAATTAATGGGTGCTTTTCAAATTGGCAGGCAGTAAGTAGTGGGGTGCCACAGGGATCAGTGCTGGGACCCCAGCTATTCACAATATATATTAATGATTTGGATGAGGGAACAAAATGTAACATCTCAAAGTTTGCAGATGATACCAAGTTGTGTGGGAGGGTGAACTGTGACGAGGATGCACAGATCCTTCAGAATGATCTGGACAGGTTGGGTGAGTGGACTAATCAATGGCAGACGCAGTATAATTTGGATAAATATGAGGTTATTCACTTTGGAAGCAAAAACAAGGCAGATTACTACCTGAATGGCTGTAAATTGGGAGAGGGGAATGTGCAGTGGGACCTAAGTGGCCTTTTACACCAGTCACTGAAGGTAAGCATCCAGGTGCGGCAGGCAGTAAAGAAAGCAAATGGCATTTTGGCCTTCATTGTAAAAAGTTTTGAGTACAGGAGCAGGGATGTGTTGTTGCAACTGTACAGGGCTTTGGTGAGGCTACACCTAGAGTATTGTGTACAGTTTTGGTCTCCTTTTCTGAGGAAGAATGTTCTTGCTCTCGAGGGAGTGCAGCGAAGGTTTACCAGGCTGATTCCGGAGATGGCGGGACTGACGTATGAGGAGAGATCGACTAGGTTAGGATTGTTTTGGCTGGAGTTCAGACAAATGAGGGGGGGATCTCATAGAGACTTATAAAATTTTAACAGGTCTAGACAGGATAGATGCAGGAAGGATATTCCAGACTGTGGGGGAGTCCAGAACCAGGGGTCACAGTCTGAGGATTCAGGGGAGACCATTTAGGATGGAGGTGAGGAGACATTTCTTCACCCAAAGCATGGTGAGCCTGTGGAATTCATTACCACAGGAAGTAGTTGATGCCAAAACACTGAATATATTCAAGAGGTAGCTGGATATAGCACTTGGGGCAAATGGGATCAAAGGTGATGGGTAAAAAGCAGGACTAGGCTATTGAGTTGGATGATCAGCTATGAGCATAATGAATGGGGAGCAGGCTCGAAGGGCCAAATGGCCTCTTCCTGCTCCTATCTTCTATGTTTCTATGTTTCAATCCACTATTGGTGTTATGATGTGGAATGACAGGAACACAATTAAGACACCCGTCACCCATTAATGATCAAACGTTAATCATGCTCATTTTATAAAATGCCTAACATTTAAAAAAAGTTGTGCTACCACCACCAGAAACTCACAAAGCCCAAAAAAGCAACAACCACATTCCTCCTTTCATCTTCAGAAATATCAATAAGGATCAATGCTACAAAAATTACCATTGTTTCAGATGCTTACATTACATGCGAGGTAAATGTATGGGAAACATGAGTAAGAGGCAAGATGTAACAATGTGCACTATTTTAAATTTTGGTCAAAGGGATGTAGTCAGTGTAAAAGTATATCATTTACAACAAATTTATTTTTGAGCAATTGTGCAAATATAGTTGGCCCCTTACTGAAGTTTTTATTGTAAAAAGAACTTACTGAGAAAATCATTGAGCAGTTGCATTCCTGACCCATGCTGAAGACTTGTGTCACTCAGTTTCCACCCATTAAAAGACAAATCAAAGATAATGCATTAGAAGTGCAACTTTCCTTACATGTTCCTGGTATGTGGGAGGTGAGCCAAAGCAAAACTCTGTCCTCCCATTACCAGTAAAAGAACATAAAGATTTTACTGCATGTATTTTATCAATTATTCAAATACCATCAGAGCCTCAGCTGACACATATGAGCCGGTTATACAGGTAAGTTGCCACCCCATGATTTACTGGACGGAAACAGTGGATATAATTTTGAAACTATTCACGTTACCCTTCCATGTAAAACAATATAAATTGAATACTTTAGGCAAAAAGGAATAAAATAAAAACTCATTTAAATATGCAACACATGATATCATTTGAAAATCATTATTTAAGCTCAGATAATTCTGGTTGAGGCTATTGCCAGTCATTTAAAAATAATAGGTGCAGACAGGATTCTTCAAGTTTCATAACATTGTCCATCAGCAAGTAACCACACAGATGCTCCTCTCCACAATTCGGAAGCAGTTCATGAACTGCATAGTCACCATTACTGCAATCTTGCAATGAGAATAATGCAAATGCATAGGTAATGAACATACCATTCGGAATGTGTAATGACCATCCTTCTTGGCAAAGTGCACCGATGATCACCCTAGGATCAAAGGACTGCCCAATAACCACGTTTGGGAACAAAATGCCTGCACTTGTGTCATTGGTCAAGAAAAGCTCAAAAAAGCATGGAAAGCCACCAGGAAGTAAGTTGACTCAAAGACAGCAAGCAAATAAATGCAGAAATATAGCTGCGAATGGGCTATCCTCCACCTTACATCAGTAAGTTTCGGAAGTTAAAACCTTTTACATCCATATTTGATACTGGATTATAAGCAATTTGTCAAGGTAATGCAACATCATTGTAGTTTGTTGTCTGGCCAAGTGGGTTAGGAGGCAAAGGCAAATATTTCCTTCATTCCCGCTGCTCATACTTGATGTTGAAATCAAGGAAATGCTATCTCATCCAGTAAGCCGTATCTGACAAATCAAAATATGTGGTTTCTTGCATGACTGGTACCCAGCAGGAATGCAGTTTGATGGATATCTTGGCTTGTTTATTTCTTGTCAACTCGGCTGTAAATCATCTGACAGAAAAAACAGGACTCTTCACTCAAACCAAGCCTCAAAGTGTATTTCTCTTGCTGATCCTCAGGTGGAAACGTGTGGGCCTAGAATGAACAGCAGCTACAGTGCCGACTATTCCTTTTCTGAACCTTCCATCTATGATTACCAACCCTCCAGCATTGGCCTGGAGTCTCGAGCAATTGAATCAATCTCTAAGACATAGCTTAGTGCAACTCTAGAGAAATATCTTGGGACATTAAGGAATATTTTTCTCATTTATTTTGAACAGTTCTCTTTACCTGGTATAGAAATGTTGAAAATTGGAATGGTGGGGGAGGGAGGGGGAGGGGGGCAGGCGTTGTGTGCATAGGAGGCCTACTTCAAGCAATCCAATTGGGGTCGGTGGGCTGTGCATCACAAGGATGGATGTGGTGGCCAACTATTGGCAGAAGCATGGGGGAGGTCATGCAATGAAATCTCCAGAAATACATTTAATCATAGCTGGCAACCTTATTTCCATCATCTGCTCACAAGTTTGATACACATCTAAAAGCTGTGCCAGCGTGCAGTGCAATACTCTTACCATCCAATGCATACAAGCTGCTCCATGAGCCAGGTGGCTTCACTGCGAAAATTAAAGGCTCAGAAGAAATAGGTGTGGTGAGTGCACGGTTCAGGCAAGGTAAGTGATTATTTTACCTGACCTGGAAGCTAGAGATTATACACAATATATTGTAGAAAGAGGCAGTGATAACTAGGCTCCCAAAAGAAAATGTTGGGCCCCAAAGTTGCATCCAGGAATTTCAGGATTTCAGGAAAGGTCCTGAGCCTTAAATCAAGAATCCATGGAAACCATCATGATAATTGACAGCCTGTCACATTGATGGCCGATTTCTTAAAATCAGAAATGAAGAACAGCAGCTGAAGAATATCTGCACAGCCTCATGAACCCTTCACCAAATCAATGCTAACAACAGATTGTTCCACTCTACAACAGCCCGAAACCTATTTATTGTATTTAAAGGAATGAGATAGAGAATCTGATGAACTGGTGCGGCAACAATAATCTCTTCCTCAATGTCAACAAAATGAAGGAGATTGTCATCGACTTCAGGAAGCACAATGGAGGACATGCCCCTGTCTGCAGGGGACAAAGTAGAAAGAGTCAAGAGCTTCAAGTTTTTAGGCGCTCAGATCACCAACAACCTGTCCTGGTTCCCCCCATGCCGACACTATAATTAAGAAAGCCCAGCAATGCCTCTACTTTCTCAGAAGACTAAGGAAATTTGGCATGTCAGCTACGACTCTCACCAACTTTGACAGATGCAGCATAGAAAGCATTCTTTCTGGTTGTATCACAACTTGGTGTGGCTCCTACTCTGCCCAAGATTGCAAGGAACTACAAAAGATCACAAATGTAACCCAATCCATCACGCAAACCAGCCTCCTATCCATTGATTCTGTCTACACTTCCCACTGCCTCGGCAAAGCAGCCAGCATAATTAAGGACCCCACGCACCCCGGACATTCTCTCTTCCACCTGCTTCCGTTGGGAAAAAGATACAAAAGTCTAAGGTCACGTACCAACCGACTCAAGAACAGCTTCTTCCCTGCTGCTGTCAGACTTTTGAATGGATTTACCTTGCATTAAGTTGATTGTTCTCCACACCTTAGCGATGATTGCAACACTACATTCTGCACTCTCTCGTTTCTTTCTCTGTGAACGGTATGCTTTGTCTGTATAGCACACAAGAATCAATCCTTTTCACTGTATGTTAATATATGTGACAATAATAAATCAAATCAAATGGCAGTCAACAGAAACACCTTCTGAAGTGTCCTTTAACAGAAGTGAAATGCCAGCAATTAGTGGCAGATTGAATCACAAATAGATGGAAGAGATGAAGGTTTGGACTGAGGACAGATAGGCAATGGCTAAAGGAATATAAAACTTGTAGGGGATAAACTCCAAAACAGAATCCTGTGAGTGCACGTCAGATTAGGTTGGAATGTGTTACAGAACTAATGTGAGGACTGGAGATGAGGTTACATTGAATACTTCAGTTTTGTACACAATTTGTTTTCAAATTACAACCAACCAGGAAATGGGCCAATCAAATTTGAGTGTAATATTTTAATAGGGTGACTGATTATTTGGCCTTGAACCGTGAATTCCTGTAACATTCTGACTTACATTTATTTTAATATCACAACATAGTCTATTCCAAATGCATTCATTGATTCAATGCTCCACAATATATCATCCAGTCAGGCAATGTAACAGCAGCCCTGCTGGATATACATCCTGGAACTCCTGTTTCAGAATAATTGCACAATATTACACTCGGCTTTGAAACGATTTAAAGTGTATGATTTTCTCATCTAGTCAGGTTTAGCCCAAATTCACAAGCAAGGAATCTGTCCATCAGGTATATTCATCCGTTAGAGAAGTGGATACTTTCTTTTCTAGAACAGACCAAGAGATTTTGGCCACTGTTGTCTTCCAAGTGTGAGGATAAGAGACGTTTCAAAATGATGAGGAAAGATCATGGAACAGCAGACATAGCAGCCAGTCCACATAGGAGCTAACCATAGAGGAAAGGCAGGCTTCAAAGGGAGTTTAGGAAACTGATTTCAAGGGTGAGAATCTCTGAATTGCTCCCCCAACCACATGCCAGAATAAGGAAGCATAGGAAAGTTAGAAAGCTCAACATATGGTTAAAGGGATGGGGTCAGGAAGAATGCAGACAGAATTGGCATCAGATCAGTATCAGAGCAAAGGGTTACACTTCAACACAAAGGAACCGAAAAAACTGGAAAACTGATAAATGAGATGTTGTTGGAGATGGTCATTTCCTGGCACTTGTGTGGCACGAATGTTAATTGCCACTTGCCAGTCCAAGCCTGGATATTGTCCAGGTCTTGCTTCTTTTGGATATGGACTGCTTCAGTATGTGAGGAGTTGTGAATGCTGCTGAACATCGCGCAGTCATCAGCGAACGTCCCCACTTCTGACTTTATGATGGAAGGGAGGTCATTGATGAAGCAGCTGAAGATGGTTGGGCCTAGGACATTGTTCTGATGAACTCCTGCAGTGATGTTCTGAAACTGAGATGATTGACCTTCAAACACCATAACCATCTTCCTTTTTGCTAGGTATGACTCCAATTAGTTGAGAGTTTTATCTCTGATTCCCATTGGCTCCAGTTTTGCGAGGGCTTTGTGATACCATTCTTAGTCAGTCACTCTCAGCTCACCTCTGGTGTTCAGACCTTATGTTCATCTTTGAATGAAAGTTGTATTCAGGAACTGCGTACCCTGATGGAACTCAAACTGAACATCTATGAGTACATTATTGCTAAGCAAGTGCCACTTGATAACACTGTTGATGACCACTCTGTCATGTTGCTGATGATCGAGAGTAGACTGATGGATTAGTCATTGGCCAGATTGGATTTGTCCTGCTTTTTGTGCGCAGGACATAGCTGGGCAATTTTCCACGGTGCCACGTAGATGTCATGTTATAGCTGTACTTGAACAGCTTGGCTAGGGGTGTGGTAAGTTCTGAAACATAATTCTTCAGGACCATTGCCGGAATATTATCAGGATCTATAGCTTTTTCATATCCAGTGCCTTCAATCGTTTCTTGATATCACGTGGAGTGAATCAAATTCGCTGAAGACTGACATCTGTGATGCTATGGCCCACTGGAGGAGGCTGAGATGGATCATCGATCCACTTGGCACTTCTGGCTGGAGGTTGTTACAAATACTTCAGCCTTATCTTTTGCACTGATGTGCTGGGCTCCTCCATCATTGAGAATGGGGATATTTGTGGAGCCTCCTCCTCCAGTTTGTTGTTTAATTGTCCAAGACTATTCACGGCTAGATGTGGCTAGACTGCCTCAGAGGGAGGGAGGCTGGCTGGAAAATTCTGGCCATAGTTTCTTCAATTCACAGCTGTCACATTTCATTTTTCTTCTGAGACTGACTGGGCCTTTCTATGCAAAGATTATGAAGCGTGCAACATACTAAACATTTTGGAAACCCTAACTATGGTGCCAGTGGTATGCTCTATTATTATCCTTGTTGCAAAGTGTCTATGGTGATCATGACAATATCATGGGTCAGGACATAAAAGGGCAGCCCTGGTCTGGCAACAGTTACGTTGTCACTCATCAGCCACAGCACCCACTTGAAACCCTGGCTGATTTCTTTTTGATTCATTAAAGGGACATGGGCGTCACTGGTTAGGCCAGCATTTATTGCCCATTCCTAGTTGTCCTTGAGAAGGTGATGGTGAGCCACCTTCTTGAACTGCTGCAGTCTATGTGGCGTAAGTATACCCATAGTGTTGTTCGGGATAGAGTTACAGAATTTTGACCCAGTGATGATTTTCCAATGTGTGTATCCTGCTTAGGATCTTGAAATATGAAAATTCAAACCACACTGAAGCCATCAATTATTGTCCTAAATTGCAGCTCACTCCCAATCCATATTGTAACATTCTTTTTTCCTGCCCCTTCTTATGCCAGTTTTTCTTAGCTGTTTCCTAATTCTTAGATAGTGCAGTGCTCGGATACATTAATAATTAAAACTTGTTCAACCTAGAGAGAGGAAATAACATTTAAAGTGAGCTTAGGTTTTGCTTGTTTCCTGAACATTTACCCAATTATAAATTTTTGTCTTTGTGTACACATACCTTCTTTTCTTGTTTTCAAACTTACATGTTCCACTGCTACCCTGCAATGATTTCCTCATTAAATTCAGTTCTTTTGTAGTTTATTTAAGTTTTATAGCAGCTTTAATGCAATGAAATGTTCCAAAGCATTTCAAAGGAGCAATCTAAAATATTAAAAATACACACAGTGCCATATAAGGAGATAATGGGTGGGATTATCCTGAAATCATCCTGAAATCGTGATATCCCACCTGAGGTCAATGGACCTTCCCATTGTCTGCCGCTCGTCCACTCGGATTCCTGTGGTGGGCGGGGCTGCAAAATTCCAGCCATTGGGTCCAATGACCAAAAGCATGTTTGAAGAGGCAGATTTAACGAGTGTCTTAAAGGAGGAAATTGAGATGGAGAGGCCAAGATAAGTAGGGAGGATATTCGAGGATTTAGGGGCAAGGCTACTGAAGGCACAGCCACCGATGCTGGAGTGACTAAAATCTGAGATGTTCGAGCAGGCAGAATTAGAGGAGCAGAGAAATCTCCATGAGTTGTGGGTTTGTCAGAAATAGAGAGGGGCACAGCATGGAATTCTTTGAAAATAAGGAAGAGCATTTTCAAATCAAAGTGCTGCTTGGTCATGAGCTAATGTGGGCCAGCAAACACAGAGGTGATTGATGATTGAGTTTTGATACGAGTTAGGACACAGGCTGCAATATTTTGAATGACCTCAATACCGAGGACAGACATGGGAGATCAGCCAGGAATGCAGTGGAATAGTGAGAAGTCTCACAATACCAGGTTAAAGTCCAACAGGTTATTTGGTACCACAAGCTTTCAGAGCGCTGCCCCTTCATCAGGTGATGAAGGAGGGCTCACCTGATGAAGGAGCAGCGCTCCAAAAGCTTGTGCTACCAAATAAACCTGTTGGACTTTAACCTGGTGTTGAGACTTCTTTCTGTGCTCACCCCAGTCCAACGCCAGCATCTCCACACCATGCACTGGAATAGTCAAGTATTGAGGCAACAAATGTACAAATGATTGTTTTAGCAGCAGGTGAGCTGAGGAAGAGGCAAAGTCAGACAATGTTACCGAGGTAGACGTTGCGATGGCATGAATATGTGGTCAGATGTTCATCTTGGGGTCATTTATGACACCAAGGTTGTGAGCAGGATGAATCAGTCTCAGATAGTTTCAGGGTTGTCATGAAAGTATATTACAACTTCCCCAACCACCTGCAGGCATTTTGAACTTTTGTGTGTTTTTTAAAGAAACACAAGTAAAAGACACTAACTAAAAGATGGCTGATCCTGTGAAAGGACACATTTCTGGAAAATTCCTCTGTGGATTTTATGGACAGACCTTGCTGAGAGGGCACGGAATTTCACACCCGAAAAAGATGTCAAGACCCACTTCAAACAGAGAGACACTTGGAAGGAAAATTTGGAAAATGCAAAAAGCTGACCCAATCTGGGTTTGTGAGGACAATGTTTCACACATCTCAGCCGGAATTCTCCAACTCGCTCTTTAAAGTTGGCGCCCCAAACCCAGTGCAGCCGGGCTTAGCCGGCCTATTGAGGCTCCGCCTCCCTGCATGACGGCTGGGGTTCCCTGGTCCCACTGCAGTCATTCTCCCTGGCAACAGTGGCAGGGCGTATGAGACCAAAGAATCCGCGTCAGACATCCAGAATCACCCAACCTCTGCTGACTTCTCGCTCCGAAGATGTAGAAAGTTCCGAAACAAATGCAGGATATGACTATTTCCCACCTGGGAATGCACAGTGTTGAAAAGCTGGCTGGACACTAGTGAGTGACGGACACTAGTGAGTGACAGACACAGAACAAAAAAAGCAGGAAGGATCTCTCTCTCTCCCTTGCTGGGGGTTGTCTGTCTAGCAGAAAGAAACAGGACAGCCTCTCTTCAGTTAACCCTGCAGAGAGAACCAAGCATCTCTCCCTCTGGAGACAAGCCAACAAGGCTCTCCAATAGATTGGAAAACCAACAAAGGGTGGCTCCAAAGTCTACTGGAATCTTCTAATTTAGCCCACAGAGAAGCAAGGGATTGATTTCTGTATTCTTTTCAAATTTTATTTTTGGAATTTTAACTTCTCATTTCTGACCTTGAATGTGCGTGTGTGACTTTATTATTGTTCCTTGTGTTTTAGTAACTGATAAACTTACACTTTGGCGGAAGAAAGCCTGATTAAACTGGCGTCTTATAAAAATACATTTGGACTGGGAAAATGTATCCACAGGGAAAGAACTTAAAACAAACCTTTGTAGTGACCAACAGAGGAGGCTGGGAAAAAAAGCAGAGCAAGCTTCTTGCTCCCTGTCCGGGAGTGTAACAAAACCAGGGATCTCCTCACATAGTTGGAAGATGATGTGCAGTTGCCGGCGTTGGACTGGGGTAGCACAGTAAGTAGTCTCACAACACCGGGTGCTCCTGATGAAGGAGCAGCGCTCTGAAAGCTCATGCTACCAAATAAACCTGTTGGACTTTAACCTGGTGTTGTGAGACTACTTACTGTAGTTGTACGAGGATAAGGGATGGAGGCCAAAAACAATGCTTTCATTCTCACAAATAGTTAATTGGAGGAAGTTTCTGCTCATCCAGGACTGAATGTTAAATAAACATTTCCTTCGCTTAGCCTCACCCTTTACATCAACATTGCTTCCCACAACTCAACACGCCAATCGAGTGTGAAGGGAGAGAGAGATCCTTCCTGCTTTTGTTGTTCTGTATCTGTCACTAGTCTCCAGCCAGCTTTTCAACACCGTGTATTCCCAGGTGGGAAATAGTCATATCTTGCATTTGTTTCGGGACTTTCTACATCTGATCTTGAGTCCAGACGCTCCACACAGGGTCGCCAGTGGGGGCACAAAATCTGGAAAAAATGGAAATCGCGAATCTACTTGCATTGACTTTTCCAAATGGTTCTGCTCCAGGCATCAGAGCCACAACCAACCCCAGCAGTAAAGTTCCCCAGAAGGGCAAATTTATTTACTTTTGAGATGGCAGTGCAGACTTCATCAAAGTCAACTGAGCTGAACACGAACCTTTCATTATACAATTGTGGAGTTCTGGCAGTGCATCCAAGTTCCTGTTCCACCGGTTTGGGCCTTCAGCTGCCCTCCCCAAGAATGGGTCTCTCACCGAGGGAAGTGATTGTCAATTTGGAGTCTTGAAAGCTGATATGGTACAATCTGCTTTCTGGATGGCCACTCTTGAGATTGTTCATGCATATTCTAACATTCCAAGTTGCAAAATTGAAAGTTTTCTTTCTTTGACCACAAAGACAGTGATTCCCCAGCCCGGAGAAATTGGGACAGCCTATTTTTAGGGCACCATTTCTAGCCTCTCATTTGAGGGGATATCCTGAACAGGACTTCTCAGTCATGGATTCTGCTGTCCAAAAATACCTCTGTCCCAACACAGCTGCCTAACAAACTCCATATATCTGTTAGGGGCCCGGGGGGCGGGGGGGAGGGGGTGCAGATTTTTCACTTGGGTCTCCCAGGTTCACAGCCCTATCCTCATCACCAATGTTCATCGCCACATGATTTAACAAATGGACCCTGGTAATAGCCTGCATGTAGCCTTAACCTGGGAACCTGGGGCTCCATTACGGTCCATGTGATGTATCAGATTTCAATGATGTTTCAAGCTATAATGTTTGAGACCACCTTATCATTGCCGGCTTCTTCCGCATGTGCAGCCGATGAGAATTATAGTCTCCCTTTGGCTAATGTTAAGAACATTTTGCAGCGCATTTTTCTGGCATCTCTCCTTGCCCCCCCACCCACACCCAACCTTGCTGCTATAGATGGCCACGCCAGGAACAAGGAACCCCAACAACATCACTAAAGGGATCATCAGAGCACACAAGCCTTTTCACCACATCAAGATGGCAATCCAAAAAGAAGGAAGCTCATAAATGTACCATCTAAAGGGATGCCAAGCCAGACAGAAAGCCCGAGATTTAACTCTTGGTCTGTTCCATGTTGGTAGGGCTTAGTGTTGGCATTACTGGGATAACAGGGGAAATAATCCAAAACTCCCAGACATGGACATAACTGGATTTGGTTATATTGTTCCACACCTGTCAATAAATGTGTATCCATAAATTAACCCTGCCAACAACCACCGATGAAGAATGCCATCTTCGCAATGTATTGAGAGTTACCTGTACTGCTTGAATTAGTCAGTACTTTCAAAATGGTAAAGGGAGAAAATTGTTGGAGACATCAATAAATCAGAAAGCATAATATTTGTACCTCATTTTAGTGTGGACATTCCCCATGATGAAATTTTAGATAAGATTTGTGATTATAATGCAAGTTAAACCATTTCCTTAACAAATGATTACACATTAAAGGAGTGGCACAGCAGCACAGTGATTAGTACTGCTGCCTCACAGCACCAGGGACCTGGGTTCAATTGCCGGCTTGGGTCACTGTCTGTGTGGAGTCTGCACGTTCTCCCCATGTCTGCATGGGTTTCCTCTAGGACTCCGGTTTCCTCCCACAGTCCAAAAGATGTACTGGTTAGGTGCATTTGGCCATGCTAAATTCTCCCTCAATGTACCCGAACAGGTGCCGGAGTGTGACGACTAGGGGATTTCCACACTAACTTCATTGCAATGTTAATGTAAGCCTACTTGTGACAATAATAAATAAATGAAAACCTTATTCAGATACCAAATCTCAGATTTATCTTTCTGGTTGGCATTTTGGAAAAGATAACAGTTTGGGCTGTGGAGTTGGTGTTTGCTCATCCAGCTATCATTTAGGAATATTGTAAAATGTGCACAGCAGACTTCAGACTGTGGGATAATCTTTTTTTTCATGTGATCGTGTAGCACGTCACCTTTTTCCCTGGAATCTGGATTTATGAAAACAGGTATGAAGACCATACCTGGAATCCAAAACTTGGAGATAACCATGGCTACCCGGAACATTATGCAAAAAAAATTCAAAGATGTTTCGTTAACCAAAGTTATTACCTGAATTAAACTCTTGACCCAAACTGTTTTTACTGAGCGTGGAAGAACAGGAAGAGCAATCAAACAGGAAGAATACATTTAAACTTGGTTGTGCTAAAAGAACATTGATTTTTCTTAGTAACTGATTTTATCTTTCAACCAATCCAGCTGCCCTCAAATCCTTGACACAGTCCCAACACTTGTTTGTTATCGACCATCATTGCCTAATCTTGTAACGTTCCCATCCCAGCCATTTTCTGGTATAAATTACAGAAATTGTACCATTGATAATAACAGTCTCTTGCCTTGTCAGATTTAAAAGAAAAAACATGAATGTTGGAAAAATGTAACCAGCTTCTCCACATTCAATCGGGTGAAGACAGTTAATCGTTTAGATAAACATACTTTGTGATGATTTTGATGATGGTTTGCACCTAAAATATTCAGTTATTTCTCCTCTTTAGATGCCAACTGACCTGCTGTGCAGTTCAGCATTTAGTGGGTCTGAGAATTCTACCTTTAATGTTTTTCTCCAATATCTCAATCTAAAAGTGTAAAACAGCATTTGTTTTACGTATCAAATTTTTCTTTAAAACACAATTTCTGCCAACAACGTGCTGTTATATAAAGCCTTTCATGTAATAAAACCATTCCCTGGGTCTTTCGCAGGAATGTAATCAGCAAAACACATGAAATGAGAATCTGTGGTGGGTTTTTAAGAGTATCAGAACCTCTGCTGCTGCCTCTCACTATGGACACAGCTTTAGGAATGTCTCCTCTGTGTAAAGTGCAGCTACTAAACTGTAGTTATACTGTAGGCTGTGTAGGACTATAACTCAGACTATGTCCACCTCCAAATGTTCATATTCCTACAGGTGAAAAAAAAAATTCTTTCAAAAGGTGATACTTTTTAAGTATTGGCTCAGAGAAAGGGATGAAGTCCACTTCTTTGTAACACTAAAGAGACAAGGCAATGAGCTTTTTAATAGCACATAATAAATTAACAACCTATTTTAGCAGTTTTAAGACAACTATTAATGCCTGACTAGGGTTATTCTCCAAACAGTGTTACAGCCCAACAGTTTGTCTTAGCACATTCGAGATTCACATCAGCACCATCAGTACCAGTCCAAAGTTAAGCTACTACTTTTAGACTCATAGACACCTGAGCTTGCTTTATAGCGACGGGGAAGTCTCAACAGAACTGTAACCATAATAGTGAAAGAACTCTAAAGGAGATATAATTCCTTCAAAATCCTCTATTGTTTTCCTGACACAAAAAGCCTGCA
Source organism: Mustelus asterias (assembly GCF_964213995.1). Classification (NCBI taxonomy): domain Eukaryota; kingdom Metazoa; phylum Chordata; class Chondrichthyes; order Carcharhiniformes; family Triakidae; genus Mustelus; species Mustelus asterias. The sequence continues at coordinate 79,252,799 of NC_135805.1, forward strand.
TATTTTGGAGAGCTTTACCTTTGTGCTATAGGAATGGTAAACTATAGACCGCATTAAGCATTACACACTAAGGGACGCGTAAGACAATGTTCAAGTGGAAATATTTCAGCAATAATTTATGTTTTCTTTTGAAAAGAAGTTCTCGTTTTGAAAAGGGAAACCATTTCCTACCTTTTTCTCCGAGAAAAAAACTGATTCTGGGAAATCGCTGACATCAGCTCTTGCCCGCTGTGGAGATCACTGGAAAGTTTTGAGCCGAGGTTAATATGGTAAAACACTTCCTCCTCGGTTTGCATCGCCGAGAGTGATTTCAGGCACCGCCCACACTGCTGGAGAAATCGATCAGTTCCTTGAACTGGATACCGCGAAGGGAGGTTCTGGGAGGATAGGGTGTACAGGTGTATCCAGGAGTTATGTGCAAAACATAGCCACCACTTCAGGATCGAGGCTTCGGAGTACGAATCGAAGAGAAGGCGCTCTCAAAGGTCGTCAAATTCCCATTCTTTAATACATATTTATGTTTGACAAAGATGCTATTTTATAACGCAAAGACAGCAAAAGAATGTTTTATAGTGAGGCAGTTCAATATAAAGATTTATTTTTTCCTTGAGTGTACTCCCTTGTAGCCTCCACTCCTGCAGCAGGGTAAGACCACTCTCTCAAAATTAATAAGTTAGAAAGCAAAAGAAAAGTAAAAAGCACCTATTTCCCCTCCGCACCGATGCACTAAGGCAGTGGTTCCCAAACTTTTTTCACTGGGCCGCACTTTCGGAATAAAAATTTGCTCGCGCCACACCGAATTTTTTATTGATAAGAAATACATTCAAAAACAAAAAAAAACAACTCCTAGCAGTGCTTGATTCACAACATAGAACACAACTACTTTATAATATGATCATGGGACACCCAGAAAGTATAAAACAATGCTTGTTTAAACCATGTTTAAATGTTTCTTTGATTGTCTTGAATCTTCCCACCACACTTGCCATCCTCTCTCGCCGCACCAGTGTGGCGCGCCGCACCCTTTGGGAACCACTGCTCTAAGGAATCCCTTTCAGAACTTCCCACACAAGCATTTACATGGCAGTTGTCCAGAAGGGTTAACTTCCCCTGGGCAATTGCACTGCACCATGAATCATCCGAAAAAGTGATTTAAATTGTTAACTTCAGATGGTTTCACTAGTGTTATGCTAATAATTACTTAGAAATTGTTAGAAGAAATAAAATCTCTTCTAACTTCTGCATAACTACTTGTTTTCCATTAGTATGTTGCTGGATTTACCGATGAAATCATAGAAATCATAGAAACCCTACAGTGCAGAAGGAGGCCATTCGGCCCATCGAGTCTGCACCGACCACAATCCCACCCAGGCCCTACCCCCCACATATTTACCCGCTAATCCCTCTAATTTACGCATCTCAGGGGCAATTTTAACCTGGCCAATCAACCTAACCCGCACATCTTTGGACTGTGGGAGGAAACCGGAGCACCCGGAGGAAACCCACGCAAACACGAGGAGAATGTGCAAACTCCACACAGACAGTGACCCGAGCCGGGAATCGAACCCGGGACCCTGGAGCTGTGAAGCAGCAGTGCTAACCACTGTGCTACCGTGCCGCCCCAAATGAGGCTCCCAATGAGGCTCCCAAATGAGGCTCCCAAATCTGGAGAAAATGCAGCAGAAGGAAGACAGCAAAGACCTCTTTAGGGTACAGTCTTTCGTTGGTGCAGTCCTCACCTCTTCAGGTTGGAAGGAGAAAGCTAATTAGGGTCTTGCAGCATTTAAATGTTCAGAAACAAAACACTATACCTGAACCTTACAATGGAAGAGTGTATGGAGTGGCTGCATTCCCACAGGAAGACAGTCACTTACATGTGATACCTGTTCAAATGTAAATTGGAACCCAGCACTAGATTATGCACTGACAGTGAAGGACACTTTAATGTTTATAGCACTGGCTCCTTCCAAACACATCTGGAAACATCAGCAGACCCTGTGGTGGTCACAGTCACCCAACAGATCGCTGACGCACTGTTCGTGAAATCATTGTCTCACATGGAAGCTGACAAGCAGGGGGAAAAGAGAAGAGAAAAGGGCGGGCGGGGTGGCAGGTGGGCGGGCGTGAGTGGCGGGGTGGCAGGTGGGCGGGGTGGAGGGGTGCGGAAAGGGGGGCGGGCAGAGGGGTGGCTGGCGGGCGGGCAGGGGGTGGCTGGCTGGCGGCAGGGGGGCGGGTGGAGGGGTGCGGAAAGGGGGGCGGGCAGAGGGGTGCGGGTGGGCGGGGGGGGGCAGGTGGGGGCGGATGGGGGGGAGGGGGCGGGCGGGGGGGAGGGCGGCAGGGGGCGGGCGGAGGGGTGCGGAAAGGGGGGCAGGCAGAGGGGTGCGGGCAGGGGAGTGGGCAGGTGGCAGGGGGGCGGGCGGGGGAGGGGGGGCGGGCGAGGGGGGAGGGGGCCAGCCGGGGGCGTGGGGGGGCGGGGGGGCGGGCGGGGCGGGGGGGCGGGGGGGTGGGCAGGGCAGGGCAGGGGGGCGGGGCGGGTGGGGGGGGGGCGTTGGGGGGGGTGGTGGTGTGTTGCTGGAATTCCTAATGTTGGGGGTCAAGGAAACTCACTCATGATGTTTAAATGTATGGTAATTGGGTTCATGACCTTTCATGACTTTTAAATCAATTTGATGGAATAGCTAAAATCAACCTGAACTTAAGATGACAACTATGTTTAACCAAACTGAGCATTACTTTATTTGATCTGTACCAGAGAGAAAACCATTCTTCTCTGATATTAAGATAGGAAGTGGTCTTAACTGCTGATTTTAAATAACTTTAGTGTCGGGCTTGGAGTAAGATACGTTGACAAGAAAATGTGACTTTATTAATGGCTTCTCTATATCTGGAAGGAAATGTGCATTGTTTGTGATGGAATGTAAATGTCTGCGGTCTCTGACCCATAAAGCAGGGGCTTGGAAAAGTATGATGACGCAAGACGATTTGCATCCGATAGCCATGGTCTCTTTCTGAACTAATTCAATTTACTCATGTTCAGTGAACACAACTTCCTTGGAATGCTAATCAGCATTGAATTCCCACATCATAACCACTTACCTGTGCCAAATTTCAGTCTGGATGCTTAAAATAGCTACACAGAAGTTAGAGGTTTTATTTCTCCTAACAATTTCTAAGTAACTATTAGCATTACACGAATGGAATCATCTGAAGTTAGCAAGTTAAATCACTTTTTTCGGATGATTCACAGTGCACTGCAATTGCCCAGGGGAAGTTAGTCCTTCTGGACAATTGTCATGTATACGATTGCATGTGAAGTTCTGAAAGGGATTCTCCAGTGCATCGGTGCGGAGGGGAAATAGGTGCTTTTTACTTTTCTTTTGCTTTCTGACTTTTTAATTTTGAGAGAGTGGTCTTGCTGTGCTGTAGGAGTGGAGGTGACACGGGAGAGAGCTGATTAGTAATTGGAGGGTAAGTTGTTTCCAATTTAAAGCTCCATTATGGAAAGACAAGAGTTCTAGCTTTTAAAAAAATAAATAACTGGAATAATTTTCTCATTGGCATAAATTTAAGATGTGGCTTTGAACTAAAAGTGTGACTGGGGAGCTCAGTCCCGTGTTTAGCAGGGCCTGCAGCATGTGGGGATTCCGACATACTCCTTGTAGTCTGGACAACAACATGTGCAGAAAGTGTCATTGATATAACCAGTTTGAAAGCTAGGTTTCATAGCCTGAGCATTGGCTGGAGGCACAGCAGTTCATCCACAAGACTGAGAGGCTCATGGACAGCTTGGTTTTAGACGTGGTCACTCTGCAGCTGAAGGAAGTGCAGTCAGAGGGGGAATGGGTGACCTCCAGTCAGAAGAAGGGGGTCAGACAGGTAGTCAGGAAGCCAGTGTGCATTTCACTCAAGAACCGTTTTCCTGTGTTAGAAAAAGTAGAAGTGACAGTTCCTCTGGGGAGTACAGCCAGAGCAAAGTTCACATCACTGTGAGTGGCTCAACTGCACAAGGGGAGAGGAGTAAGAGTGAAGATCAATAGTTGTCAGAGACTCAATAGTGAGGGGTGCAGATAAGCATTCCTGCAACCGCAGACATGACTCCAGAATGGTGTATTGCCTTCCTGGTGCCAGGGTTAAGAATGTCCCTGAACAGCTACACGATATTCTGAAGGGGGAGGTGAACAGTCAGAGGTCATGGTTCACAATGATAGCAATGACAAAGGTAGAAAGAGGGATGAGGTCCTGCAGCACGATTTACGGAGCTAGGTAGCAGATTGAAAAGTAGGACCGCAAAGGTTGTAATCTTTGGAAGGAACAAAATTTTTCGATGATACAAAGACTGGTGGAAGGGCAGGTTGTGATGAGGACATTGTGATTCTGCAATGGGATAGAAATAGATTGGCAAATAGAGTTTAATGTGGGGAAGTGTGAGGTCATGCAGTTTGTGAGGAGGAATCAAAAGGCAGATTATTATCTAAATGGGGAGAGACTGCAGGTACAGAGGGATTAAGGTGTTCTAGTGCATGAATCACAAAAAGCTAGCAGGCAGGTCAACAAGTAGTTAAGGAGACAAATGGCATTTCACCTCTATTGCAAAGGCTGGAGTTCAAAATATGGAGGTTTTGTTGCAATTGAACAGGGTGTTGATGAGGCCTCAACTAGAATACTGTTGATGCGCGATTAATTCACTCGAGAGGCTAGGACGTACCCGGGAATAAAGGCTTTTATTCACAACAAGAATAGAGCACACTGCTTAACAATACTATCCCAGACTAAGGGTTACTAGGAAGTAGCAGTGACCTTTATACTCCTGTAAGAAGGCAGAGCCAAACGGAGTGTACCATAGAACAATACTAACAGGTGGAACACCCCAACCCTAACCCCAACAGTAACAAGAGTAACATATGTACAACTACCCATAGTGGTAACCATCTATGGTTCACCACATTCACCCCTCCTTTAAAAACAAAGGCCGGTGGGGTAAGGAGACAATACGAACTGTCCATATGTTCACAAGTTCAGCCGTATCGGAGGGCCGCACCGTCTCTGCGACCTCCGCAGCACTGGCTCCAGTGCCGGTTCTGGTGACCGTGGTGATGACCCTCTCTCCGAGGTGGTGTCCAGTGACTCCTCCAGTTCCTCACACGCCTGTGGACCTCGAGGTGGCGACAATCTCCTGGACTCAGGCAAGCTGTACACGGGAGTAAGAGGATTAAGTTGAGGTCCCTTTGCTACCCGCGCCGTGTCAGGAGGGGAGAGAATGGGCAAAGGAATCCTAACCAGGGGTGCGGGAGTGACGGGGGTTTCCAGGTCCCCTGCAGGCGCCAGATCTCTGATAGAGACCGTGTCCTCTCGCCCGTCAGGATATGCCACATAGGCATATTGAGGGTTGGCGTGGAGGAGGTGGACCTGTTCAACCAAAGGGTCGGACTTGCGGGCCCTAACATGCCGCCGCAGGAGGACAGGTCCTGAGTACGTCAACCAAGACGGCAGTGAGGTCCCAGAGGAAGACTTCCTAGGGAAGGGAAACATCCGCTCATGTGGGGTAGCGTTGGTTGCCGTACACAGGAGGGACTGGATTGAATGGAGCGCATCAGAAAGTACCTCTTGCCAACGGGAGATTGGAAGACCCCTAGACCTTAACGCCAGTAAAACAGCCTTCCAGACTGTAGCGTTTTCTCTCTCGACCTGTCCGTTACCCCTGGGGTTATAACACGTAGTCCTACTTGAGGCAATTCCTTTAGAGAGCAGGTATTGCCTCAAGTCGTCGCTCATAAACGACGAACCCCTATCACTGTGGATATAACTGGGGTGGCCGAACAGGGTAAAAAGACTCCGCAGGGCTTTGATGACCGTGGCAGAGGACATGTCAGAACAGGGGATGGCAAAGGGGAATCGGGAGTATTCGTCAACCACGTTGAGGAAATACACATTCCGATCTGTCGAAGGAAGGGGGCCCTTGAAGTCGACACTCAGTCGTTCAAAAGGGCGAGTGGCCTTCATGAGGTGTGCCCTCTCAGGCCGGTAGAAGTGCGGCTTGCACTCTGCACATACCTGGCAGCTTCGAGTTATCGACCTGACATCCTCTATAGAGTAGGGCAGATTCCGAGCCTTTACAAAATGGAAAAGCCGAGTGATCCCCGGATGGCAGAGATCATTCTGGAGGGCCTGTAACCGGTCCTCCTGCACACTGGCACATGTTCCACACAACAGGGCATCTGAGGGCTCATTGAGCTTCCCCGGACAGTACATGATATCATAGTTGTAGGTGGAGAGTTCGATTCTCAACCTCAAGATTTTATCATTCTTAATTTTTCCCTTTAACGTGTTGTTGAACATGAAGGCCACGGACCGCTGGTCCGTGAGCAGGGTAAACCGTTTGCCAGCCAAATAATGGCGCCAATGCCGTACGGCCTCCACAATGGCCTGAGCCTCTTTCTCCACAGAGGAGTGCCGAATTTCAGGGCCTTGGAGGGTGCGAGAGAAAAAGGCGACGGACCTGCCCGCCTGGTTAAGTGTGGCGGCCAGGGCGAAATCAGATGCATCACTCTCCACCTGAAAGGGGATGGACTCATCGACAGCGTGCATCGTGGCTTTCGCGATGTCGGCTTTTATCCCTTCAAAGGCTAGGCGAGCCTCTGCTGTCAGGGGAAAAGAGGTAGATTTTATGAGCGGACGGGCTTTGTCCGCGTAATTGGGAACCCACTGTGCATAGTACGAGAAGAAGCCTAAGCATCTTCTCAGTGCTTTGATGCTAGTGGGTAGGGGAAGTTCAAGGAGGGGACGCATACAGTCTGGATCGGGGCCGATGACCCCGTTTTCCACCAGGTACCCGAGGATTGCTAGGCGGTGCTTGCTGAATACGCACTTCTCCTTGTTATAGGTCAGGTTCAGGAGAGTCGCAGTGCGTAAAAACTTCTGGAGGTTGGCGTCGTGGTCCTGCTGGTCATGGCCGCAGATAGTGACATTGTCCAGGTACGGGAAGGTAGCCCGTAGCCCGTTTTGGTCCACCATTCGGTCCATCTCACGCTGGAAGACCGAGACCCCATTTGTGACGCCGAAAGGGACTCTTAAAAAGTGGTAGAGACGGCCATCCGCCTCAAAGGCCGTGTATTTGCGGTCCTCAGGGTGAATGGGGAGCTGTTGGTAGGCTGACTTCAAGTCGATGGTGGAGAACACCCGTTACTGCGCAATCTGGTTGACCATGTTAGATATGCGCGGGAGAGGGCACGCGTCCAGCTGCGTGTACCTATTAATGGTCTGACTATAGTCTATGACCATCCGGGGCTTGTCTCCAGTCTTGACCACCACGACTTGTGCTCTCCATGGGCTAGTGCTAGGTTGAATGACCCCTTCCCTGAGGAGCCGCTGAACCTCAGATCGAATAAAGATCTGATCCTCAGCGTTGTAATGCCTGCTCTTAGTCGCGATGGGCTTGCAGCCTGGCACGAGATTTTCGAATAGGGAAGACGGGGTAATTTTGAGTGTCGAGAGACTGCATGTGGAGCGCGCTGGACAATTTGGAGGCTGCTGTTCTCCCACTGAAAGTGGAGGGAGTGGCCCATCGTACTGCAGGGTCACACTCTTCATTCAGGTGGACCATAAAGTCTAGCCCCAGGAGTACCGGAGCGCAAAGGTGCGGTAACACGAGGAGCCTGAAGTTCTCGTAAACTGTGCCCCGCACCGTTAAGGTTACCACACAGCTCCCAAGAACGATAACAGATCGGGACCCCGATGCCATGGAGATTGTCTGCCTGACAGTTTGCACCACGGAGAGTGCACCATTTCATTGTATCCAGATGGATGAAGCTCTCCGTGCTCCCGCTGTCAAACAGGCAATGCGTCAGGTGCCCGTTTACCTCTATGTCCATCATGGACTTGTCGAGTCTGTGAGGCTTGGCCTGGTCCAGGATGATTGACGCCACTGTTGGATCCCGAGTGTAACTGCAGGCAGCTGAGATAGCCGACGACGAGGACCCCTGCTGGTCTTCTGCGGCCGGTGTCGACCAAAATGGCTGCGCCCACGAATTGCACGTGGTCGATGATGTTGAAAACGGCGGCACCTGCAGGTCGCACGTGGCTTGCATCGTTGTCATAGGAAATGGTGGCGCCCATGAATCGCACGTGGCTGAAGACATCGACGAGGCCGGAGACGAGGAGATTGATCCTGGGCAGTCACACACAGCACTGCTGGGCTTGGAAGGGGTCTTTGCTCGGCACACTTTTGCATAGTGCCCTTTCTTCCCACAGGCGGAGCAAAACACCGTCCTGGCTGGACATCTCAGACGAGGGTGCTTCGCCAATCCGCAGAAATAGCCCCGTGGGCCTCCAGGAGCTGCCGCAGCCGTCAGGTCTGAAGTTGAGAGCATTATCGCGCAGTTCCGAGGAGCCACCGGGTACAGTTGAGACAGTGGCTGTACTTGCCACGATGTTCCCACGTGGTCGGTGGGGTAGGTTTCAAGACTTCTGGAGGCCGTTTCCATTGCATCGGCCAATTCTACCGTCTTAGCCAGGTCCAAGTTACCCTGCTCTAGCAGCCGCAGGCGAATATAGGATGAGCCGATTCCCGCCATGAACGCATCTCGGATAAGATCGTTGGTGTATTGAGTAGCCGACACCTCCTTGCAATTGCAGGCTCTGGCTAGCTGTTGAAGTTCACGCAGGTACTGTCCCGTAGTTTCGCAGGGCAGCCGCCGTCGAGTGGCTAATCGGTGATGAGCATGAATTTCGTTCGGCTGTTTATGGTACAGCTTCTTGAGTAATTCGATGGCCTCTTTGTAATTTGGGAATCACGGATTGTTGCATACACAGTGTCGCTCACCCTTGCGTGGAGGACCCGCAATCTGTCGGCGTCGGACTGGACTGCTGTCGAGGCGTCGATGTAATCCTCGAAACACTTCAACCAATGGTCGAAAGTATTCGACGCTCCAGCGGCACGCGGATCCAAGGTTAGCCGATCGGGTTTCAGCATCTGCTACATTTTTCTTCGTACAAGATTTTCGGTATTTTGTTGTGAATAAAATTGATGCGCGATTAATTCACTCGGGAGGCTAGGACGTACAAGGGAATAAAGGCTTTTATTCACAACAAGAATAGAGCATACTGCTTAACAATACTATCCCAGACTAAGGGCTACTAGGAAGTAGCAGTGACCTTTATACTCCTGTAAGAAGGCGGAGCCAAACGGAGTGTACCACAGAACAATGCTAACAGGTGGAACACCCCAACCCTAACCCCAACAGTAACAAGAGTAACATATGTACAAGTACCCATAGTGATAACCATCTATGGTTCAGTACCCATAGTGGTAACCATCTATGGTTCACCACAACTGTGTACAGTTTAGTTCCCTTTACTTTCAAAAGGATATAGTAACATTGGAGGCCGTCCAAAGAAGATTCACCAGACTAATTCCTGGAATGAGAGGGTTGCCCTATTAAGGGAGACAAAATAGTCTGGGTCTGTATTCCTTGGAGTTTAGAAGAATGAGAGGTAACCTTATTCAAACATATAAGATCCTGAGGGGATTTGGCAGGGTAGATGGTGACATATTTTCACTAGTGGGAGAGTCTCGAACAAGGTAACATAGCTACAAGATAAAGAGCCAGTCATTTAAAACTGAGGTATGTAGAAATTTCTTCTCATTGAGGGTGGTGAATCTCTGGAATTCTCTTCCCCAAAGGGTAGTGGAGGCTGAATCATTAGAAGTATTTAAAGTGGAGGTGGATAAATATTTGATAGATCAAGGAATAGAGGGTATGGGGAAGTGGCACAGAAAAGGAGTTGAGCACGACCTAGATCAGCCATGATCGTATTGAATGGTAGAGCAGGCTTGAAGGGCCTGATGGCCTACTCCTGCTTCTATTTCTTTGATTTGATTTATTATTGTCACATGTATTAGCATACACTGAAAAGTGTTGTTTCTTGCTCGCTAAACAGACAAAACACACCGTCCATAGAGGAGGAAAGGAGAGAGTGCAGAATGTAATGTTACAGTCATAGCTAGGGTGTAGAGAAAGATCAACTTAATGCAAGGTAAGTGCAGTTGATGTAGTTTTCATTAAGGTAAGATTAATTAGTTAATCTTCAGTAAGGCTTTTGATAAGATCCCAGGCAGGAGACTGTTCAAGAAAGGCCCTTGGGATCCAGGGCAATTTGGGAAATTGGATTCATAATTGGCTTAGTGACAGGAGGCAGGGGTGATGGTCAAAGATTGTTTTTGTGACTATCTGTCCAGTGGTGAAGCTCAGGGATTGGTGCTGGATCCTTTACTGCTTGTAGTGTACATTAATGATCTGGATGTGAATGTGGGGGGTGTGATCAGTAAGTTCACAGTAAGAATGGCATACCGGATACTTGCCTTTACTAGCCAAGGCATAGAATATAAACTGATAGCCAAGTTCCGCACACATGCAGACGGCCTCAACCAGGATATTGGGTTCATGTCACACTATTTGTAACGCCCACAGTTGCGTGGACCTGCAGAGTTTCACTGGCTGTCTTGTCTGGAGACAATACACATCTTTTTAGCCTGTCTTGATGCTCTCTCCACTCCCATTGTTTTGTTTCTTAAAGACTTGATTAGTTGTAAGTATTCGCATTCCAACCATTATTCATGTAAATTGAGTCTGTGTCTTTATAAACTCTGTTTGTGAACAGAATTCCCACTCACCTGAAGAAGGGGCTTAGAGCTTCGAAAGCTTGTGTGGCTTTTGCTACCAAATAAACCTGTTGGACTTTAACCTGGTGTTGTTAAACTTCTTACATAGAATATAAAAGCAGGGAGGTTATGATGGAGCTGTATAAAAGACTCATTAAGCCATAGTTAGAGTACTGTGTGCAGTTTTGTTCACCAAACTGTAGGAAGGATGTGATTGCACTAGAAAGGGTGCAGGGGAAATTCACCAGGATGTTGCCTGGGCTGGAACTTTCTGGCTGAAGAAAGGCTGGATAGGTGGGGTTATTTTTTTTTAGAGAAGAGAAGGCTGAGGGGGGACCTCATCGAGGTGCACAAAATTATGAGGGATATAGATAGGGTAGATAGAAATAAACTTTTCCCCTTTTGTAGAGGGGTCAAGAACCAGGGGGCTTGGAGTCAAGATAAGAAGCAGAGAGTTAGAGAGAATGTGAAGAAACACGTTTTCACCCAGAGGGTGATAGGAGTCTGGAACCACTGCTCTATGATCACAGAGCTGATTCTCAGTCTGTGCTGAGTTAGCTGATTTCAACAGGGTAACAACTGGGATCTTACAGCTGATCTCAGAATTCTTGGATAAGACAGAGGGGAAAGAAAAGAAAGGAAGTTTGGGTTTCATGGTAACCTGTGATCCTTGTTGGAAAGTTTGTGCCAAGTGGATATCAGATGAGAATCTGGCTCTATGTTATTACACTCTTGTGTTTAGCAGCCGACACACTGTCTGGAATATAATCAAGCACAGCAATTTGGACAAGGAGCAGAGTGGCCCGGAAGTTGTGATTTTCATTCCAGGGTGGCAGGATTCCCTGGGAGTCAGGTCAAGTGACTCAGCTTTGGATGTGTGCTGGGTAGAAGATCTACCTCCATGCACCAGTGCTGTATTGAAGTTTTAAAAATCTACATAAAACAGACCGCCAATCCTCACTTCTCACACCCATGCCAAACATGCCCCCCCTTCCCACCCTCTAATTATTCATACCTCCATGCCAATCTATGTCTCTGTGCCCACTTCCCATAGCCCCTGTAACCTCCGTGCCAACCTATGTCCCTCTTTCTGCCCAATAAACTTCATACCCTCCATGTCAATTTATTATGCCCCTCTGCCAATTGCCATGCCACGGGCAGCACGGTAGCACAGTGGTTAGCACTGCTGCTTCACAGCTCCAGGGTCCCGGGTTCGATTCCCGGCTCGGGTCACTGTCTGTGTGGAGTTTGCACATTCTCCTCGTGTCTGCGTGGGTTTCCTCCGGGGTGCTCCGGTTTCCTCCCACAGTCCAAAGATGTGCGGGTTAGGTTGATTGGCCAGGTTAAAAAAATTGCCCCTTAGAGTCCTGAGATGCGTAGGTTAGAGGGATTAGCGGGTAAATATGTGGGGATAGGGCCTGGGTGGGATTGTGGTCGGTGCAGACTCGATGGGCCGAATGGCCTCCTTCTGCACTGTAGGGTTTCTATGGCTCTTTATGTCCCATGCCAATTTAGTGTTGACTCATGCCTACCCATAATCCCTGATAGACACCTTTTGCCGTTCTACCTACCATGCCAACTCACCCAGTATTCAAGGTGGAGAGACCTCTGGAGACTGCAGATATGAAATAAAATAGAGTTTTAAGTGTCTCTTACAGACTTCACTACATTGGAAAAATCACTTTCATTTATAAAAACCCTTTGACTCAAGCAATATTCCTTCAACTACATAATCCTTTATAATAACAATTTATTCAAGTGCGTAATCCCTTATAATGACAAGCATTGGAATTCATAGTCCAAGTTCAAAGAATCTATAGCCTGTCAATTAAAGTGTGAAATGGCACATATTTTGCGGTGACACTTAATGGTTGTGAAATCAGTCATGCAACAATAATCCAGTAGCAAGAGGTCAGGTCAATTATCCTCACTGATTTAAAAACACTGTGGCCACTTGTATTGCTTTCATTACTGTCCCAGCTGAGACTAACAGCAGCAGTATAAGCTAGAAAACAAATGTGGGACTTTCCTTCTCGGCACGTTATTCAGCATCTTAAATAACCTCCAGGAAACTATGACTGCAACCAACTACAGTATTAAAAATGACTTGTATTTATATGACCATGACCTCAGGACACCCTAAAATATTTCACAACCAGCTGAGTACTTTTGAAATGTAATGCAAGAAATACAGATCAAGAAAATCAATGGTCCCAGTACCAATCCCTGGGGAACCCCACTATAAAACTCCTGCCAACTGAAAAAAGAAATTTTCATCACTACTCTCCTTTTCCTGTCATTCAGCCAACTTTGTATCCATATTGCCACTGCTTCTTTTAATTTCACAGGCTTTAACTTTGGTGACAAACCTCTATTGTAGCACTAACATTCTTTGTATGTCATGTACACTATGGGGTGATTTTAAGTCTGTGATAGTGATCCACTAGATTGCCGTCATGGGCATAAAATCCAAAGAGAATCGCCCCAATGCCTGCAAAGGGTCGTCTGATACCTATGAAGGGAGGGGGGCTGCCCTGATGCTGTTGTTGTGGGGGTGGGAGGAAGGGAGAGAGCCCCATTGCTTCTGCTGCTGTAGGGTGGTTAGCCCCTAATTCTTGCAAGAGGGTCTAATGTTTACATTGCCGGGGAGGGGACTGGGGGCCATTCAGTCTTTTAAGGATGATGCCCCCCTGTGGAGCCGGCCTTGCTGGCTGCATTAGGCCCTGCTCCATCAGAGTGATGGTGTAAGCCCTGCCTACTGTTTTTTTTACTCAGAGAAGCTCAAGCTCTGGAGTGAAAACTGGGCTGTGCAGCAGGAGAGCTACACGGCGGTTTTCAGTCTGAGCCTGACACTTTGAAAACATACATGCACTGCATTACCCTCATCAATCCTTTCTGTTACCTCATCAAAAAACGCACTCCAGTTAGTTTAACATGAATTGCCCTTAACGTAACAAATTGTGGGGAGCAGTGGTATAGTCACTAGACCAGAGACCCAGGATAAGATCTGGGGACGAGGGTTCAAATCCAACTATGGCAGCTGGTGGAATTTAAATTCAAATAATAATCAGGATTTGGAAAGCCAAGCTTCATAGGGGGCCGTGGATTGATTGTTGTAAAAACCCATCTGGTTCACTAATGTCCTTTAGGGAAAGAAATCTGCCATGCTTACCTGGTCGGGCCTATGTGTGACTCCGGGGCAGGTTTTTCCGGTCACGCTTGCCCCAAAACCAGAAAACCCTGCCTGAGGTCAACGGACCTTTCCATGGTCTGCTCCTCCATGGCGGGCGGAACAGGAAAGTCCACCTCCAGGTTTTCACAGCATCTTCATTATCACAGTATCTTCATTGCAGTGTGAATGTAAGCCTACTTCTGACTAATAAATAAATAAAATAAAAAAGATCTCTCACATGCTTTCTGAAATGGAGGGAAGTTGGGGACAAGCAATTAATGCTGGCACAGTTAGCAATGCTCATCTCCCGCAAATAATTTTTAAAACACTAAATAATCTCTTTTGCCTAAGCCACTGCCAATTTTGTCACAAATTATAATTTGTAAAGGCTTTCCAAACACTGCATTTAAATTCACTGCCCTGTAATTGCTGGGTTTACCAGTAAACCTTTTTTAAGCACCTTTCATAACTACAGAGCATTCAAAAGCAATTAATGCTAACTAATTGCTTTGAAGTGTAGTCACTGCTGTAACGTAGGAATGTGCAGTGCAAGGTCACACTAACAGCAATGAGATAGATCATCACCCTACCAATACATTTGACAGGATTAAAGGTAAGGGATGGGATTCTCCCAAAAAATTCGAAGTGTCGAATTCGCGTAAAAACTGAAGTAAATCCCACTGGTTTTTTTTCAGCGAGATTTTCAAAATGAATCTCCCACACACCGTGCACTGCAGAGTGCAGCGGCATGAATCTCGTTAAAAATCTGTGGGCGGGGCCAATTCCCACTGCAGAGGCCGGCAGTATAGTGCTGAGCAGGCCACTGGGCATGCATCAACTTTCAGCGCCGAGATCGGCGCTTGCGCAGTAGCCCCACATTGCCAGCCTCCCAGTTGCTGGCCAGCCCCAAAATGCCCAACGCCTCCCCAATGATTCTCCCCATGGACTGATCACTGGCTTCCCGGAATATCCGGGCTAGCCCCTCATCCCCCTCACTCTGATGATGGCTAGCTCCGATCGCTGGCCTCCCTCCCTTTGTCACCAAGCCCAAGTGCAGTGTGGCAGCAGGATCCCCCCATCTCCACCGATATACCCCCCTGAGTTCCCGCCCATATAGGCCCTGTCTCCTCTGGCCCCACCCCCTTGGAACTGCTTGATATCCAGCAGGCAGTGCCATGGTGCCCTCTGGGCATTGTTACTTTGGCAATCCCAACCTGGCAATGCCCAGGTGGCACCCCACCATCCCTCCCCCCCCCCCCCCCCCCGACCTCCTGGGGGGGCCTCCATGGCCCCTCTTCACTTCAGCAGGGTTGGGCTGCCAGCTCCCCAATAGTGGGGAGCTATTGTAAACTCTGCTGGAATGAAACACTCCTGGCCTGGGGAGGCGGGGGGGGGGGGGGGATTTTTCTCAGTTACTTCATTGCAGTGTTAATGTCAGCTGACTTGTGACACAAATAAAATAAACTTAAACTTTATTACATTTCTGAGCCTCAATTTTAGAGAGGTTTTCCAAGCCGAGAAAAGGGTATCAGGAATATTCACTGGAATAACACAAGAATTAAGTTAGTTTTGTTCTCTTCTATATAAAAAAAACATACTTTTCTTTCCTCTCATAAGAATAAAGAAGATGAAGGCAGAATCCATTCAAAGTTTACAACATTTTAAAAGGTTTCTAGAGGATAAAGAGTGAAAGATTGTTTCCTCTGGTGGATGGATTGGTAATATGGACATAAATTCAGGATTATCACTGGAAAAACACAAGGATGAGTTAGAAAAGAGTTGTTAAAACATGGAAGAGTTTACCACAGATGGCTTTTGAGCTTAATGATGGATAAATGGGAATTTATCACTTTAATATCATCATTGAAAAATCACCACCAGAATACAGTAATTATAGAAATAATACATAAACATAAATTTACACACTCCATAATCATGTAATTCTACATATATGTTTAAGTTTATTTATTAGTGTCACAAGTAGGCTTACATTAACACTGCAATGAAGTTACTGAGAAAATCCCTTAGTTGCTATTCTCCTGCGCCTGTTCGGGTATACTGAGGGAGAATTTAGCATGGCCAATGAACCTAACCTAACCTAACCAGCACGTCTATGGGAGGAAACCGGAACACCCGAAAGAAATCCACACACACACATGGGGAGAGTGTGCAGACTCTGCAGAGACAGTGACCCAAGCCATGAATCGAATCCGGGTCCCTGCGCTGTGAGAAAGCTGTGCTAACCACTGTGCCACACATTGCATATATGGGTTGACCCACTGCATGTGGACTGCAGTGTTTCAAGAAGGCAGCTCACCGCCACTGTCTCAAGGGCAAATTAGGAATGGGCAATCTGGCCAGCAAGTGATGCCCATGTCCCATAAATGAATTTAAAAAATTAAAAAACTATGAACATTAAATTGAAGTGCCAGTCATTATTTATTGCACTAAATGCAGTTTTTGTTTATTCATTGATGTTCTTCCTTTAATCAACAAATTCTGTTCACATATGTCGCAACAGGTAGTATCTTGAATCGTTAATTCACAAAAATATACAGAAAATAAATTGAATATTATGTTAAAAATAGGCCATACAAAGAACAAAACACATTTACAATTTCTCTCTATCATAATTTCTAAATGCAAATTATATACCAACATTCCATTCATAGTAATATATTCCCAGTCTTAAAACCAAAATCCCTCCTCAAGGATTTTTCTTTACCTAAAGCTTAAAGTATTATTTAATAGAAAATTAAAATATACATGTAATAAGATTTTAACATTACTCCAAACAATGATTTTTACAATAACATACAGCCAACTTCTATCATTAATAATTTTTCTCATTGCAACAACTGTTTAACATAGTCATATTGTTAGGTTCAGTTACATTAACCGAACAAAGATTACTTTCTAATGTGTTTCCTTTTATAAATTATTTTGCTAAACTTTCCTCAGTGATTCAGAGTTCATTGAGCATCTTATACTGACCCACAGACCATGTGATATTAGTTCCTGAGGCTGAGCAAGACAATTTTTCTCTACTTTCTTTTTCTAAAGTTTAAAGTTTTTCTCCCTTTTCTTCCTTTGCCTATGGAAGGTATTGATATGTGGGCCCAAGGACGTGCCAAATGGCCATTATTTTTGTGTGAGCACAGACAGTATGTGACAGTAAACTGTGCAATCATGGGGACAAGGTGTGGAGTGGAGGTGATTTGGGGGTTATTGGGATACCGAAGCATTACCTGGCATCCTGACAAGTACCCTTTGCTGTGGAAATGCCCGCGTTGGACTGGGGTAAACACAGTAAGGAATCTAACAACACCAGGTTAAAGTCCAACAGGTTTATTTGAGATTTCCACTCCATCTGACGAAGGAGCAGCGTTCCGAAAGCTAGTGGCGTTTGCTACCAAATAAACCTGTTGGACTTTAACCTGGTGTTGGAAGACTCCTTACTGTGAAGTACCCTTTGCAGCAGAAGTCAGTAAGTTGTGATCAAAAATAGGAAACAGACAATTTTTTCTCTTCCTTACCCAGAAATACAAAGGTTACTCCTATTGGAATTCTACTCACAATAACACTCCTCCATGTCAATGTAAGTTATTGATGGGATGTAACCCAGAATATTGATTTCCTGAGGAAAGTTTCTCTGAAAATTTTTCATATTTTCAACAAACGAAATCAAGCAAAATTTCAGTTTGCTAATCCAATCTTCCATTGTTGTGAACATTTCAAGCCCAAGAATTTGTGAGGGCTTCAGTAGACCCAAAGCAAGAACTGGGGGAAATTCACCTGGGGGGTTGTGAGAAGAAGGAAAGAAAGTGGTACATTCACTCTCAAAGACTAAGCTAAACACAAAGGCTGGAATTTTACCGTCTCACCCGCCCCAAAATCGGTTCGCAGAACAGGATTCTCAGTTGGCCTTGGGCGGGATTTTACGAGCCTCGCCCTTACGAGGTTGTAAAATCCCAGCCAAAAACACCTTTTGTGGCACAGTGGTTAGCACTGCTGCCTCACAGCGCCAGGTTCAATTCCAACCTCAGGTGACTGTCTATGTGGAGTTTGCACATTTTCCCTGTATCTGTGTGGGTTTCCTCCAGGTGCTCTAGTTTCCTCCCGCACTCTTAAAGACGTGCAGGTTAGGTTGATTGGCCATGCTAAATTGCCCTTTGGAAATGTTGTCGATGCAGGCTCGATGGGCCAAATGGCCTCCTTCAGTACTCAAATGATTCTATGAAAATTGACCACAGCAAGACTTGTCTACAGTAAACCTATACAAATGAGAAACCTATGATGATGAACAATTCCACTATTATTCGCACAATCCTATAGTGAATTGCAGGCAATTGTCAGCTTATTCTAGTATGTGTCTTCTTTCTGAGATAAATTATTGCCCCAGTTGCTAACCTCATCAAATGAAGTGTGTTGATGAAAATGCCAATGCTGCAAAGTTTTACACATTTTTAACAAAAGCAAGAATTTCTTCTTGAATAACATTGAAAATGATTTCTTATGGTGTAAGTTGACCATTTCTATTATTTCTTCTGTAACTGAAGATGGTCAGTTTTATATTTGAGCTCCAGCAGACAGCTTTGAGTAGAACGTTGGAGATATGTCATTGTCACTGGAGTGTAATTGTTGAGTTAAATTGTAACTTTCTGAAACATTGGAACAGAAAAAGATCAGCAAGTGCTGGAATCACTTAGCAACTCCGTATTGATATACATTTACATTATCGACAAAATCGCTCGGTAATTGTGCAATCTAGAGTATAATTTTAAGGCCTTTGAAATTGTGATTACCAAAACAATACACATCACTGACAATATCATTGTACACTGGATATAAATGTTGCAAAGTTTTATTATAACAATAATACTCTGTTATGTTTAACAAATATTACCTGTACAAAATTATTGAAGGCAGTTTTGAATTCAAGTATTTTATGTTAACTCACCAGTGGATTTATAGGCAATGGTGACTGTAAATCTTTGGAGGGCCATCCTACTGGATTCCCGCCTGCCCCAACCTCTCTGCAATTTTACTTTAGGGCAGGCAAGGCCATGACACCCCCTCCCCTTCCACCCGCCACTCCTGGGTGGAGTTGCCCTTCTTAAAATCGGCGGCCTCTCCAGAAGGTCTGACCCATGTGGGTCCCTGGCTTCTCCACTGACACCCATCCCCTTCTGCGAACGCTTTCCGCCCTGAGACCTCCAAAATGTACCTGGTCTTGGACTCCCAGGACATAGGCTCTAGGAATCTGTTGCAGCCTCAGTCCTATACATTGCTTAAAGCAGGAAGGAGCCTGATAAATTGCTGCAAATCAATGTCCTGTCATGTCAACAGGACCTGATAGCAGTTTGAACCAGACTGTGACTGACAATTGAGAAGTCTCACAACACCAGGTTAAAGTCCAACAGGTTTATTTGGTAGCACAAGCTTTCGGAGCCCCTTCATCAGGTGAGTGGGAATGAGAGTGACAATTGAAGCAGGGAAGCTGAAATTTCTCTCCAGCTGGGCAGAAACAGGTTTGAAGAGAGGGAGGTTCTGATAAACAAGTCCAAAAGATTTCCATTGCAAGGGTCAGAATGAGCAGGCATGTTTCAGATTCATGACCATAATTCCCAATCCTTCTCTGAGAGCCAATTATACCACCTACTAGACGCCAACAGGTAGCCCTTGGGCTGTACGATTTCATGCTGATTGCTGGGGACTTAACCCAGAAAATAAATGAATGTTTAAAATATTTCTGACTTTATTCTGGTTCAATTGGGCAGGAAACTAACTCGCAAGTGCAGTTTCCGCCAGGAATACACTCGCAGTTAAAATCCAGACCCAATTTGGTCATTTCTTGTGCAGAACATAAATTCTTTCACTTCAATAATAGCCACCAAATTACAGCTACTCATTTAAAATAATTTTTGGAGTAACTTTTATCATGGGACTGGATCTATTATTGTTTAGCTTCATGATTAGACTTACTCTTTCTAAAATGAAACTGATGATTCCATTTTAAGGAAGTCTTTGCAGCCAAAGTGCTATATACACTCTGAAAAATAAAACAAAATGAGTGTTAATGTAAGAAACAGCCTTTGCTTATTCACTCCCCATTTCTCTGTCCTCTGAACAGAGTGATTCAATAAGGAACAGAGCTCACTTGGAGAACGTCACAGAATTAACCAGCACACAGCCCAGAATTTCATGAGATTCTCTCTCTACGAACACTGCTGCTTGCCGGGAACACAAGAATCTTGATTTGATTTTTTTTCAAATATACACTAATTTTAAAGGGAGCTGTCCCCTTTAAGGGGCAATCTGCCAAGAGGGTCACATGACCTGGGTAACCAATCAGGGAATGGGGGAGGGGGAATCACCCTAGCAAGTGCAGGCTTTTGTGATTGTTCGATCCTGGAAGCAGACTGGCTGCCATGGGCCTCAAGCCTCTATTGTAGTTATATGTAAATATACATAGCAATTGTTATTTAGAGTCGTAGAGGTTTACAGCATGGAAACAGGCCCTTCAGCCCAACTTGTCCATGCCGCTCATTTTTTTTAAAACCCCTAAACTAATCCCAATTGCCCGCATTTGGCCCATATCCCTCTATACCCATTGTACCCATGTAACTATCTAAATGCTTTTTAAAAGATAAAATTGTACTCACCTCTACTACTACCTCTGGCAGCTTGTTCCAGACACTCACCACCCTCTGTGTGAAAAAATTGCCCCTCTGGACACTTTTGTATCTCTCCCCTCTCACCTTAAACCTATGCCCTCTAGTTTTAGACTCCCCTACCTTTGGGAAAAGATATTGACTATCTACCTTGTCTATGCCCCTCATTATTTTATAGACCTCTATAAGGTCACCCCTCAGCCTCCTACGCTCCAGAGAAAAAAGTCCCAGTCTATTCAGCCTCTCCTTATAATTCAATCCATCAAGTCCCGGTAGCATCCTCGTAAATCTTTTCTGCACTCTTTCTAGTTTAATAATATCCTTTCAATAATAGGGTGACCAGAATTGCACACAGTATTCCAAGTGTGGCCTTACCAATGTCTTGTACAACTTTAACAAGACGTCCCAACTCCTGTATTTACCTAACCTACCGGCAAAGGTGGCGGGTGGGATGGCATGAGTTGACAATAAGTTGACTTGGGGCTATAAAGGGCCATGGCGGTGGCAGGGTAGGGCGGGTGACTACTGAGCATAGGTTGCCATTGAGGGTATGAGGGGCTATAGGGAGTAGGCAGAAGACAGAGATTGGCATAAGGTATGAGCGGTCACGTGGGTTAGAGGGGCATAAGTTGGCATGTGTTAGTATGGATGGAGCATGGGAGTGTGGGAGGTTGCATGAGGGTGAGAGCTGAAGGGCTGTTTTTTGTTTTTTTTTCACATCATTGATAAAATGCTGGTTCACCGAGCCAGGCCTTCCAGCCATCCTGGTTCTGCAGCCAGCAGCCTCCGCACTCATTCCAGCAGTACTCACCCACACCCCTGGAATGAAGATCACAACAACCAGGGCACTTTTTCTTGGGTTGGTTGTGCAGATGAAGGAAATACCCCAAACCTGGGTTCCCAACCCAGGAACAAAAATTCAGGTCTATATTTGTGGATGATGGCATTACGATCAATAACAGTTCCATCTTGGTGTGGTTCAATGTGTCCCTGATAATCCTTGTACATCCCAGCTTTTCTTCACATCCCTCCATGGCCTAGTTTCTCCTCAATCCTGAAACCTTTTCCAATCTTGATGTATCTTTCTCTTTGGTTTTTCAACCCTAGTCTCCCTTTGTCTATCCCCTTCCTTTTGCTCTTTTATAAATGGAACAGCTTCTTGTTATCTGAAGCAGGTTGTCATGAATTCCGTTCTCAGACTCCTCCATCTCACTATTCCTCAACCTTCCTTCAAAAACCTAATCAAACCTCATGACCAAGCCTTTAACCGCCGATTCCTTTTGTTAATTCTCCAAATTGCACCATGAGATATTGGCCAGAATTCTCGAGCTGTTCATGCCCCGCCGCTGCTGCCAGTGAGGATGGAAACTTTGGCACTCAGTCAAATCTCCCTTCACTGTAACAGGACCAGAGAATCCTGCCCATTGTGTCAAATATATAAATATATAGTTCAAGTTGTTATTATCCTTCCATTCCCATTGTTCTGTTCATTCTCACAATAGCCGGCCAATTCCATCGTTATTCAATTCTGAGGTAAGGTGTCTATCTAAAGCATTTATATTTATTTTCTTTTTCAGATGATAATTATCCCATTATTCTTGTTTTCAAGCCTTACATTTATTTGAGAAGGAGCTTCTGTCAATAAAGACTTCGTCAAGACTCCTCGTACCTAAGATAATGACAGAAAAGGTACGTTATTAGCTGAAGCAAAAATAAGTAATGCTGGGAAACTGGTGGAAATGGTAACTTTAGCTCACCTTCTTATCCATGAATGTTCCAAAGACCAGAATAAAGAATCCCTAAAAAATGAAGATATTTTTAAATAGTTAACCAATAGATCTTTAACAAATTGCAAACACATTTTTAAACATTCCAATAACTATTCCAAATTAACCATTTGTTAACAGTTTAAAGCAGAGGTTTCTTTTAACCAGTGATAACTAATTCCAAACTTATCAGACCAAATTGCTGGCAAATCTGTAGAAACTACTTTCCTCCCTGGCCACAATGCTTAGCATGTTAGCTGATTGCATTTAGGTCCCCACCCTGCCAAATCAAATCCTGCTATCTCTTGAACCACTCAGTTTTCTTCTGCAGACGGTGGTTAGGATGATTAAAATTATTATCCTTGGTTTCAAATCTCTTCCTGGCCTTTCCCCATCCTATCTCTGCCTACAATTCTTTCAGATTACTGACGACCTTCAATTGTGTCATCTTCTATATTCCTAATTACAATCATTCCACCACTGGCAACCTTGCCTTCAGCTCCCTAGGCTCTTAAGTCTAGAACTATCTTCCTAAATTTTCTCTAGCATAATTTATTTATTTTAGTACTCCATGGCCCTCATTTACATTGAGATAGACGGGCAGAAGAGACAGTCATTGGCTGGGAAATATGGGAAAGATGAAGAATTTGATATTCAATTTATTGTATACAGATGACCTGGTTGCAAGGTTGGGTGGCTGGTAGCTCTGCAGGAAAATCTGTTGTACATCAGCAGCTGGGGAGGACAGAGAATGTCTGAAGATCATGGGACAAAAAATCATGGCGGGCGGGGGTGGATTATGAAAAAATCATGGGAAGGGGCTGAAAATTTTGTAGTGAGTTGGAGAAATCACATGGAGGGTTTCTGGAGACAGCAAGTAGAGAGTTCTGAGGGGATGGTCTGGAGATTGTGGGGAGGGGGGAGGGGGGTGGTCTGGAAATCACCAGTGAAGAGCTTCCGCAAAGTGGGTACAGATGTCACAATGAGGTGAGGGTTCCAGCGATCATGCAGGGGTGTGTAGACTGTGTGGAGGGGATTGCAGTGTTCCCAGTGGGAAACATCACCTGGATTGTGGTCTGAAGATCTCAGGAAGGAAGCAGTGCACAGATCATTGGGAGGTTGGGGTTTAGGGGTCAGAAGGAATAAGGTTCAGATGTCACAAAAATGATCCCAAGAATGGGTCCAGTGATAGAGGCGGTGGGTCTGGAGATAGTGAGGAGCAGGGAGTCTGGTGATAATGAGGAGAGGGGCTCTGGTGATAGTGAGAAAAGGGGGTCTGGAGATTGCAGGACAGAGGGATTCAGGGGAAACTCTCATGCTTCATCTTGCCCACAAGTAGTGCTGGAAAGCATTTGCCTACTGCATCCTTATATCCTTGTAGCAGCCAGATTTCTGAGCCCAAAAAACCCAAAAACTAATAAAATCTGATATTTATCATACTATTATTACTGACCCATCTCGAGTGCCAGTTACATGTCTGATTCCCAATCGACCCAGTTAAAATAGAAGTCAGGACGTTCATGAATGTCCTCTTTCTGGTTTGATAGTTTTACTAGTGAGCCAACACTTCATTTGTGATCTGTGTCAAAGTTATTTCCTCCAAACATTCAAGATTTTCTCACACAGAATGCACAGAAAAATCTTACCCCATTATTCCAAATAAAGACTTACTTGTGATCCACATAAGAGTAGAATAATTTCTTTTACCTACATTACAATAATGACACTTCTAAAATTGGCTTTGAAGCACTTTATGATGTTCTGGCAATGTGAAAAGTGCTACATAATTAAATCTGATATGAAATAGTGACACTCCATCAAATCTACTTGTCATGGAATTTTTTTTTTTCTGCTGCGTTTCCTGGGCTGAGTTATCATATGCTGGACATCGCCTAGTTCCAGATGACCATAAATCCGAACATGTTAAGGAGTGATCTATGAGCTGATGGAATATGTTTCCAATTCTCCTTAGTGGTGCACTAAGGCAAACTTTTGTCAGTTTCCATAGCTAGTTATTCCTCGAACAGGTCACTAGTCTGTCACTTATAGCTTGAGGGGTGCACATCAAGTGTGGCTGACCTTGCTCCTACCGCCAGCCATTGGCGTGTTTGGAAGGATTTGCAGGTTGGCACTCAACTTGTTTGACCATATTACGAACACACCATCCTTGGCCATCAGGCCCTGGGATGGGATTCAAACCCGGAGCTTCTGGTTCAGACGCAGGGAAACTACCCCAAGTGCCACAAAGCCTCCATGGAATATGTTTAGCTGGTGCTAATTACTTAGTATGAATTTGATTGCATAAATATGAGTTGACTAATGTCACAAAGCTACATTCCTTTATTTTGAAAATATGATTTTGCAAATTTTCAATTGACTAGAAATGAAATGGAACAAACTACTTAAAAAATACAAGGCCACATTCCAAGGTGAAGGGGAAAGACAAATGAGTCACCCTCGGGGGAATACAAGGAAAGAGACATTTCATATAATTGAGGGATCCATCAAAATGCATTCCTGTCAAAGGAAGAGACATTAAAATGCAAATACTGGATACTGAAACAAATGCCTTCCATAGACAAACCCACCCAAAACCCCTTGGAAATACACAATGAGTGAGCCAGTTTGCAGCCACAACAAAGTAATTTGTAAGAAAGACTTCAGCAGAAGAGACAGGCTGAAAGTTCTCTCTCTCTTCTGGAATGTGTATTGGAAGACAATGTGACTATAAATCGACCAGAGAACTGATATCTCATAATAATTGCAAAGCCTGCTACATCTACAAAATTAGTAAATCCAAATCGGCTGCAACATTTAAGAGTCTACCTACACCTTAAGGGCAATCAAAGGACATTTAACCATATATTCGCGTGTGTGTGTGTGTGTGATGTTGCATTTTAGTGTTTATTAAATTTGCTCTTTTTTTGATTCAAGAAAATTTTATTTGATTGGCTCCTTATTGCTCATAGTTTAAATAGTTAAATGTATTCTTATTTCAAAAAGGGATATCCTCATGGAAAATAAACTTAAACCTTTGCTGTCAGCAACCAAGGAGGTTAAATAAAGGGGAGCATGTTCATCCTTTCTTACCTGGTCACACTGAACAGTTAAAATTCAAGAATAAGAAAACATTGATGATACATACCTGAGAAGCATTGAGAATAGTAAATATGTAATGGAAAGCCTTAGGAGAACCCTTTTGAAAGGTTGGTATTCCAAATGCCCAGGTGAGTCCGAGGATTGGGGTTAACACAGCAATGCTTCTCACAACTTGTTTGAGCATTTCGCTCTCCTGATTATTTTCTCTGGATCTGTCCCCAATTGTTGGTCGTAACAGTTTACATATGACAACAATCAGAATAATGAGGTTTATTGCGATTATAACCAGTGCAGGTATAACAAATGCAAGTAGAGGGTATTCTTTCTCCCAGCCAAGCCAGCAGGCACCTTCTCTTGTGTAACTGTTTCTTGGGTAGGTAACTCCAATGGTGATGGCAGAGATTATTAATGGAGCTAGATAACCAATACTAAATGATATTCCCATCATAGCTGACTTACTGAGATTATGGAATGGGAAAAGCAAACGATAAACAAGTAGTAGACCCAGGGTTAACATCCAAAAAAATAAGGCAAGATAGAAAAAGTGAATGAAGAAAGTAGCAGCTATGCAAGCCCCCGTTCCTGGTGTTACAGCTGAAGCCACAATGAACCATATATCAGCTACCAGCAGATTTACCGCGATATTCAGAATTCCAATATGGCGAATATATGAAGTCTTATTTTTGGTCACATGTTTCCAGACTGTGGCCTCTATAATAACAGTGATTACTAAACATCCTATTGATATGGCAACTCCAATTATGGTTATATACCCCAAAGCTGGGTCGTCTATGGAATCAGGGGACATTAAAATAGAAAAGGATGTCAAGTGATCACAGTTACATGTGATATTTTCCCCACTAATTTCAGGTGTACAGCCAGTATTATTCCATGCGCCATTGCCACTAAAATCCCAAAATGCACACATGGCAGTGTTGAGATCAAGCATGCGATTTCTTGGTGAGAAGGTCATGCTGATGTTAACAGGTTTCTTAATGTTTAATGTTATTGTCATAACAAGACCATTAATC
The DNA here is from genome assembly GCF_964213995.1 of Mustelus asterias. NCBI lineage: Eukaryota > Metazoa > Chordata > Chondrichthyes > Carcharhiniformes > Triakidae > Mustelus > Mustelus asterias. The sequence continues at coordinate 79,279,198 of NC_135805.1, forward strand.
AAAAAGTCTCCATCGAAGGTTGTAGTATTAGGTAAAATATCAATCCATGTTGGATATGCAATGCTGATAACTGTGGCATTTGGTGTATCTTCAAATTCTTCAGGGGAAATGAATACACTCGCACTTAAATTGGAATATTCTTTGGTGGAGATGTTAGCAAAAAGCTCATTAGTGGAACAGCTACTGTTTTCATGAACAATTCTAGCAGCTCTGAGCTGAATATTCTCTTTTTCAATCTTGAAACAGCAATTCTGCAGATTGAGGCGATCATTAAAATTTTCCACCGTCTGTAATAATTGAGAACTAGGGTTGGAGTTATTTTCATTTTTTGTGTTTGTGAGAATTTTCCATGTATCTACTGATGCAGAAGAGATGACTCTGCTTACAGAATGGAAGACATTCTGAAAAACAAAAAGAAAACTTTGTTAATTAAATATACAATTTCAAATTTACAAAAAATAAATATTTTTAGCATCAGAAAATGGCCAAAAATGATATGCAGTGATAAAGAAGTTGGTCCATTAAGTCTGTCCCTTACTCATGAACCCTGGAGAAACATTACTAACCCCACCTTCCCTGCGTAGGCAAATAGACCTCGTGAAAAGTCAGAGAAAACCAGACCCAATAAAATCTGGAAGATTTCCCTTCAAACCCCTCAGGTTATCAAAAGCAGTCCAGCTGGTCACATTGAACATATGTACATTAACTGTTCATCCACTGACCTTTTATACAGTGCAACTCTGCCCTGACCAATTCTTTTCAACTCCCTATTGAAGGTTTGTTGAACGTCAGCACACACCTCACATGGCAGCAATACATTCCAAATGCTTGGTACTTTCTTGGGAAAGAACCAGATAACATCTAGCCTATTCTTACTTCTGCATAGTTTAAATGCATGTCCCCATGTGCTCCCCAATCTGTCAACTATTAAAGTTGATCAATAAGAACACATTCTAATTTTTTAGTTGCTTGATATACTCTGACATAAGAAATACAAGCTGGAGTAGACCATTTGACCGCCTGAGCGTGCTTCTCCGTTTATTACGACATGGTTGATCTTCGACCTCAACTCCACCTTCTCCCATTATCCTCACACTCTATAATTTCCTTAATACACAGAAATCTATCAAACTTTCAATATACTCAGTGATGAAGTATCCACATTCCTCTGGGTTGTAGAATTCCAAAGATTCATTACATTCTGAGTGAGGAAATTTCCATCATCTCAGTGCTAAATGTCTACCCCTTATGCTGTCACTGTTCTAGATTCTCCAGTAAGGGGAAACATTTCTTAGCATCCACCCTCTCAAGCTTCACAGGATGATCTTCTCTTCCCAGTAGCCGGTCTAATGAGTTTTTATTGCACTCTCTCTAGGTCAGTCATGTGTTTCCATGACGTTTGGAGAAGTGACTTTGTGCGCTGTGGCTTGCCATAATCATCTGACTTCTGACATCATCCTTTATGTATTAAGGCTTGAGAGCAGAGGCCATTCCATCCACATGGTGACAGGAGTGTGCACCTGAAATTTTGTGGATTTCAACGCTGTGAGAGAGTCAACTGCTGTAAGAAACAGCAGAGAATAACTAAAACTTCAAGATGTCACTTTGTGCAATACCTTATATGCTGGGTGAGTCAGGTTTTGAATAGTCCTCCACCTACTCTTATGAAGATGAATGGGGATTTGAAAATGAATTGGAAATGTTTCTGCTCCTGCACACACTTTAGAGTTGGACCCTTTATTTTATGTTGTCTTGCCCTGTTCTTCCGACCAAAATGAACCAGCTCACATTTCTCTGCATTGAATTTCATCTCCTACCTACCTGTCCAATGCACCAGTCTACACTGTTCTCCTCACAGTTTACAATGCTTGCAAGTTTTGTATCATCCGCAGACTTTGAAATTGCCCCCTGCACACCACGATTGAGATCATTCATATATATCAGGAAAAGCAAGAGTCCCAATACCGACCCTAGGGAAATGTCATTTAAGAGTCATTAATCAGAAGGAGATGAGAAAAGAGATGGTGAAACACATTACGAGGAAGGCAGTAGCAAGATGGGTCAGCAAGTTTGAGTTGGATGCTCTGGAATTGGAATGGGACTGAGGAGCAAGGTCCTCAGGTCACGGAGAGGCAGTGACCTCAGAGGGTATGAGTCCAGTGGACAAGTGAGAGACTGGGAGGGTGTGTAAGAAATGTAGGGTCATGTCATCTCCACTGAGATGTTCAAACCAAGAGTCTCAATTGCTTGTCCAGTCACAATGCCACAGTGAGGCAGTTGTCCATGGTGTTAACAAACTGTCTTGCATGCAGTCACATTGTGGTGATGCTATCTACTGACACATTGTCTCCCTCTTTCAAGATGCGACAGAGACTACAAGGATCCTCCACTGACACTCTGCATAATATGCTCTCCAGAACCAAGCACCAGTGCAGATATATACACATTTATGGGCATTAGTGTGTCGACTCCATTGGAGTTGCACAGCAGTGAGGACACTACATACTTGCATGAGGAGCTGGCTGGAGCAGAGAGTGCCCAGGGCAGTCTCAGTTGGAGGATTGCTGGAGACCAAGTCCATGCTGAGTCCGGGGTAGATAATGAGCCTCTAGAGTCATCCATCAAGCAGCAGATGCTAAATGTCTAGCATGATGCATGGAAAGATCCAGCGGAGATTCCTGAAGGTGCCTTAATCTCAGTGTTGGAAGAATCCATGCAAATCGTGAGTACTGCGCTGACTCTGAGCACACAGAGAATGGTGACTCTCCTGGAGAGGCAGCTTCAGGAGCAGAATTAGGGGTATCTGGAGCTGCACTTGGACCTCGCAGCCCTCATACTGGCAGTGACCTCAGTATGTGAGAGATGAGTGAGGCACTTAGTCTCTCTGCTCAGTGCCAGGAGATACAAACTACCTCACACTGGCAGACAAACTTGTGGGATCTGTGGTCTCCTCTCGGGCACTCTGGATGAAGGCAGCAACTCCTCCATCCTTCAGCCAGTAACCATGGCATCTGCCGACTGTGAAGTGCATTGCCATGGTGCTGGATGACCCTCCCAGGCATTTGCCTCCACAGCTGCACTGGCAAAGGACATGCACCAAGGTCATCAGGGCCAACACGACAGCAGATTCTGCAGGCTGCCACTGCCAACAAGAAGCTGGTACCAAGATGCAGCCCTTGCATATGTAAGTTTAAAGAACTATAAGCAGAAGAGAGGGTATCATAATATTTCATTTGATAAGCATTTTATGATCAAATCGTGTTATCATTAATACCATTTAAGGATTTCATTGCTTATCATAGGTGCCAGGTGTGGGAAGAGTGCCTTGTGTCGGAAGGGAGGGGCTGCAAACTTTATTTCAAAGATCATAAATTGACAGAGGGATCACAGGATGAGCCTTATCAAGATTGTTCAGCAAGGAGGCAAAACCTTTGCCTTCATTTCAATCCACGTCCTGAGTGCCTAGTTGAAAGAACGGAGAATCAAGGCCTCCCTAGGTTCACTGCCTCCTAAAAGGTTTCTCAGTTCTGCATCCACGTCCTCACCCTCATCGGTCCCATCACTTGAGTTGTCCCCAGCAGTGGAGTTGCCTTGCTGTCTTCATCCTCCAATGGGTCCCCCTTTGACAGAACTGGATTTTGCAGCATGCACCACTATGAATGATACACACTCTGGAGGATATGGAGGAATCTTATCTTGAGCAGCCCAATGGAACTGTCAATTACTGCCCTTGTAAAGGCATGGCTTCTACTGTAACTCTCCAGTGCTCTGTCTTTCTGTGCTTGAGTGGCGTACTGAGCAACCTTTTCCATGGATAATCTTTAACTCCCAGGAGCCAATCACCCAACCAAGCTGGAACCATGAATAATCTTGACACCTGAGAGTGTTGCAGGATGTACGCAACATGGGAGCTGCCAGCTACTTGGTGCAGACCTGAAAAATCTGTGTCCTGTGGTTGCAACCTATCTGAATTTTCATGGAGTGGAACACCTTTCTGATCATGAAGGTGACCTCCTGAACCGCTGATGCCTTTATGGCCACATGCATGCAATCCATGGCACCCTGGATGTAGAGGAACGTAGCAATTGCTGTGAAGCTTCTAGTTTGCTCAGCTGGCTGGCTTCGTCAGTCTGGAAATGAATGACATTTATTACCTGTCTGAACAGAAGGTCAATAATGAGCTTGATGCAGCTGTGCACAGCAGAATGGGAAAAATCACCTGCATGACCGACTGAGTCTTAGAAAGTACAGGAGGCGAAAGATTGCAGGGTCACTGCGACCTTCATAGTTTGAGACAATTTCTGGGCCAATCATCTGGCAAATGAAGGTTGCTGTGTCCCTAGAGAGGCAGAGTTTCCATCGGCACTGGACCTTGGACATGTCAAGGTAGCTAAAGCACTGCCTGAAGACTCTAGCTGCATGCTAATCACATCTTCTGTGGACCATTCTGCCTTGCACTTCTTGCTGGCCTTGCACCCTTTCACAGTAATTTCATTGCAGTGTTAACGTAAGCCTACTTGTGACACTAATAAATAAACTTTTAAACTTTAAAACTCTCTTGCTGTGCTCTCACGTCTCTCTCTGGGATGCTGCTTGTGGAAAACAGACCTCCTCTCCCTTCTAACTCTCCTACTCCTCAGAGGTGTCCCTCCAGTGAGTCAACTATCCCCATTTGCTGGGATTCAGATGGCACAGGATAGAACACTGAAGTGTGCACTCAATAGAAAGTTACCAGGAAATTTTGTAAGCCAAAGAGTCTGCCAGAAAACACATGAAATGCAACTAACTGTCAGAAAAACATCTACAGCCAACTCTCAGCTAAACTTATGCCTACTCACATTGGCCCAGTTCTGGACAAATTTTATCCCGTCCTGAATTGAGAGTGCAGTAAAAATGGGTTGGCTGCCTGTCAATGTGGCCTGTGCGCCAACAGGTCACATAAAATCAGAGATAATTGCCCTTTTAATCGGCTTAATTGCACTTTTAATTGCACTCCTGCATGTGCCTGCCAATCATAGAATTGTGTGATGGCACAATGCAGTCAGGATGCACAGCCAACGTTTTCTCACATGATTTCACCTCAGTGCCTCCCACCCTCAAACCAGTATTCGAAACTGATGAGAGTGATGGTTCAATTGGGCAGTACGGACAGAGCAAGTCCATGGCACCATCGATAGCTCAGCGACATGGGAGAAACAAAGGAGACTGGAAGAGACATAATGATTTCATCTGATTTGATGTATTATTATCACATGTATTGGGATACAATGAAAAGTATTGTTTCTTGCATGCTATACAGACAAAGCATACCGCTCATAGAGTGCATAGGGGAGAAGGAAAGGAGAGGTTGTGGAACATAGTGTTGCAGTCACAGATAGGGTGTAGAGAAATGTGAGGTAAGTCCATTCAAAAGTCTGATGGCAGCAGGGAAGAAGCTGCTCTTGAGTCGGCTGGTACGTGATCTCAGACATTTGTATCTTTTTCCCGACAGAAGAAAGTGGAAGAGAGAACGTCCGGGGTGCGTGGGGTCCTTGATTATGCTGGCTGCATTGCCGAGGCAGCGGGAAGTGCAGACGGAGTCAATGGATAATAGGTGATTCGATAGTTAGGGGAGGGGATAGGCATTACTGCAGCCACAAACATGATTCTAAGATAGTGTTTTGCGTCCCTGTCTTTTCCTTTTTTTCCCCCTCTTGTTGATTCTCTCATCAACTGCAGCAGAGCCAGTTTGGCAGCTATGTTCTTTCGGACTCAGCCAGCTTGGTCTGTAGTGGTGCTATGAGCTACTTTTGGTGATGGAAGTTGCTCACCCAGATTACATTCTGCACGCTTGCCACCCTAAGTCTAAGTGGTGTTCAACGTGGAGGAGTACTGATCCATCAGCTGCTGGGTGGCCGTATGTAGCAGTCAGCAGGAGGTTTCCTTACTATGAAACGTATGAAGTTCTGACAGGGTTGGACATGCTGGATGCGGGGATGTTGTTTCCTCTGGCTGCGAATGGTGGGGGGTGGGGGGGTGGGACTAGATCAAGGAGTCACAGGGATAGTCAGGATACGGGGAAGCCATTTAGTACAGAGATAATCCTCCTCAGCCAGAGGGTGATGAACCTGTGGTACTCTCTACCACAGAAGGCTGTGGAGGTGAAATCACTGAACATATTTAAGAAGGAGGTAGATGAATTTCATAGAATCATAGAATATCTACAGTGCAGAAGGAGGCCATTTGGCCCATCGAGCCTGCACCGACAACAATTCCATCCAGGCCCTATCCTCGTAACCCCACATATTTACCCTACTAATCCCCCTGACATCCACCTAACACTAAGGGTTAATTTACCATGGCCATTCAACCTAACCCGCACATTTTTGCACTGTGGGAGGAAACCAGAGCATCCTGAGGAAATCCACATGCAGATTTCTGCACTCTAAAGGTGTCAAGAGGCTTGGGGAGAGCATGGGAGTATGGCATTGAGATAGAGGATCAGTCATGATCATATTGAATGGCAGAGCAGAGTCGAAGGGCTGAATGGCCTACTTGTGGAGTCACATGTAGGCCAGACCAGGTAAAGATGGCAGATTTCCTTCCCTAAAGGACAGTAGTGAACCAGATAGGTTTTTAGGACAATCAATATTTGTCTTTTAATTCCTGATATTTTATTGATCTGCTGTGGGGGAATTTGAATCCAGGTCCCCAGAGCCTAGGTCTCTGCATTACTATTCCATGTACTATGCCTCCATTTTTTAAATGTGGAGATGCTAGTGTTGGACTGGGGTAGACAAGATGACTCAACATTAGGTTATAATACAACAAGTTTATTTGAAATCGCAAGCTTTTGGAGCGCTGCTCCTTCGTCAGGTGAAGTGGAGAGAGGCACACAGGCAGAGAACTCCGCCTGTATATTCTGTGCCTGTGTGCCTCGCTCCACTTTACCTGACAAAGGAGCAGCGCTCCGAAAGCTTGTGATTTAAAATAAACCTGGACTATAACCTGGTGGCATGTGACTTCTCATCTTGCCCATTTTTTGAACAGATGCTTCCAACTTCTATTTGATCTCATGCTGTTGAGATTGATGTGTTTCCTATTAATTGGACCCTATGTGCTAGGATGAATGAAAATCAAACATTATGGAAGTCAAGTCTCCATTTCAGCAATTTTCAAGAATTAGTGTGATTCTTTAAGCAACACATTCGATTTTCTCCCTGCTAAGCTTGACTTTCACATTAGCAAGGCATACTGCAGAAATGCATGACAGTAGGCTTGAGACTGTTTCCAGCAGATGTTGGTTCTTACCTCCATATCTGTTTCATTAACAGTGGTGTTTACTTTTGAAATTTGTGTCAGAATGGTAACCACAGCTTGGACGTTGCCAGGGGTGGTTATGTTAACCACATCTGTCCCATTGGATAATTGCTGAAGGAGATTCGAAAATTTAGTGTCTAAGTTGGTGGTGTTTACCGCCTGAAAATGAAATTAGAGATGATTACAGCAACATTTGAAATTGATGGACTAGAAAAAAGGTAAGTTATGCACAATCCATGGAGTCATGGTGTAACTGGCTATCATGATCCCAGTGCACAGTCCATTCCCACCAACAGTTACATAATCTCCTGGAATAGTTTTCTAAAAGTCTTCTGGCAATGTAGGGAGAAAAAATGCAAAATTCCTCTCTGGCTCACCAATGCAACTGAAGTAATTCAGTTTGACTTTGTCTCTGCCACCCTCCCCCTTCTTTTCCCCGATTTGTATTTATCTCTCCCACCCACCCCATGGCCAGTTTGTTCACGTTAACTTGCCCTGCTGTTTGCACCTCTCTCTCTCTTTCCAAGGCTTGTTTCTCTGTCTCCCTACTCCGAGTTTATGTGTATGTCTCGATCTTTCCTCATTCAGTTTGTATTTTTCTCTTCCGTATTCCCTGGCTTGTGATTTCATCTCTCTCCTTCCTGAGTTTGTGATCTTCCCCTTTTCCTCTTTCCCCTCACCTGCTAGATGGTTTCGTTCCCTGCCTCCTCTCTCTCTCCTCCAGTATGGGTTTATCTCCCCCCCCCCCCACCCGCATCCCCCCCCCCGTTCCCCCCCATTTGCTTTCTCAGGACTCTGATTCTAAACTATTTTCAATTGCCCTGATGCAATCATCCTCACAACTGGCAATGCAAATGTGATCATGAGCAGGTCACCAGGCTTCAGACAATGTGTTTTGGTGACAATTGGATTGTAACCAAATTGCTTTGGCAAATTAGATTACCTTGCATGCGTAAATGTGTGTGCGAGCATGTGTGAATCATACATACAATTACTGTAAACACGAGTACCTAGGAAAGTGGGAGCGATGGGAACCCTGATCAAAGTTAGGATGCTTCTCACAACGTGGTGTTCTTGTTCCCCTTGATAGTTTTCAGGGAAAGGAAGTGCTGTGGTTCATCTTATACATCTTTTAGATATTAAGATGCTAGAGTGGAGGGAGTTGGATGCTGAAATATGCAAGCAAATAGTTTTGTACCTGTGAGCCTTGAGCAGCTTCATCAAATTCCTGACTTGTGCCTTGCAAATGCTTTGTGAAATGTTGAGGACTCAGGAGACGAGCCTGCATCACAAAGTATCCATCCACTGGCCTGATCAGATCGCCACAATATTGTTACAGCTGATTCAGTTAAACTTCAGATCAGTGGTTATCCAGAGAATTTTAATGGTATGACGATCGTGCTGCACTTGAAGATTGTAGGAATATGACTGGCCTTTATGTTTTGACAATTGCCATTGTCTAGCAGTTAGGTGGCAATGAATGTTACCCTTCCCCAGCCAAGCCTGGACACCGGGTTTTCAATGGTCAAAACGATGAAGAATTAGTTGTGATCACATTTTACTGGAATGCGCTTTCTACTTTAACAATCCATACCTGAAGAATATTGTTGATTTCATCTGATATACAGAAATCTAATTCTTCTTCATACTTTCCATTCTTTCCACATCTTCTCTTCATGACCCCTGTATTTACACAACAGGTTTCTGCGATTGAATTATAATTTGTTGTGCCATATCTTTTATTATAACACGGTATTTCGTCATCTATTTAAAGAGAACAACATTAATACACTTTCCAAAAGCTACATAATTTCAATCTTACTGTTCGTTTAAGTTTATCACTTGTTCCATACTCATCTGATTTGTTAATACTTGATTATTAATACGTGAATATATGTCACAGTGCTTAGAAATGTAATGGAGAACAATTCATAGAAGGATCATAAAATCCCTACAGTATAGAAGGAGGCCATTTGGCCCATGGAGTCTGTATCAACTACATCCCTCCCTGGCCTTATTCCTGTAAACCCATACATTTACCCTGCTAATCCCCCCTGACATTAGGGTCAATTTAGCATGGCCAATCAACCTAACCTGTACATCTTTGGATTGTGGGAGCAAACTGGAGCACCCGGAGGAAACCCATGCAGACATGAGGAGAACGTGCAAACTCCACACAGGCAGTCACCTGAGGCCGGAATTGAACTCAGGTCCCTGGCACTGTGAGGCAGCAGTGCTAACCACTGTGCCACCGTGCTGCCGTTAGATTACAGGAATCATAGAATCCTACACTGCAAAAGGTGGCCATTCGGCCCATTGAGTTTGCACCGAACACAATCCCACCCAAGCTCTATCCCCATAACTCCATGCATTTACCCCAGCTAGCCCCCTAACACTAAGGGGCAATTTAGCATAGCCAATCCACCTAACCTGTACATCTTTGGAATATGGGAGGAAACCAGAGCACCTGGAGGAAACCCACGCAGACACGGGGAGAACGTGCACACTCCACACACACAATGACCCAAGCCGTATCGAACCCAGGTCCCTGGCGCTGTGAGGCAGCAGTGCTAACCACTGTGCCACCGTGCCACTCTATCAACTGCTAAATATTTCTATCCATGAGTGTTATACAAACAATTAAGAATAACTTAGAATCTGATTCCAGAGATGAGGGGTTTACAATATGAAGAGAAATTGAACAGCTTATGCCTATACTCTCTGGAATTTAGAAGAATGAGGGGAGATCAAATTGAAGTATACAAGATGATAAAAGGTATGGATAAAGTAGACGTGGAGCGAATGCTTCTGCTCGTGAGGCATTCTAGGACGAGAGGCCGTAGTCTTAGGATAAGAGGTAGCAAATTTAAAACAGAGTTGAGGAGAAACTACTTCTCCCAAAGGATTGTGAATCTGTGGAATTCGCTACCCCAAAGTGTGGTGGATGCTGGGACAGTGAGTCAATTTAAGGAGGCGTTCGACCTATTTTTAATTGGTAATGGGTTGGAGGGTTATGGGGAGAAGGCAGGAAAATGGGGATGAAGAGCATATCAGCTATAATCGAATGGCGGAGTGATCTCGATGGACCAAATGACGTAATTCTGCTCCTATATCTTATGAACTAATGAAACATCAATGGGTTCTTTTGGAACTGGAATGTGTTGAGCTTGGTAAACAACAAAATGAATTAAAAGGAAAAAAAGAGACAATGGATTGAGTTGATCAATTTCACCCGGCAACAATAATGTGGAGGAGGCCAACCTTCCATCTTATTGAAGTAGTCAGACAGTATTTTTATATTTGGGGCTCATGTGACTATAATTGGTGAGTTTCTCACACATTTAAAGCAGCTGCACTGGTTGAGGAGTGATGAGCGGGTAGCTTCATTACAAGAGAGGTTAATTGATGACACAATTATAAATATGACAGCCCTTACAGAGACATTGGGCAGGATTTTCCGGCCGCGCTCACCCCAAGACTGGAAAATCTCGCCTGAGGTCAACAGACCTTTGTATGGTCTGTGTCCCACCTGCTATGATTCCCATGATGGGCAGGATGGGAAAATTCTACCCATAATTGCAAAGTGAGCAAGGCTGGGAACTGAATATTCAAAGCTAATTTACCAAACAAAGAGGATCAACTACCTAACATGAAACAGTGTTGGGATAAATGGATAATTTTTGGGTTGACAAACTCTTAGCAGTGGGGTGCCACAGGGATTGATGCTGGGGCTTTACTTATTCACAGTCTAGATGAATAACTTTGATGAAGAGACAGAGTGTATTATAGTAAATTTATTATTGATACAAAAATAGATGGGAAAACAAGTTGTGAGGATTCAAAACTGAGTATGGTTGTGATCCGATGCAGGCCCATGCTGGAGATTGTCTCAGGATCCCAGGACAGTCAACAATTATCAAACTGCTGGTAGGGGAGTGACACTGTGAACCTCCCCACCTCTTATGAATAGCCTTTAGGAACTTGTTAACGGGCCAGCTAATTTCTAATGGTGATTTTGGTGAAAGTAAACAGCTGACTGCACAACTGTTGGGTTTGCTGCAAGCAAAGTAAATATTTTTCATTTAACATTGAGAATAATCTTGCCCTCAGGTAAGCCGTGCTCGAAGGTGAGAGTATCTCAGCTTGACAAGGTTGCCCTCAGTCTCATACATTTATCCTGTGGGCCTTTCAGGCACTGCTCTCTTTGATAAAGCGGCAGCAGGCTGCTGGTACCAGACACACAGCTCCCATCTCCTGGGTGCACTCAGCACCATTAATTAGGCACCGAGCTTATTGTCTGACCAATTTTTTTTTAGTCATTTGTGGGACATGGACATCGCTGGCTGGCCAGCATTTATTGCCCATCCCTGGTTGCCCTTGTTCAGAGGGTAGTTGAGAGTCAACCATATTGGTGAGGCTCTGGAGTTACATGTAGGCCAGACCAGGTAAGGACAGCAGATTTTCTTCCTTGAAGGACATTAATGAATCAGATGTTTTTTTTCCAACAATCGACAATGGTTTCATGGCCAACAGTAGATTCTGAATTCCAGATATTGTTTTATGGAATTCAAATTCCACCACCTGCTGTGGGGAGGGGGGGGGGGGGGGGGGGGGTGATGATGTCAAACCTGGGTCCCCAGAACATTAGCTGAGTTTCTGGATTAATAGTCTAGCGATAATACCACTAGGCCACCGCCTCCCCCTGGGATTAGGGATTTTATATTTAAAGTAGTGTTGTGTGAACAATACACCTGGTGCATGTGTTGGAGGCCAGAATTTTCTCAGGTGTCGGATTCCTGACCCCGCTTTGTATATCGAGCTGAAAGAGTTTTTAAACAAATAGGGAGATATTAAATGAAAGGGCAAAAAATTTGGCAGCTAGGTATATTGTAGGACAATGTGATGTTATCCATTTTGGTAGGAAGAATAGAAAAACAGAATATTGTATAAATTAAGAGAGAATGCAGAAATTTAAAAACAAAATCCTTTTGGCTAAGAACAAGCGTAGGATGAAGCATGAGATCAGTTGTAATGCCTACCCTTGTCAGCTTGGATCTTGTATGTCTCACTTGTGGGAACCATGAACTAGATTCAATTTGAATTTGAACTGGTTTTTGGAGCAAGCAAGGAAATGGATAAAGGGCTTGTCCAGTCCACTCCGCGCATTGGCTTTGTAACTCTGAGAAAGGAATAAAAAAAATTTTTAAATATATTTTACCAGGAAATGACTTGGCTGGGGATAAGGAATTGGCGTCTCCAGTGGTTTTGAGGAAGGCCGCTGAAGCTGCTAAAGCTAATGTTTCACTGGAAAATGTGGCTGGCTTGAAGGAACAGGTTACTCTTCATGAATCTACTGCTCTTACAAAAGGTGTGTCAGAAGAATTAGAAACCATGTTTACTGGTTCAAAAATGACATTGGAGTGTCAAGTTAAGGAGGAAACAAGAATGGATGGTAGAGAGGCCTCAAAACAACTTGAAATCTGCAGATTAAGGATGAAAATGATGTGACAAAGCAGATAGCAATGGGGCTCAAAATCAGTGACAAAAATGAAAAAAAGATGCTTTGAAAGAAACTGAGAAAGGAGGATCCGGTGTTAACACTACCAAATTACAGGGAAACAAAATATTAGTTCTTGAACACAGATTAGAAGATTAGAGCTTCAGAAAGCAGCAGCAGTTGCTAAATTTAAATTGGAAACAACTTGAGCTCAGTATAATAAAGAAAAACAAGAACAGATCAATCAGACTTGTGAACTAAATAGACAGTCTTCTTAGTTGACCATGGAAATAAATTCAATGAAGTCTTTGAAACCGTGAAAGAGAAGTTTACCAGACAGAACAATGAGTTGTTTGAACAAAAGGAGATAAAATTAGATCTGCATCTCCTGGAGAAACAATAAGACTGGTCTGGGCATGAAGAAGACCATATAGTTGAAAATGCTTCTGAATTGGAATTGGTGTCAGTTGAGAGCAGCTGGCGAGTTGTATCAGTGGCTAAATCCTGTGTGCAGAAAGCAACTAGAACTCTACCCAAGCAAGGCAGAGATTTGAAGGAAAAACAGAAGATGCTGGAAAATCTCAGCAAGTCTGACAGCATCTGTGGAGAGAGAGCAGAGCCAACGTTTCAAGTCTGGATGACCCTTCGTCAGAGCTTTAACGAAGGGTCACTCAAACTTGAAACATTGGCTCTATTCTCTCTCCACAGATGCTTTCAGACCTGCTGAGATTTTCCAGCATTTTCTGTTTTTGTTTCAGATTCCAGCATCCATAGTATTTTGCTTTCATCAGAATTTTGAAGGACATTGTGCTTGAACATGGTGCAACTAACGCTGAATCACAGAATCAGAGAATTGTTACAGTGCAGAAGGAGGCCATTCAGCCCATCATGTCTGCTCCAGCTTTCTGAATGGACAACTCTCTTGGTGCCATTCTCCTGTACTCTCCCCATAACCACCACAATCTTCCTTTTCAGATAACCATTTAATTCCCTTTTGAATGCTTCAATTCCTGCCTCTACCACACTCTCAGGGCAGTGCATTCCAGATCGTAATCACTCGCTAAGTAAAAAAGCTTTTTTTTCATATTGTTTTTGTTTGTTATGCCAATTACTTTAAGTCTGTATGCTTGCATTCTTGATTATTTCACAAGTGGGGAGAGTTTCTCCTTATGTACTCCAGAACCTTAAAAAACAGAAAGGGCTGGAAAAAATTCAGCAGATCTGGCAGCATCTGCGGAGAGAAAAACAAAGCTAATGTTTCAAGTCCAATATAACATTTCATGGATGACCCCTCTGCCTCAATGCATAAATCCCTCTTTTGGTCCCCAATCAGCTCTACTCCTTTTACCATAATTTTACTATGTATATGCCAACAGAAGACCTTGAAGTACTCTTTTATGCTGGCTGCCAATCCTTTTACATACTCCCTCTTTGCTTCTCTTATTTGCATTTCATCTTCCCTTTGAACCTTCTATACTCAGTTTGGTTCTCCATTGTTCTTCCACCTGACGAATGTCTACCTCTTCTGTCATCCTGGAAGGTCTGGATTTGTTTGCCCTACTTTCCCTTTTTGAGGGAATTTACATTGAACAATCTGTTCTTTGAGGGTAATCTATTGTTCAGCTATTATTTGTCCTGTTAATTATTGACTCCAGCTTATTCTGCCCACATTTCTTCTTACACCAGTGGCGTTGGCTTTCCCCCAATGAACTATTCTTAGTTGGGGGATTGTTCCTTGTCCTCTTCTGGATTCAGTCTATACCTTAAGATACAATGGGGCGATTTTCAAGCTACTTTTCCCATCAGAGAGAACAGCAACGCGGGCTGAAAATCCAGGGAGAATCGGGAAATGGGATTCTCTCAGAGAGATCACGTTCCACTATTTTTCTTGCCCCTCATGTAGTGAAGTTCACACTCTCAAAGGGCGAGAACCTCATTTAAATTAATTTTAATATATTTAAATCGAATTAACCCCTCTGCCATATATTCCCCCTCACCGTGTTTTCAAATGTCAGGTCAGTGACGTTTACAACAGGTTCACCCGAACATTAACCTGTCATAGGGATACCTCTAGGGATGTAAAGGTGAGTATAGCCCTCCCAAGGTTGGGGGTTTGGGGGTGGGGGGGGAAGGGACATGGTCAAGCAGTGCCCTGGCAATGCCCCCAATGCTGTCCCCTGACAGATGGCACTGCCAGGTTGGCACTGAGGGGGGTGGGGATGCCAGCTTAGCACTGGTGGGCGAAGAGTGCTGACTTTCATCGCCAAGGGTGGGGAGATGCTGGGTTTGATTGTCGGCAGTGGGGAGAGTTGGTGGGTGGGGGGAGGGGGGATGCTGGTTTTGATTGCAGGGGAGTTCCTGACACCTCTGTGGTAGTGGGGAGGTTTTTTTTCCTCTGATCGGGGCGTCCTTTTTGAAGTGCATCCCAATCTCTGTAGAGCCAGCTTTGCCAGCATGTTTAGGCCTCGCTTCCCCCTGGTTTTTATTTATACATAGGATCTGGCGAGAAAGCCTGCCTGTTCCTCTGGAGAGAAATACACCGGTTTTCTGTCAGACCCTGACACTTTGCCATTTTTTGGTAGGATTTTACCCGTAGATCACTGCTCCTGTCCTACTGACACTTGATCTACTTGGCTCATCTCACTACCAAGAAGAAGGTCCAACTGTGCCTCCTTCCTCATTGGCTACAGGGTGGCTCAGTGGTTAGCACTGCTGCCTCACAGCGTCATGGACCCGGGTTCAATTCCCAGCTTGGGTCAATGTGCAGAGTCTGCACGTTCTCCACGTGTCTGTATGGGTTTCCTCCGGGTGCTCCGATTTCGTCCCACAATCCAAAAGACATGCTGGTTATGTGCATTGGCCATGCTAAATTCTCCCTCAGTGTACCGAAGTCATCTGTGAGACCTTGTACCAATTTGTCCAAAACTTGAGAAATTATGAAAGTCTGCTTTAAGTTTGTTTTGTGTTAAATTTCCCAACCACGGAGTTCCCAAAATCTCCAGAGAATAGGAGTCCTGATATTTCAGTGAGATTACTACAATTTTGCATGTGTGACTCAGACTATGCTGCATCCTAAGTAAATAAATTGTCTAAAATGCTTTAACATCAAACGATGCAAATGCAAATACCCTATTTAGTTAGATGATAATTATTCCATTTCTACACATTGATAACTTCAAATGCTCTCAAGTAAAATTATTTTATTATTGAAAAGATTACTTACCGGGTAACAATTCAGTTCTGTATTTTGGAGAAAGATTTTGGATTTGGGTGGTGGTTTCGCTCAGAGTTAAAGATTTCGTAGAGACCACTTGATAGAGTATAATTACACTCCCTTTGCTAAATCAGTAAAGACAAGAAAAGGGATTATTGCAGCCATTTTCTTAAATCAATTCATTCAAACTAAGAACCGAATGATGACATGAATGAATGGGGAATTCAGCTTTTAGTTTAGTTTGGAGTTGTTGGGCTGAGAGGTTGGGTGCTGAGGCTCAGAATTCCTGGCATTCAGAGCAGGTGGAATGGCAGAATTTTTAAAAAGTGCATCTTTTGCCTAGGGAATTGCAGGCTGATCTTGTAAACAATGTTGACAGTTTTACACTTTGGGACCATGGAGACAATGGGCCACCTGCACCGTGACTGATGTCCAACAATCCACTGCCATCCTGAAGCAGTCAGTCACCCTGACTGTGATCGATGCTGAATATGCTGCTGTCACCCTGAGGTAGTGGGTCACCCTCACTGTGATAAATACACAAGCACCCACCGTCACCATTCCCTGTGCATTTAAATATGCAAATCACCCTGCAGGCAAGGTCAGGCACAGACGGATTTTTGTTTGGATTCACCAAAATTACAAGTATTGACCTCTCTCTCTACAGAGAAGTAGAAAACTTGCTGAGAAGGAAATGAAAAGTGGCAATTTTTCTATCATTGCTTCTGGGCATTTAAGGTTGGCTGGACAGTGGATTAAGGGAGATCGGGCAGGCAGGATTGCAGCCCAAAACAAAGAGTGTCTGAATTAAAATGAATGCAGGGAAATCTGGCATCTCCATTTCAGATATGCATTCCTCATAGGGATGGGAATTGCAGGCTAGGCCAGCAATTATTGGCCATCCTTAATTCTCCTCGAGAAGTTAGTGGTGAGCTGCCTTCCTGAACTACTGCAGTCCATGTGTTGTAGGTGGCCCACAGTTCTGTTAGACAGGGAGTCCCATTGACAGTGAAGGAAAGGCAATATAGTTCCAAGTCAGGATTGTGTCTGACCCAGAGAGGGACTTGCATGCTGTGGTGTTCCCATGCATCAGCTTCCCTTGTCCTTCACGGTGGTAGAGATTGCCGGCTTGGAAGGTGCTGACGAAGGAGCCTTGGTGAGTTCATGCAGTGCATTGTGTAGATGGTACACACTGCTGCCACTGTTGCTCGTGGTGGATGAAGTGAATGTTGAAGGCGGTGGATGGGACGCCAGTCAAGTGGACTGCTTTGTCCTGAAGGATGCCTTTGAGGGTTGTTGGAACTGCATTTATCCAGCCAAGTGGAGAACATTCCATCACACTCCTGACTTGTAGATGGTGGACAGGGTGTGGAGAGTCAGGGGTGATGTATTCAGCTCAGAATTGCCAGCCTCGGACCTGCTTTTGTAATCATTGTATTTATATGGCTGGTTCAATTTAGTTTTGGGTCAATGGTAGCCCCCAGTCTATTGTAGCAGGTTTCCCCTGACAGTAATGCCATTGAATGCCATGGGGAGATGGTTAGATTCTTTCGTGTTGAAGATGGTCATTGCCTGCAATTGTGTGATACGAATGTTGCCAATTATCAGCCCAAGACTGAATATTGTTCAACTCTTGCTGCATATGAACATGGACTGCTTCAGTATTTGATGAGTTGTGGATGGGCTGAACATTGTGCAATCATCAGCAAACATCCCCAACTTGGGACCTTATGATAGAGGGAAGGTGATTCCAGCTGCAAGGATCCAGTCACATGGCTGCCATCAATGGCCCCTGGGAAATTCAATGCTACAGTCAAGTTGGGGAGTCTTGAGTTAATTCTAGATGATCCTCAGGGTAGAAGGTCAAGGTGCAAATGTTGAGGGTGCTGGACACTGACTGCAATCAGCAATGTTATCTCTGTGGTGCAGATTAGTCTCTTCTAACCTTGTAGAAGCTGGAACATTTTAGTAACTGTCTCACTACTGACTGAATTGTGTGGAGACCTTGACCTCAGTCAAGGTTATGTGGGGCCTAAATATTGGGAACAAACATTATTGGTGTTGTCTGAGACACCCTTGATATTGGGCATCAGTTTTCACTTAATACAGCTGTCAAGAATTAGAGTAAAATTGGGCCATTCCTATGATCTCAGCAGCCCTCAGCTAAGCATATCTAGGGGTCAGTCAGGAATGGAGGGAGTAAGATAACATAAAAACACAGATGAATATCATGGCAGCAGCTCTAGCATCCTAGGAGAGCAAAATGAAGGTTGGAAGATTTGCGTTGGCAGCCAAGGGGCCAGGTCCAAAGGGAAAGGGAGGGATGGTGATTGGGAGTAAAGGATGGAATCTGCTTCTCCCAGTTCCACATTCAGGAAAGCTATTTAACATTTTTGTTACAGGCAACCCCTTGGGCTAGTTTTCCCAAATGCAGCCTGTAATCATGCCGATTACTGCAGAGTAAGCGATGTTGAAGGTGGAACCTCATGCAAGCCTAGCCCCCTATTTGTCTCGATAAATGGTCTAAAGCTGTTTCTGGCCTGTTTAAAAGATGCCTCTTGTTTGCTCTTATGATAAGGCAATGGGTACATTTCTGGACAGAATTGTGCACGTGCTTCCAGTCCGCCATGTTGGGATCTCAATCAGCTGAACATAGAAAACTTTCTAGGCCCAGATTCTGAGCTCAATTTTAAATTCACAAACTGTCATACTACGACATGACCAAATTAACTTAATCTTCTGCATTATCAATCTATTAACACAGACATATAAACACATTCCAGAGGTGTAAACCAGTCAAACAGCGTGACTGCATCATAAACAGGTCTGAAACTGTGCAGTCATATTAAAGTAAAACCCTCATGCATTTTACCAAAATACTTTAGACCAGTTTGACAGGCTAGCCAGAGGATTAAATGTAACTCTAATTTAGTGAAAAGGATTCCTTGCCAAGTTTTTCAGCCCACAAAAACACTTTACATTCCAATCCAACAGGTCCTGACAAACAATCACCAATCATTATCAGGATATGAACTATATTCTGGACAATTTACAAAAATAGCTTGTCATATGGAATAGAAAGAGGAATACAGGACAGAGCAGCGAAACGATGCATTTTGGGAGGACTAACAAGGCAAGGGAATACGCAATGAATGGTAGAATGCTAGGAAGTACAGAGGACCAGAGGGACCTTGGGTGCATGTCTAAGGATCCCTGAAAGCAGCAGGACAGATAGATAAAGTGGTTAAGAAGGCATATAAGATACTGGCCTTTTAGCCGAAGCAGAGAATAAAAGAGCAAGGTGATTATGATGGAGCTGTATAAGGCCACAGCTAGAGTACTCAATGCAGTTCTGTTCGCCACACTATAGGAAGGATGTGATTGCATGAGAGAGACTGCAGAGGAGATTCATCAGGATGTTGCCTGGGTTGGAGTGTTTCAGCTATGAAGAGAGGCTGGCTAGACTGAAGTTGTTTTCCTTCGAGCCGTGGAGGCTGAGGGAGGACCTCATCGAGGTGTACAGAATTATGAGGGAAATAGGTAAAGTAGAGAGGAAGGAACTTTTCCCCTTTGAGGAAGGGTCAAAAACCAGAAGCAGGACATTTGGAGGGAATTTGAGAAAATACCCTTTCACCAAGAAGGTGGTGGGAACTTGGAACTCACTGCCTGAAAGGGTAGTAGAGATAGGAACCCTCAACATTTGAGAAACATTTAGATGAGCACTTGAAACGCCAAGCATACAAGGCTATGGGCCAAGTGCTGGAAAATGGGATTAGAATAGAGAGGTGTTGGATGGCTGGCACACATACGATAGGCCGAAGAGTCTCTTTCTGTGCTGTGAAACTCCAAGTGATCAGAGTTGGTAAGTCACAAAGATGTTGTCAGAAATGGAGAATTTTGATTAGAAGCAAATAATTGACAGGTTGGAATTTGTTTTCTTTGGAACAGAGGAGACTATAGGAAGATCTAATTGAGTTGTCTAAAATTATGAGAGGCCTGGATCAATTGAAAAGCAAGAAGCAATGACCAGAGGGCATGAGTTTAAAGTAATTTGGCAGAAGTATTAGAGAGAATTTGTCTTTTGTTCACTCAGAAGTTGCTGGAGGTGGAAGTATCATCAAAAATGGTCCTAGGGTGTGTTTAACAGAGACAACTGGAAGCAAGGCATCCAGGAACTTCCAAACATTTATTTTCTTTTAATTCATTTTAATGGACATGGGTGTCACTGGTTGGCCAGCATTTATTGCCCATCAGAAGGTAGTGATGAGCTGCCTTCTTGAACCACTGCAGTCTCTGGGGTATACGTACACCCACAGTGTTTTTCGGGGGGGGGGGGAGTTCCAGGATTTAGACTCAGTGACAGTGAAGGAATGGTGATATATTTCCAAATCAGAATGGTGAGTCACTTGGATGGGAAACTCCAGGTGCTGGTGTTCCCAGGTATCTGCTGTTCTTGTCCTTCTAGATGGTGATGGCTGTGGGTTTGGAAGTTGCTGCCTAAGGAACCTTGGTGAGTTCCTGCAGTGCATCTTGTAGGCTGCCACTGTTTGTAGGTGGTGCTACAATTTGTAGGCATAATGATGAGATGTAGCCTATTTATGCTATTAAATACGATGGACAACAGATCATTGTACACAAGGTATTGGAGAAATGGCTGGGCACTGGATTAGGAACACCAACAGAATTCCTGATGGATAATGCAGTTGGTAAATGATTAATTTCAGGATACGTGGGAAAATTTGAATGTCATTGTCATGGTATGATGGTTGCGAGTCTGTTCAGTGATTGGTTGTGTGAGAGATATCGGCCGGAGTTTTACTGCCCCGCCCGCCACGGAAATCAGAGCAGGTGAAGGGTGCACCATGGAAAGGTTCATTGACCTTGGGCGGGATTTTATGGTTTCAGGACAAACTAGGCCGTAAATTCCTGCTCATTATGCTGTAACTGATTAAATGTGGCATAAAATACTAGCTGGACAACTGGATTGCAAATTGCAAATGGTGCTGGCATGGGTAGTACATCAAAATATATCAAGATAAATATAAGCAGAGGTAGGCCATTCGGCCCTTCAGGCCTGCTCTGCCTTTCAAAGAGATCACGGCTTGTGGTTCAAATTCCACATTCTCATCTACCCCTGATAACCTTTTATTCTCTTGCCTAACAAGAATCTATCTACATCTGATTTTGAACTGACCCCACCTCCACCGCCTCCTCAGAAAGAGAGTTCCAAACTCACACATGCCTCTGAGAGAAATAAGATTTATTCTCATCTCAGTCCTAAAAAGCCAAGCTAATTTTAAAACAGTGGCCCAGTTCTGGGCTCACCCACAAAAGAAAATATCCTTTCTTCATCCATCTTGTCAAGACCATTCAGGGTCTTGTATACCAGCCTGTCCAACCTTTCCTCATAAGACAACCCACCTATTCCTGGTATTAGTCTGGTAAGCCTTCTCTGAACCGCTTCCAACACATTTGCACCCTTCCTTAAATTAGGTGACCAATACTGTAGTCGCATTAGAACCCTGTACATCTGAAGCACAACCTCCTTTTGTGTTCAATTCCCCTTGCAATAAGGTGATAACATTCTATTAGCTTTCTAATTACTTACTGTACCTACATATTAGCTTTTTGTCATTAATGCACTAGGATAAGTGGGGAAGGTGTTAGAATCGATCATTTATGAGATAACAGCTGAGCACTTAGAAAAATTCCAGGTATTTGGAAAGGGTCAGCATGGTTTTGTGAAAGGGAAATCATGTTTAACCAGTTTATTGGAGCTTTTTGAGGAAAGTCAAACCAGGGTAGGATTTATACAGTGAATGGTAGGGTCCTGGGAAGTGTTGAGAAACAGAGTGACCTAGGAGTACAAGTACATAGTTCGTTGAAAGTAGTGTCACAGGTAGACAGAGTGGTGAAGAAGGCATTTAGCACACTGGCCTTTGTAAGTCAGGGTATTGAGTGTAGGAGTTGGGACATTATGTTGCAGTTGTGTAAGTCATTGGTGAGGCTGCACTTGGAGTATTGTGTACAGTTTTGGTCACCCTGTTATAGGAAAGACATTGATAAACTGGAAAGAGTGCAGAGAAGATTTACTAGGATGTTACCACGACTAGTGGGCTCGAGTTATAGGGAGCAGTTGACCATGCTAAAGCTTTATTCCTTGGAACATAGGAGAATGAGGGGTGATCTTATTGAGGTATAAAAAATCCTGAAGGGCAGAGGTAGGATAAGCGCACATAGTCTTTTTTCCCAGGGTAGGGGAATTGAAAAGTAGAGGACACAGGTTTAAGGTGAGAGAGGAAAGATTTAAAAGGGATCTGAGGGGCAACTTCGCAGAAGGTGGTGCGAATATGGAATGAGATGCCGGAGAAAGTGGTTGAGGCAGGTTCAATAGCAACATTTAAAAAAACATTTGGATAAGTATATGGATGGGAAAAGATTAGAGAGATATGGGCCAAACGCGGGCAATTGGGACGAGCTGGGAAGGCACCATGATCAGCATGGATTGGTTGGGCTGAAGGGCCTGCTTCTGTGCTGTATTGCTGTATGACTCTATGACTCTAAGTAACATGCAGTGTGGATAAAGGGGAGCATGTAGACATACTATACTTGGATTTCCAGAAGGCATTTGCTAAGGTGCCACAAGAAAGGTGGAGACAAGAGCAGATGGTGGGAATTCAGTAGTGAGCAAAGCACTTCCACTTCCTAATCTCCCCAAAACCTGTCCAAAAACTGCATGGTACGAATCAGAAATGCGATGGAATACTGTCCGCTTGCCTGGATGAGTGCAGCTCCAAAACACTCCAAGATGATCACCATCATGCAGGACAAAGCAACCCGCTTATGCTGCACCCCATCCACCCCCTAAAACATTTGTTCCCTTCAACACTGAGATACAGTGACAGCAGTGTGTCCCATATTGCGCTGCAGTAACTTGCTAAACATTCTTCAGCAGCATCTTTCAAACCCAGACCTCCGCCTCCTGGAAAAGCAAGGTTTCAGATATATGGAAACATCGCCAAGTCACACATCATCCTGACTTGGAACTCTATCATCATTCCTTGACTTTAGCTGAATCAAAATCCAGCAACTCCCTTCATAACCTGATTGAGGTGTATAAGATTATGAGGGGTATGGACAGGGTAGATGGGCAGCAGCTGTTCCCCTTAGTTGAAGGGCGAATAATGGGAGGGCATCATTTTAAAGGTGAGAGGCAGGAAGTTTAGGGAGGATCTGAGGAACGAATGTTCACCCATAAGGATGGTAGGAGTCTGAAATGCACTGCCAAGGAGGGTAGTGGAGGCAGGAAACCTCACAACCTTTAAAAAGTACATGGATGAGCACCTGAAATGTCATAACATTAAAGGCTATGGGCCAAATGCTGGATTGTGGGATTTGTGTAGATTAGTATAGTTTTGTCAGTGCAGACTTGATGGGCCAAGGGGCCTTTTCTGTATTGCATGACTCTATAATAGTACTGTGGGTGCACCTACAGCAGATGGATTCAGAAGTTCAAATAGGCAGTTCACCACCACATTTTCAAGGGCATTTAGATTTGGGCAATAAATGCCAGTCTAGCCAGCGATGCTCCTATCCAATGAAATAATTTAAAAATAAAGCCCTCTATTCAATGCTGATAATTCATAATCAAATGGAGGATGTGGACATGTTAATCTACAGGGCAACATACTTCACCATAAGAGACAAGGTGCACTGGTCACTGCCCTGTACTACGCTACCTTCAAAACATGTGGGATTTGAGGTGCTTTTATGCTTTGTATGCTCATGGAGTGAGAAATCCAAAAACACTGTCAAAACATGTTGTAGTATGGTAGGAAGGGGATGTGTTCCCCTCCTAAAAGTAGTCCCTGTGATCTTTTACAAGTTTAAGTTTATTTATTAAGGTGGTGGCATGGTGGCACAGCAGTTAGCACTGCTGCCTCATAGTGACAGGGACCTAGGTTCGATTTCCAGCTTAGGTGACTGTCTGTGTGGACTCTGCACTTTTTCCTCATGTCAGCGTGGGTTTCCACTGGGTCCTCCGGTTTCCTCCCACAGATCAAAAATGTGCTGGTTAGGTGCATTGGCCATACTAAATTCTCCCTCAGTGTGCCCAAACAGGTGCCAGAGTGTGGTGACTAGGGGATTTTCACAGAACTTCATTGCAGTATTAATGCAAGCCTACTTGTGACACCAATAAATAAACTTCTATATCAGATTCCCCATGTTCAACATTAGACCTTAAGAATAAAATGTGACTGTAAAAAAGCCTCTGCTTAAAATGTCTTACTTACGTGAATCCTATAATGTTTACTACAGCATCAGGTTGCACTTTTCTATAGGCTTTTTCCAACTAGAGAAATAGGTAGAAGTAAGCAAAAATAAATGTGTGGCATCAATAGGCTGACAAATAATTTTGATTCTACAGGAAAGTACAGATAAAAATGAAATACTCTGGTCACAGTGACCTCGGAGACACATGACTTCTTGTTCAAGGTTTTGGCAAATCTCGAGGACCACTTGACTCCTTGACCAATAGAACGGCAGCACGTGTGAATTGGAGCTCAAGAGTGAGCTTTAAAATCCACAATTGGGACCTGGATGAGCAGGTAGCTATGATAGTTTTGCTGTAAATAATTCATGTAAATAACCTTTTCTCCAGTAAATATTATGTGGAAATGCCGGTGTTGGAGTAGGGTAGGCACAGTAAGAAGTCTCACAACGCCAGGTTAAAGTCCAACAGGTTTATTTGGTAGCACAAGCTTTTGGAGCGCTGCTCCTTCATCAGGTGAGCCCTGATGAAGTTGCTACTTCACCAGCTATTTGGACACCTAGAGTTCAGTTATTACAACTCTACAATATAGTGACACAAAGTTAGTTGTGGCATGGCACCTAATGACGTTTGCAGATACTTAGGTTTGCCCTTCATATTTAAGTTTATAAGTTTTTTTTGCATGCCACGTTGCTGACAATGTGATTTGCTAACAGCTCAGTGAGGGAAACCAGGCATCTGCAGCATGAGTGAAAAAAAAATGTACCCATCTGTGGTCAGATTAGGTTTCATCCTGATCGCAACTTCACCCTATTCAAAGCATGTCAATGATGAGGCAGACAGTGAGATGTTTTTTATAGTTATTGGCACAGCAGCAGGTCTCGGACAACAACTTTTGGCTATTTGAGCTTAATTACCCAGATGTCCCTGTGCAAATTTATTGTATCATTTACACACGTTTAACAATGATTTTCACTAGCCTCACCGATAAGTCCATTAAATTCACTGTGTATGGCACACAATCACACGTCACCATTCTGTTATGCTTCGAGGTAGCATCTCAATAGGATTTAGCCTTTCAAAGTTGCCTGTTACAGACTCACAACCTACAGCAGCTCTATTCAATACAACTCAGACTTTAAAAACTCCTCTGACCTATAACTGCAGCATTATTAATGGACTGTTGAGAATCCACCATTGATATATTTTGAGCTGGTTTCAGAAACATAAGTGGCGATTTCGAGTCCGGATGAGCCATCAGTGAGAATGACGATGCAGGCGCAAAATCCAGAGAGGAGCAGAAAATGTGAATCTCTCCAGCGAGATTGCCATTTCCGATTTTCAAACCCCCCTCAGCTGCAAAGTAAGGTGAAAAATGCCACAGGCGCCTGGGAACCTCATTTTAATATGTAAGTGCTCACTCTGGGACTTCCACCCTCCCCCCTCCCCCCCTCACTAAATATTCAGCAGGTGTTGGCATGCATTTACAACTGTGTACAAATGTGAAGCTTGGCAACCTCACCTCCGAAGGGATTACTGGAGGTGACCATTCAAGTCGCTAACACCTTCTTGGAGCCAGTCGTAGACAGGACAACAGAGAGGACACAGGGGGCACGGAGAAGTTTAACTTGTGGTTGGGGCTGGGGTTCGGTGTCACCATCTTGGGGGAGGCGTAGATCGCAGGCCTTACCTTTCCTTCATATCCTCTTGGTTTAAAGGGGTCTGATGGCTGGTATGCTGGCAGCACTTATCCAACAAGATAATGGTTGGAATGCGAGTCTTTACAGGTAATCAAGTCTTAAAGGTACAGACAACGTGAGTGGAGAGGGGGTTAAGCACAGGTTAAAGAGATGTGTATTGTCTCCAGCCAGGACAGTTAGTGAGATTTTGCAAGCCCAGGCAAGTCGTGGGGGTTACAGATAGTGTGACATGAACCCAAGATCCCGGTTGAGGCCGTCCTCATGTGTGCGGAACTTGGCTATCAGTTTCTGCTCAGTGATTCTGCGTTGTCATGTGTCGCCTTGGAGAACGCTTACCCGAAGATCAGAGGCTGAATGCCCATGACTCCTGAAGTAAAGACTGTAAAGTAAAGACTCGCATTCCAACCATTATCTTGTAAATTTTGTTTGTGTCTATATATGCCCTGTTTGTGAACACAACTCCCACTCACCTGATGAAGGGGCAGTGCTCCGAAAACTTGTGCTACCAAATAAACCTGTTGGACTTTAACCTGGTGTTGTGAGATTTCTTACAGATCTAAATCTCACACTCAGGCAGCAGTTGGAGGACAAATGGGCATTAGCTACATGAAAGTTCAAGTCCACTAGTTGTGGAGTTTTGACAGTCAGGGGTTAGTGTCAGGGTAGAAGGCTGTTACAGATGGATGGGTCATCTGATCTGCAACCCTTGCAAGCTGGGGGCCTGAGGATGTCCTCTAAGTATGAGGTTGTCACTCTAATTGCAGTCTTCACAGAGATCAGCTGTGCCTCGCTGGCCACACGAGGAAGCCAGTTGCCTAATCAGCTCCCGGAAATTATGAAGCTGATTAAAGCTCAGTGAAAGTGGTTCAGTGACTGATTTCTTTCAGCAAGATTTGCTCATGCTTTCTTGTTGACCGAAGTTTAAGCCATCTAGAAATGTGACCAAATCTTTGTTTTGTAACTCTCGAGTAACTTCTATATTATTTAAACCTATATACAAACAACACGTGAGCTGGGTACCAGCTCTGGTGCCTTTAAAGTTTGTATACTTTAGAGCAACAGGGCAGAAATAAAGTAACACCAAGTTTAAAATAAAAATCAGCTCCCTGAGCCTTCCTTGACAAGTCAATTGTGCCAATAAGTCAGCACAGCAATACATGAGTGTGCCACACTTTGAAGCCAAGTTTGGGAAGATTGCATCTGGTATATTTATCTTAAATCTAACATTGCAAAATATTAAATACAAATATTCAATAATAGCAAGTCAGATTCATTCCTATTTCTTTATGTTTTATTTAAAAATCACTCTAAATCTGTATTTTGCATTTTTTGTGCCACAAACATCAGTTGTTCAACATGTTTCATGGTCACATTTAAAATAGGAAGCCATAAGGAAACTTTTATAATGGGAAAATAATATGAAAGGAGTTAGTGGCATGGTACGGTCATGGTTGGTGCAATTCCGTCAAGACACTCAGTACTGAAACCTGTGTCCATGGCAAGATATTAAATTAAATTTTACTTAAATCAAAACGATTACATGTTGCACGTGGACAGGATTGTATTTTCCCGTTTAATTGCCTTTTGAAACTTTACAGATTTCTATTCATGTTTTACTTTAATGCAGCAGTGAGGCCTTAGACCAGAATCTCTGTTAACTCGGCTGAAAGGCAAGATTCACCAACAGTAGCAGACCATTAGGAAAAAAACATTTTTTGATTTTATAATCTTGGTCATTCAGTTACATACCAGCGTCTTAAATTCTTTTGAACGATTTTTATACAAGCTTGAGGAAGGATTGTTTAGTTCAACTGTAAAGGTCAGTCCTGAAATTTTGACTGCATGTTTATGTCTTTCTGCAAAAAAAAATACTGTTTTGTCATTTCAAATATATAGAATGTGTAAATAAAAGCAAAATACTGCAGATGCTGGAAAACTGAAATAAAATCAGTAAATGCAGGAAAATTACAGCAGGTCTGACAGCATCTGTGGAGAGAGAAACAGGGACCGTGATTTTCCTATTGCGACCCGGGGCCTAGAGGTGATCAGTAGGGGTGGGGTGGGGGGGGGGGCGGTGGTCCCGCTGCCATTCTGCACACAGGATTGGTCTGGGATGGAGGGAGGGCTGGGGGGAGGAGGGGTAGTCTGCCGGGGAGGGCCTGCCCCCGGGGAAGGGGGGGGGTCTGATCCCAAGGGGGGGTCAGTTCGGGGAGGGGTCAGCTGGGGAGGGGGGGGGGAATCACCACTGCTGGGGGGGGTTGGGGTGGGCTGTGCATTGGGATACTCCGGGGTGGGGGGGGGGGGGGGGGGGGTGTCAGGGCTGGCCCGAGAATTGTTGTAGGGGCCGCGATCGGGCTGCGGGGGGAGGGGGGGTGCTGGAGGGGCAGCACTGCGGGGGTCCCGGGCTGGCCAGCGATTGAGCTGGCCAGCAAACGGGGAGTCTGACAGATCGGAGCCACTGCCCATGCACAGAGTTCCAGAACCGTCAGATTCCGGCATCAATAGGCAGTTGCTGGAAGTTGTTTCCACCGGTGGGTGAAATTAAAACCAGGGGGCATGGCCTCAAAATAAGGGGGAGCAGATTTAGGACTGAGTGGAGGAGGAACTTCTTCATCCAAAGGGTTGTGAATTGGTGGAATTCCCTGTCCAGTGAAGCAGTTGAGGCTACCTCATTGAATGTTTTTAAGGCAAAGATAGATAGATTCTTGAACAGTAAAGGAATTAAGGGTTATGGTGAG
This sequence comes from Mustelus asterias, assembly GCF_964213995.1. Lineage (NCBI taxonomy): Eukaryota > Metazoa > Chordata > Chondrichthyes > Carcharhiniformes > Triakidae > Mustelus > Mustelus asterias. The sequence continues at coordinate 79,307,918 of NC_135805.1, forward strand.
CGGGCAGGTCAGTGGAGCTGAATCCACGAAAAGATCAGCCATGATCATATTGAATAGCAGAGCAGGCTCGAGGGGCCAGATGGCCTACTCCTGCTCCTAGCTGTAATGTACTTATTCTTATGTATTTGTTTGTTTTAATATACCTTGGGTGTAATTTCATAGCCCCTTCCACCTCCAGTATTTTCTGTTCCTGCTGAAGCCAATGGACTTTTAAACAGCTTGCCACATTTAACGGCCCCGCCCCCACAGTGACGGAGTTGTAAAATTCTGTTTTTGTTTTATTAATGAATTATGGTTATTCTACAATCCAAAATTGCACAGAGGTATGGATGGCAAATGTTTGAAAACTGCAACTTTCACAGCTTAGCAAAAATAGAATGATCAACATATGAAATTAAAAGAATCAGATTTGTTTAGATCACTTGCTAGGTGCAAAATTGGCATAATTTTCACCCAGCTTTTGGGTGCAACCAGTCCTCGTAGATCTACAAAATGGTGTCAACACGATGTATGTACCCTTTTGGGATGAGTTACGCCAGACACCACATTGGTGAGGGCAATAGCGTGCAGTAAATGGTCATTTAAAGTAGCAGGCAGACAACGAATGTGTTTCTGCATGCTCTCTGGCCCTGCTTTGGAGGCAAGATACCTTTCCTCCTTTCCACTTCCTCCACATAGATCTCTAGGGCAGCTTCTCACATCCGTGGGGATCCTATTTTCTTCCATTATGTGCCATTATTCTATGTTTCACAGGTTTAGATTCACTTCCTACATGCCTGCCAGCATCTGCCCCAGTTACAACACCCCTCTCCTCCTCTCCTTTAAACAATGCAGCAGATTGGATGTTAGGAAAATTAACTCTGCTATTCAAGAAAGGAAGGAGAGAGAAATCGGGGAACTGCAGGCCAGTTATCTGACATCACTCATTGGACAAGTGCTGGAACCTATTTTTACAGAATTCTGAACACAGCACTTAAAAAAGTCACGGTCCAATTAGTAAACATGGTTTTATGAGAGGGAAAGGACAGCTAATCCTTTAATAGACTCTTGGAGCTGTCAATCAAACTGTGAACTTACAACCTCCCACTGTGGTAACGACAGGTTGTAGAAGTAGTCAGGCAATAATAATGCTACCGTGATAGTATTTGAGGTTATTGCTGAAAAAAGAGACATACTGTCAAAGCTTTCTGCCCTGCACTCATCAGGACAGATGCAAATATACTAAATTTCAAAGGAAACAACAACTTACATTGCATGATAATAAGACGGCTGTTTTGTTAACAAGTGAACATGACTTGCTGAGATGTTGCTATGGAGAATGCACCAGGAAAGAGATATCCCTCAAGCTTTTGTTTAAATTCAGAAAAGGCAAGTTGACTCTGATTGGTCAAGGCGTTACCATGGGATTGCAGAGTGGAACAACTTGGGGATAATGATTCCATGGTGCATTCTCCATGGCAATGCCTCATCAATCAGATTCCACTTACTGAACAATCAGCCTCCTTTTCTCTTGTGATACAAATTGTTGTTCACTTTGAAATTTGGCATTCTTGCATCTGTGCTGATGAGTGCAAAATAAAAAACTTCAACAGCATTTCTCTTTTTTCAGCAATATTTAGGGTTAAATAGATAAATATCTATTGGAACTGCAGGCAGAGATTTGTTTTAGCTCACAGAGATGTGAAGGCAGCACTTATTTGAAAATTTATAGGGCAGCCATTTAAATTACTTGATAGCTTAACAGTTTCTTGCATCTTATTCATCCTTTGCAAGCACTTATGTCTATTCTAAAAAATTGTATCTCATACAGTACTGGCTAAGGCCCTTGCTCCAGTGAAAATAGCTTGAATTCAACAATGAGTTTCAATGGACCTGCTGCATTCAGGTTTTCCCAGATGTCAGTCATATTCTGTCCCCTTTCCCCTACTGGGAAAATATGACCTGTCAGAAATGGGGGATGGCATTTCTGGATCTGGGGTCCATGCGCCATTCTGGATAAGCCATTCAGTCTCCCCAACTTCACAGTAATCTTGACTTAAATGTTAGTTTTCAATAGTTCTTCTGAAAATGCATTATGAATTTAGCCTTGTTATATTATTGTAGTATTACTGTTATTTCTTTAAAATAATGGAAGCGAGATAGCAATCAGTTCATATCGACAAGTGTAGAGAAATAAGAAACATTGTTCAATATACTTAAGTTATTTTGCTTACTCAATGTTGTTGTTGACACTGTTGGGGGTGATGTAGTTGTGGGCTCAGTACTGTGTGTGGGGGTTGTTGTTACAGATGGGAGCTCGCAGTATGTCCCTTCTGTTGGCTCTCTCCTGATACAGTCACAGTTTCCAGTTCCTGTATTATTCACACTGCAAGACTGGTATTTACTACAAAATGCTGAGTTCCAAGTAAATCCACTGTCACACTTGCACTGAGTTTCAATGTTCACATATTGACAAACTAGGAGCAACAATGAAAAGTAATTAAAACATTACCAGTATTCTGTGGGGGAGAAATTAGTTAGTGTATAATGCTGCTACAAGTGTGCTGCACATTGTACATTAATTCCTCAGCAGCAGACAACAGCTCTCATGGGTTTCTCACTGATTTCAATGAGGAAATCTGTCTGGGCAAAGCTAGTCACATCATGTGATGCCGTTTGCCCTCGGAGAAGCGCCCATACATAAACAAATTTCTCCCCCGTGATTATTTACCCGACCACTTCTAATGGATTCAATATATATTTAACAAAGTTAACAAATCAATGATCAATAAACTTTTTGTGGCATTTTGTGAAGTATTTTAGAGATTTGTAAATTCAATCTAGCCTTAAAGTACCTGGAAAATGGAAAAACAAAAAAAGACAGCTTCATTAAAGTTGTAATTGTAATTTCCACTTAAATAAAAGGAGCAGAATTAATAACCTTTAAAATTTATTCATGGGATGTGGACATTGCTGGCTGGGCAAGCATTATCTCCCATCCCTAATTGCTTTTGAGCAGGTGGGGGTGAGCTGCCTTCTCAAACCGCTGCAATCCATGTGGTGTAGGTACACCCACTGTGCTGTTGAGGAGGAAGTTCCAGGATGTTCACCCAGAGACAATGATGGAATGGTGACATATTTCCAAATCACAATGGTGTGTGCCTTGGGGGGGCGGGGGGGATTGTCTGATAAGAGCTGTAATTTATCAAAGCTAAATCCCACTTTAAGTTTGAAATTAGTTATTTTGTTTACGCCCTCATGATCATGAAGTGAACTAGCAAAAAGATGTTGATTAATTCTTAACTTTTATTTACCGTGCTGTTTTATACAATAGCAAATTATATACATGATTGCTGTAATATTTATTATACCTAACGCATAATGGTCTAGATTTTGTGCTCGTAATGACAGTGAAACTGGGTTAGTTTCTGCCATTGTTACAATGATAGGAACATAGGATCAGGAAGAGACAATTTAACTCTTCAAGTCTATTCAGCCACTCAATTACATCATGAATGATTTTAACCACACGCTATATACTTGCCATTGATCCTTAAATACCTTTGGGGAGCATAAATCAATCAATCTCAGATTTAAAATTAATAATTGATCCGTTGTCATTTGCAAAAGAGAATTACAACCTACTATCATTCTGCACATGTAGAAATGTCTCCTAATTTCATTCTTGGAAAATTTGGTTCTAACTTTTTGAACTTTTCCCCCAAGTCTGAATCTCCACATCACTGAAAATTGTTTCTATCTACCCAATCTGTTTTTCTTAATCTCATGAAAACTTTGATAAAATCACCCCATTAACCTCTCAAATTCCATGGACTAGTAAGTTAGTTTGTGCAATGCTTCCTTGTAAATTAACCCTTGGAATCCAAGGGCCAATCCAGTAAATCCATGCTGAACTCTCTTCATTCCTGTGCCCAGACCACAAACAGTTCTTCAAGAGTGATCTAATCAGGGCTATAAAGCTGGAGAAAGACTGCACTGCTGGTATTGAGTGCAAGGACTATCATGTCCCTCTGCCTTTGCAGTGTCTGTCTGGAGGGCCTCCTGTTTCCTGATAGATAGAAAACCTCTCTCCACCTGGCACCATCATCTCCAATGTTGCATCAGTGAACTTTGGAGCCTACTCTCTCCCACGTTGTACAATTGTTCTTCCTGCTCAGGATCTCTTCCAACTATCATCCTCCACCCCTGTAAGTGGTTCATTCCTGCTTGGTGCTAGCCTGACATTAATCTGGGTCCTTGTTAAGGTGTACAGCACTCAAAAAGCATGTATATTGCAGGCTGCACATTACAATCATAGGAATCAGCAGACATCGCAAAGTTTGTTGCATCGGAAGGAATGAGTAAGGGTTAGTTGTAGATCTCAATCTCTTGTCCACTTTCTGGGGTCATTCAATTTTGTTCTCAAAGTTCTGTGTTACTCTAGCTTATAGGAATCACCAGGACCAAGGGAGTTCCAGGCCATGGGCATTTTGTTAGGAGTTCATCTTGGTCTGGATGAGAAATGGGAAAAGGATGTCAGAACTCTCTGCTGCAGCAGGAAAGAGAGTTAGGAGGGTCTATTTTGGTTCCTTCTGGAGAATGATTCATTGAATATGGAGGCTGGTGGAGTATCAGGTGAAGTCTGTATTGTGGTTTTGGGTGGGAGGGGAAAGTGCAGAGGCAGAAGTGTGTGAAAAAGAACAAATACTATTAATACCCCATCAGCCATGGTGGCACGGAATCCATGGTTGAGAAAAAACAAAGACATATTGCTAGCACTATTATGGAAATTTGCATCATCCAGCTAGATGCAACAGAGAAGAAGAAATTTGGAGAATTCGATAGAGTACATTCATGAGGTGTTCCGTTAGGTAATGTAACCAAGGTGACAGTCAGTGAATATTAGTTGATTGTCTAGGCAATGTAGGGAAGGAAAGAGCTAGGCCATGTGAAGGCAAGCAAATGGTGGAAATTGAAAGCAAATTTGATTACATTTCCTAGTTCAGTGTAAGAGCAGGAAGTGAGACGAATACAGCCATCAATGAATTGGAAAAAGAGGTAGGACTGGAACAAAGGAACAAGAAACAAAGATCAATTCATATATCCCACAAAGAGGTAGGCGTAGCTCGGACCCATTCAGCATGTTTAATTTGGAGAGAGTGAGTGGCGTTGAAGGAGAAATTGTTCAATGTGAGTACAAGTTCAGCCAGGCGGAGGAAGGTGGTGGTAAATGTGATCTGGTTGGAGCTCCCTTCAAGAAAGAATTGGAGATCTCTGCGGCTGGTGGGGAGTGGAAGTGATTGGATTCATGGTGAAAACAAAATGGCTAGAGACCTCTTAAAATGATGGAGAGCTCAAAAGACTCAAAGGAAGAGACTGGACAAGTACAGAGATGTAAGTTGGAAATAGAAAGAAAATCATATTTAGTGGACAGGAGTAGGCTCAGCACAGACCTGATTATGGATTTTGGAAACACAGTTGAAGGATTGGGGTACTATGAAGACCATGGATGGAAGATGTCCAGAAAAGATGAGCTCCTGGAAACAATAGCTTAATGGTTGGTGGTGGAATCATAGTCCAGGGGAAGGTCGGAACAAGTGATGAATTGGCTTTTAGCCTCAGCTATATAGAGGATCTCTACACCAGACAACAACAGCACCACCCTCATCAGTAGATCTGGTGACAATAATTTTAATAAGACACTTGTTGCTGACTTTACCAAGTAATGCAGCAGACAAACTTGGTAAGCCAAAGCAGATGTCTGCCGATGAGGATCTACCAATTGTCTCCTGCTCTACTTTAATTTCAGGGGTGTTTCAGCTGACGTGACATTTCAGGTAAAATCAAACTGTCAATGAAAAATAATCACATTAAAAGTGTTGGTAAATTTTTACTATCTCACGGTTAGCCATAAACCAATTTTAAGGTAGTATGAAATGTACTTTCTTTACAAGGGCCTTGTATTACATAAGGTTTATTCCAGTCACACTCACCTGTTGTAAGGTTGATGCCAGTTATATGAAATGTGCCGCTTTCAAAAGACAAGTGAATAGGGTGCGATAATCTCTGAAGTAATTTCAGTGCTAATTCACTAATTTTAGACATGTCATTTTCTATTATGCTTAGTGCAACGTCCAGCTCACATTCATTTTGTTGATTGACTGTCACATCAAACAAATAAATAGTTCAATGTCAAAATAATTAACAGCAATATTTCATAGCAAAACAGTTAAACCTCGTTAATATTTACAATCACCTAAAAGAAAACATCAGTGATAGTGAAATTGGTAACATCCATGAAGACTGGAAACAGTCTGATCTGATGCTCGTGTTTAAACAGAGGATAAAACAAACACTGGCAACAATAGACTGACTAGTCTTACTTCCATTTTCTGTTAATTAATAGAATTGATTATGTGCAGTAAACATGGTGAATATCTCAACACTAATAACAGAGTGAGCAAGAACTGACACAGATTCAGATAAAGAATCATAGAATCTCTACAGTGCATGATGCCATTTGGGCCATCAAATGTGCACCGACTCGCTGACAAGAGTATCTTACACAGGACCTCTCGCCTGCCCTACCCCTGTAAACTCGCACATTTACCATGACTCATCCATCTAACCTACACATCTTGGGACACTAAGGGGTAATATAGCATGGCCAGTCCAGATAACCTGCACATCTTTGGACTGCAGGAGGAACACAGTAAGAGTTTTAACAACACCAGGTTAAAGTCCAACAGGTTTATTTGGTAGCAAATACCATAAGCTTTTGGAGCGCTGCTCCTTCATCAGATGGAGTGGAAATGTGCTCTCAAACAGTGCACAGAGACACAAAATCAAGTTACAGAATACTGATTAGAATGCGAATTCCTACAGCCAGCCAGGTCTTAAAGATACAGACAATGTGGGTGGAGGGAGCATTAAGCACAGGTTAAAGAGATGTGTATTGTCTCCAGACAGGACAGCCTGCAAGTCCAGGAGGCAAGCTGTGGGGTTACTGATAATGTGACATAAATCCAGCATCCCGGTTTAGGCCGTCCTCATGTGTGTGGAACTTGGCTATCAGTTTCTACTCAGCGACTCTGCGCTGTCGTGTGTCGTGAAGGCCGCCTTGGAGAACGCTTACCTGAAGATCCGAGGCTGAATGCTCGTGACTGCTGAAGTGGAGACTGCTGAAGTCTGGAGACAATACACATCTCTTTAACCTGTGCTTAATGCTCCCTCCACCCACATTATCTGTATCTTTAAGACCTGGCTGGCTGTAGGGATTCGCATTCTAATCAGTATTCTGTAACTTGATTTTGTGTCTCTGTGCACTGTTTGAGAGCACATTTCCACTCCATCTGACGAAGGAGCAGTGCTCCGAAAGCTTATGGTATTTGCTACCAAATAAACCTGTTGGACTTTAACCTGATGTTGTTAAAACTCTTACTGTGTTCACCCCAGTCCAATGCCGGCATCTCCACATCATGACTGCAGGAGGAAACCAGAGCACCCGGAAGAAACCACACAGACATGGGGATAACATGCAAACTCCACACAGTCACCAAGGGCCGGAATCAAATCCGGGTCCCTGAAACTGTGAGGCAGCAGTGCTAACCATTCTGCCACTATTCCATCCCAAGCTCCTGCCTAATCAATCACCTCAAATTCTTTAAGGAACAGACATTCCAAGTGCACTCTGGAAGTTCGACAGTAGGATTTCACTAGACTTTCAAAAGGCATTTGATAAAGTTCCACATTAATGACTGTGTGGGGGATTTTAACGTCATCCAGCCAACTCTTCACATTTTGCTGTGAATTGGGCAGAAGGCCCTGGCTCAGCCTCACAAAATGTTGGCTCTACATTGCCTTTTATCTTGTCTTCAGCCTTGAAATACCTACTTTTATCACTTGGTCCTCCTTGTTCAAAGACCATTCTCTTAGCACTTTCTCAATCTCAGATGTACCCTTACTGATCCCCAGAGTAAATAACTCAGGCCAGTTTAATTGCATCTTCTTAAGCTAATTCCTTCCCATCAGGGAGACTTTATTCCCTCCAACTGCTACCAATAACAAGTAATAGGATGCATCATCATTTTCCACTCTATCATTAACTTGAGCCAACACTGGGAGACTGATATTGGAATATCTAGTCAGTTTCACACTAGTTTTGCATAAGGAAATGTGACTTCAGAATATTTTGTACTCTGCTACGAAAATAACAGACACTACTGCCCCACCCACTGTCCAGATCATCCGATCCTGCTGGAAGTCAATGGACTTTAGACTGGGCTACCCAATCTCCCGTGGAAAAATCTGACCAAAGTTAGGAAATTGTTTCTGAATGTCACATTCACATTTAGGGACCCGACAGGAAGTCCTAAATTAGTAACATATGCTAATCTCTTACCATCTCTTTTCAGTCTGCGGAGATGGATTCGAATATCACTGTCTTCTGTTGGGGAAGTATCTTCTGCCTAAATTATAATGCATTGAGGTTATTGGATTGCACAGTTCAGTGTAAAAAATCTTGCAAATTCACAACATTCACCGCTTCTTTAGAAGCAACAGTGAAGATATGCTCATGTTAGAATGTTCCTCAGTTTAGTTCACAGATCCAATTTCAGAATGTTTGTCTTATATATAATACAACAAATGTGATCAATAAACTGAATGCAAATGTTACTTCATAACTTCACTTTGAAATAACATATTAACAATCAGACCTGCACACTTGGCTGGTGCCAACCACCCTTGTGAAGCCCTCAATGATTTTCACTTCTTTTAATTTTCCTTTCCTTTCATTGTTTCACATCCAACACTCTTGGTATCATCACTCCAGAATGAGGTGAACAGTTGATTAGATAATGGACATTTGCAGAATATTCCTCTAGTGATACCCAGCCCATCATCTATAAAATGTGTAAAAAGTCTTCGGGAGTATTCGGTATTTATGATTTGTTCATGGGATGTGGGCTTTGCTGGCTAAGCCAGCATTTACTGAACATCCCTAATTGGCCTTTGGAAAGTGATGGTAAGCTGCCTCTTGAACCACTGCAGTCCATGTGCTGTTAGGAAGTTCCAGGATTTTGACCCAGCAACAATGAAGGAACAGCAATATATTTCCAAGTCAAGTTGGTATGTAGCTTGGAGGGGAACTTGTAGGTGATGGTGTTCCCATACATTTGCTGCCCTTTTCCTTCTAGATGGTAGCAGTCATGGGTTGTGAAGATGCTGTCTGAAGAGCCTTGATCAGTTTCTGCAGTGCATCTTGTAGATAGTGCATACTGCTGCGATTGTGCTTTGGTGGTGGAGAGAGTGAATGTTTGTGGAAGGGGTGCAAATCAAGTGGGTTGTTTTGCCCTAGATAGTTTCAAGCTTCTTTGTGTTGTTGCAGCTGCACTCATCTTGATAAGTGGAGAGTATTTCATCACACTCCTGACTTGTGCCCTGTAAATGGTGGACAGGGTTTGGGAAATCAGGATGTGAGTTACTTTTTTAATTCATTCATAGGACATGGGCGTCGCTGGCTGGTCAGCATTTATTGCCCATCCATAGTTACCCGAGGGCAGTTGAGAGTCAACCACATTGCTGTGACTTTGGAGTTACATGTAGGCCAGACCAGGTAAGGATGGCAGATTTCCGTCCCTAAAGGACATGAGTGAATCAGATGGGTTTTTCCAACAATCGACAATGGTTTCATGGTCATCAGTAGATTCATAATTCCAGATTTTTTTTGAATTGAAATTCCACCATCTGCCATGGCAGAATTTGAACCGATGTCCCCAGAAAATTAGTTGAGTTTCTGGATTAATAGTCTTGCAATAATATCACTCGGCCATCGCCTTCCCTTGCTACAGGATTCCCAGTCTCTGACTTGCTTTTGTAGCCACAGTATTTATATGGCTAGTCCAGTTCAGTTTCTGGTCAATGACAATTCTTAGGATGTTGATAGTAGCTGATGATGGTTGGGTCTAGGACACTATCCTGAGGAACATCTGCATCTGGAACTGAGATGATTGACCTCCAACAAAGACAACCATCTTCTTTTGTGTCTGGTATGGCTCCAACCAGCAGAGGATTCCACCCCCCCCCCGATTCCCATTGACTCGGGCTTCTTGATGCCACACTCAGTCAAATGCAGCCTTGATGTCAAGGGTAGTGACTCTCACCTCACCTGTGAAGTTCAGCTCTTTTGTCCGTGTTTGAACCAAGACTGTATTGAGATTATGAACTGAATGGCCCTGGCAGAACTAAAAATGAGTGTTGAAGAGTAGGCTGTTGCTAAGCAAGTGCTACTTGATTGTAAGTAGATCATTTTACTGATGATCAAGAGTAGACGAATGGCGCAGTCATTAGCTGAGTTGGATTTATTCTGCTTTTTGTTTACAGGACATACCTGGGCAATTTTGCACAATGGTGGATAGATGCCAGTAGTGTAGCTGCGCTGGAACATCTTGTTTAGGGGTGTGGCAAGTCCTGGAGCATAAGGTCTTCAGTGCTATTGCTGGAACATTATCAGGGCCCATAGCCTTTGCAGGATCCAGTGCAGGTAGAGTGAATTGAATTGGCTAACATCTGTGATGCTGGGGATCCAGATGAGGCCGTGATGGATCATCCAGACCACCATTCCCATGCCAAATTCTGATCTTTAAAAGCAAAACCTATGGGTTTGATTTTAAAAGCTGTGTAGTAAGTGCACCCATCAAGTCTTAGTGACAGAGTAAAATAACTTCATTCCAATAGACAAAAATCATGCGGAAAAAGCTAACCAATTTATTCACCAATTCCTGAGATCTGCTCCCATCATGTGAAACCCTGCATTGGGTGCACTAATTTTGCTCCTAATTGACAAAAACAGGTATATTTTTATATAATTTCTCTGAAACAAACTCTTCTCGAGAATCAGAACTGACCTTTGAACTATGATAGCAACCTTCAGAACAAAAAAATTTGGTTAACCAATGATTAACAAGCAGGGAACAATGCAGCACCAACTTGCACAGGCGTTTGTACAGAGGTTGGAGCCCATTCTTTAAAACTTGGAAGTACCGACCAACTCCATCACCGGTAACTGCTAGCAAGTATTGTAGCTTCCATTGCAACACTGGAAGCATCCACTCAACATTAGGGAGGTGCTGTGGAAGCTTAGACTGAGACCATGAATTCTCAGCTTACTGCCAAGCAGGGCTGCTGCAACCACAGTGTGGATACCAGTGCTCAAAGAGACACGAGAGGTTTGAGAGCAGTTCAGCAACTTGTCTTCCAGGAGATTTTTCCAGTATTGTTGAAGTGCTGCCTGGAGTGAGGAGCAGTGGCTTTGTCATGTACCAACCTGCTCCAGCCACAGTGGACCTTTATTTTAAAAGGTACATGCTAGCTTTAAGTGGTGCTAGGGAGTTATAACTTAGGGCACCTGTGGACATGTGTAGCCAATGAAGGTCACAGTTAGTGCTTGCTGCATGTAGTTATCGTGAATATGAGTTTGCATGCTGCCTTAACTTCAATCAAAGGAGTAAGTTAATCACACAAGGAGATAACCACATTCATTTTCAGGGAGTTATCCAATTTTCATAACTGGATTTTTGGTGCTGGAAGGAGTTTAACAAAGCTGTCACCAAGCCTCAAACTAGTCAAGATTGACGTGATAAAACCCATTCTGTGTTTTTGGTTGTAATGATCTTTTGTGAAGTAAGTTTTGCCAATCTCAAACAAAAGAAGTCTTACTTGAACTTCAAATCAGCAACTCAGACAGGTCAGGTCTGATATATTTTCTTCCCTTGTAACTATGAAGATTTTTTGAAATGTAGAAATCTGCCTCTATTCCCAGCAATGTAAAATACCATCAGCTAATAATTCCACAGCAATATAATTGCTACATCTATTGTAGCAAGGTCTTTGACAGGAGCTGGAACTTTGAATAATTGGTAGTGACAGTGTGCAGAAATTAAATATACATCAATGACATGCAACAATGTTAGCCAGTTCTTAAGAATGGACATTTTAAAAACAAACCACATCTGTTGTTATCATTTATTGAGTGAACTATGAGTCATAGAGGTTTACAGCATGGAAACAGGTCCTTCGGCCCAACTTGTCCAGACCGCCCTTTTTTTTTAAACCCCTAAGCTAATCCCAATTGCCCGCATTTGGCTGATATCCCTCTATACCCATCGTACCCATGTAACTATCTAAATGCTTTTTAAAAGATAAAATTGTACCCGCCTCTACTATTACCTCTGGCAGCTTGTTCCAGACACTCACCACCCTCTGTGTGAAAAATTGCCCCTCTGGACACTTTTGTATCTCTCCCCTCTCACCTTAAACCTATGCCCTCTAGTTTTAGACTCCCTTACCTTTGGGAAAAGATATTGACTATCTACCTTGTCTATGCCCCTCATTATTTTATAGACCTCTATAAGGTCACCCCTCAGCCTCCTATGCACCAGAGAAAAAAGTCCCAGTCTACTCAGCCTCTCCTTATAACTCAATCCATCAAGTCCCGGTAGCATCCTAGTAATTTTTTTCTGCACCCTTTCTAGTTTAATATCCTTTCTATAATAGGGTGACCAGAATTGCAGACAGTATTCCAAGTGTGGCCTTACCAATGTCTTGTACAACTTTAACAAGACGTCCCAACTCCTGTATTCAATGTTCTGACCGATGAAACCAAGCATGCCGAATGCCTTCTTCACCACTCTGTCCACTTGTGACTCCACTTTAAAGGAGCTATGAACACGTACCCCTAGATCTCTTTGTTCTGTAACTCTCCCCAATGCCCTACCATTAACTGAGTAAGTCCTGCCTTGGTTCAATCTACCAAAATGCATCACCTCGCATTAGTCTAAATTAAACTCCATTTGCCATTCGTCAGCCCACTGGCCCAATTGATCAAGATCCCATTGCAATTGGAGATAACTTTCTTCACTGTCCACTATGCCACCAATCTTGGTGTCATCTGCAAACTTACTAACCATGCCCCCTATATTCTCATCCAAATCATTAATATAAATGACAAATAACAGTGGGCCCAGCACTGATCCCTGAGGCACACTGCTGGTCACAGGCCTCCAGTTTGAAAAACAACTTTCTACAAACACCCTCTGGCTTCTGTCAAGAAGCCAATTTTGTATCCATTCAGATACCTCACCCTGGATCCCGTGAGATTTAACTTTATGCAACAACCTACCATGCGGTACCTTGACAAAGGCCTTGCTAAAGTCCATGTAGACAACATCAACTGCACTGCCCTCACCTACCTTCTTGGTTACCCCTTCAAAAAACTAAATTTATGAGACATGATTTTCCACTCTCAAAGCCATGCTGACTGTCCCTAATCAGTCCTTGCATCTCTAAATGCCGGTAGATCCTGTCTCTCAAAATACCTTCCAACAATTTACCCACCATAGATGTGAGGCTCACTTGCCTGTAGTTCCTAGGCTTTTCCCTGCAGTCTTTCTTAAACAAAGGCACAACATTTGCCACTCTCCAATCTTCAGGCACCTCACCCGTGACTATCGATGATTCAAATATCTTGGCTAGGGGACCCGCAATTTCCTCCCTAGCTTCCCACAATGTCCTGGGATACACTTCATCGGGTCCTGCAGATTTATCTACCTTGATGCGCTTTAAGACTTCCAGCACCTCCTTCTCTGTAATATGTACACTCCTCAAGACATCACTATTTATTTCCCCAAGTTCCCTAACATCCATGCTTTTCTCAACAATAAATACTGATGAGAAATATTCATTTAGGATCTCACCCATCTCTTGTGGATCCGCACATAGAAGAACTTGTTGATCCTTAAGAGGCCCTACTCTCTCCCTTGTTACTCTCTTGCCCTTTATGTATTTGTAGAAGCTCTTTGGATTCTCCCTTGCCTTATCTGCCAAAACAATCTCATGTCCCTTTTTGCCCTCCTGATTTCTCTCTTAACTCTACTCCTACACCCCCATACTCTTCAAGAGATTCACTTGAGCCCAGCTGCCTATGCATGTCATGTGCCTCTTTCTTCTTCTTGACCAGGGCCGCAATATCCCGAGTCATCCAGGGTTCCTGACTTCTGCCAGCCTTGCCCTTCACTCTAAGAGGAATGTGTTTACCCTGAACCTTGGTTAACACACTTTTGAAAGCATGCCACTTACCAGACGTCCTTTTGCCTTCCCACAGACTCCCCCAATTAACTTTTGAAAGTTCCTGCCTGATACCATCAAAATTGGCCTTGCCCCAATTTTGAATTTTAACTTTTGGGACAGACCTATCACTCTCCATAGCTATCTTAAAACTAGTAGAATTATGGTCACTGGTCCCAAAGTGATCCCTCACTAACACTTCTGTCACCTGCTCTTCCTTATTTCCCAAGAGGAGGTCAAGTTTTGCCCCCTCTCTAGTCGGGCCATCTACATACTGAATGAGAAATGCTGTAATTTTTCCGTTGTGTTTTTAAAAGAAGTTCTGTGCAGCAATAGCTTTACATTCATCCACAATGTGGAAACTTTTAATCAATTTGTTGTATTAAATGAAAGAGCTGTGACTCAGTGATAGCCCCTCTTGCCTCTGAATTGGAAGCTAGTGGATTCCAGTTCCACTCCAAAGAGTTGAGCTCAAAATTGAGGTCAACACTCCAATGTACCACTGTTGAGTTGTTGCTTTGTTAGAGGTGCCATTTTTTGGGTTAGGCAGGATCCCATGGTACTGTTCAATGAAGAGTAGATGAGTTCTCCCAGCCTGACCAATATTGATCCTTCAACCAGCATCACTAAAACAGATAATCTGATCATTATCACATTGTTGGTTTAGGAATTTGCTGTGCATGAACTGGATGCTTTGTGTCTTACATTACAACAGTGACTACACTTCAAAAGTGCTTCATTGGCTGTAAAATGCTTTGGGTCTTCTTGAGGACATGGAAGGTGTGGGGGGAGATGGTGACATTGTGAAGGGGATGTGGCACTCGACTTCCTCATTTATTGAACATGCAAAGTTTGGCACCATCAGTGTACAATCCCTTTATAAGGAGACCATATTTATACGTATTCACCAGAATTCTACCATCCTGCCCACCATGAAATCGGAGCGGGTGAAGGGTGGAAGTAGAAATGTCCATTGACCTCGGGTGGGATTTTCTGGTCACGGGTCAAGCGAGACTATAAAATCCTGCCCATTACCTTTTAAGCCGCAATTGCCCTAAATTCCTGTATGGGGTTCAATTTTGCCTTTTTTACTCACAAACATACCCCTGCCAATTGAATCCTTTTGAGGCCAGACTTACAGGGATTCTTACCATATGGAGTCAACATACCTAGCCCTGACCCATCTTCTCTCTTTGACCTTCTTCCAGGTAGACGGAGGTTCCACTTCTACTCGGTCACCCCGGCAACCTTTGTGTCAGGCCAGCGCATGTAGCCAGGTCACAACCTGATTTGTGGTCCTCACTGGAGCTATTGTCAGAATGAGCCAGAAAGGCTGTAGATTTCTAACCCCATAGAGGATTTAGGGAAAGATGATTGAAAAGATCTGGCACATCATTCAGCATGTTAAGCAATCTCTGCTGTCATTGTTGCATCAGGCAAATATCCCCAAATAACTTTAAGAAGTATGTATCACATTTTGTACTAATTGTCTTTGGTTGAAGGAAGTTCAGTCATCTCCGAACAATTAAAAAATATGTTGTGAAGCTGGAATTTCAGTTGTTTCACTTTCTGTTACACACAATTGATAGAAGATTGTTACTCACCAGAAGAGGAGAATTTGAACTATTCGGCCAACCAACTTCAACTTCTGCACATTGAGAGACCAGCAACAGCAACAGGCAGTGTAATATAATCTTATGTCGAGCCATCATTACAAATGTCTAAAATCAGAGAAATAGTGATAAAACTGGAAAAAGAAATATAAATACGTGATTAGAAAACAGCAGTATTTAGTCACAAAAGCCAAATACAATGGGTGGCATGATGGCACAGTGGTTAACACTGCTGCCTCACAGCTCCAGGGACCCGGGTTCGGTTCCTGGCTTGGGTCACTGTCTGTGTGGAGTTTGCACGTTCTCCCCGGGTCTGCGTGGGTTTCATCCGGGTACTCTGGTTTCCTCCCACAGTTCAAAAGACGTGCTGGTGAGATATTAAGGGGTTAATACCTCATGCAACTACAAGCTTTTGCAAAAACCGGCTGAATCAGCAGCTCAGAGTGCAAAGGGCATAAACAGATAATTAGAGCTTGCAGGGACCTTCTTCCACGATAAGCTAATTTGACATATTCAGCTTGCCACACTTTAACCCCACCTACCTCCTTCTACATAGTTTCTGTGTTACTGCTGTCATAATCACTGGAATATGAAATGTGGTTTTTCTTGGAACATGAAATGTGATTTTTTGGCAACTATCATGGTCATGACAGGATAGCGTGTAACTACACTCACAGATGCAACCTGTACTTGTCTTACCAGTTAAGGTGCAGTTGACAATATGGTATCGAAATGTTCTTTTCTGTTGTTTCCCGATTATGTAACCTTGTCTTTGAATTGTATATAAGGGGGCTGTCCCTTCCCTTTGGGAGCCTTTCGCCAACCAACCTCCAGCACTGACTGAGGGTTGAGTAACGAAAGTCAGCTATTTACATGTAAAGGAATAAAGGGTTGTGTTAACCGAGACACTGTTGGTGTTTTGCTTTTGTATCAAGGATGGGAGAGTCTCGCGAAAATGAACTTAACACTGGTTAGGTGCTTGGCCATGTTAAATTGTCCCTTAGTGTCCCTGGATGCGTAGGTTAGAGGGATTAGCAGGATAAATATGTGCGGTTACAGGGATAGGGCCTGGGTGGGATTGTTGTCAGTGCAGACACGATGGGCCAAATGGCCTCCTTCTGTACTGTAGGGTTTCTATGGTTTCTATGTTGGAAATCAGAAATATAAACAGAAAATGTTGGAACTACTCAGGTCTGGTAGCATCAATGGGAGAGAAACAGAGTTAACCTTTCAGGTCAAGGAATTCTCATCAGAAGTTTCTCCGGTTCTGAAGAAAGATCCTTGACCTGAAACATTGGGCAAAATTCTCCGGCTGTCACGCCAGTGGGATTCTCTGGTCCCGCTGGCAGCACACCCCCACCCGCGGCGTGGGGCGCCTTCAATGGGAAATCCATTGACAGCGGCGGGACCAGAGAATTCTGCCACCAGCGAACGGGAAACATGTGGCTGGGAGACAAGAGAATCTCGCCCATTATTTCCCCACAGATTCTGCCAGACTTGCTAAATATTTCAATCACTTGCTGTTTTTATTATAACGGTGTATAATCTACTTTGTCAATATATTTTCAATGAAGACACGATTCAAAGCCTCCGACAGTGTGCACTCCGTCTGCAGTGAGATTCAAAGTACAATTAACAGGAGTTTCACATGTGGTCGGAATGGGGGGGATGAGTTGTTGAAGTGATGGGATGGGGGCAAGTCAGATGAAATTCTGAGTTATGTGCCCCATATTTCTCCTCCCCTCCAGATTGTAGCATTGGCCTGGATCTCCCCAACTCTGCAATTCCTTCACTCAGTTTCTGATCTCCTTCCTCCATTACTTTTCAATTTCTCTCCTCGTCTGCATTTTTTTAAAGTTAACAAAATAAATTCATAAATCAGCACAAGATGGTTGATCCTCCTATTTCTTCTCAATGCTGGGAGCAGTGTCTTAATAAAGAACTCATATTCTCTCCTGTGGAAGTTAAAATGCTCAGATGTTTTTAAAAATCATGCCTTCTCTGTAACAGCTTGTGAGAATATTAGTTGCAGACTTTTAAGGGAGCCTGCTTTAGACTAATCCTCTCTTGCCTAGGCCCCAAAACATTCTGCTTTTTGACCTTCACCAGAGGGTAAACAAGATCAGATTTTTTTCCATAACAAATGCCAAAGGTGAGATATGGGGATATGGTATGCAAATGAAGGATTAGCAGAAGTCAATTTTTCACTGAATGAGAAAGGGCGAAAAGCCAGGATTTAATTGGCAAATGTGTATGTCAATGAAAGATGTGAAAATCGCTTGTTCCTGATTTGTTGTAGTTGACTATAACTGCTGAGTTGTTTCCCTGTAAAGTCAGAACCACACCAGCCATTTCGATGGAGGGAGGGAAGTTCTCTTTGTGCACAAGTAATTAAAGACCTTGCATTGGATGCATGGTGACCAGTGCTGTTTGTATTAAGAGTCGACTAAGTGTGCCTAAGATTACTGGTACCCAAGGATCTCTGTCACTTCCAAAATCAGGTACCAAGGCATAAGACACCCTTTTCCATGGTTCTGTTCCCAGAGTGTATCATTGTTTGAAGTAAAAATCTTACTCCAAATTCTGCCTCCACACTGCCATCTGGTGAGTCTCCACAAGTATGGTGTTGCTCAGCTCCAGCTGCCTCCAACAGCCATATCTACAAAATGCGGCAGAATTTGAAATAGAGAGCCTGCAAAATATCAGCAACACTCGGCAGGTTAGGCAGCATCCCCTCCCCCACTGCCTTTCTTTCCTCCCCCATTTTTAATAAACTGTTAAATTTCCAACTTATCCAAGTTTTGATGGAAGATCTACGGCCTGAGGTGAGCTCTGTTTCACTCTCTGACTGATGCTGCTGGATGGGTATTCACAGCATTTTATGATCTTATTTCAGATAGCAACATTGATGATTGGTGTTTTTATATGAGATACCATCATTGAAAGTGTGGATCTGTTTCAACATTGTCATGAAGATGCGGTTTGTGCCAAAGATGTTCTTTTTCATAAACTAGCTAAGTGGAAATCTGAATTGAACTTTTGAAAAGGAATTGTCCAATATTTTTTCCAGAGTGTAAGAAAACCGAAGAGAATCCCACCGACAGCACCGGTGGGAATATTTGCCAGATGTTCAGCCTCTTTAACAAAAAAATGTTTCCCTGTGATTCACTCCGCGTTCATGGTGGCTGGCTTCTAATTCGCTCGCCCTGGGAAAACATAATCTCTGTAATCAGTGGAGCGCTCCGTTTAAATGCCTCCACAGCACTTGTCCCAAGTCCAGGCAGGGGATTGGCTGCCAGGAAGACAGCGCCACATTTCACACAGGAAGCCCTCACCAAACTCCTGGATGGTTTTGAGCTGAGACGTGACATTCTCTACCCGTGACAAGGTCACCAACCCCACCTAGGAGGTAGTGACCATGATAGCAAGTGTCAGCTCGCTCCATAAGAGGATGGGACGACAGTCCTGAAATAAGATGAGTAACCTTCTTTGTACAACCAGTGCAAGTCTGCATCCTCATCTCTGCAGTTGCACTCCTTCACAATTCCATGCTGACCTCTCTCCCAGCCACTTCACAGAGTCCCAACACTTGTCATTCCGCCTTCCTCTGTACCCCCCCCCCCCCCCCCAACCCACTCCCGATGGTCCCTGCAGTAGCTATTCTGCTCCTTACATCCCCACTCCCACTCACCTCCCATGGCAAGCCGGACTCTACGACCATCTGACCTGGCAGGACTCCCGCCTACACTCTCCCTATCTGCCTCAGTGCAGGACAAACTCAAGCACAGCCAGCCAGAGTCATATCTCAGCTGAAAACCCTAACACCCATTGAGGAGAGAGTCCTTGAGCTGGCCAGTGAGGAGCAGGTCTGCATCAACGCAGAGGGCAAGGTGGGGGCAAGAGACAAAAGTGAGAACCTTCAACACATGCAACTATGGTGCTAGCCTCATGTGTTAACTTTCTCCCATCAGTCTGTCCCTGTGATGGAGTAATGCCATCTCGCTTCCCTGGCACGTCACTTAGTCAACCAGCCTGGACCATCCTCTCACCCTTTGGAGATCACAGATCGAGAGGCTCCAAGAGAGACATCTCAGAGACAGGCATTGAGGAGGCGTCAGTCACAGCTGTCACCCTCTCCTCCATCAGCAAAGATGTCCGCAGCTCAGTGGGAATAACTAGTAGGCAGGATTCTGGATCGCTCACTGGTGAGCACCTGACAGTTGAAGATCCACAGCAGGCGGAGGCAGGGACATCCCAGGGATCCAGCACTATGAGGGATTCCGGAACCCAGGACTCTGCTGGGCCTCAGGCCCTTGACATGCCCCTGGCTCCGGTCATTCCAGAGCTGCTAGGGCTACAAAGTCAGAGTCGCAAATGTTAGAAAGGATGACAGCAGCCCTCCTTGGACCCCAAGGCAAACTAGAAGAGTCCCAGCGCCTGCTGTCTGAGGAGATGGTTTTGTCACTCCAATGCAACAAGGCCAATACCGCAAGGGTGGCATCTACAGTGGAGATCTTGGTGCAGGACATGCACTCCATGGTGGGGGATATCTGCTCTAGGGTTCAGGCCATGACTGGGGGCGTGAGCTCCATAGTGCAGGCCTTTGAGTGCATGGTGCAGGCACTGGTGGGAATCCATGAGTGTTAGCGCCAGAGGACAGTGGGGCTTTTGAATCTGATTCCAGCTGCCCCTCTATCCCATGAAGGAACTCAGGGGCCCCCTGGGAACCCGAAGGGTAAAGGATTGGCAGGAGCACATCAGGGAGCCTTCCACCCAGGAGACGCTGGCGGTGAGCAGGTCATCTGACACCCCCCTTCATGTGATTGAACACTTCCAGCTCTGCACACCAAGGAGGGAAGCACTGCAATACCTGTGCAGCCCAATAGCAGGCAGGGACCTTGAGGGTCCCAGTCCCCTAGGGGACACCTGCCAAGGTCATCTCAGGGCTTGAAGGTCAGCAGACTCTACCTTCCTTTTCTTTTGCTACAAAAATGGTTAACCTCCCCTTTATCCGCATTATATTGCATCTACCATGCATTTGCCCACTCAGAGAATCACCCCCTTTGTCTTTCCTGATTGAATCTTAATTTGTTCAATTCTTCTTTATTTTGTAACTCATGTTTTTGCATGTGTGTTTGTCATATCTCAGCTGAAAACTGTGTGCGTGTACATGTGGTCACATGTGTGTTTACCTTTTTAATATTTTTTATAGCTTTACCTGGGTAGGTTTTTAAACACAATGAAATCTAATCCCTTACTTCTTTAAACTCAAAGCAACCTGCTGACTGATTTCTTTGCAATCGGTAGTAAACAGCTAAGTGCATACATTGAATTGGCACATTAATTCTTTTCAATTGCAAGAACTATGTTCCCTAAGGTGTGGGAAAGTGAGATGGGTCCCTTACACCTCCTCAGCTGTTCATAACATGGTTATCATCATGCTTCTTGACAATGTGCACAGATATTGCATAGATATTCTAGGGTCAAAGGCAGGCCAATAAGTAAATTTGAGATCAAATGTCCAGTCTTGGGTTATTGATCATCAAAACTGTCTCGAACACTCCAAAATACATGGAAAGCCATCAAGAAGTACATTGACTTTAAGATAGTAAATAAACGGAGGAAGATAACTGTAAATAGAGTGGCTTCTACATTACATCTGTAAATTTTGCAAGTTAAAATCTTTTCACATCCATATTTGACACTGGATTATGAGCATGTTGTCAAGGTAATACAAAATTGTTATAGTTTGCTGTCTGGCCAAGTGGATTTAAAGGAAAAAGCAAAAGTTTCTTCATTCCTGTTGTTCATACTTGATGTTGAAATCAAAGAACTGCTATCTATCCAATAGAGAGCTTCATCAATAATATGTGGTTTCTTGCATAACCGATCATTTTTGTCAAGAAACATAGAAACAGAAATAGGTGCAGGAGTAGGCTATTCAGCCCTTCGAGCCTGCACCACCATTCAATATGACCATGGTTGATCGTGCACTTTCGGTATCCCACTCCGATATCTAACAAACTGGCCTCAACAGCTTTCTGTGGTAGAAACTTCCATAGGTTCACAAGTTCTTCCTCATCTCAGTCCTGATTGGCTTTCCTCTTATTCTTAGACTGTGACCCCTAGTTCTGCACTTCCCCAACATCGGGAACATTCTTCCCACATCTAGCCTGTCCAGTCCCATCAGGGTTTTACATATTTCTATGAGATCCCCTCTCATTTTTCTAAATTCCAGTGAGTACAAGCCCAATTGATCCAGTCTCTCTTCATATGTCAGTCCTGCCATTCTGGGAATCAGTCTGGTGAACCTTTGCTGAACTTCCTCAATAGCAAGACTCTGGCTAATACCCAGCAATTTCAAGTAGTTTTAGAATAGTTTTAGTTTTAGTTTAGTTTTAGTTTTCGAATATTTTTTTTGTTAACTTGGCTGTAAATCATCTCACAGAAAAAACAGGACTCCATGCTCAAACCAAGTCTCATCTTCTATTCTTCTTGTTGAGCTCCAGATGAAAATTTGTCAGCTAAGAGTGAGCGGCAGGTACAATGCTGACTATTCATTTTCTGAACCTTCAATCACCTGTCACAAATCACAATGGATGTTGCATCTACTCTCCTGCTAGTTTCGACACGCATCTAAAAACTGTGCCAGCGTGCAGTGCAACAGATCTTCAACTTCAGCGGGATGAATACTCTTTCTTATCATCCAATGTGTACAAGCTGCTCCATGAGCCAGGTGGCTCCACTGCAAAGATTAAAGGCTCAGCAGAAATAGATGGATGTGTGGCGAGTGCACGGTTCAGGCAAGGTAAGTGATTATATTACCTGACCTGGAAGCTAGAGATTATACACAATATATTGTAGAAAGAGACAGTGATAACTCCCAAATGAAAACGTTGGGCCCCAAAATTGCATTCAGGAATTTCAGGAAGTTGGGAAAGATCCTGAGCCTTAAATCAAGAATCCATGGAAACCATCATGATAATTGACAGCCTGTCACATTGATGGCTGATTTCTTAAAATCAGAAATGAAGAACAGCAGCTGAAGAATATCTGCACAGCCTCATGAACCCTTCACCAAATCAATGCTAACAACAGATTGTTCCACTCTACAACAGCCAGAAACCGATTTATTGTATTTAAATGGCAGTCACCAGAAACACCTTCTGAAGTGTCCTTTAACAGAAGTGAAATGACAGCATTTCACTGGCTCGAGGGGCTAGATGGCCTACTCCTGCTCCTATTTCTTATGTTCTTATGTTCTTAATTAGTGGCAGATTGAATCATAAATAGATAGAAGAGATGAAGGTTTGGACTGAGGACAGATAGGCAATGGCTAATGGAATATAAAACTTGTAGGGGATAAACTCCAAAACAGAATCCTGTGAGTACAAATCAGATTAGGTCGGAATGTGTTACAGAACTAATGTGAGGACTGGAGATGAGGTTACATTGAATAATTCAGTTTTGTACACAATTTGTTTTCAAATCACAACCAACCAGGAAATGAACCAATCAAATTTGAGTGTAGTATTTTAATAGGGTGACTGATTATTTGGCCTTGAACCGTGAATTCCTGTAACATTCTGACTTACATTTATTTTAATATCACAACATAGTCTATTCCAAATGCATTCATTGATTCAATGCTCCACAATATATCATCCAGTCAGGCAATGTAACAGCAGCCCTGCTGGATATACATCCTGGAACTCCTGCTTCAGAATAATTGCACAATATTACACTCTCCTTTGAAACGATTTGAAGTGCATCATTTTTCTCGTCTAGTCCAAATTCACAAGCAAGGAATCTGTCCATCAGGTATATTCGTTAGTTAGAGAAGTGGATACTTTTTTTTCCAGAACAGACCAAGGGCATAATTTTCCAAAAAAAAAATTTGTCACGATAGTCTGAAAAGCGGAGAGTTTCACTCCAGTTTTTCAGTGAGCTGCCCCATGCAATTTCTCCACACTCTGTTGTATTGTTTTGGCAGTAGGTAATTTCAGGCTGGTGGGGAAGGCAGGTGGAGCTGAAGCTCACCAGGGAAGCTGGCTGTAGATTGCTAGGCATGCGCCCTGATCTCCCATTCGAAAAGGGAATTAAGGGATATGGGGAGCAGGCGGGTAAGTGGAACTGATTCACTTCAGATCAGCCATGATCCTGTTGAATGGCGGGGCAGGCTCCAGGGGCTAGATGGCCTACTCCTGCTCCTATTTCTTATGTTCTTATGTTCTTATATGCTGTGCCAAGTCTATATACAGTTTATGGGAGATCTGTCAACCCCACCTCCCACCACCCCCTCACCCACAGACATCACCCCCCCACACACACATGCCCCTCATCATCACCCACCCCACAGACATACCCCCCTCCATAGACCCCACCCCACACAGACACTCCCTAAGCACCACCCTCACCCAACAGACACCACCCCCCCCCCCCCCCCCC
The DNA here is from genome assembly GCF_964213995.1 of Mustelus asterias. Classification (NCBI taxonomy): domain Eukaryota; kingdom Metazoa; phylum Chordata; class Chondrichthyes; order Carcharhiniformes; family Triakidae; genus Mustelus; species Mustelus asterias. The sequence continues at coordinate 79,332,082 of NC_135805.1, forward strand.
GTCCCCCGTCCCCCACCCAATCTCCGGCCTCCTGATCGCTTCCCAGCCCCCAGTGGCAGCCCCGACACTTGACCCCACAACTAGCCCCTACCCCCAGAGGCAGAATTCCTCCTTCCTCTCCTCCTACCCCCCCCCTCCCCCCATGAGGCCCCATCCCTCAGGCTCAACCTCCTTGGCACTGCGCAGTGTCCAGTGGGCAGCGCCAGGATGCCAGGCTGGCATTTCCCAAAGTGCACTGCCCCCCCACCCCCATCCCCGACCACGTAGGAGAGCCTCAATGGACTCTGGTCCCACTAGTGAGGATGTGGAGATGCCGGCGTTGGACTGGGGTAAACACAGTAACAACCTGGTGTTGTTAGACTTCCCACTGGTGAGGCCATCATGTCTGATCCCCATTGGTGGGGACCAGCTGTGATCCTCACTGGTGCAACTCTCCAACAGCGAGGTCAGAAAGGCAACTCAGCCCAGATACTAGAGTCCTGGGCTCGCTAAACAGATTTAAATAAGGTGATGAATATTTGAATCAGCCACGTGTCCTTCCCTGGCACAAGGCTGATCACATCGCAAAAAAGGAAGATCAAGACCGACCAGACGCAAATCGGATTTTTCTCTCCCGCTGAAATGTCCCATCTTGCTACGCTACTCAACCAGCACAGTGGGGCGGGAGAATTGTGCCCTATGAGTTTGGGGCACTGTGTGAGGATAAGGGATGTTTCAAAATGATGAGAAAAGATTACGGAACAGAAGACAGAGCGGCCAGTCTTCATGGGTGCTGATCATCGAGGAAAGAAAGGACTTCAAATGAAGTTTAGGAAACTGATTTAAAAGGTGAGAATCTCTGAATTACTTCCCCAACCACATAATGAGGAAAGTTGGAAAGATCAACATATCATTGAAGGGGTAGTGTCAGGAGCCTGTGTATATTTTATGTGAAATTGGCTCCAATTTTTTTGGAGTTTTGAAGCAAGGGACTACATTTGAACAAGAAGGAAGCCAATAAGAGAAACATAAAATAAAAAGAGAAACTCTAAAGGAGGTGCAGGAACACAGGGACCTCAGTGGAAATGTACATAAGTCATTGAAGGTGACAGGGCTTGTTGAGAGCGTGGTTAATAAAGCATATAGTATCCTAGGTTATATTAACAAGAGCACTGAGTACAAAAGTAATGAAGTCATGTTGAACTTGTATAAAACACTAGTTAGGCCTCATCTGGAGTATTGCTTTCCTGGGCACTAGAAGAAAGATGTGAAGGCGATGGAGAGAGAATAGAGGGGATAAACAAGAATAATTCCAAGGATAATCAACTGCAGCTATGAGGATAGATTGGAGAGGTTGGTTCTGTTTTCCTTGGAGAAAAGAAGGCTGTGAAGAAACTTAAGAGATATTCAAGATCCTGAAGGGATGGACAGGGTAAGTAGTGAGAAATAGTTCCCACTCTTGAGAACATCAGGAATTGAGAGCATCGATTCAAAATAATTGGTAAAAGGAGTAAAGATGATGTGAGAGAAAAAAAACTCACCCAGGTCTGGAAGGAACTTCCTGAGAGGTTGATGGGCGCAGCTTCACTATGTATTCAAAAAGGAATTGGATTGCTATGTGAAATTAGATAATGTGCAAGGTTATGAGGATAAGGCAAGGGAGGGAGATTTAGTAGAATGCTCTTTCAGAGAGCCAGTGCAGAACTGATGGGCTGAATGACCACCTGCACTGTAAGGATTCTGTGATTCTTTAATTTTGTAATAAAATCTGAGTAAAATCTCAGGGAAGATGGCATAGAGTAAATCTCAAAGGAGAGGGTGGCACAGTGGTAATGTGATTAAACTGATAATCCATTAGGGACACTGATTCAAATCCCACCATGACAGCTGGTGGAATTTACATTCATTTCATAAAATCTCAAATTGCAATCTAATCTCAGTGATGGTGACCATGAAATTACAATGATTTTTGGATTGGAAACACGTTAATGTGACACCCCTATTCCAAAAGGGAGAGGCACAAAATGTTAGAAATTATAAGCCAATTAGCTTGACCTCTGTGATGGGGAGGTTGCTGGAATCAATCATTAAGGAGGAGATGAATGAGCATTTGGAAAGACAAAGCTCAATCTACCAATTTCAGCATAGTTTTAAGAAGGGCAAGTCATGCTTGACAAACTTGTTTGAGTTATTTGAGGACATAACCAGCAAGATGGATAGTGGGGAACCTGTGGATGTGGAACACCTAGGCTTCCAGAAGGCATTTGACGAGGTACCGCATAAAAGACTAATCCAGAAGGTGAGATCGCAGGGAATTGGGGGTAGAGTACTAGATTGGATTGAGGATTAGCTGACTGACAAAGAGCAGAGGGTCGGGATAAATGGATCCTTCCCTGGCTGGCAAAACACAACTAGTGGGGTGCCGCAGGGGTCAGTCCTCCAACCTCAACTGTTTACAATCTATATAAATGATCTACATGCAGGGACAGAGTGTAACGTAGCAAAATTTGTGAATGATACTAAAATAGGTGGGAAAGCAGACAGTGAAGAGGATTTTACAGATGGATATAGATAGGCTCTGAGAATGGGCCAAAATTTGGCAGATGGAGTTTAATCTGGATAACTGTGAGGTTATCCATTTTGGCAGAAAAAATAGAAAGGCAAATTATTACCTAAACTGATTCAAAATGCAGATTCAAAATGCATCCGGGCAGAGGGATCTGGGTGTCTATATTCATGAATCGCAGAAAGTCGGTATGCAGGGGTAAGCATGTAATAATAAAAGCAAATGGAATGTTAGCATTTATTGCAAAGGGACTGGAGTATAAAAGTAGAGAAGTGTTGTTGCAGTTGTATAGGGTGTTGGTGAGACCACATCTGGAATATTGTGTCCAGTTTTGGTCTCCTTATTTGAGGAAGGATATGGTGGCATTGGAGGCAGTTCAGAGGAGATTCAGCAGATTGATTCTGGGGATGAAACGGTTGACGTATGAGGAGAGATTAAATAGTTTGGGCTTATACTCGCTGGAGTTTAGAAAGATGAGAGGGGATCTGATTGAGATATATAAAATACTAAAAGGGATTGATAAAGTAAAGTATTGATAAAGTAAATGTAGACCAAATGTTTCCCCTTAGAGGACAATCTAGAACAAAAGGCCACAGGTATAGTTTGAGAGGTGGGAGGTTTAAAACTGAGATGAGGAGGAACCGAAGAGGGTGGTGAACTTGTAAAACTCGCTGCGCCATAGCGTGGTAGAGTCTGAATCGTTGAATGGTTTCAAGAAGGAGATAGATATATTTCTAATTTTAAAAAAGGGATAAAGAGATATTGGGAACAGGTGGGGAGGTGGATTTGAGACCAGGGAGCAATCAACCATGATCTGATTGAATGGCGGAACAAGCTCAAAGGGCTGAATTTGCCTACTTCTGTTCCTAAATCTCATGTAAAACCCATCTGGTTCACAAATGTCCTTTAGAGAAGGAAATCTGCCATCCTTACCTGATCTAGTCTACATGTGACTCCAGATCCACAGTAATATGGTTGACTCTTAACTGCCCTCTGAAATACAAGCCACTCAGTTCAAGGACAATTAGGGATGGGTAACAAATGCTGGCCTTGACAGTGATGCCCACATCTCATGAAATATAGAAATATACGCAATAAAAATTGCAAAATGTGACAGGGGACAGGATTTACTATGACCAGGCAGGGAGGGGACAGCTGGACCAGAACTCCCCCTCCTCCTCCTCTGATCTCTGTGCTCAAGTAACAGCCAGAAGGTGAGGAAGTCAACCATTCACCAGCCAGTAGCGGGAACTGAGCAACGGCTATATTTTTAGCTAACATGATTGGAGGTGTTGGCACCATCTGTAAATGGCCACTGTTATAGTTCAAGCTGAACATGCAAGACGTTACATCATTTAATCTGTGATGTAGGCTAACTTCCAAACTTGTGCGAGCTGAACTTCCACCCTCAGGTCAAGTATATATGTTGTATAGAGTGAACTTTATGGTATTTTATCCAAGTACGTATAGTATCTAGTACTCAAGTCCACATACAATCAGCTATCATCATGACACCCCTCCTTTTCCAATCACCTTTGTTGTGTTTGTGTTTTTACCTACTTCATCAGCTGAACTTGTGACATTATCCTACATAACAACTTTCCAAACAATGATGTGAATTCTCAAAAATTAACAATAGTATTTAAAACAAGTGTGGGTCCCCTACAGACAGAAATGGGGGAATGTATAATAGGGGACAAAGAAATGCCTGAGCAACTGAATACACACTTTGGTTCTGTCTGCACAAAAGAGGACACAAATCAGATAGCAGAAGTGTTGGAGAATGCCAGATTTAGTGAGAGGGAAGAACTGAGGGAGATTAATATTAGTAGAGTAGTGGTGTTGGGAAAATTGATGGGATTGAAGGCGGATAAATCCCCAGGTCCTGATAAGCTACATCCTAGAGTGGCTCTAGAAATAGTGGATGCATTGGTGGTCATCTTCCAGGATTCTATAGACTCTGGAACAGTCCCTGCAGATTGGAGGGTAGCGAATGTCACTCCAATATTCAAAAAGGGAGGTAGAGAGAAAACAGGGAATTATAGACTAGTAAGCCTAACATCGTTAGTGGGGAAAATTCTCAAATACATTATCAAGGGCTTTCTTGCAGAGCACTTAGAAAGCAGTGAAAGGATCAGACAGACTCAGCATGGATTTATGAAGGGGAAATCATGCTTGACAAATCTGTTGGAATTCTTTGAAGATGGTGGATGGAAAATTTTCGGATTGGAGGCAGGTTGCTAGCGGAGTGCCGCAGGGATTAGTGCTTGGTCCTCTGCTCTTTGTGATTTTTATTAATGACTTAGAGGAGGGGGCTGAAGGGTGGACCAGTAAATTTGCTGATGACACCAAGGTTGGTGGAGTAGTGGATGAGGTGGAGGGCTGTTGTAGGCTGCAAAGAGACATAGATAGGATGCAAAGCTGGGCTGAAAAATGGCAAATGGAGTTTAACCCTGATAAATGTGAGGTGATTCATTTTGGTAGGACTAATTTAAATGTGGATTACAGGGTCAAAAGTAGGGTTCTGAAGACTGTGGAGGAACAGAGAGATCTTGGGGTCCATATCCACAGATCTCTAAAGGTTGCCACTCAAGTGGATAGAGCTGTGAAGAAGGCCTATAGTGTGTTAGCTTTTATTAACAGGGGGTTGGAGTTTAAGAGCCGTGGGGTTATGCTGCAACTGTACAGGACCTTGGTGAGACCACATTTGGAGTATTGTGTGCAGTTCTGGTCACCTCACTATAGGAAGGATGTGGAAGCGCTGGAAAGAGTGCAGAGGAGATTTACCAGGATGCTGCCTGGTTTGGAGGGTAGGTCTTATGAGGAAAGGTTGCGGGAGCTAGGGCTGTTCTCTCTGGAGCGGAGGAGGCTGAGGGGAGACTTAATAGAGGTTCATAAAATGATGAAGGGGATAGATAGAGTGAACGTTCAAAGACTATTTCCTCGGGTGGATGGAGCTATTACAAGGGGGCATAACTATAGGGTTCGTGGTGGGAGATACAGGAAGGATATCAGAGGTAGGTCCTTTGTGCAGAGAGTGGTTGGGGTGTGGAATGGACTGCCTGCAGTGATAGTGGAGTCAGACACTTTAGGAACATTTAAGCGGTTATTGGATAGGCACATGGAGCACACCAGGATGATAGGGAGTGGGATAGCTTGATCTTGGTTTCAGATAAAGCTCGGCACAACATCGTGGGCCGAAGGGCCTGCTCTGTGCCTATGTTCTATGTAACAAGTAGAGTTGACAAGGAGGAACCAGTCGATGTGGTATATTTGGACTTTAAGAAAGCATTTGACAAAGTCCTGAATAAGAGATTATCATGCAAGATTAAAGCACATGGGATTGGGGGAAGTGTATTGAGATGGATAGAAAACTGTTTGGCAGAGAGGAAACAAAGAGTAAGAATGAATGGGTGTTTTTCAAATTGGCAGGCAGTAACTAGTGGGGTGCCACAGGGATCAGTGCTGGGACCCCAGCTATTCACAATATATATTAATGATTTGGATGAGGGAACAAAATGTAACATCACAAAGTTTGCAGATGATACCAAGTTGGGTGGGAGGGTGAACTGTGACGAGGATGCAGAGATCCTTCAGCATGAGCTGGACAGGTTGGGTGAGTGGGCTAATCAGTGGCAGATGCAGTATAATTTGGATAAATGTGAGGTTATTCACTTTGGAAGCAAAAACAAGAAGGCAGATTACTACCTAAATGGCTGTAAATTGGGAGAGGGGAGTGTGCAGCAGGACCTGGGTGTCCTTGTGCACCAGTTGCTGAAGGTAAGCATGCAGGTGCAGCAGGCGGTAAAGAAGGCAAATGGCATGTTGGCCTTCAATGCGAGAAGTTTTGAGGACAAGAGCAGGGATGTGTTGTTGCAATTATACAGGGCCTTGGTGAGGCCACACCTAGATTATTGTGTGCAGTTTTGGTCTCCTTTTCTGAGGAAGGATGTTATTGCTCTCGGGAGAGTGCAGCAAAGGTTTACCAGGCTGATTCCGGCGGGACTGATGTATGAGGAGAGATTGACTAGGTTAGGGTTGTTTTGGCTGGAGTTCAGACGAATGAGGGCGTATCTCATAGAGACTTATAAAATTCTAACAGGACTAGACAGGATAAATGCGGGGATGGTGGGGGAGTCCAGAACCGGAGGTCACAGTCTGAGGATTCAGGGTAGATCATTTAGGATGGAGGTGAGGAGACATTTCTTCACCCAAAGAGTGGTGAGCCTGTGGAATTCATTACCACAGGAAGTAGTTGATGCCAAAACATTGAATGTATTCAAGAGGCGGCTGCATATAGCACTTGAGGCAAATGGGATCAAAGGTTATGGGGAGAAAACAGGATTAGGCTATTTAGTTGGACAATCAGCCATGATTGTAATGAATGGCGGATTAGGCTCGAAGGGCCAAATGGCCTCCTCCTGCTCCTATCTTCTATGTTTCTATGTAAGTCAAGCCTCCTTCGCAACATTCCAAATTTGAGTATGACATTTGCATGTCAGTCAAATTTTCCTTCATCACTTTTAATTTGGTGTATTTCGAGCTTCGATTCCATTTCAGACCAAACAGACTGCAAGTAAGTTCCATTATTTTTTTAACTGGCTGAGTTAATGAATTTCTTCAATTCCGGATGTCAGGACATCGCAATGCAATATAATTTCAGTCATTTGTTCAGTATTTCACGTTCTGGCACTTCAAAATCATGAGAGCAGCATTTGACGTACATCTTTTTTGTGATCACAATATGATATGATCACAAGACATAAAACTTCATGGGAGCGATTCTCCCGGCCTGCTGCGCTGCTAGAAATAAGTGGAAGCCATTTAGTGGGCTCCCCGCAGGGCGCCACGGCCTCTGCACATCTTCGGCCGCTGGATTTCTGGCGTTGTCGGCTACACACTGGAAATTGGCGCGGAGCTGATTAAAATATGCTAATCGCCATTTGAATCTGATTAGCGGGCCTGGGACTGAAGTCTCCATGCCCGCTAGCGTCTCTCCCCTCCCCCCCCTCCCCCTCCCCCCAGCTAAGAGTAGTTCAGTCCAGCAGGATTTACAAGAGCTCCCCACTAACGGGGAGCTGGTGGCCCGACTCTGCCTCATTGAAAGGGGGTCATGGAGGGCCCCCAGGAGATTGGGGTTAAGGGGTGCCCCTGGGCATTGCCCCCTTGGCAGTGCCAGCCTGGCCCCCAAAAGGCAGAGTGGCAATGCCCAGGAGGTACCTTGGCACTGCCCACCAGGCATCGGGCAGTGCCAAGGGGGCGGCACCAGAGAGGGCGGGGCCTAATGTGGATGGGGCCTCTGGGAGACTTTGGTGTGTGTGGGAGGTCACTCAGTTGAGATAAGTAATAGAGGAAGGGAAGGGCTGATCGGGGCTGGCCATCGGGATGGAGGGTCAGCCTGCCAGTGGGCGGTGGGGCTGCTGTGGGTTGGGATCAGGACTGCGGCGGGCGGGAGTATAGAGGCTGCAAGTGGGTGGGGGTGGGATCAGGAAATCAGGACTGCCGTACGGGGAGGGGGGTATGGGGAGATCGAAACGTGCCGCGGCGGTTGGGGGGTGGTCGGATCTGGCCCAGAGATGTCCGGGAGCCCAGCCATTGGGGGTGGGGGATCGGAGGGGCAGTGTTGTGCAGTCGCGGGGCTGGCCAGTAATTAGGAGGCCAGCAGAGCTATTGAGCATATGCCGTTCTTGGCACTGACAGATCGCCGCATGCGCAGTGGCCCAGTCAACGCTATGTTGCCGGTCTCTCCAGTGGGAATAGGCCCCACACACAGATTCTTAATGAGATTCACGCGAGTGCACTCTGCAGTGCACAGTGTGGGAGATTCATTTTGCAAATCTCACTGAAAAAACCAGCAGGATTTACTCCAGTTTTTATGTGAATTCAGCACTTAGAATTTTTTTGGGAGAATCCCGGCTCACATCTAGGCATGTCAGGACCTGCTGTTCTTACCTAAAATCTTAACGTTTTCCTTTGTTCCTTAGTTAACTACAGATAGTGGATCCTTCCCTTAGACATTTTCTTCAGGAATATACTTATTCTGTGTATTTTGATACACGTGATTTTGGCACAGTGGCACAGTGGTTACCACTGCTGCCTCACAGCGCCAGGGACCCGGGTTCGATTCCCGGCTTGGGTCACTGTCTGTGTGGACTTTGCACATTCTTCCTGTGTCTGCGTGGGTTTCCTCCGGATATTCCGGTTTCCTCCCACAGTCCAAAGATGTGAGGGTTAGGTAGATTGGCCATGCTACATTGCCCCTTACTGTCAGGGGGTCTAGCTAGGATAAAAGCATGGGGTTATGGGGATAGGGCCTGGGTGGGATTGCCAGTGCAGACTCGATGGGCTGAATAGCCTCCTTTTGCACTGTAGGGATTTTATGATTCTACGATTCTAAATGCCACTACTTCTCTATTAATCTATCCTCTTGCCTAGTAGCCCAGTTCATTTCAGCTAGCTCATCCCTTATTTAAGTTTTAAATATTATTCTTAGGTCCACTCTTCTCCCTTTCAGTCATGTAAAATTCATTCATATTGTGGTTGCTGCTTCCTCGGGGTACCTTTACTCTGAGGTCATTAATTATTCCTGTCACATTACCCAATACCAAGTCTAATATAACCCGGCTTGGGTCACTGTCTGTGCAGAGTCTGCACGTTCTCCCCGTGTCTACACGGCTTTACTTTGGGTGTTCTGGTTTCCTCCCACAGTCCGAAAGATGTGCTGATTAGATGCATTGGTCATACTAAATTCTCCCTCAGTGTACCCAACCAGGCGCCGGAGTGTGGCAACTAGGGGATTTTCACAGTAACTTCATTGCAGTGTTAATGTAAGCCCACTTGTGACATTAATAAATAAACTTTAAACTTAAAGCATTATTAAAACCTTCATTATATGCAACATATTCATATGCTGAGTGTTAAAAGCATTATAATTTAAGGTAGTGGATCTGTGATCGAAACCATTTGAACCAAAAATGTTTGCAAGCCGCGGGTATGTGTAATGCAAGCTAGGACATCCTAAGGTCATGAGAGGCGTTATATAAATGCACTTATTTCTTTCTTACAGCCATGATAAAAGTAATAGGGAATTTGAGAAAATAAGGAAAGAGGCTAAGTAACAAGGACAAGAAAGAAGAAAAATCAGGAGAGCACCTTAAAGAAGTATAATAATATGAAGTAATCTCAGCAAAGATAGAATTGTACCATGTGAAATGGAACAGCTGAGAGAGATGAATATAGTAAGATAAAGAGAGAATTGACTGAAATACTTAACTGCTTTGCATTAGTTTATTAAAAAGGAATATTGGATGGAAGCAAAACATTGATTTTAAACAGAATGACAGATATAATAATAAGCAAGGGAAATGTATTAGCTGAAATGTTGCTAAGGCCAGGTGTGCTATATCCGAACATCCCTGCAGGTGCTTTGAAGTCATGATGTGGAGATGCCGGAGTTAGACTGGGGTAAACACAGTAAGAGTTTTAACAACACCAGGTTAAAGTCCAACAGGTTTATTTGATAGGAAATGCCATTAGCTTTCGGAGCACTGCTCCTTCGTCAGATGGAGTGGAAATCTGCTCTCAAACAGGGCACAGAGACACAAAATCAAGTTACAGAATACTGATTAGAATGCGAATCTCTACAACCAACCAGGCCTTAAAGATACAGACAATGTGAGTGGAGGGAGCATTAAGCGCAGGTTAAAGAGATGTGTCCGCTCGACAATCACCAGGCAAGACTGTTCTCTTCCTGTGGGGGAGCACTTCAGCGGTCACGGGCATTCAGCTTCTGCGGGTAAGCGTTCTCCAAGGCGGCCTTCACGACACACGACGGCGCAGAGTCGCTGAGCAGAAACTGATAGCCAAGTTCCGCACACATGAGGGCAGCCTAAACTGAGATGTTGGGTTTATGTCACACTATCAATAACCCCCACAGCTTGCCTCCTGGACTTGCAGAATCTCACTGGCTGTCCTGTCTGGAGACAATACACATCTTTTTAACCTGTCTTAATGCTCCCTCCACTCACATTGTCTGTATCTTTAAGACCTGGTTGGTTGTAGAGATTCGCATTCTAATCAGTATTCTGTAACTTGATTTTGTGTCTCTGTGCCCTGTTTGAGAGCAGATTTCCACTCCATCTGATGAAGGAGCAGCACTCCGAAAGCTAATGGCATTTGCTACCAAATAAACCTGTTGGACTTTAACCTGGTGTTGTTAAAACTCTTACTGTGCTTTGAAGTAGCAGAGGTCCAAGTGCTATTTTTCAGGTGCTACATGGCCTCCTAAATCCCCAAAAAGGGAAAACAGAAAGCGCACGCACCCTTTGTATTTAATAATGAGAAACAAAAGGTGTTATTTATCCATGTCTGATGCAGACAATGATACCTTTGCATATACAAATAAGGAGCAATGCTCTCTGAAAATTGGTTTGCCCTGAGGCAGTCAGCACCATCACAAGCTGCACTCAGAGAATTTGGCCCAGAAAAAATGCCTGCAACAAATAAGGTAAGTACTATACCTGAACGCTCAAGTTACTTACCCTACAGGAGCCTATGATTTTAACCGATTTTCAAGTTTGCTGATGACACCACCATAGTGGGTTGGATCTCAAACAATGACAAGACAGAGTACAAGAATGAGATAAAGTTTACTTATTAGTCACAAGTAGGCTTACATTCATACTGCAATGAAGTTACTGTGAAAATCCCCTAGTCGCCACACTTCGGCATCTGTTCAAGTACACTGAGGGACAATTTAGTATGGCCAATTCACATAACCTGCTCACCTTCGGAGTGTGGGAGTAAACCAGAGCAACCGAAGGGAACCCATGCAGATACGGGGAGAACATGCAAACTGAACACAGACAGTGACCCAAGCCGGGAATCGAACCTGGGTTCCTGGCGCTGTGAGGCAGCAGTGCAAACCACTGTGCTTCTGTGCCACCCCAGAATCTGCGACAATAATCTCTCCCTCAATGTCAACAAAACGAAGGAGATTGTCATCAAATTCAGGAAGCATAGTGAAGAACATGCCCCTGTCTACATCAATGTGGATGAAGTAGAAAGGGTCGAAAGCTTCAAGTTTTTAGGTGTCCAGATCACCAACAACCTGTCCTGGTCCCCCCATGCTGACACTATAGTTAAGAAAGCCCACCAACGTCTCTACTTTCTCAGAAGACTAAGGGAATTTGGCATGTCAGCTACGACTCTCACCAACTTTTACTGATGCACCATAGAAAGCATTCTTTCTGGTTGTATCACAGCTTGGTATGGCTCCTGCTCTGCCCAAGACCACAAAAAACGACAAAAGATCATGAATGGAGCCCAATCCATCACATAAACCAGCCTCCCATCCATTGACTCTGTCTACACTTCCTGCTGCCTCGGCAAAGCAGCCAGCATAATTAAGGACACCACGCATTCCGGACATTCTCTCTTCCACCTTCTTCCGTCAGGAAAAAGATACAAAAGTCTGACATCGCATACCAACCAACACAAGAACAGCTTCTTCCCTGCTGCTGTCAGACTTTTGAATGGACCTACCTCGCTATGACTGTAACACTACATTCTGCACTCTCTTCTTCCCTATGCACGGTATGCTTGGTCTGTATAGCGCACAAGAAACAATACTTTTCACTGTATGTTAGTACATGTGACAATAATAAATCAAATCAAATCAAATGTGCTCCTGTGTTGTTTCAGCTTTGCTTCCTAAATGCTGCAAGAGAGTTATCATTTTGACTTAAATTAAAATGTTTCCTTTCAGCTATGGTTGGGATTTTAAGGGCCATTGAGATTGATATCCTGCCATCTGAATGAAACGAATTTTCCTTTAAAATCTAAAAATTGGAACTTTAGGCATTTGGCCAAATTCAAAACATTCTAAAGGAAAATGTTGCTCCTGTTAACTTTTATGTTGAAGTTTTCTTTTAAATAACTTACCTATTTGTTTGTAGCCACTGCTTAGGTGGCAGCAAACATAGGAATAAATGCCCAGAGCATGTTCAGCACCTGCTCTTCCTGCCACTGATAAATTTCTCTTTTTGCTTAAGAAGACTTTGAAGTGGCATTATACCTCTGGTTAACATGTTTAAAAGACTACTGTCTGTTTTAGGTGGACTGTTGCATGCTGCATTTATGGTCATTGTGTCTGCTTTGCAGCAATAACATGGGCACAACAATTCTGAATTTCTCCCATATGGCATCAAATCAATAAATTACAATACACAAGTCAGGAGGAGCAAGTGGTGCTCGGTGCGGGCTGTTTGACAGTGACCCAACATACTGTCCTGCTATGGAATTCACTGCCACAGAAGGCTGTGGAGGCCAGGTCATTGAGTGTATTGAAGACAGAGATAAATAGTTCCTTGATTTGTAAGGGGACCAAAGGTTACAGGGAAAAGGCAGGAGAATGTGGTTGAGAAACCACCACAAGAACACCCACATTGTCTGTACCTTTAAGACCTGGCTGGCTGTAGAGATTCGCATTCTAATCAGTATTCTGTAACTTGATTTCTGTCTCTGTGCCCTGTTTGAGAGCACATTTCCACTCCATCTGACGAAGGAGCAGTGCTCCGAAAGCTTATGGTATTTGCTACCAAATAAACCTGTTGGACTTTAACCTGGTGTTGTGAGACTTCTTACTGTGTTTACCCCAGTCCAACGCCGGCATCTCCACATGTTGAGAAACTTACCAGCCACGATTGAATGGTGAAGCAGACTTCTTGGGCCTAATTCTGCTCCTATATCTTATATACCTGGGAATTCAAACACCACAATGCAAAATTCTAGCAGAAAACATTATGTGAATCATGTATCTTCATGTTAAACACACAAGAAATTGAGAGCAGAAAGGAGTCTACTACCACAACCTGTGCAGCCATGGAGGAAAGCTTGTGTGTACTGCAACCTTTTGTGCAGCAAATTACTATTAAAACATTAGCAACTTGCAACATGGCTTCAGTCAACTTTGAGATAAGGCTTTCAGAATCTCATAATGGCTGCTTATCTACTCTCAGGTTAGTACACAGAGGGAACATTATCCCTTTTCAGTGCCACTTCCAGAATAACATGCAACCCTGCTCTGGTGCCAGTCACATTCAGGAAGTATCAGACATGGCAGCAATTGTCATCTCTGTCCACAGTCTACAGAAATGTTGTGCCACTAGAACAACAGTCAACAAGCACCAATTCCTGACAACAACTGGCACGCATCCATCTTTCACGAGGGTTTAATAAAAGGGAAGCTCAATGGAAAAATAGAAGTCACAAAAGGTATGCAAACTAGGACAGTGTAAAAGATCTTTCATAAATTACACAATTGCTGCACATTTATTTGCATAAAACAGTGCATGTTCTAACCAGATACAGTTCTAAGATTTGGGGCAGATTTTGATTAACTTGGTGTAAGTTAGGACCCAGGCAGCAGTGTTTTGGGTGATCCGCTGTTTACAGAGGGTAGAATGTGGGAGCCCTGGCAGGAGGGTGTTGGAATTGTCAAGTCCAGAAGTAACAAAGGCAAGGCTGATTGATTCAGCAGAAGATGAGCTGAGGCAGGGGTGAACTCAAACAATGTTTCATAGGTGGAAATGGAAATAGGCAGTCTTTGTGATGGCGCAAATATGTGATCAAAGGTTCATCTGGGACGTTAAGTATGACACCAAGGTTGTGAACAGTCAGAATTAGTCTCAGATAGTTGTCAGATTGAGGATTGAATCAGCAGCCGACAATGGAGTTCAGAGGAGGGGCTCAAAACAATGCCTTCATTCTCACAATATTTAATTGGAGGAAGTTTCTGCTCATCCAGGACTGAATATTGGATAAACATTTCCTTCGCTCAGCCTCACCCAGTACATCAACATTGCTTCCCACAAATCAATAATTCCAATGAATCTGATCATCATGTGAACACTCGCCCCTCTCTGTGGTTTCAATCAATGATAAAGGCATCTCTGACTATCTTCATCACCCCCAGAATCCACAGCTTCTGGTCTGCATCCACCCTAATTATTTCATACTATTGGAAAATACTTCCCTCAACCTCCCTCACACACTCTGTAACACCAATGGTTTACTTCTACTTTTGTCCAATCTGGGCGGCACAGTGGCACTGCTGCCTCACAGCACCAGGGACTCAGGTTCGATTCCCAGCTTGGGTCTGTGTGGAGTTTGCACATTCTCCCCGTGTCTGCGTGGGTTTCCTCTGGGTGCTCCGGTTTCCTCCCACAGTCCAAAGATGTGCGGGTTAGGTGGATTGGCTATGCTAATTGTCCCTTAGTGTCAGGGGGACTAGCTCGGGTAAATGAATGGGGTTATGGGGATAGGGCTTGAATGGGATTATGGTTGGTGCAGACTCGATGGGCTGAATAGCCTCCTCCTGCACTGTAGGATTCTATGATCTCAATGACACTCCCTCTCTTGTAAACCAATTCAAGAGTTCCCTGAGTTTTGATGGCTTAATCTCCAAGTCTCCTGTGTTATTCCACCAATTATTCCAAATCTGAGGTCTGCAGACTTGAGCCTCACTGTTTCATGACTGCTTCTTCATTCACTGTTAAAGCTGGCTGGAAAAACTCGAGCAAATCTCCTTCCCCCTCTCTGCAGCTAAATCCTCCAAGAATGTCTTTAATAATGTTTGTTCTAGGAGTGACAAATTATATAAATAAAAGGTTGGTTTCCACCCTCCCTTGGGATGGGCATGTCCATGGAGCCTCCTCCTTCAGTTAGTTGATTAATTGTCCACCACCATTCATGACTTGATGAGGCAGGATTGCAGAGCTTTGACTTTATACATTGGTGCAGGATCACCTAGCTCTGTCTATAGCAGGCTACTTCTGTTGTTAAGCATAATTGTTGTCCTGTATTGTCACCTCATGTTTTTAATGTTTATTTGTGCTTCTCCTGACAGAGGGACAGGAAGAAAGAGTTATGGGGAATCAGTACTGCTCAGATTGGAAAGGTTTTGGATTTAGGATACCACAGAAGTTAGTGCTGTATCCACTTTTGTTCGTTTTCTGTAAGATTTCTCATTTTAACCAGAGCATACGAAGCATTTTTCAAAATTTGCTGGTGGCACAGAAATAGTATGTTTGGAAAACTGTAAGGATGACTTCAAGAGGACAGGGTGAACAATGGGCACACAGATGGCAGATACAAGATAACAGAGAAACATGAAGTAATACATTTTGTTGTAAAAAGAGACATCCCATTAAAATATTTGACCCTACTCTCATCAGGATAGAATTGCAAGCATTTAAATTTGAAAGGGAACAACTGGAAAGTGATTAACCTACCTCAGACTACTCTGGAAGCGTAAGATGTCTCAAACATTTAAGCAATAGATGGTGAAGCTAGCTGTCTGACAGTACTATGTAATTGCAATGCAAATGATATTCTCCACAAATATAATGCTGCCATCAAACCAAAAAGACATTTTGGCAAACTTTGTTTACATTCAAAGCAGGTAGGTTGAATGTGATTGGTCAAGGCATTGGTCTGGGGAATGAACTATGGAATGGCTGTCGCCTATTTTGTTTAGTTGAAAAATATGCAATGTGTGCATGTGTTCTTACAGTCTACAAATGACCGGGCTTCAGGAAGTAGAGATGGTTGTCAACAACCTATTTTTGTATTGTTGGGTATTAGAAATAAGGTATAGATTTAAATGAGTTTCATTTCGTGGTTTTGTATCAGAAAAGTAAGACTCTTGTAAGGTTAAACACCTTAAACAAAGATGTTTGCATGTATGGGGGTTTTGGTTTCAATTCAAACTATGTCTGCATTGTGTTCAGGGAGTTTATGATGTGAAAAGTAAAAAAGAACATTGAAGAAAAACTGTTGCTTAGTAAACAGGGGCACCTTTAGGGTAGGAAGGCTTTTTTGAATTTGGTTTTAGCTAAATTCATGGCAGTTGGAGCTTAGCAGTGAAGTGCTTACCACAAGAAGTAGTTGATGCCAAAACATTGAATGTATTCAAGAGGTGGCTAGGTATAGCATTTGGGGCGAATGGGATCAAAGGTTATGGGGCGAAAGCAGGATTAGGCTATTGAGTTGGACGATCAGCCATGATCATGAGGAATGACGGAGCAGGCTCGAAGGGCCAAATGGCCTCCTCCTGCTCCTATCTTCCATGTTTCTATGTAAAAGATAGCTCTCACAGCCTGCTAAACGCAGGAAAGCTATACTACAGAGTAATGGACAAGAAAGTAAGTCCAGAAGCTAAAGGACATTTAGTTCAAGAAACCAGAGAATGAAGAAGAGGTTTTCAGGAAGATTGAAGTAAAATGGAACAAAGAGAAACTGCCATTGGAAAAGGATACTGTTCGTTGAAGCTAAAGTCAGAGCTGTCAAATGCAGACCTGGTGATAGCTGGTGAAAAGCCAGTGATATCTGAAGCATTCCAAAAGTTTGTGATATCTTTCTACAGCCTGTGAAGTGATAGGTGAATCAATTGTGAAGCTATTGGTGGCTGGATTTGAAAATTTATGTCAAAGGTTGGAAGAAAATGGCTATTCCAGACAAAGAAATAGTGAAAGGAGAGTTGTAAAACCTGAAGATGGATCATTAATGAAAACAACGAGAAGATTCTAAGGTATGTCTTTCTGAGAGGGGAGTTTGGAAATATTCACATGGAAATTGGAGTCCAGTGAAATCAGTTGGCTCACAGTACAATAGTAATGTGGGGGGACTGGAGGTGAAACCCACAGAAGATTGATTGAGTGACATCGGCCACTTGGTTTCAGAGTGAGGCGCTGTCTGACCACAATGAGCCTGTTGGGGTACTGGGGCTGTGGGGGCGATTCTTCCAAAAAAAATTCAACGTGTCAAATTTGCAGGAAAACTGGAGTAATTCACGCTGTTTTCTTTCAGTGGGAGTTCAGACTAGAATCTCCCACACTCAGTGCAATGCAGAGGCCACCAGCATGAATATCATTAGATTTCAGGGGCAGAGCCTATTCCCACCTGGGAGGCTGAAACCAGCAGGCCTCAATGCATGCACAGTGGCCCCAAACTATCAGCCTCCACGTTTGTGGGCAGCTCAATCACTGACCAGCCTGGGACACCCGCAGTGCTGCCCCTCCAAGCCTCCCATGGCCAGCTCGTGCCCCGTCTGACCGTTCCTGAGCCCAGCCCCGATCCCTCCCCCTCCTGGACGGCCCGATCTCCAACATCCCCCCCCCATCCACAGTATCAACACCTGTTTGTTATCGTCCATCGTTGCCTAATCTTGTAACATTCCCATCCCAGCCATTTTCTGGTATAAATTACAGAAATCATACTATTGATAATAACAGTCCCTTTTCTTATCAGATTTAAAAGAAAAAAACATGAATGTTGGAAAAATGTAACAAGCATCTCCAAATCGATAGGGTAAAGACAGTTAATGATTTAGATAAACATACTTTGCGATGATTTTGATGATGGGTTGCACGTAAAATATTCAGTTATTTCTCCTCTTTAGATGCCGACTGACCTGCTGTGCAGTTCAACATTTAGTGGGTCTATCTGAGAATTCGACCTTTTGATGTTTCCTCCAACATTCTCTCTTCCACCTTTTTTCCCGTCAGGAAAAGATACAAAAGTCTGAGGGTCACATACCAATCGACTCAAGAACAGCTTCTTCCCTGCTGCCATCAGACTTTTGAATGGACCTACCTTGCACTAAGTTGATTTTTCTCTACACCCTAGCTATGACTGTAACACTACATTCTGAACTCTCTCCTTTCCTTCTCTATGTGCGGTATGCTTTGTATACTGTGCACGAAACAATACTTTTCACTGTATACTAATACACGTGACAATAATAAATCAAGTCAAATCAAATTAAGTATAAAACAGTATTTGTTTTGTATTAAATTTTCTTTAATAAAGCAACTTCTACCAAGAACATGCATTTCTGTAGCGCCTTTAATGTAATGGGGGTCAGTTATCTCAGTTGGCTGGCTGGCTAATTTGTGATGCAGAGTAACGTCAACAGCATGGGTTCAATTCCCATACTGACTGAGTTTGCCTATGAAGGTCCGCCTTCTCAACCTTGCCTCTCACCTGAGGTGTGATGATTCTTAAAGGGGAGAGCAGCCTATGATAATCTGAGATGATGGCGGCTTTTAATGTAATAAGACATCTCAAGGTTTCAAACGTTCCAAACGTCCACAGGGATGCAAACCAGGTAAAGATATTTGTGCTGAGAATCTGTGGTGGATTCATAAGTACCAGAATGGGCCTGCCCTGAACATCTACTGCTGCCTCTCTCTGGGCACAGCTTTAGGAAAATCTCCTCTGTGCAACATGAAGTGCAACTACTAATATTGAAGTTATATTATCAGCTTTATCGGGCTATGACTCTGACTATATCCACCTTGAGTGGAGATCCAAACATTTATGTTTCTACAGATGCAAAAACTCCATTCTTCCAAAAGTGATATTTTAAGTATTGGCACAGAGCATTAGATAACATCCATTTCTTTGTAACATTGAAGAGACTCAATAATAAGCTTTATAAAAGTACCCAATAAATTACAGGCCACTTCAATAGTTTTAAACCTACTATTAATGCCAGAACATGTTGGGGATGGGGGTGGTGGAGGTGGGGGGTGGGTTTGGGGGATTGTACTCCAAATGGTGCAAACTCCAATTCATTGTTTTAGTGAATTTAAGATTCACATCAGCACCATCAATACTAGTCCAAAGTTAAGATGTTACTTTCAAATCATTATAGCAATGGGAAAGTCACCGTAGAACTGTAACCAGAATAGCTGAAGAACTCTAAAGGAGTCGTCCAAAATCCCCTGTTATTTACTGACACAAAGAGCCTGAATATTTTGAAGGAGAGAGCTTTAACCTTTGTGCTACAGGAATGGTAAACTATAGACTACAAAGTTACAATCTCATTTAGCATTACACACAAAGGAAATCTTCCACATATCACAATGTTAAAGTGAAAATATTTGAGCAATAGTTTATGTTTTCTTTTGAAAAGAATTTGTTTTCAACACTCTCATTTTGAAGAGGGAAACTTTTTCATCGAAACATAGAAAATGGGAGCAGGAGTAGACGATTCGGCTTAGAGCCTGCTCCACCATTCAGTATGATCATGGCTGATCAGCATACTCAATAGCCTGCTCCTGCATTCCCCCCATATCTTTTGATTCCCTTTGCCCCAAGAGCAATATCTAACTTCTTCTTGAAAACATACAAAGCTTTGATCTCAACTGCTTTCTGTAGACTCATCACTATCTGGGTGAAGATATTTCTCCTCATCTCAGTCCTAAAAGGTTTATCCCATATCTATAGGCTATGAATCCTGGTTCTGGAAACCCCCACCATCAGGAATGTCATTCTTGCATCTATCCTGAATAGTCCTGTTAGAATTTTATAGGTTTCTATGAGATTCCACCCCCTCTCATTCTTCTAAACTCCAGCGAACATAATCCTAACTGACTCAATGTCTCCTCATACACCAGTCCCACCATCCCAGGAATCAGCCCTGTAAACCTTCGCTGCACTCTCTCTAAAGCACGAACATCCTTCCTCATACTTGTAAACCAAAACTGCGCACACAATTTTCCAGGTTTCCTACCTTTTCTCTGAGAAAAAAGACTGATTCTGGGAAATCACTGATATCAGTTCTTGCCCGCTGTGTTGATCACTGGAGAGGTTTGAATCCCAGTTAAATATGGTAAAACACTTTCTCCTCTGTTTGTGTCACTGAGCGTGTTTTCAGGCATCACCCAGGTGCAGACAAGCTGTTGGATCACCGAAATAGATCCTGCAAAGGTAGGCGCAGGATATACAGATGTATCCAATTGCTGTATGCAAAGCCTAACCACTAATTCCGAATTAATGAAGCCTTGTGAGTGCGAATTGAAGGGAAGCCATCCTCATTGGGTGTCAAATTCCAGTTCCTTCACAGATATTCTTTTTAAACAACAATGCTATTATAGAACACAAAGACAGCAGAAGAACGTTTTATTGTGATGAGGGTTAAACATAAGATTTACTTGTTTTCAATTGATGAACATGATGAGGTTGCTGGCTTTATCCTTAAGGCTCCCAAAGAGGTAGTGCAACATAAAGAAGGCAGCAAAATCCTGTTTGGGGTTTAGGAAAGAAGTTACAGAAGTCTTACAGCATATAAACATTTAGAAACAGAACATCATACCTGAATCTTGCAAAGGAACGGTGTGTCGAGTGACTGCATTTCCACAGGAAGACAATCACTTACCTATTGGAATGTGAATTTGAGCCCAAAACATGATCATGTACTGACAGTAAAGGTCACCTTGATTCTAAATGTTTATACCACTGGCTCCTTCCAAACTCCTGGTGACATTGTCATGAGGATGTGTTTTATAATTTTTGATTTTTTCACTAGTTGGATTTTAAACTGGAAACCTACACAGGCTTTTTTAAAAATAAAAAAATGGGACAGACAGGCCGAGTTGTTCCAAGATATAATTTTGCATTCCACAAATTTAGAATGAAGACAATCAACTCCTAGGGGAGTGTAAAATACCCCACTCCCTGACTATTCACACCACACTGCCACCCTATAAACGCTTCTAAGATGAGACATCAAAATTCAATTGCTTGTTCTGAAACAATAATTGCAGTCGATGGGCAGCACGGTGGCACAGTGGTTAGCAGTGCTGCCTCACAGCGCCAGGGAACCGGGTTCGATTCCCAGTTCGGGTCACTGTCTGTGTGGAGTGTGCACGTTTTGTGGGGTTTCCTCCAGGTGCTCCAGTTTCCTCCCACAGTCCATACTAAATTGACCCTAGTCTTGGGAGGATTAACCGGGTGAATATGTCGTGTTACGGGGATAGGGTGGGATTGTTATTGGTGCAGGCTCAATGGGCTGAATGGCCTCCTTCTGTACTGTAGGGATTCTATGGATTCTATTCTATGGAGATGAATTAATCAAGCCTCTCTGGAATATACAACCAGCAAGGCATTTCAAGGGAACCCTGTCAGGCAGGCGAGAGGAAGAAGTGAAAAGGACAGTGCTGTACCAAGACAGGCTGTTGGAGCCACGTGCCTTCTCTCTCTTTCTGGAAGTATTATGCCTGATCTGTAAAATGTACCTTGCGAAGAAATCGACTGCAAACTGGAATATTTTAAAAGGTGTAAATCTGCTCCATGAGTTGCTTTCAATTTTTACGTTTAAGTTTATTTATGAGTGTCACAAGTAGGCTTACATAACTGATGTTTCTGTGGAAGCAAGTAGCAATGAACTGCCTGTGACGGAAGGTGTACCCGCTATTTGCAGTTCCTGTTAATGTCGATTTGGTAGAAGCATTTCAGACTACAGAATTATGCTGCTCTACAAGAAACAGAAAAACCCCTCAAAGAATTGATTTATAATTGTCCAACTTGTTTAGTTACAATTAGTAACTTAGTTATTGAAGATTGTATGAAAGAGTTAGAGGGAGGGATGTGATGAGGATGGTGATTGTCCCTTTAAGGAGAAGACAGCAGAAGAGAGTCACCTGACTTGAAGGAATAAATGGAACTGAGTGGATAATCAGTCCGGGGGTGGAGCTCTCTTAGACAGAAAACAGTCTGAAAATGTGTAGGGACTGGGGCGGTGTGGTGAACCATCGTTGGTTCCCACTGGATAGTGCTGAGCCAGGGGCTGGCCAGGACTACAAGGATGTACATATGTTACTGTTGGGTTGTGCTATTGTTGCTGTTGGGGTTAGGGTGGGGTTGTTACACCTTCGTACTGTAGTGTTGTGGCACATCCCAGTCGGGCTCCGCCTCCTGGGAGAGGTATAAGAGTCCCTGCTCTGGCCGGGACCCCTTCAGTCTGGGATAGTGTATATAAGTTCTGGTAGCTTCGTTAACAGTAAATAAAAGCCTTTCATTTACTGAGCTGCAAGCCTCGTGTCTGAATAGCGCATCAATTTTATTTACTGTCGTTAAACTCTCGTCGGGAAAAAAAAGAGAGTATAGAGCAAATTCTGAAGCCGGAACACCTTACGCTAGATCCACGTGCAGTGGGCGCTTCTAACACCTTCGACCACTGGCTGAAGTGTTTCGAAGACTACCTGGTAGCCTCCGCAGCGGTCACCACAGATGATGACAGACTCCGGGTCCTCCATGCGAGGGTAAGCGACACTGTCTACCTCGCGATCCGTGC
The DNA here is from genome assembly GCF_964213995.1 of Mustelus asterias. Lineage (NCBI taxonomy): Eukaryota > Metazoa > Chordata > Chondrichthyes > Carcharhiniformes > Triakidae > Mustelus > Mustelus asterias. The sequence goes on from NC_135805.1 coordinate 79,354,767, forward strand.
GACCACTAATTATCCTAAGGCCCTCGAGCTTCTAAAGAAGCGCTATACCAAACCACCTAATGAGATACACGCTCGTTACCTCCTAGCCACTCGACGACGGCAGTCTGGCGAAACGATGGAGGACTATGCGAATGAGCTCCTACAGCTAGCCAGGGGCTGTGACTGCAAAGCTGTGTCGGCTGAGCAGAGCATGTACGACCTCGCCCGAGATGCGTTTGGGGTCGGATCGTCGTACATTCGACTTAAACTGTTGGAGAAGGGTAACCTTAATCTTACCCAGGCCATCGAGTTAGCAGAGATGCTCGAGTCGGCCTCCAAGAGCTTAGTTTTATATCCGAAGGACCATGTGGAGACAACGTGGCAGGAGCAATCGCAAATCCCTCCTCGTCTCTCGGGTTCGAAATGCTGTGTAATGGCGTGCTCCCATTCGGGCCAGACGACGGCTGCAGCCCCGAGCGGCCCGTGGTGCTATTTCTGTGGAGGAGCGAAGCATACTCGGCAAAAGTGTCCCGCTAAAGCGGTATTGTGCACCGCATGCGGTAAAAAAGGGCATTATTCAAAAGTGTGCCGATCTAAACCCAGGAACGGCAGTGCGGCCTGCGATTCTTCAGAGCTCGGGTCTTCATCGTCGAAGTCATCGCGGGGTTCGTCCACGTGCGAGACCAGGACGACGCCATTACGGTCGACGGAGTCGGAGGAGTATGACCACCAGGGGTCGCTGAGTTTGGCGCCCTCAGCCACGTGCGACTCATGGGGGCAGCCATGTTGGTCGACACTGACCACGAACGACCAGCAGGGGTCCTCCTCATCGACTTCAGCTGCCTGCAGTGGCGCTCATGAACCAACGGTGGCGTCGATCATCCTGGACCAGGCCAAGCCTCAGAGACTTGACAAATCTATGATGAATATCCAGGTAAATAACCACGTGATTTATTGTCTGTTTGACAGCGGGAGCACTGAGAGCTTTATCCACCCAGACACTGTGAAGCGGTGTGGACTCCAGATTCAACCTGCCAAACAGACAATCTCTATGGCATCAAGGTCCCGGTCTGTTGCCGTGCTAGGGAGTTGCGTGGTAACCTTGAAGGTGCAAGGCACAGTTTACGAGCATTTCAAGCTCCTTGTGGTGCCGTATCTTTGCGCGCCAATACTTCTCGGACTAAACTTCATGGTCCACTTGAGGAGTGTAATCCTACAGTACGGTGGGCCACTCCCTTCACTGGCAGTGGGAAAGCAGCAGCAGCCTCCAAATTGCCCAACGCGCCCCGCCTGTAGCCTCTCGACGCTGAAGATCACCACACCCTCCCTGTTCCAGAATCTTGTGCCAGGCTGCAAGCCCATCGCGACTAAAAGTAGGCGTTACAGCACTGAGGATCGGATCTTCATTAGATCTGAGGTTCAGCGGCTCCTCAAAGAAAGGATCATACAACCCAGTGCTAGTCCGTGGAGAGTGCAGGTCATGGTGGTCAAGAGCGGGAACAAACCCCGGATGGTCATTGACTACAGTCAGACCATTAACCGATATACGCAGCTGGATGCGTATCCCCTCCCGCGCATATCTGATATGGTCAATCAGATTGCGCAGTACCAGGTGTTCTCCACCATAGACCTCAAGTCTGCCTACCACCAACTCCCCATTCGCCCAGAGGACCGACAATACACGGCTTTTGAGGCGGCTGGTCGCTTGTATCACTTTCTCAGGGTTCCCTTTGGTGTCACCAATGGGGTCTCGGTCTTCCAGCGTGCTATGGACCGAATGGTGGACCAGAACGGGCTGCGGGCTACCTTCCCGTACCTGGATAATGTCACCATCTGCGGCCATGACCAGCAGGACCATGACACAAACCTCCTGAACTTCTTACGCACTGCATCTCGCCTGAACTTGACCTACAACAGGGAGAAGTGTGTGTTCCGTACGCGCCGATTAGCCATCCTAGGATACGTGGTGGAAAACGGGGTCATTGGCCCTGATCCAGACCGTATGCGCCCCCTTTCTGAACTTCCCTTACCTGCTAGTGCAAAAGCATTGAGAAGATGCTTAGGCTTCTTCTCTTATTATGCGCAGTGGGTTCCCAACTACGCGGATAAAGCCCGTCCGCTCATTAAGTCCACGACTTTTCCCTTAACGCCAGAGGCCAGATTGGCCTTCGATAAATTGAAAGCCAACATCGCGAAAGCCACGATGCACGCTGTAGACGAGTCCATCCCCTTTCAGGTGGAGAGCGATGCATCTGATTTCGCCCTGGCCGCCACACTTAACCAGGCGGGCAGGCCCGTCGCATTTTTTTCCCGCACCCTCCAAGGCCCCGAAATTCAGCATTCAGCGGTGGAAAAGGAGGCCCAGGCCATTGTGGAGGCCGTCAGGCACTGGCACCATTACTTGGCGGGAAAACGGTTCACCCTGATCACGGACCAGCGGTCCGTAGCGTTCATGTTTAACAACTCGCAGAGGGGCAAGATCAAGAATGACAAGATCTTGCGGTGGAGAATTGAACTCTCCACCTATAACTACGACATCATGTATCATCCAGGGAAACTCAATGAACCCTCGGATGCCCTCTCACATGGTACATGCGCTAGTATACAGGAGGACCGTTTGCACGCCCTCCATAATGACCTGTGCCATCCTGGGGTCACTCGGCTCTACCACTTTATAAAAGCCCGCAACCTGCCTTACTCGGTGGAGGACGTCAGGTCAGTTACAAGGAACTGTCGGGTTTGCGCGGAATGCAAACCGCACTTTTACCGACCTGACCGGGCACATTTAGTCAAGGCCACTCGCCCCTTCGAGAGACTGAGTGTCGATTTTAAGGGCCCCCTTCCCTCAACAGATCAGAATGTGTACTTCCTCAATATCATTGATGAGTACTCTCGGTTCCCTTTTGTTGTTCCCTGCTCTGATACATCCGCTGCCACGGTTATCAAGGCATTCCGTGATCTCTTTACCCTGTTCGGGTACCCCAGCTACATCCATAGCGACAGGGGCTCATCGTTCATGAGCGATGACTTGAGGCAATTCCTGCTCTCATACGGGATTGCCTCTAGTAGGACCACGAGCTACAACCCTAGGGGTAACGGACAGGTGGAACGTGAGAATGCTACAGTCTGGAAGGCTGTCTTACTGGCGTTGAAGTCAAAAGGTCTTCCAGTCTCCCGCTGGCAAGAGGTGCTCCCTGATGCGCTCCATTCTATTCGCTCCCTCCTGTGTACGGCAACCAATGCTACTCCCCACGAGAGGATGTTCTCATTCCCTCGGAAGTCTTCCTCGGGGACCTCATTACCGTCTTGGTTGACGTACTCAGGACCCGTCCTCCTGGGGCGACATGTAAGGGCCCGCAAGTCCGACCCGTTGGTCGAACAGGTCCATCTCCTCCACGCCAACCCTCAGTATGCCTATGTGGCATACCCTGACGGGTGAGAGGACACGGTCTCGATCGGAGACCTGGCGCCAGCAGGGGACGTAGCAACCCCTGTCGCTCCCATACCCCCCGTAACAAACCCTTTATCTCTTGTTTCTTCCCCGGACACGGCGCGGGCAGCATCGGGACCATTGCTTAACCATTTTACTCCCATGTACAGCTTGCCTGAGCCCAGAAGATGGTCGCCACCGCAGGGCGTGTCAGGATCCCCTGGACTACCGTCACCTCAGGGTCAACCGGCCTGTGAGTCCGTGGAAGAACAGCTGGACGCCGTTTTGGGGAGAACGCCACCGCAAGTGCCTACTCCGGTGTCACCGCCGGTATTGAGGAGGTCACAACGACGGTGCGGTCCCCCTGACCGTCTGAACTTATAGACTGCAGACACTTTATCCTGTTTTTTTTGTACCTCGCCGGCCTTTGTTCTCAAAGGAGGGGTGAATGTGGTGAACCATCGTTGGTTCCCACTGGATAGTGCTGAGCCAGGGGCTGGCCAGTACTACAAGGATGTACATATGTTACTGTTGGGTTGTGCTATTGTTGCTGTTGGGGTTAGGGTGGGGTTGTTACACCTTTGTACTGTAGTGTTGTGGCACATCCCAGTCGGGCTCCGCCTCCTGGGAGAGGTATAAGAGTCCCTGCTCTGGCCAGGACCCCTTCAGTCTGGGATAGTGTATATAAGTTCTGGTAGCTTCGTTAACAGTAAATAAAAGCCTTTCATTTACTGAGCTTCAAGCCTCGTGTCTGAATAGCGCATCAGGCGACTGATGGGCTGCGAGCCTCTGTACAGTTTATCCTTGTTAATAAATACCCTTGTGTTCATGACCAAGTCTGTAGCATGCATCAAAACATCTGCGACCTGAAAAATCCTACCAATAATAGGAGTACCTTAACCACACGGGCTACAGTGGTTCATGAAGAAGTCCCACTACCACCAAGTTCTCAGGGACATATAGGATTGGCCAATAAATACTGGCCTTTCAGTGACATCCACATCACAGAGATCAAAAAATACTTGAGCAAATAGTGAATAAGTGATTCTACGAATATATTAACCAAAGCACAAAGATCTTGAAGATAGCATGAGGGGAATGCTGAGGCAGGCTGGCTAGAAGCCCAGCTCTCCAAAATCATTCTTAAGACCCATCAACCACCTCCATGTCCCCTCATATTCCTCATTTCCCCTCCATACCTCCTTTAAGTTTCGAGCCCTTTAAATTCCATCAGTAGGACCTCACTCGTGCTTCTATTGATGTTGTTGTTGGTTTCTATGTGGACACAACAACTGGATCCTTCCCATCCTGCTCCACTTTCTTCTCCAGCCACAAGGATGGTCCATCGGGCCTCCCGATCATGGCTTCAGAGAACCATGGCCAACATCATGACTATTATCCTCCACCATAACCACATTCCTTTTCATTCTCCTGATTTGAATGGTCTCCTGCACAACAGTATTGTTGCCAATTTTCCTATCCTCCCAGCAGTCTTTGCTCTCATAACCATAGATAACAAGTACATTGCACTAGAGCAAACATAGAGGCTGCTCCCCTACCTGCTCACATTTAGAAGAGGAAGAGACGACTTGTTCAAAACCTTTAAGATCCTGAGGGGTCTTGACAGGGTGGATGTGGAAAGGATGTTTCCTCTTGTTGGAGAATCCAGAACTAGGGGTCACTGTTTAAAAATGAAGCGTCACCTATTTAAGACCGAGATGAAGAGAAACCTTCTTTCAGGTGGTCATGATGTGGTGAACCATTGTTGGTTCCCACTAGGTAGTGCTGAGCCATGGTCTGGCCAGTACTATGAGTCTGTATATATGTTACTGTTGGGGTTAGGGTTGGGCTGTTCTACCTGTTAATATAGTTGTTATGGTACACCCCAGTTGGCTCCGCCTCCTGGGAGAGGTATAAAGGTCACTGCTCTGCCTGGTGACCCTTTAGTCTGGGATCGTGTACTGTATGTGGTAGCTCTGTTATTGTTGGCAATAAAAGCCTTTATTTCCCGAGTACATCACGCCTCTCGTGTGTTATATCGCGCATCAATTTTATTGCCAACAAATAAATTCTTTTTTTTGTGGAAAAAAAACAACAAAGAAAACATGGAGCAAATGCTTAAACCCGAACGGCTTACGTTGGACCCACGTGCGGCGGGCGGATCGAACACTTTCGACCACTGGTTGAAGTGTTTCCAGGATTACCTCGACGCCTCCACAGCGGTCAACAACGACACCGACAGACTCCGGGTCCTCCACGCGAGGGTAAGCGACGCTGTATACCTGGTGATCCGTGGGGCCACCGACTACAAAGGGGCCCTCGGGCTTCTCAAGAAGCGATATAACAAACCGCCGAACGAGATGCATGCTCGATACCTTCTAGCCACTCGACGGCGGCAGCCCGGCGAAACGACGGAACAGTACGCGTGCGAGCTTCAACAGCTAGCCAGAGCCTGCAACTGCAAGGCAGTGTCGGCAGACCAGTACATGAACGACCTAGCTCGAGATGCGTTCGTGGCGGGAATCGGCTCGTCGTACATCCGTCTTCGGCTGTTGGAGCAAGGTAACCTCGATCTCACTAAATCCATAGAGTTAGCTGACACTCTAGAAACGGCCTCCAAAAGTCTGGCGATGAACCCCGACGACCACGTGGAGACAGCATGGCAGGGGCAGTCACAGACCCCACTTCATTCAGCGGGACCGAAAAACTGCGCGACCGCATTCCAAGCCTCGGACCCGACGACGGCAGCAGCTCCAGGTGGCCCGCGGTGTTACTTCTGTGGGGGGGTGAAACACCCTCGTCAGCGATGTCCAGCTAAAGCGGTGTTGTGCTCCGCCTGCGGCAAGAAGGGGCATTATTCCAAGGTATGCCAGTCCAAACTTCCATCCAAGAACAGCAGTGAGGCGTGTGACTCCCCGGAGCCGGCCTCCTTGTCTTCGGCATCGTCGAGGTCTTCCGCCACGTGCGATTCCAGGACGTCGCCATTTCGAACGACGGAGTCGCAAGACACGTGCGACCTGCAGGGGCCGCAGGTTTTGGCGCCATCGTCCACGTGCGACCCATGGGGGCAGCCATTTTGGTCGGCACCGACCGCGAATGACCAGCAGGGGTCGTCATCAACCATCTCAGCCGCCTGCAGTTGCGCCCACGAACCAACGGTGGCGTCGATCATCCTGGACCAGGCCAAGCCTAACAGACTCGACAAGTCCATGATGGACATACAGGTAAACAAACGCCCGATTTATTGTCTGTTTGACAGCGGGAGCACGGAGAGCTTCATTCATCCAGACACCGTGAAGCGGTGTGGTCTCCAGATTCAGACTGTCAAGCAGACCGAGGCCGAATGGCCTCTTTCTGTACTGTAGGGTTTCTATTCTATTCTATTCTATTCAGACAATTTCGATGGCGTCAAGGTCCCGGTCTGTCACTGTGCTAGGGAGTTGCGTGGTCAATCTGATGGTGCAGGACACAGTCTACGAGAGCTTCAAGCTCCTTGTGTTACCGCATCTTTGCGCGCCAATACTCCGAGGACTAGATTTTATGGTCCACTTGAAGAGTAACTCTGCAGTACGGTAGGCCACTCCCTCCGCTTTCAGTGGGAGACACACAGCCTCTAAATTGCCCAACGTGCTCCACATGTAGCCTCTCAACGCTTAGGATTACCACACCCTCCCTATTCCAGAATCTCGTGCCAGGCTGCAAGCCCATCGCAACAAAGAGCAGGCGTTACAGCGCTGAAGATCGGATCTTCATTCGATCTGAAGTTCAGCGGCTCCTCAAGGAAGGGATCATCCAACCTAGCGCTAGACCTTGGTGAGCGCAAGTCGTGGTGGTTAAGAATGGGAACAAACCCCGGATGGTCATAGACTATAGTCAGACCGTCAACAGATACACGCAGCTGGATGCGTATCCCCTCCCACGCATATCTGACATGGTCAATCAGATTGCGCAGTACCGGGTGTTCTCCACCATCGACTTAAAATCTGCTTACCACCAACTCCCCATTCGCCCAGAGGACCGACAATACACGGCCTTTGAGGCGGATGGTCGCCTGTACCATTTTTTAAGGGTTCCTTTTGGTGTCATGAATGAGGTCTCGGTCTTCCAGCGTGCTATGGACCGAATGGTGGACCAGAACGGGCTGCGGGCTACCTTCCTGTACCTGGATAACGTCATCATCTGCGGCCATGACCAGCAGGACCACGATGCCAACCTTTTTAGATTCTTACGCACTGCATCTCGCCTGAATCTGACCTACAACAGGGAGAAGTGTGTATTTCGCACGCGCCGCCTAGCTATCCTCGGATACGTGGTGGAAAACGGGGTCCTTGGCCCTGATCCAGACCGTATGCGTCCTCTCCTCGAACTTCCCCTGCCCACTAGCGTCAAAGCACTGAGAAGATGCTTAGGCTTCTTCTCATACTACGCACAGTGGGTTCCCAATTACGCGGACAAAGCCCGTCCGCTCATCAAGTCTACCTCTTTTCCCCTAGCAACAGAGGCTCGCTTAGCCTTTGCAAGAATAAAAGCCGACATCGCGAAAGCCACGATGCACGCTATCGACGAGTCCATCCCCTTCCAGGTGGAGAGTGATGCATCTGATTTCGCCCTGGCCGCCACACTTAACCAGGCGGGCAGGCCCGTCGGCTTTTTCTCTCGCACCCTCCAAGGCCCTGAAATTCGACACTCGGCGGTGGAAAAGGAGGCCGAGGCCGTTCGGCATTGGCGCCATTACTTGGCGGGCAAACGGTTCACTCTGCTCACGGACCAGCGGTCCGTGGCGTTCATGTTCAACAACACGTTACGGGGTAAGATCAAGAATGATAAAATCTTGAGGTGGAGAATCGAATTCTCCACGTACAATTATGATATCATGTATCGTCCAGGGAAGCTCAACGAGCCCTCGGATGCCCTGTCACGTGGAACATGCGCTAGTATGCAGGAGAATCGATTGCAGGCTCTCCACAATGACCTCTGCCATCCAGGGGTCACTCGGCTCTACCACTTCATAAAAGCCTGGAATCTACCCTACTCGGTGCAGGATGTCAGGTCCATAACCAGAAGCTGCCGGGTATGCGCGGAATGCAAACCGCACTTTTACCGACCTGATAGGGCACACCTCGTTAAGGCCACTCGTCCCTTCGAAAGACTGAGTGTGGACTTTAAGGGCCCCCTTCCCTCGACAGATCGGAACGTGTACTTCCTCAATGTGGTTGATGAGTACTCACGATTCCCTTTTGTCATTCCCTGTTCTGATATGACCGCTGCCACGGTTATCAAGGCATTTCGTGATCTTTTCACCCTGTTCGGTTACCCCTGTTACATCCACAGCGATAGGGGCTCGTCGTTCATGAGCGATGACTTGAGGCAATACCTGCTCTCATACAGGATTGCCTCTAGTAGAACCACGAGCTACAACCCAAGGGGTAACGGACAGGTCGACCGAGAGAATGCTACAGTCTGGAAGGCTGTCTTACTGGCGTTGAAGTCAAAAGGTCTTCCAGTCTCCCGTTGGCAAGAGGTACTCCCTGATGCGCTCTACTCCATACGCTCACTCCTGTGTATGGCAACCAACGCTACTCCTCATGAGAGAATGTTTTCATTCCCTAGGAAGTCTTCCTCTGGGACCTCATTACCGTCTTGGTTGACGTACTCAGGACCTGTCCTCCTGTGGCGACATGTTAGGACCCGCAAGTCCGACCCTCTGGTTGAACAGGTCCATCTCCTCCACGCCAACCCTCAGTATGCCTACGTGGCATATCCTGACGGGCAAGAGGACACGGTCTCGATTCGAGATCTGGCGCCAGCAGGGGATTGGAAACCCCTGTCGCTCCCACACCTCCTGTTAGGGACCCCCAACCATTTTTTTCCCTCCTGACACGGCGCGGGCAGTATCGGGACCATCACTTAACCCTCTTACTCCCGTGTACAGCTTGCCTGAGTCCAGGAGATGGTCGCCACTTCAAGGCGTGCCCGAGTTCAGCGGATTGTCACCACCTCGGGGTCTACCGGCCCGTGAGGCACTGGAGGAGTCGCTGGACACCGCCTTGGAGAGAACGTCACCGCGATTGCCTGAACCGGTGTCATCGCCGGTGTTGAGGAGGTCACAGCGACGGTGCGGTCCCCCAGACCGCTTGAACTTCTAGACAAACGAACAATTATTCTGTGTTTTGTACCCCGCCGGCCTTTGTTTTCAAAGGAGGGGTGAATGTGGTGAACCATTGTTGGTTCCCACTAGGTAGTGCTGAGCCCTGGTCTGCCCAGTACTATGGGTTTGTAGATATGTTACTGTTGGGGTTAGGGTTGGGCTGTTCTACCTGTCAATATAGTTGTTATGGTACACCCCAGTCGGCTCCGCCTCCTGGGAGAGGTATAAAGGTCACTGCTCTGCCTGGTGACCCTTTAGTCTGGGATCGTGTACTGTAAATGGTAGCTCTGTTATTGTTGGCAATAAAAGCCTTTATTTCCCGAGTACATCACGCCTCTCGTGTGTTATATCGCGCATCACATGAATCTCTGGAACTCTTCCTCAAAAGACATTGGTAGCAGACTTGAAATATTTTTAGGGCAGAGTTAGATAAATTCTTGGTTAACAAGGGGTGAAAGGTTTATGGGTGGTAGGCATTAAAGTGGGGTTGAAGTTACAATCAGATCAACCATGCTCCTATTGAATGATGGAGCAGGCTCGAGGGGCCGAGTGGCCTACTCCTAATTCTTATGTTCACATTTATTGTGATGGAGGGACAAGTGAGACTGGCAGGACATGTATTTCCCCTCCTGGACATACACCCCATGTAAGTTGCAGTAGTGTGGACACCACTAGATGGAAATAGGAGACAGCATGAGCCAAAGAAGACTTGGTACATTTGGACCATCAAGAGCAGGGCATGACCTGAGCTGGAGCAAAAGGAACATAGCCTTGATGAGACCTCTCCTGGAGTATTGTGTACAATTTTGGGCTCCTTATCCAAGGAAAGATATACTTGTCACGGAGAGAGTGCAATGAAGATTCACCAAGACAATCCCTGGGATGGTAGGATTGTCCTAAGAGGAGATATTCAGGAGACTGGGCCTGTATTCTGTGGAGTTGAGAAGAATGAGAGGTGATCTCATTGAAGCGTACAAAATTCTTACAGGGCTCGATAACAGAGGGTGGGGGCAAGGGTTCTAGAACCAAGAGACACAGTCTCATACTTAGAGGTAGGCCATTAAGGACTGAGGCGAGGGGAAATTCCTTCAGTTAATGGGTGGTGAATCTTTGGATTCTCTACCTCAGAGGGCTTTGGAGGCCTAGAATTGAGTGTGTTCAAATCAGAGGTTGATAGATTTTTATATCCCAATACCAAGGGACACAGAGATAATGCGGGAAAATGGTGTTCAGGTGGAGAATCAGCTGTGATCAAGTTGAATGGTTGAGCAAGCTCAAGAGGCTGAATGGCCTACTCCTATGTTTCTGTGTTCCTAAATTGCAAAGGACCTGGGGTCAGTGGTAGAGTGGTAATGTTCATTGACCCACACGGGACCGGGGAAACTAATTCTAACTAAGTACTTTGATTTGATTTGATTTATTATTGTCACATAAGAACATAAGAAATAGGAGCAGGAGTAGGCCATCTAGCCCCTCGAGCCTGCCCCGCCATTCAATAAGATCATGGCTGATCTGACGTGGATCAGTACCACTTACCCGCCTGATCCCCATAACCCTTAATTCCCTTACCGATCAGGAATCCATCCATCCGCGCTTTAAACATATTCAGCGAGGTAGCCTCCACCACCTCAGTGGGCAGAGAATTCCAGAGATTCACCACCCTCTGGGAGAAGAAGTTCCTCCTCAACTCTGTCTTAAACCGACCCCCCTTTATTTTGAGGCTGTGTCCTCTAGTTTTAACTTCCTTACTAAGTGGAAAGAATCTCTCCGCCTCCACCCTATCCAGCCCCCGCATTATCTTATAAGTCTCCATAAGATCCCCCCTCATTCCTGTATTAACATACAGTGAAAAGTATTGTTTCTTGCGCGCTAAACAGACAAAGCATACCGTTCATAGAGAAGGAAACGAGAGAGTGCAGAATGTAGTTTTACAGTCATGCAGCTAGCATAATTAAGGACCCCACGCACCCTGGACATTCTCTCTTCCACTTTCTTCCGTTGGGGAAAAGATACAAAAGTCTGAGGTCACGAACTTGTTAGTGATTCCAATCTGCATGTGCGTGACTTCTGCTTTTTGCATCTCATAACGATGTTTCCCCATCCTGCCTTACGCAAGCAAATGCTCTTGTAATGCTTCTTTATATCCTGCTGGTGGTGCCCTACGTACAGTGTCAATGCTATTAAAGGCAGCATCGCTGCAGAAGCATCTTACAGCAGCAGCGATACGTTCTGGAATCATTTACACAAACGTGCTGCAACATGTTTTCACAAAAGACATTAAACTGTCTCCAAATCTCTCTGAAAGAGCTGAAGGAGTTCCCCTCTACACCCAGATGTTGTTCAAGTTTATTTTTGTCACAGTTGGTCACATTTTTCTCCAACCGTTACTATTTTAGAAATTTCATGTGTGCGCATGACAACAGCTGGTGATAGTTTTAATTTATAAAATTTTCTTGAGTTGGGGCAAAGTGAGCTGAGGGTTGGTATCTCGTCACAGGAAACAATTGGCTACAAGGAATTAACTCCAACCAACTTTTCTTTAATTCAATTTTCCCACTTGTTTTTCTTCTGAATAATTTTATTTAACTAATGCTGCTGATCTCATCAAGGCGATTCAACTTAACAGAGCTACTGGATTGGCCATTGTGATGAACAAGAGGATACACTCTGAAGAATCCTGCACTAGTCGCTACATGCCCTGATAAATTGGCTGGCAGAGAATTTAACAGCACTATAGCCCATGTGCTGCAGAATCATAAGAACTGGGATAAACTAATGTTCAGCTTATTCTTGGGAAGTAACACAAGAATCTGGGGGTTTGTGGTGAACCATCGTTGGTTACCACTGTGGGGTTATTCTAATGTTGTTGTTGGGCTAGGGTGTTCACACTGTGGGGTTGTTATAATGTTGTTGTTGGGCTAGGGTGTTTACACTGTGGGATTAATATACCTGTGGTGGTTGCTGTTGTGGCACATCCCAGTCGGGCCCCGCCTCCTGGGAGAGGTATAAGACCCTCTGCTCGGGCGGGACCCCTCCAGTCTGGAATGGTGTACTCGTGTTTAAATAGTTCCATTGTTAGACAATAAAAGCCTTCAATTACTGAAGCCTTGTGTCTCGTGCTCGATTGTCGTGCATCAATTTTATTGTCTAACACGAAACTCTCGACAGAAAGGAGAGTATGGAACAAATGCTAAAGCCAGAGCGTCTGACGCTGGATCCACGTGCGGTCGGCGCCTCTAACACCTTCGACCACTGGCTGAAGTGTTTCGAGGACTACCTGGCAGCCTCTGCAGCAGTCACCACGGATAACGACAGACTCCAGGTCCTCCATGCGAGGGTAAGTGACACTGTCTACCTCGCGATTCGTGCGGCCACCACTTACCCGAGGGCCCTCGAGCTTTTGAAAAAGCGATACACGAGACCTCCCAACGAGATCCACGCTCGTTACCTCCTCGCTACACGACGTCGGCAGTCGGGCGAAACCATGGAGGATTACGCCAATGAGCTCTTGCAGCTTGCCAGGGGCTGCGACTGCAAAGCTGTGTCGGCTGAGCAGTACATGTACGACCTCGCCCGAGATGCGTTTGTGGCAGGGGTAGGGTCTTCATACATCCGGCTCAAGCTGTTGGAGAAGGGGAATCTCAACCTGACCCAAGCTATGGAGATGGCTGAAATGCTGGAGGCGGCGTCAAAGAGCTTGGCCCTGTATCCGGAGGACCACGTGGAGACAACGTGGCAGGAGCAGTCACAAATCCCTCCTCGCCCCACGGGCTCGCGCTCCCATATCGACCCGACGACGGCGGCAGCCCCAGGCGGCCCGCGGTGCTATTTCTGCGGAGGAGCCAAGCATCCACGGCAACAGTGTCCTGCTAAAACGGTGGTCTGCAATCAATGCGGTAAAAAGGGGCACTACGCGAAAGTCTGCAGATCGAAGCCCAAGAACAGCAGTGCAGCCTGTGACCCTCCAGAACGGAGATCATCTCCATCGACGTCGCAGTACCCAAGAGGTCCGTCCACGTGCGAGCCCAGGACGACGCCATTGTGGCTGGCGGAGTCGGAGGAGGATGACCACCAGGAGTCGCTACGCTTGGCGCCCTCAACCATGTGCGATTAATGGGGGCGGCCATCTTGGTCGACGACGACCAGGAGCGACCAGCAGGGGTCCTCAGCATCAACCTCGGCTGCCTGCAGTGACGTCCAAGGGCCAACGGTGGCGTCGATCACCCTGGACCAGGCTAAGCACCACAGGCTTGACTGTTCAATGATGAACATTAAGGTAAATGGTCGTACTGTTTATTGTCTGTTTGACAGCGGGAGCACTGAGAGCTTTATTCACCCTGACACTGCAAAGAGGTGTGGACTCCGGGTTCTACCTGCCAAACAGACAATTTCTATGGCATCACGGTCCCGGTCTGTACCGATCCAAGGACGTTGTGTGGTAACTCTGAAAGTGCAGGGCACAATTTACGAGCGATACAGGCTCCTTGTGTTGCCGCATCTTTGCGCGCCAATTCTCCTCGGACTAAACTTTATGGTCCACATGAAGAGTGTGATCCTACAGTACGGTGGGCCACTCCCTTCGCTGACAGTAGGGGATCAGCCGCAGCCTCCAAATTGTCCAAAGCGCCCCGCATGCAATCTTTCCACACTAAAGATCACCACACCCTCTTTATTTAAGAATCTGGTACCAGGCTGCAAGCCCATCGCTACTAAAAGTAGGCGTTACAGTGCTGAAGACCGGATCTTCATCAGATCTGAGGTTCAGCGGCTCCTCAAAGAAGGGATCATACAGTCCAGCGTTAGTCCATGGAGAGCACAGGTCGTGGTGGTTAAGAGCGGGAACAAACCCCGGATGGTCATCGACTACAGTCATACCATTAATCGATATACGCAGCTGGATGCGTATCCTCTCCCGCGCATATCTGATATGGTCAATCAGATTGCGCAGTACCGGGTGTTCTCCACCATAGACCTTAAGTCCGCCTACCACCAACTCCCCATCCGCCCAGAGGACCGACATTACACGGCTTTTGAGGCGGATGGTCGTCTGTATCAGTTTCTTAGGGTTCCATTTGGTGTCACCAATGGGGTCTCGGTCTTCCAGCGTGCTATGGACCGAATGGTGGACCAGAACGGGCTGCGGGCTACCTTCCCGTACCTGGATAATGTCACCATCTGCGGCCATGATCAGCAGGACCATGACACAAATCTCCAGAACTTTTTGCGCATTGCATCTCGCCTGAATCTGACCTACAACAGGGAGAAGTGTGTATTCCGTACGCGCCGGTTAGCTATCCTGGGATACGTGGTGGAAAACGGGGTCATTGGCCCCGATCCCGACCGTATGCGCCCCCTTGCTGAACTTCCTTTGCCCGCTAGCGCAAAAGCACTGAGGAGATGCCTAGGCTTCTTCTCCTATTATGCGCAGTGGGTCCCCAACTACGCGGACAAAGCCCGTCCGCTTATTAAGTCCATGACTTTTCCACTCACGCCAGAGGCCCAATTGGCCTTCAAGGCATTGAAAAGCGACATTGCGAAAGCCACGATGCACGCGGTGGATGAATCCATCCCTTTTCAGGTGGAAAGTGATGCATCTGATTTCGCCCTGGCCGCCACACTAAACCAGGCAGGCAGGCCCGTCGCGTTTTTTTCCCGCACCCTTCAAGGTCCCGAAATTCGGCATTCAGCGGTGGAAAAGGAGGCCCAGGCTATTGTGGAGGCCGTCAGACACTGGCGCCATTACCTGGCGGGGAAGCGGTTCACCCTGATCACGGACCAGCGGTCCGTGGCGTTTATGTTCAATAATACGCAGAGGGGCAAGATCAAGAATGACAAGATCTTGCGGTGGAGAATTGAGCTCTCCACCTATAATTACAATATTATGTATCGTCCAGGGAAACTCAATGAGCCCTCGGATGCCTTCTCGCGCGGAACATGCGCTACTATGCAGGAGGACCGCTTGAACGCCCTCCATAATGACCTGTGCCATCCTGGGGTCACTCGGCTCTACCACTTCATCAAAGCCCGCAACCTGCCCTACTCGGTGGAGGATGTCAGGTCAGTAACACGGAGCTGTCGGATTTGCGCGGAATGCAAACCGCACTTTTACCGACCTGACCGGGCACAATTGGTCAAGGCCACTCGCCCCTTCGAGAGACTGAGTGTGGATTTTAAGGGCCCCCTTCCCTCAACAGACCGGAACGTGTACTTTCTTAACATCATAGACGAGTACTCCCGGTTCCCGTTTGTTGTCCCCTGTGCGGACACGTCGACTGCCACGGTGATCAAGGCATTCCGTGATCTTTTTACCCTGTTCGGGTACCCCTGCTATATACATAGCGACAGGGGCTCGTCGTTCATGAGTAACGACTTGAGGCAATTCCTGCTCTCATACGGGATTGCCTCTAGTAGAACCACGAGTTACAACCCTAGGGGCAACGGACAGGTGGAGAGAGAGCATGCTACAGTCTGGAAGGCTGTCCTATTGGCGCTGAAGTCCAAAGGCCTTCCAGTCTCCCATTGGCAGGAGGTCCTCCCAAATGCGCTTCACTCCATTCGCTCCCTCCTGTGTACGGCAACCAATGCTACTCCCCACGAGAGGATGTTCTCATTCCCTCGGAAGTCGTCCTCGGGGATATCTTTACCAGCCTGGTTGACGTACCCAGGACCCGTCCTTCTGCGGCGACATGTAAGGGCCCGCAAGTCCGACCCCTTGGTCGAACCGGTCCACCTCCTCCACGCCAACCCTCAGTATGCCTATGTGGCATATCCTGACGGGCGAGAGGACACAGTCTCGATCCGAGACCTGGCGCCCGCAGGGGACGTAGCAACTCCTGTCGCTCCCATACCCCCAGTCACGAATCCCCTATCGCTTATTTCTCCCCCGGACGTGGCGCGGTCAGCACCGGGACCAGTGCATAACAGTTATACTCCACTGTACAGCTTGCCTGAGACTCGGAGATCGGCGCCATTGCAGAAGGTACCGGGATCCCCTGTACTACCGCTTCATCAGGGTCAACCGGCCCGTGAGTCCTCGAGGGGACAGCCGGACGCTGTTTTGGAGAGAACGCCACCGCAAGCACCTGCTCCGGTGTCACAGCCGGTATTGAGGAGGTCACAACGACGGTGCGGTCCTCCAGACCGTCAGGACTTGTAGATTTTTTTGTATATATATAGTCTGTTTTCGCACCCCGCCGGCCTTTGTTCTCAAAGGAGGGGTGAATGTGGTGAACCATCGTTGGTTACCACTGTGGGGTTATTCTAATGTTGTTGTTGGGCTAGGGTGTTCACACTGTGGGGTTGTTATAATGTTGTTGTTGGGCTAGGGTGTTTACACTGTGGGATTAATATACCTGTGGTGGTTGCTGTTGTGGCACATCCCGGTCGGGCCCCGCCTCCTGGGAGAGGTATAAGACCCTCTGCTCGGGCGGGACCCCTCCAGTCTGGAATGGTGTACTCGTGTTTAAATAGTTCCATTGTTAGACAATAAAAGCCTTCAATTACTGAAGCCTTGTGTCTCGTGCTCGATTGTCGTGCATCAGGGCTTCTCACCATTTCAGTTACTACAATGATGCCAAGGTCGCAGTCACAGTAATTCATCAGAGATCCACAGTAAGGAAAGAGCAGGAAGTATAACACGGATGTAGCTAAGCTGCTGCTGATGCCTCAGGATGGTCTCATTGGCCTGGCCAAGGGTTTATGGGAGAATCACAAATAGGATATGAGGGTGTTCAGAATATGGAACTGTCAATCACCAACACTTGGTAAAAAGCATGGTCCGTAAATTCTCTTGAAATTGAACTACATTTTGATTGAAAATAGGAATATTATTGACTATGGGAAATGATCATGAGAATAGGATTAGGTTGTTTATGTGATGAAAGTGATGTGGAGATGCCGGCGTTGGACTGGGGTGAGCACAGTAGAGAAGTCTCACAACACCAGGTTAAAGTTCAACAGGTTTATTTGGAATCACAAGCTTTGGACTCCAAGCACTTGATGAAGGAGCAACGCTCCGAAAGTTCGTGATTCCAAATAAACCTGTTGGACTTTAACCTGGTGTTGTGAGACTTCTTACTATGTGTTGAATAACACAAGGGCAGACCTGACGGATATATTAATTCAGTTTGCTCAGGTTCAGTAAGTGTGAAAAACATTGCTGTTAAAACGATGCATGATCCAATCGTAAGGGGTTTCAACAGAATTCATTGAATATGTAAAAATATATACTTTTAAAATAAAAATAAACCATTTGAAGACCAGTACAAAAGACATCAATGCTGTCTTGTAACACTTATATGGACCTAATGATCACAGCCTTGATTCTCAGCCTGTGCTGAGTTAGTTGATTTTCATGATGTGGAGATATCTGTTGGACTTTAACCTGGTGTTGTTAAAACTCTTAGTTGATTTTGACAGGCAACGATTGGCATCTTACAGCTGGTCTCAGAATTCTTGGGTAAGAGGGAGGGGAAAGGACAGAAAGCAAGTTTGCTTTTCATGTTAACCTGGGATCTTTGTTGGAAAGTTTGTGCCAAGTGGATATCAGATGAGAATCTGCCTCTACAGTATTGCACTCAGCAGTTTACACACTATCTAGAATATAATCAAATACAACAATTTGGACAAAGCGCAGAGTTGTCCCTGATGAACTGTAGTCCAGTCGCAGTCCGTGCTTTATGGAAATAGTGGTTTGTGTGGAAGAAGTTTTCTCCAGAAAAGACACTAAAATTAGTGCTGGAATCATATGTGAACTTTCAGAAGTTTTATGCTTGAGGTGAGAGAAACAAAATTGGAAATGGGAACTCTTTTCTGTTCTATAATCACCACTTCCTTGTCTCTATCTTCCTGTCCAGAATATCTTATAACTACAATTCACAAACCTCAGGAACTAGTGGTATCTCACCCAGCGATCAATTTTCATATAAGATTAAAAACTGAATGTCGGCAGACTGTTTTAATCATGGGAGGCATCATAGAAAGTCAAATTCTGTTCTCAGCAGTCAGCAACAATATCTTTTCAGAAGTGATCAGGAACAGAAGTTAGACCAATGGTCTTCTCTAATTCAAATATGCAGTGGCCATTTGTGGTGCGTAACTCCTCTCTGACTACCTTGGTAACCTGTGGGTTCAGTTGTTTGAACCCAGGCACTGTGGTCAGCTGACTGCCAGGAGACTGGGGCAATTCCGGCCCTGTATAGGGATTCCAGTTCAGTGTCCAGTGGGGAGCGAGTACAACTGGGGTGCTGCAGTTATTGTTGTTGGGGAGTATGACACGTGTTGGCAACAGGCAGTAACATTCTCCCGAACCTGGGTTTATCTTTCTGGACCACTATGATAAGGAGCTTGCCTGAGGACAGGCATCTCTCCCGCATCCATGCCAGGTTGAGCTGCAGTGATGCAGCTGGTGTGTTTTTACAGGTTGCTTTAAATTCAGCGGTTAGGTTACCTCACAATTCTGCATTAAGGTGGGCAACTCTGGGGTTTAGCCTTGTTGAATTTTCTCTATTGGTCAGTTAGATTTTAGGGGGGTTCAAAGTAGGCTTCGCCTGGGCCTCTGCAACTCTTCTTTACTATGCCTCGCTTGCCCTTTTGCTTTGGAAATGGGTTTTCCCCTGAGCTGTTCCAAGTCCTTAGAGAAAAACCCTGCAACCACTCCTGTCAATCACTAGCTGTACATTCTCAGCCATCTTATTGATGTGTCCATTTAAAGTATAAAATTTTATAAAACTTTTAAAATATAAAACTCAGGTCTTTTTAAAATCCAATTTTTCTGTGTATAATTCCATGTTTTTTTTTCATTGGATCGTGCGAGAGTCAGAATCAGAAAGTCAGAGTCCAATGTGGAAGGCTTTCATGTCGGCATTTGATGTTCTGCTGGCTGGAGACCACTGTTGTAAGATTCACTTTTTTCAGGTAGCTTTGATGTCGTAAGGTGAATTAGGTTCGCAGAGATTGCATCAGTTCTGTAGGCGATTATATGATATCTTCCAGTAGTGTCAGAGTAAATGGGCAGTGGTCCAACCTGCGCAGAACTTGCTTCTATGTGTCCTTACAGTTAGATATTAAATAACATTGTGACTCAAAAAGGTAATAGCTTTGAGTTATCTGACTGTCTTTCTCCGTAGGGACTTTAACAAAGGATGTTTATCCAGCATTTAGAATTTGGCTTTCTTTTCAGGACTTTACATCAAAAACAGAAAATGCTGGAAAAGCTCAGCAGATCTGACAGCATCTGTGGAGAGAGAATAGAACAAATGCTTTGAGTCTGGACGACCCTTTGTCAGAGCTAAAGAAAATCAGAAAAGATGTCTTGGAGCAGCTGCAGGGCATACTGGAGGGGGAAGGTGAACAGCCAGCTGTGGTGGTGCACATAGGCACCAATGATATAGGTAAAAAATGGGTAAAAATTAAGTCCTACACGTTGAATTTAGGGAGTTGGGAGTTAAACTAAAAAGTAGGATCTCAAAGGTTGTAATCTCAGGATTGCGGCCAGTGCTAGTCAGAATAGGAATGACAGGTTAGCTAAGGTGAATACGTGGCTTGAGAGATGGTGGAAGTGGGCGGGGTTCAAATTCCTGGGACATTAAAACCGATTCTGGGGAAGGTGAGACCAGTACAAATCGGATGGTCTGCACCTGGGCAGGACTGGAACCAATGTCCTAGAGAGAGTGATTGCTAGTGCTGTTGGGGAGGTTTTAAATTAATGTGGCGGGGGGATGGGAACCAATGCAGGAAGTCAGAGGGAAGTAAAATGGGGACAGAAACAAAAGGCAGTAAGGGGAAAACTGGAAGGCAGAGAAACCAAAGACAAAAATCAAAAAGAGCCACGGTACAGAGCACAGAGACTGTAGAGAACTCGATAAATGGGTCCAGTAAGGCTAAGAGAATAAAACGCAGAGTGTACAAAACATGACATGACAGATGGTCTGAAGTGTGTTTAATGCAAGGAGTATGACAGGTAAGGCGGATGAACTTAAAGCTTGGATTATTACAAGGAACTTTGATGTTGTGGCAATACAGAGACTTGGATGAAAGAAGGGCAGGACTGGCATCTTAGCATTCTAGGATTTAGATGTTTCAGGTGAGATACAAAGGGTGACAAAAGAGGTGGGGGTGTTGCTTTACTGATTAGGGAGAATGTCACAGCTATACAGAGGAAGGACACCTTGGTGGGATCCTGCAGTGAGGCCATATGGGTAGAACTCAGGAACAGAAGCGGTGCAATCATACTTTTGGGGTTGTACTACAGACCTCCCAACAGCCAACGTGAAGTGGAGGAACTGATATGTCAGCAGATTATGGGAAGATGTAAAAACAACAGGGTTGTTGTGATGGGCAATTTTAACTTCACCAACATAGGCTGGAATTCCATTAGTGCCAGGGGCTTGGACAAGGCAGAGTTTGTTCAGTGTGTCCAAGAGTGCTTCTTGAGGCAATATGTAGATAGTCCAATTCAGGAAGAGACCTGGTTCTGGGAAATGAGCCTAGATAGATGACTGATGTCTCAGTGGGGGACCATTTTGGGAACAGTGATCACAATTCTATAAGTTTTAAGATACTTGTAGAAAAGGATAGAAGTAGTCCCAGAGTGACTAACTACGACAGTATTAGGCAGAAGCTTGGGAATGCAGACTGGGGGGGCAGCTGTTTGAAGGTAAATCCACATCCAATATGTGGGAGTCTTTTAAAAGTCAGTTGTTAACAATTCAATAAGAAGTCTCAACATCAGGTTAAAGTCCAACAGGTTTATTTGGAATCACGAGCTTTCGAAGTACTGCTCCTTCAACAGGTGAGCGGAGAGGTGGGTTCACAAAGCTGGGATGCCACGCGACAATCACCAGGCAGGAGTGTTCTCTTCCAGTCAGGGAACACTTCAGTAGTCAAGGGCATTCTGCCTCCGATCTTTGGGAAGTGTTCTGCAAGGTGGCTTTCAAGACACACGACAACACAGAGTCGCCGAGCAGAGACTGAGCCAAATTCCGCACATGAGGACGGCCTCAACAGGGATCTTGGGTTCATGTCACACTACGTATAACCCCCACCATTTGACCTGGGCTTGCAAATTCCTACTAACTGTCCTGGCTTGAGACAACTCACACCTCTTTACCTGTGATTATCCCTCTCTTTATTCACACTGTCTGTACCTCTAAAGACTTGATTACCTGTGAAGACTCGGATTCCAACCATTATCTTGGAATTGTGTCTCTGTCTATATATGCCGTGTTTGTGAACCCAATTCTCAACTCACCCGATGAAGGAGCAGCGCTCTGAAAGCTCGTGATTCCAAATAAACCTGTTGGACTGTAACCTGGTGTTGTGAGACATCTTATTGTGCCCACCCGTCCAACGCCAGCATCTCCACATCATGGTTAACAATTCAGGACAAGTATGTCCATGTAAAAATGAAGGATAACTATGGCAAGATTTGGGAACCCTGGATGACAAGAGAGATTGTGAGCTTAGTGAATAAGAAGAAGGAGGCATATATAAATTTCAGGAAATTGAAAACGGATAAGGCTCTTGAGGAATATAAAGTTAGCAGGAAAGAGCTTAAACAGGGACTCGGGAGGGCTAAAAGGGGCCATTGTATATCCTTGACAGGCAGGATTAAGGAAAATCCCAAGGCTTTTTAAGGAGGAAAATGGTAGCTAAGGAAAAGTCCACTCAAGGAATGTGTGTGGGGAGTCGGATGAGTTGGGCGAGGTCCTTAACGAGTAATTGGTATCAGTATTCCCAAAGGAGGAGGATGTGGTTGATGGTGAGTATAGCAAGGAGGATGTTGACATTCTAGGACATGTTGCGATAAAAAGGGAGGTAGTATTGGAGGTTTTGAAAAACATTAAGTTGAACAGGTCCCCAGGGTCAGATGGGGTCTATCCCAGAATACTGAGAGGGGCGTGGAAAGAAATTGCTGAGGCCTTGGCCAAAATCTTTGTATCCTCTTTTGCCATGGGCAAGGTATCAGAGGATTGGACAGTAGTTAACATTGCCTCTTCTGCCCTTCTTAAACAGAGTATAATCTGTGAAACTACAGGCCTGTGAGCCTTACATCAGTGGTGGGGAAATTATTGGAGAAGCTTTTTAGGGACATGATGTATTCACATCTGGAAAAGAATAGGCTTATTAGCGATAGGCAGCATGGTTTTGTGAAGGGGAGGTCATGTCTCACAAACTTGATTGAGTTCTTTGAGGAAGTGAGAAAAATTGACCAGGTCAGGGCAGTGGATGTTGTACACATGGACTTTAGTAAAGCCTTCGATAAGGTTCCTCATGGCAGGCTGATTCAGAATGTGAAGTAATATGGAATCTGAGGTGAGCTGGTAAGATGGATACAAAACTGTCTTGGGCATAGAAAGTAGAGAGTAGCAGTGGAAAGGTACTTTTCTAACCGGAAGTCTGTGACAAACTTTAGGTGACCTGATCAGTAAATTTGCAGATGATACAAAAATTGGGGGAGCAGCAGATAGTGAGGAGGATTGTCAGAGGATACAGCAGGATATAAATCAGCTGGAGACCTGCGTCGAAAGATGGCAGATGGAATTTAACCCAGATAAATGTGAGGTGATGTGATTTGAAGGTCTCCTGCAGAAGGAAAGTATACAGTATATGGTACAGCCCTTAGAAATATTAGCATACAGAGGGATCTAGGTGTGCAGATCCACTGTTCCCTGAAGGTGGCAACTCAGGTGGACAAGCTGGTCAAGAAGGCATATGGCCTGCTGGCCTTCATTGGTCAGGACGTTGAGTATAGGAATTGGAAAATCATGTTGTTGCTGTATAAGACTTAGATTAGGCCGCATTTGGAGTATTGTCTACAATTCTGGTCGCCACACGACTGGAAGGATGTTGATGCATTAGAAAGGGTGCAGAAGAGATTTACCAAGATGTTGCCTGGTTTGGAGGATATGGACTATGAAGAAAGGCTGAACAAACTTGAATTGTTTTCATTGAAGTATCGGAGGATGAGGGGAGACCTGCTAGAGGTTTACAAGATTATGACAGGCTTGGGTAGAATGGATAATCAGAGTCTTTTTCCCAGGGTCGAAGGGTCAATTATCCAGGAGCATAGATTGAAAGTGAGGTGGGGGAGGGGGGGGGGTGGAGTTTAAGAGAGATGCAAGGGGCAAGTTTTTCACACACAGGGTGGTGAATGCCTGGAACATGCTGATGGAGGAAGTGGTGGAAGCAGATTCTATAACAACGTTCAAGAGGCATCTGGATAAATACATGAATAGGCAAGGAATAGAGGGATATGGACCACAGAGGCAAGAAAATATTAGATTGGAGAAGCACCTTTGTCGACACAGACTTGGTGAGCTGAAGGGCCTGTTCTATGCTGTACTGTTCTTTATTCTATTTAGGTATTGCATTTCTGGTGATGGTGTAACCATTCTGACAACTTTCCAGGACGCCTTCCTATAAACGCTTCTGCATCTCAAGCCAGTGGCTGGTCCCTATTCTCAAAGTCAACGTTTATTTCTTAGTCACAAGTAGGCTTACATTAACACTGCAACGAAGTTACTGTGAAAATACCCTAGTCGCCACACTCCAGCGCCTTTCGGATACACAAAGGAAGAATTTAGCATGGCCAATGTGTCTAACCAGCACGTCTTTCGGACTGTGGGAGGAAACTGGAGCACCCGGAGGAAACCCACGCAGGCACGGGGAGAACGTGCAGTCTCCGCACAGACAGTGACCCAAGCCAGGAATCGAATCTGGGTCCCTGGCGCTGAGAGGCAGTAGTGCTAACTCTCAGCAGAGTTGTGCCACCCTCTCATAGTGCACTTGGCCTCAAGCATCTTCCTCAGGGTGAATTCCTTCTTCTTCCATTCTCCCACCATATTTTCACCAACATCAAATTTCCTCACTGCAGCACAGTTATTTGATGAGTTAGCAAATGTTACCATTTTTAGCTCAATACCAGCTTCGTACTTAATTCTTTTGGCCAAAGAATGTATCTCTGTTCACCATTCATCATACGTAGTCTATTTTGTATGGTGTCTTAAACTCCCACACATCACCTTGGTAACAGCCTGCATCGCCTGCTTGATCGCATGCATTAACTAATATTGTGAGTAAAGCATACATTTGAGGTGAAAATTTTGGGTTGTCTCCTAATGCAATTATAAAATTTCTAAGCAGAAAAGAGCTCAACTCATATGTTGAATGTAGTCCTAAACAAAATATTTAGCATGAAAAATACTGGGTCGTCTTACACATCAGGTCAATTTATATGCCACAATCTATGGTGTGCTTTAAGATATTAAGGGAAAAAGGTGTAAGTAGGTTGTGGTCCACATGGGTACCAATGACATAGGTTAGACTAAGAGAGAGATTTCTGCTGAGGGATCAGTAGCCAAGCACTAAATTGAAAACAAGAACCACAAAAGTAATAATCTCTGGATTATGACCTGAACAACAAGAAAATAATAGTGTAGATAAAATCAAAGAGTTGAATGTGTGCCTCCCTGATTGGCGTTGGATAATCATAGAATTCCTAATGTGCAGAAAGAAGCCATTTGGCCCATTGAGTCTGCACCGACAGAAACCCCACCCAGGACCTATCCCCACAACCCCATGTATTAACCCCACTAATCCCCCTGCCGCTATGAGTAAATTTAACATGGCCAATCAACCTCATCTACACATTCTTGGAAGGTGGGAGGAAGCTGGAGCACCTGGAGGAAACCCACGCAGACACAGGCAGAATGTACAAACTCCGCACAGACCGTCACCCAAAGCCGGAATTGAACCTGGGACCCTGGCACTGTGAGGCAGGAGTGTGAACCACTGTTCCACCCTAAATGGTTCCAAATCATGGGGCACTGGTACCAATATTGCAGAAAGAGGCTGGGCTTTCGGGATAGCTTCAGCTGATCTGTACTGGGATCACTGCCCTGGTGAATTGTATAAAGAGGGTTTGATTTGATTCAATTTATTATTGTCACATGTATTAATATACAGTGAAAAGTATTGTTTCTGGTATGCTATACAAAGCATATCGTACATAGAGAAGAAGAGTGCAGAATGTAGTGTTATAGTCATAAGCATAGAACGAGAGTAAAAGATAGAGGATATGCTGGGCTCAACTTGCAAGAAGTTGCCATGCTCTGGCACCATCTTGGATTTCTTGTAGAGGGGGCTTAAATTAAATCGTATGAGTGGGGGTTTACATAAAGGGAGACTTGGGAAGCTAATGTGAAAGGAAAAGGCAATAGTGCATGGTAGCGATACAGGTAATGATAACCAGAGTTGACAGGAAGGGGGCAGAGTGTACCAACATGATAGTGCACCAGCTAATAAGTTTAGAGTAGGGTAAATGGTAAAAAGACAAACTTAAAGGCTCGTTATCAGAATGCACACAGCATTCGAAACACGGTGAACTGTTAGCACAAATAGAAGTAAATTACTTTGTTATGATAGCCATTACAGAGACATGGCAATGTAACAATGGCTAGGATATTGCATTCAATGTTCAAGGGTACTTGACATTTTGGGAGTACAAGAGAGGAAAGTTAATTGGTTACGAAGGATGAGATCAAGACAGTACTGAGAAATGATCCTGGTTCAGAAGATTAAAATGTAGATCAGTCAAGTAGAACTAAGAAATAGCAAAGGAATAACTGGTAGAAATAGTTTATAGGCTCCCTGACTGTAGTAACTACACTGTGGGACAGTATAAATCGAGAAATAATGGGGACTTCGTAGAAAGGTACAGCAAGAGGGGACTAATGGAAGCAGTTCTGAGATGCAAAATTAATCTGAATTTGGAAAAGCAGGGATTAATCAAGAATAGTCAGCATGTTAAGGAGAGGTCATGTTTGACCAAATTCATTGAATTTTTTAAGAGGTGACCAGGTGTGTCAATGAGGGCAATGCATTTGACAAAGTCTACTTGGACTTCAGCAAGGCTTTTGCAGATTTAAAAACTGCCAATGTAACATTACTTTTCAAGGAATGAAAGAGACAAAAAGCTGGAAATTATGGGTGAGTTAGGCTAACATCTGTCATTGGGAAAATATAGGATTCCTTATTAAGAAGGTGCTAACAGGACATTTAGAAAATTATAATACAATCAGACAGAGTGAACATGGTTGCATGAGAGGGAAATTGTATTTAAATTGATTAGCATTCCTTACAGATGTAACAAAGGAGTGGATAAAGGATGCCAGAGATATATTGTAATTGGATTTGCAAATGGCATTCAATAAGGTGCCACATAAAAGGTTACTGCACAGGATACGAGTTTGTGGTATTATCAAAAGAGAACCATTGAAGGCACTACCTCAGCCTTCTACAAAACTATGACATCAAGAGTTTGACAACAAATATCTCTGCACATCAACTGAAGTCTAGAGCAGGTCTCGTCACCACACTCCTGGGCTGCAGCGAGACCTGAATTGTGTATTAGCGACAGGTAAGTGCATTAGAGAGACTAGAAAAATGAATCCCTGTGCCAATAGTAGGGCTGTCAATCAAATGCGAAGTGTCTTACTTGAAGCCAGCTCCACAAGTATTCAAGAAAAACTTCAGAAAAACAATTTTGATGAACTGGACCATTGTGTTTGGATGGCCAAAAACTATCTCCCCCACCAGATCCTATTTAGTCAACACTCAAATGGCCAATATTCCCGAGGAAGACACAGAAAATGCTTCAAAGACACTTTGAAATTCATCTTAAAAAAACGCAGCATTGACCTTAATGATAGAGCAGAGCTTGCTGTCAATCAAAGTGGAGACAACTTGTCCATCAATCTACATCACAATGTGTCACAAAGACTTAATGAGACAGAGCGGTGGTGGAGAATGAAAGAAAAGGAAGCAAATCCTGTGTTCTAGATCCAGCTCCTTCATGGATGTCCTGCCCCACATGTCCAAATGTGTGTGCTGGAATTGGCCTGTTCAGTCACACAGGGATGAAGAGTGGCCAAACACACACGTCCAAAATGTTTTTGTGACAAGAAGTCATATAATTACAGCACTTTATTATCTGTAATGAATGCAAATACTTCTCGGCCACGTCAAATGGGTGAAATTATTAAGATTCCAAATAGGTAGAATCTTCCATTACCATCAAGACTATAGACCACTGCATTTGTATCAACTCACCAAAATGGCCCCAGCATTTCAGTATTCAATTCAGTTTGTGCAGGTAATACAGGATGAAGTTCATACTATCAGAACATGACCTTGCTAGATTACGTATGTGCAAAGTGAAGCAAATGACTTTGGCACTCTTTTTCCAAAGTGAGCCCATTTGAACTCATCACTATCTTCTCAAGAGCAATTGGGGATGGGCAGCAAATGATGGTCTTTCCAGCGATGCTCACATCACATGAAGGAATATGTGAAGAAACTCCTGAAAATTAATAACTGCAGACCCCAGCAAAAACAGCCATAAAGGAGCACAGTAACAGAGTATATATAACTCAAGTTCAAGTGTTATAGATCATAAAAGTATCAAAATCTGTTTTAAAATACTTGTCCAAATATTATTTTACATATTCATGTAGGTTCCAGGCACAGCAAGCATCATTTTAACTCTCCTGGAAAAGCTACTTTAATGCCACTGATTCCCATTGAGATGCTCCTGTTAATAAAATTGGACACAACTTAAATTGGCTTGCATATAATTGGCAGCCTACATGATTTTACCATTTAGGTTTTCTGTAATATAGGGACTGTTGAGATGCTAAACTAAGGGGCAAACTTTAAAATAATAAAAACTGGAAAACATTGCTTGAAATTCTAATCATAGTTTGAAAAATAAAAATAATTGTTGTGATATTATGGATCTTCCTCCTTTAATCCTCTTCTAACGGCACTGGCTCATATAGAGTATTGTTCCACACCACCAGCAATCCTCTAGTTTTTGGGCCAAATGGACATCTATTTTTGCATGTAAGCTTAGACAACAAATCTCAGCAGGTTATTTAGTCACAGGGGTCATCACAGCCTAGGCCGTTATCAGCCTAATTTCATATTAATCGGTCACCAATATTCTCACCTGTGTCTGAAGTGCAACTTGCCCACCTCCAGTGTCCATGTTCAACTCCAAACCACAATGTCTGTGGCCCAATTCCCCACCTCCCAATTTCTTATGTCCCGCCCTTCTTTATTTCTGATGTCCAACCCATTCCCAAATGTCATAGTCCAATTTCCGTAGCCCTTCCAACAATGTCCAACTCCCCTCCAATTTGTTCCCCAGCTGCCTACCTGCCAGCCACTCTTGGCTGAAACTGGGAAATTCACTTGTAAAATATCAAATCCAGCTCTGCTATTAAATTCTGCAGAACCTCCAGGAAGCCCATACTTCTTAAATCGTGCAACCTGCCTCACAGTTATCACCTGTGCCATTGCCCACTCTGCACTAGTTAGCAATCCAAGGTAAAATTAGAATGGCGTGTGCTTTGGGAAGGCAGCCAGATTGACTCTGCCATATCTTACTTGGGAGAAGCAACAAATTTAATTGCTTCTTACCTCTTACTTTCCACAGAGTAGTTTATGAAGCAGAGTGGCACAATGGGGTGGCACAGTGGCACTGTGGTTAGCACTGCTGCCTCACAGCTCCAGGGACCCAGGTTCGATTCCGGGCTTGGGTCACTCTGAATGGAGTTTGCAAGTTCTTCCTGTGTCTGCGTGGGTTTCCTCTGGGTGATCCAGTTTCCTCCCGCAGTCCAAAGATGCGCGGATTAGGTTAATTGTCCGTGATAAATTGCCCCATAGTGTCAGCTAAGGTAAATGGATGAGGTTATGGGGATAGGGCCTGGGTGGGATTGTGGTTGGTGCAGACTCGATGGGCCGAATGGCCTCCTTCTGCACTGTAGAATTCTATATGTTCTATTCTCTAGTTGGGAACAAACAAGTCCTCTCCCTCCACACCTCCCTCAAAATCACTGATTACACCTCTTCCCCCACCCCATCCCTCTATAAAATGCTGCAATTGGCCCACACATTAACACAATACTCACCCCATTCAAGATAACTCACCTGTTGCTTAACACAGAATCACTTGAAGCAAAGGGGGCCAAATAAGTGCCTTCCAGTTCCCCAGCAGAGGCTTGTGCTGTAGCCACAGAATGCAGTGAGGTATAGTCTGGCACAAGGCCGAGTGATAGTTCTCCCGGCCTGCTCCACGCTTATTACTGGTGGAGATTCCCTCCACTTCTTCCATTTTCTGCTTCTCCTTCTTGGAGGATGTCGAATGATTGCTAACAGCACAGCTGAAAGCTTCAATTGTCAGCAAGCAGTCCCATTCCTGACCTTACTTGGGGTAAGGACTGTGCATCACAATGAAAAGATGTACTTCTGTTGTACCTAACCAAACCAGGGAAATCTGTATTTTATTTTAGGAACAGGAGTAGGCTATTAAGCCCCTCAAGCCTGCTCCGCCATTCATCATCATGGCTGATCTTATTCTTACCATTAAGATATTAGGATTTTAAAAATTAATCTATCATGCATGTGGTGGTGTTATCTTTTAAATAAAGCATTGAAAACTTCCCTATTTTTATTATTTATTTTTTCAGAGGATGTGGGTGTCTCTGGCAAGGCCAGAATTTGTTATCCATCCCTAATTGCCCATGAACTGAGTGACTCGCTGGACCATTTCAGAGAGCAGTTAAGAGTTAACCACATTGCTATGTATCTGGAGTCACATGTGGTTCAGACCAAGTAAGGATGGCAGATTTCCTTCCCAGACGGGGAGGTTTTTACAACAATCGATGAGGGTTTCATGGCCACCATTACTGAGACTGGCTTTTCTTTCCAGATTTAATGAATTGAACTTAAAATTTCACCAGCTGCCATGTTGGCATTTGAACCTGTGTCCTCAGAGCACGGTAGCAGAGTGGTTAGCACTGCTGTTTCACAGCTCCAGGGACCTGGGTTCGATTCCCAGCTTGGGTCACTGTCTGTGTGGAGTTTGCACATTCTCCCCGTGTCTGCGTGGGTTTCCTCCGGGTGCTCCGGTTTCCTCCCACAGTCCAAAGATGTGCGGGTTAGGTTGATTGGCCATGCTAAAAAATTGCCCCTTAGTGTCCTGAGATGCGTAGGTTAGAGGGATTAGTGGGTAAATATGTAGGGATATGGGGGTAGGGCCTGGGTGGGATTGTGGTTGGTGCAGACTCGATGGGTTAAATGGCCTCTTTCTGTACTGTAGGGTTTCTATGATTCATTAACTTGGGCCACCAAATTACTAGGCCAGTGACATTATCACTTTACCACCATCTCCCCAATATATGTTTTCTCAGAATCCAAACAACCCTTCATATTAATATCAATGAAGGACTGTTTAACTACCTGTTTTTAACCTCCTGTATTGTCTATCTATTTTAACCACCTATTAAACATATTCTTCAATTTGACAGACACTGCTTCAATCAGAAATGCTGGTTGCACATTTCAAAGGCTCAATGTAAAATACATTTTTATTGCTCCTTGCATTATATTTCTTATATTTAATCTTCTATCTATGTGATCTTAACCTCAGGATCTTGTCTGATTCTTATTGCTCTGCCTCATCCCTTCATCATTCCAAATACTTTAATTAAATTAACCCCAATCTCGTCTGTTCTAACAAAAATACAATCTCATTTTTTTCAGGAAAAAATTTGGTTCCAGTCATCTAAAAGGGTAGGGATTCCACGACAAGGCGGAGAGGAAGCCTCCCAAGCACATCTGTTGTTCACCCACCACTGGGGCAAAAGTACAGAAGAAATAAGATCAATGTGACAGCCACAAGTGCCCATATCTGGAGGAGACAGCCCAAGGAGAAAAACAGCAAGCTCAAGCTTTCGTTTGGATTCTTTTGTACACATCAAGATGGTAACGGAACATTCAGTATAAGATAAACTGAACTAAAATCAGAGCATTAACCTTCAGCCCAAGGACAAATCACACTCCTCATTGTGGAAAAAAAGCAGTTTGAACTTTTATTAGGATGCATCTTGTTAATTGTTTACATTGCTGATATATTGAGTGGAATTAAATGCAGCATGATTTTACCAGATAATAGTAATAAACACTCAATTATTTGTACCCTGAATAAATTAGTATCATCCTAGACCGGTAACAAACTTGTTCCGAGTAGTTTTTAAAAAAATACCAAAACAAGCACATCCTTTCCCACCTATGCTGAGCAGATTGCTAAAAATAGTTTTGTTCTCTTTCACATACAGCAAGTAGTAGGTGACAGTATTAGTACCACTAAAGTTGTCAAAAGATCCGCATTCGAGTACCTGTTTTGCTCGATACGTAACCAGCTATATCATCCCAAGAGGTGAAGCAACTTGTCAACATTTCCTCTTTTGGAAATAGAACCACAAAATAGTTCCTCTCATGAACAGTAATCCACCAGCTTTGACAATTCAATACAATATCCGAGAATCATTTTATAGTATTCTATATAGCAGTTTTAGTCGGTTTCCATTTTACCCCCTTTTTAGACAGCCATTGAAAATACGTGTAAAAGTTAACTAGTACGACAGCTTGCTTCAAGTACTATGTTGATTATTAAAGCTCAGATTTTATGTATCATTTTGTGAATCAGAGCTACTTCTGCAGCCATTTCAACAGCAAAAAGTAAAACAAGTCAGTAAAAGACCTATGTGGAAAAACAAAGTAAAAATGATTTTTTGCATTAAAAAGCGGAAAGTGAACATTTAGCAACCAGACTTCAGCGCACTTGAGAAAAAAAATCGAATCAAAGCAGGCTCCATAGAAGACATCACTATTCCAAATTTACTTCAGGAATTGTTTAAAAGTTAGTGCATGAGTACACAGATTAACCCATATCAGTTAAATACAGTAAATATAAAAAGTGCACACAATTTGCCTCGGAATGATATTTCAGTTAATGAAAAGAAACAATGAAAGGAAGAGCAAATTACTGGCTTCTACATGCCAGATGGATGCCATGCTTCTAATCGTGGAAGCAAAACTTCCAACTCCAGAGTACAAAGTGAATGACCCAAGAATACCACCACTTCCATTGGCTAAATACCACATACAGCCTGAGCACGTTCAAGCTTTAATTACTGGCACTGATCAGCCATAACTGCCATCAATAAGTATGGTCAATTACATACAATGCTGCACAAGATTAAAGGAGGTCAGGCAAGTGGCTATAAACAGAGTCCAGGAGTTTCTGGCTGGCATCCTGACTCTTCCCTCCAGCAATTTCGAAGAGCTTGTCCAGTTTGTCCTCTGCATGTGGAATTTCTTCTATCACCTTGAGCTCCTCTTGGTTAAGAATATGAAACGTGTCGTCAAATATAGGCTGCAGGTCACAAGGATCCAAACGTACCTGTCGTAAAATGGTGTCTTTCTTCTCTGCAGTTTAGAAAAAGTAGATTTTTAAGTTCACTCGAATGTTTTAAACAGTTTCATTCAAATATGTTTGCAAATGGGAATATAAGGGATTTTGGAGTTTCCACTTAAACCACAAATTCTCTCACGTTTGCCCCCATCATTGAAAAAGTATTAACTCCTGCAATTTCACAGATGCTCTCCCACACCTCACTCCACAGGAGCCATACTACATGGAGAAGCAGAATGGGCAAGGCTAAACATGCGAGTACTACTAGGCTGTCCAAACCTGAGGGCTTCACAATTAAACATGAACTGACATGACTGTCCAGAGGAGACACTGGATAGTCAGTGGATTGAGCCAATTCCTTTTGCTGATTTTTTTCTCGAGCCCAGAGTCAATTATAGTTCACCTCCTGACACCTTAGTCACGATCAGTTCATGTACCAGAGATCAGTGGTTATTTCAAACCAAGCAGTTTCTTTACTAAGTAGGCTATCAGGTGACGCTTTTAAGTTTTTAAAACTTATTTCACTTTCCATCTTCAGTCTTTACCCAGGAAATGAAGGCAATTCCAATTTTTATTTTAAACTAAGGATTGCTGATTGAATCAATTATTTTGCTGAACCAAGAACAAAAAGCCCAAGTGGCAAATTCCTAAGCAGTGTAAGAAGATATTGTCACCAGAATCACACCGTGTCTACTGATGGTTTGCCAGAGATATTGAATATCACTGAGGTAATAGTTTTAAAGCTGTTCCGACCATTGGAACAGCTTTAAGCATTTGTGGAGAAAGGTTGCTACTAGCTTCTGTTGGCATTGGAGGGATAGGTGAAATAATCATTGCACAAATATCTTGGAGAAATGGAATAGACTGGGAACTAGGTGGCAACTAATTTTTAAGTCACCATCATTTCTGATGGATTCACTTGCAGTTTTAATTGTGAATTTAAGACCACAAGATGTAAGAGCAGAAGTAGACCATTTAGCCCACCGAGTCTGCTCGGCCATTCAATGAGATCATGACGGATCGGATGTGATAATCCTCAACTCCAATTTTCCATCTTATTCCCATAAACCTTGATTCCCTTACTGAGTAAAAATCTGTATCCCAGCCTTTAAACATATTTAATGACCCAATCTCTGCAGCAAAGAATTCCACAGATTTGCTACCCTCAAGAGAAGCTGTTCCTTCTCTCATGTATGTCTTAAATGGATGACCCCTTATCTGAGATCATGCCCTCTGATCCTCGACTCTCCCATAAGGAGAAACAACCTCTCAGCATCCATCCTGTCAAGCCCTGAGAATCCTATGTGTCTCAATAAGGCTGCTTCTCATTCTTCTAAACTCCAATGAGTGCAGGCCCAGCCTACTCAACCTCTCCTCCCAAGAAAATCCCTCCATACCCGGGATCAACCTGATGAACCTTCTCTGGACTGCCTCCAATGCCAGTATATCTTTCTTTAGATGAGGGGACCAAAATTGTTCACAGTATTCCAGGTGTGGTCCAACTAGTGTCTTGTACAGTTTTAGCAAGGCTTGCCTATATTGTTTTTAATTGGTCATTCCTAAAACTGTCTTTACAAATAAAATGTTATCAAGTGAAATGGACAGCTCTAAATAAAATAGGAAAGCATATTATACAGTAGATACCATTCTCCACTTTAAAATGAGGTTTCAGGACTGTATCCACAAAATTGAAATGCAAGCTACGCAGCTTAAATAATAGATGAACTTTTAGAAACCATTCTAAATAAAATGCAATTTTACCTTTGGAAATGAAAGATCCAGTTCTGCTGAGAACTGAAGATGAAGTACTGGAAGTTGAGTCACAGCGAAGGAGGGGCTCTGATTCATCAACAAAAAACACTTTTGTTTTGTCAGCTGAAGATGGTTCAACAGTTGTGCTGGGAACAGCAGGATTTGGAGGAACGCCATTTTTGCTGCTGAGAACAGGAACAAGCTTCTCAAGATCCAGCTGTAGGGGAGAATAAAAAAATCATTTCAGATTTTAAAATGGTGGCTAAATAAAGTAGTTTAAATCAAAATGAATCTGAGCATGTGCGCGTTGGAGACAAACAGAATTTAACTAGTCAGAACTCTTTCCTCAGCTCAAAAGATTAGAGCAGTTCCTAAACCTGTTTTACATTACTCAAGATTACAAAGTGATTACGAAATGGGGATCTGTTTTTCAAACAAAGACAACAAAAATGGTGACATTTCTGCTTTTTATCAGATTAGCACCCCATTTTTAGGTGGAGCTACAACACAGGGTTACATACATGGGACAGATGGTGGTATTGGTCACTGGACTAGTAATCTAGAAATCCAGGGTACTGCTCTGGGGACCCAGGTTCGGATCCCACCATGGCTGATGGTGAAATTTGAATTCAATAAAAATCTGAAATTAAAAGTCTAATGATGAGCATGAAACCATTTGTCAATTGTTGCAAAAACCCATCTGGTTCACTAATGTTCTTTAGGGGAGGAAATCTGCTGTCCTCACCTGGTCTGGCCTACATGCGACTCCAGAACCACAGTAATGTGGTTGATTCTTAAAATGCCACTCAGTTCATGGGCAAATAGGGATTGGCAACAAATGCTGGTCTTGCCAGTGACGCCCACATCCCCATTAAAGAATAAAAAATAGCTGAATAACAGAAGCAGCATGCTGTAGCTCCGACAAAAGGTCATCCAGACTCGAAACATTGGCTCTATTCTCTCCCCACAGATGCTGTCCGACTGGCTGAGATTTAAGCATTTTCTGTTTGTGTTTCAGATTCCAGCATCTGCAGTATTTTGCTTTTATGCTGTAGAGAGAGCTGAGCAATCCTATAACCAACAGATAAAACAATGTACTTACTGCTACATTCAGTCATGAATGGCAGTGGACAATTAGACAACCAATTGAGGAAGGTTCCAAAAACATTACCATTCTGAATGAAGGTGAAACATGACATGTCGGGCAAAACTGAAGCACTTGCAGTCATTTAATTTTAAGTTTGTTTATTAGTGTCGCAAGCAGGCTTACATCAACAATGCAATGAAGTTAATGTGAAAATCCCCTAATTGCCACACTCTGGTGCCTGTTCAGGTACACAGAGGCAGAATTTAGCATGGCCAATGCACCTAACCAGCATGTCCTTTGGACTGTGGAGGAAGCCAGAGCACCCAGAGGAAACCCACGCAGACACGGGGAGAACGTGCAGACTTCGCACAGATAGTGACCCAAAGTGGGAATCAAACCCAGGTCCCTGTTGCTGTGAGGCAGCAGTGCTAACTGCTGCGCCATTTTAGCCAGAAGTGTCAAACAGACAATCCACTTTGGTCACCTCCTGTGGTCAGCAGCATCATAGATGCCAGTGTTCGACTGGCTAAATTCACTCCATGCAATATCACAAAACAGCTGAACGCACTGGATACAGCAAAGGCGATGGGCCCCCAACAACATCCTGGCTGCAATACTGAACCTGTTGGATAAATAAACCTGTTGGACTTGAACCTGGTGTTGTTAGACTTCTTACTGTGTTTACCCCAGTCCAACGCCGGCATCTCCACATACTGAACAAGAACCAGTCATGTTCCCAGTGATGCTGTTCCAGCAACAACACTGACATCAATCAGACAATGTGGAAAATTGCCCAGGCATATCCTGTCTCACAAAGTTTATGACAAATCCACCCTGATGAATTAGCCACTCTTTTGGTGTATTAACAAACACCAGCAAAGTGACAGTGCTATTAAGCAGCACACAGAAATAACCTGTTCACTGATGCTCAGTTTGGGTTCTGCCAGGGCCACTCAGCTCTAAACCTCACAGCCTTGGTCCAAACATGAGCAAAAGAGATGCGTTTGTGACAAACTCGCATCAGATTATCTGTAGTCTGGAAATTGTAATTTTTAAATAATGAAAGAATGCCTGGTGTGAGGAGCTTATCAGACAGAACCGGGCGATTACAGATCAAGGGGAAAGTCCCATTGTGTTGCTGGAATGGTGGTCTCTCAGGATCTCACTTGTGGAGACAGTTTGTCTAACGGCATCTCAGAAAAAGCTTTGAAGTTACAGAATAAAACAGGAAGATTTAAATTATTCATGTTATTTCCCCAGATCAAAGGAGGTTTGAAAGCACTTGTAAACAAGGGAAGGCTTTAAAGTGTTCAGGTACTTTTCAAAAAGGTTTAAAATTAAACCTAATTAGTTCATATTTCTATCTGGGGAGAGGACGTGTGTGTCAAATTGCCATGGAGATGGGCTGTGAAGGCGAAGGTATTTATTTTGTTCGGTAATGTCTGTGCTGCTTTCACAGTTTGTGAGGCAGTTATTGCGAGGAGATTGTCATCGACTTCGGGAAGTGTAGTGGAGAACATGTGTCTCCCCCCCCCCCCCCCCCATGCCAACACTGTAGTTAGGAAAGCCCACCATCACATCTACTTTCTCAGAAGACTAAGGAAATTTGGCATGTCAGCTACGACTCACGCCAACTTTTACAGATGCACCATAGAGAAAGCATTCTTTCTGGTTGTATCACAGCTTGGTATGGCTCCTGCTCTGCCCAAGACCACAAGAAACTACAAAAGGTTGTGAATGTAGCCCAATCCATGACACAAACCAACCTCCCATCCATTGACTCAGTCTACACTTCCTGCTGCCTCGGCAAAGCAGCCAGCATAATTAAGGACCCCACACATCCTGGACATAATCTCTTCCACCTTCTTCCATCGGGAAAAAGATACAAAATTCTGACATCACGTACCAACCGACACAAGAACAGCTTCTTCCCTGCTGCCTTCAGACTTTTGAATGGATCTACCTCACATTAAGTTGATTTTTCTCCACACCCTAGCTATGACTGTGACACTACATTCTGCACCCTCTCGTTACCTTCTCTATGAATGGTATACTTTGACTGTATAGCACGCAAGAAATAATACTTTTCACTGTATACTTATACATGTGACAATATTAAATCAAATCAAAGTTAAGCCTGGGAGAAAGCAGTATGTGACTGGAAGAAGGCAGGACAAGGAACAAAGGTTATCGAGAACCTGGGATATTCTGGATTTCGAGTTACTGCGCTGGGCATATGCAGCAAGACTGGGACAATATTTAAGCTTGGGTTCAAGTAGCAAGAAGCATTCATGCCACAAGAGGCAACGATCATCTCCAAAAAGAGAGAATCCAATCATCTCCTTTTGACCGTCATTGGTATTACCATCACTGAATATCCCGTCATCAACACCCTGGGACCAAACATTGATCAGAAATAGAACGGGATGATATAAATGCTGTGGCTACAGGTCAGAGACTGGGAATTCTATGGCAGGTAATGTCTCTTAAGCCCCAAAAGTCCTTCCACCACTGGCAAGGCACAAGTCAGGAGTGTTACAGAATACTCTCCATTTGTTTTGATTAGTGCAACTCCAATAGTACTGAAGAGGCTTACTATGAATAAGGCCTAACAAACCACACCCAACACCTTACAACAAACACCATCCAGAACAAAGCAGGCAATTTGATCAGCACCCCACCTATCACTTAAAGCATTCAATTCCTTTACCACCAAATGCAGCGGCAACAGAAGTAGCATCTACAGTTGCAGTGCAGCAACTTGCCACAAGGCTCCTTTGACAGAACCTACCTGACCTCTACTATCTAGAAGCACAAGAACAACAGAAACATAGCAACATCACCACATGCAAGTTCCCCTCCAAGTCAGAAACCATCGTGACTCAGGACTACACCGTTGTTCCTTCCATATCACTAGGTCAAAATCCTGAAACAGCCTCCCCCAACAACTATTTGAGTGTACCTACACCACATGGATTGCAGTGGTTCAAGATAGTTCACCACCACTTTCTCAAGGGAAACTGTGGATAGGCAGTAGATGCTGGCCTTACCATTGGCAGTCACAAACTGTGACCGAATAAATTAAAATCGATAGACTCAGTAAATATGCAAAATACATACACAACATTACAATGGAAGCAGTATGACTGTGAAACAAATGGCATAATAATAATACTCCTCTGATCATTTATTACCACAGCAGTCTGACACAATAAATAAAGACAACCAAATAAACTATTTTCACGTCTCTATCATCTTGTCACTCTGCTCAATTCGAACTATTTTTAATGATATATCCGATTTTAATTATTTTCTTTAACAATTTTAAATACTGTATTTTCTCCAGAATCACACTGTCCACTGTCATTTAATGGTCAAAATTAATTTCTAATCAGTTAAAAATTGCCAAAAGAGATTCAGCCAATTAAACCTTTGGGTTTGTAAAGATGAGCTGGTTGCTTCAAAAGACAGTAAGAAGTTTAACAACACCAGGTTAAAGTCCAACAGGTTTATTTGGTAGCAAAAGCCACACAAGCTTTCGGAGCTGCAAGCCCCTTCTTCAGGTGAGTGGGAATTCTGTTCACAAACAGAGCATATAAAGACACAAACTCAATTTACATGAATAATGGTTGGAATGCGAATACTTACAACTAATCAAGTCTTTAAGAAACAAAACAACATGTTGTTTGTGAACAGAATTCCCACTCACCTGAAGAAGGGGCTTGCAGCTCCGAAAGCTTGTGTGGCTTTTGCTACCAAATAAACCTGTTGGACTTTAACCTGGTGTTGTTAAACTTCTTACTGTGTTTACCCCAGTCCAACGCTGGCATCTCCACATCGTGCTTCAAAAGAACCAGGCAATGGTTTGATTTTTCCCCCAGCTCGACAGCAAGCTTCCAATTGCCCTGAGACGTGATGAAAAGTTTTCAGGGAAGAGAAATTTTTGAATGTGGTCCAGGTATTTAAAACAAACAATGTTGACCAGATACTGAAACCCCAGGGAAAGTCGGTGAATCAGTTTTTTATTCTATTTTTGCTGCTGGTGTTTGCATTTGAGGTGATAAATGAGGAATCTAAAAGGCAATCATAAATTGTTTGCCCTGAGGATGATGTGCCTCTGACAAACTAGGGATTTTCATTTAGTGACAAATCAGCCAAGTATTCACTTCCTGTCAGAAATGTGA
This sequence comes from Mustelus asterias, assembly GCF_964213995.1. Taxonomy (NCBI): domain Eukaryota; kingdom Metazoa; phylum Chordata; class Chondrichthyes; order Carcharhiniformes; family Triakidae; genus Mustelus; species Mustelus asterias. Next base: position 79,394,667 of record NC_135805.1, read on the forward strand.
TTCCCTAGCTCTCTGAAGCAGCATTTATCCAGAAGGAAGCTGGAATGATTCAACTTTACTCAAGGATTATGATGTAACTTTTCCCAAAACTAGGCTGAGCGCTCCTTCATCTTGGGTATTCAAAAAATACATGCAAATATGGTCATTAAGAATCTAATTTCAACTTATAAAAAACAGTCGGACTATATCAGGCAAACATTAACCTTGTGTCCTTGCACTATCCAATATCAGTTCATTTATTTTAAATATAGACTTCTAAACAGTTGGACTAAGCAACTAATTGATTGAATGCTTAACTACATCACTGTTGTTGCTCAGAAATTTAGATTTTCCAGCTTTTTCAAGGGCACAACGTTTCTTTCTGATACGTGATGCCAATTTTTCCTAGATACTGGTTTCAACTGGCACATTATCAGAGTACTCAGTAGTTTCACTATACAACAGAGCCAGCACACAATGTATTATAATGGATCCAGCATTATACCTGGTGCACAAAGGATGTTTATCAGAGGTAGTGTTGGAAGTTACATACAGTTCATTCACATGTGAAATATATTACTTTTGAAACAAGGCCAAAGCTGTGTTCCAACAAGCTACATTATTGACGGGGCAGAAAAGGATTACATCCTTTACCTTGAACAACAACACTTTAAAATAAATTAAATCATGAATATGATTGAATTCATATGGATCATGGATATTAAGTTGAATTTTGAGAAACAGCATACACCTAAACTTCATCTCGAGGTGGAGGCGGGTGTGCCTGTAATTCCTCGTTACCAGATGGCATGCTGCTCTGTCTACATCTTCCTGCTGCTCTGGTCTGTTTCCAGGGGGGATTTGGGTGGGAGGGAAGAAGCAGGCAGGAGATTGGAGTTAGGGTCACAATCAGATCAGTCATGATTTTGTTTAATGGTGGAGCAGGCTCAAGAGACCAGATGGCCTATTCCTGCTTCTATAGCTTATGTGCAGGTATGGAGAGATGTAGAGATCTTGGAGAGTTGTGAAACTGCTGGGTATTAAAGATGGACAAGGCTACGAGAATTTTAAAACGAGGGGTGTATAGAAGATCTGGAGACACGTTAATCAGCAAAAACAGAAGTCAGATAGTAAGGTTTGGAGGTGCTGAAGGTTTGAAGGTGAGATTTGGAAGCATTGAAGCAGTTCAGTCTGACCATGAGAGAAGACAATTGAATGGAGGCTTTGGGAGCAGTTCAAAGGAGGCAGACAACATTACACGTATGGGATCCGAAGCTTAGCTTGGAATCAGGTAGGTTACCAATAGTCAACTTCAATCCAAGACAACTGCCAAGTGGCAGTTGAGATGGATGGAAAGTTGGAGTTTGTGGTAGGGGCCAAAGATTGGAACTCAAGACTTGGGAACAGCAGCAGGAGGTTTTTCAGCCCTTCACGTCTGCTCTGTCATTTGATAGGATCATGGCTGATCTGGTTGCAGGTTCAACTCCTTTCTGCCCCACATAACCCTTGAATCTATCCAACTCAGCCTTGAATAAATTCAATGATCCAGCCTCCACTGCTCTCTGGGGAAGAGAATTCCACAAACTAATGATTCTCGGAGAAGGAAATTCTCCCCATCTCCATCTTTAAAAGGAAATCTCTTATTCTTAAACTGTGTCCCCTGGTTCTAGTCTCCTCAACAGGAGGAAGCACCTATGCAGTACCTACTCTGTCAAGTCCGCTAAAGATCTTATATGATTCAGTAAGATCACATCTCATTCTCCTAAATGCTAATGGGTTTAGGCTCAGACTGTTCAACTTTTCTTAACAAGGTAAGCCCTTCACCCCAAGAATGAGTATAGTAAACCTTCTAATAGAAGTCTCTCGTTTCCAAATAAGAAAACTAAAACTGTACACAAGTATTCCAGATATGGTCATATTAAAGCCCTGCACAGCTGCAGTAAAACTTTGCCACTTTTATATTCCAGTCCACTTGTAATAAACACCAACATTCCATGGACACAACACATTCCACTCAACTTCCTAAGCACATTTCCCCAAATTTTAACTTGGCTGGATATTAGACAAAGTGTGTAGACAAGATTTCAACTCAGTCAAAAACTGACTCACTTGTGTGAGGAAGGGAAAATTTTAAATGTCCAATCGCTATTGCAAATTTTCATTAGCAAGCGTACTGACAGAAGGGAAGTTTAGCTTATTTATTAGTGTCACAAGTAGGCTTACATTAACACTGCAATGAAGCCATTGTGAAAACCACCTAGTCGCCACACTCTGGCGCCTGTTTCAGTACACTGAGGGAGAATTTAGCATGACCAACGTACCTAACCAGCACATCATTCAGACTGTTGGAGGAAACTGGAGCATCTGGAAGCCCACAGAGACACGGGGAGAATGTGTAAACTCCACACAGACAGTGCCTCAAACCGGGAATCAAATCCGGGTCCCTGGCGCTGAGACAGCAGTGCTAACCACTGTGCCACCGTGCCATCTGGAATGCGATAGCCTAGATTTTGCAGTTAGAAATGAAGGAACTGCACTTGCCATTTTCTGCATCAACAGCTGCCTAGAGTTTTCACGCACTTTTGCAGCAGGGAATTGTCATCATTCGGCATCTGCTCCAGAGCACTGTCCTCTACAGGGTGACCTGTGAGATATCTGTACTTCAATTGAAGTATTCCCACTAACATACAAAGGGCTCAATTTTAACTCAAGTGGGTGGGCCCACAGAGTCTAAACCAGGCAAGTCAATTTAAATTTATCACATACAGAAAGTAAAACACGGACTGGGAAAGAAAAATGGGATTGAGAAAGAAGAACTGGAGGAAGCGATAAAAGAGTAAGAAAAAGTTGTTTAAAAAGTCTTGAATTCTAACTAAATTCTGAAGGAATTAAACTCATTTGCAAAATCACGTTTTCAATGGCACAGAGGTTGATGGAAATTATGATTGCTCACATGGTTAAAAATTCACTTACACATGAATGTGTCAGCCCCAATGGGTTTAGTGGGCAACCACACAATTTCTCACGTTTACATGGATTTCAATGCCAAAGTACAATAGTAGTGCAACTGATGGGGCAGAGTAACTCAGACTGCAACTTCTAGGTTTGTGGTGAACTAAGCGGGTGTGGACCCTGAAAGTTGCAATGTGAATTGCTCTGAAATAAAAAAAAGCAACTGTACAAAGTTACAACTTGTCATTAGATCCATTTCCTCAATTTAACCCTGAACAAATTGTCAATTATGCCAACAATTAGATACATACACAAGTTTGGAGAAACTAAGCGATATTCTGCTCCAGAGAACTGTCCTCTACAGGGTGACCTGTGAGATATCTGTACTTCAATTGAAGTATTCCCACTAACATACAAAGGGTTCAATTTTAACTCAAGTGGGTGGGCCCACAGAGTCTAAACCAGGCAAGTCAATTTAAATTTATCACATACAGAAAGTAAAACAGGGACTGGGAAAGAAAAATGGGATTGAGAAAGAAGAACTGGAGGAAGTGATAAAAGAGTAAGAAAAAGTTGTTTAAAAAGTCTTGAATTCTAACTAACTTTCTGTACTGTAGGGTTTCTATGATTCTGTACCTGACATCAAATACGAAATGTATTTTCAATATACATTCAATTTATTTTTTCACCTTTTGCTCAAATGAGTGTGTGACTGGATATTTGTATAACCTGCAAACAGCTGCAATGCAGTTTAATAGCAATCAAACAAATGCTGGGAGAGAAACAGAAAGAATGGGAGGGACAGAGAGAGAAGATGGCTGAAAGGTAATGTCATTGGGCTAATGATCCCAGGCTAATACTCCAGGAATAGGGATTTAAATCCCGCCAGCAGTTGTGGAGGAACTTAAATTTAACTAACTCATCTGCAATATAAAGCTTGCGTCAGTAATGGTGATCATGACTGCCGTCATTGATTGTTGTTAAAACTCATCTGGTTTAATGATTTTGGAAGGTAATTGGTCAACCTTACCCGATCTGACCTACATGTGACTCCGGTCTCACAGCACTATGGTTGACTCTTAACTGTCCTTTGAAATGGCCGAGCAATACCCATATTTCATGAAAGAAAAATAATTTCAATACACAGCACATTGCCACAAAGTGCTCTACCGAAGGGCTGCACCAAATCAAATCCTAAACAGTACAAAGAAAATTTGCTTTGGGCAAATCTTATTACCATCAGTTAGTCCAAAAACACTAGTAAAATGACGACTGTATAACCGGTAAAGATAAATGCTCAAAATCAAGCTGAAATGTTGCGACATACAGTTTTGAGTTGTATGTTTGGTCTCCGGCAATCTGGAGACTGGGAGATCTAGGCCAATATATTTTGAACAACTCTGCAATAACTGGATACATCACTATTTTCTGTAACAAGAGTTACTCACAAAGAAGATAATCACTATTTACTGAGCAAGTGATATAATTTATTTCCACTAAAGACAGCCACAACCATGCACATTTCACAGTCGGAAAATGAACAAGGAAACACACAATTTACTTGATGTAGTGCAGATATACAACTCATTGTAAATTTTGTACAGTGGTAAATTATGGTTTTGTGTTGTGAATTCCACACCACGAAGGTCTGATTGTAAAATAAAAGTGAGAAAAGGTATCTCTTACTGAGAATAAGTGGGGTAGGGGAGGTGGAAGAGAGAGAGAGAAGGGAGGAGGAGGAATTGGTCAAAGTCCATATCACTTGAGAAATCTCTTAATATCTAATCCAGAGCATCAGTGACAGTGATCTGGCAATAGGTCTGCCTCACTTTTGGCCACAACTGGTACAAAGTCTGATAGCTCATCAGGAAGCAGGGGGGGGGGGGGGGGGTCGGTGCAGACTCGATGGGCCGAATGGCCTGTTTCTGCATTGGTTTCTATGATGAAATGGGATAACACGTTCCCTTTGCTGGCAAGGTTCTGAAATCCACCCATCTTACTCAAAAACAGCAAGAGCCCCTAGTCAAAACATCGGCACTTATTTTAATATTTTGAAATGTTATTTACAAGGAAAAATATAAATCAAATAGGAAATTATGTTCTTGGTACATACATAATAAGCTGATAATTAACACTAGACAAGTACAAAATAAATTCTTACAACTTCCCCACAGCAAGAAAATGGCAATCAGTAACAAGCTGGCTTTAGATCAAACTAGGACAACTTGAATTAGCCTATATATAGGGTGCAAAGTAGCAATTAAAATACTTTTTAATTCATTCATGGGACATGGATAGCATTGGCTAGACCAACATCTATTGCCCATTCTTGACTGCCCTTAAGGTGGTGGTGAGCTGCCTTCTTGAACCGCTGCAGTCCCCGTGCTGTATGTGTTGCTATGGAGGGGAGTTCCAGGATTTTGATCCAGTGACAGTGAAAGAACAGCGATATATTTCTAACTCACGAAGGTGTGGGGCTTGTAGGGGAACTTGCAGATGGTGGAGTTCCTATGTATTTGCTGTCTTTGTCCTTCCGGGTTTGGAAGGTGCCTTGGTGAGTTGTTGCAGTGTGTCTTCTCGGTGGTACACACTCCTGCCGCTGTGCATTGGCGGTGGAGTGGGTGAATGGGCATCAAGTGGGATACTTAGTTCCGAATGGTGATGAAGCTCTTCATTGTTATTGGAGTTGCACTTATCCAGGTAAATAGAGAGGAGTCCTTTATATCCTGACTTGTGCTTTGTAGGTGGGCAAGCTTTGGGGAGTCAGGAAGTGAGTTACACTTCAGGGAATTCCAAGCCCCTGATCTGATCTTGTAGGCATAGTATTTATATGGCTTGTCCAGTTCAGTTTCTGGTCAATGGTAACCTCCAGGATATTGATAGTTGGGGATTCAAGGATGATATTGCCAGTCAAGCTGGATCTTCTCTTGTTGGAGATCATCATTGCCTGGCACATGTGGTGCAAATGTTACTTGCCATTTAAAAACCAAAGCCTGAATGTTGTCCAGGTCTTCCTGGTTATGGACATGGACTACTTCAGTATCTGATCATTGTGCAATCATCAGGAACATTCCCACTTCGGAATCTGAATCTGACTGGTCACAGCATAGGAGGCAGCCATTTGGCCTGTCATGTCTGTGCTGGCTCTCAAAGTGCACTTCACCTAGTGTCACTCTCCTGCCTTCTTTCCATATCCCTGCACGTTTTTCCTTCACAGATCATAATCCAGTTCCCTACTAAATTCCTCAATTGAATCTGCCTCCACCACACTCCCAGGCAGCACATACCAGATCCCAACTACTCATTGCAGGAGAAGGTTTTTGCTCTCAAAACCATTGCTTCTTTTGCCAATTACCTTAAAAATGTGCCCTCTGGTTCTTAATCCTCCCGCCAATAGGAAGCAGCCCCCACACCACCCCCAATCTACTCTCTCCAGACGCCTCATGATTTTGAGTAACTCTTCAATTATTTCAGAATCAGATAAATAGACAGTTGTATTATGATTAGAGATCAGAACTTCGGGTCTAAAAATCCTCCATATAGTATCAGGCATCATGAAAGAACATGGTTTCATCGAAAAGTCTTGTGTTGCTCATCAGACTGTAAAATCATATTCTGAAGAGGCCATTATAACCCTTTTGAAGAGATTCATTGTTCTTCAAAGTGCCTTACGCCAGTTCAGAACCTTGTTGCGTCTGCTAAGTTATTACATTTGACATCGACTTGTGACTCAAATCAGCATTTCCACACATTCAAAGACGACGGGATGAAGTGAAATGTTGCACATCTAAAGCAGCCAAGTCACATTGTAATTAGGAGCTAGTAGTTAATCGGGTATACTATTTTATAAATGGCATTTACCGCGAGACAAGTTTCAGGTTGGTCCATTTATGGAAAATGACCTTTCGGTCATGAACACAAACCTATTGCAAGCCAAAATGCAATATAGATCACCTTTCAAAGTGCAAGTGCCCAAGAAAGAAATTATATACCACTGCATGCAAATTTAGCCATACTATTATAGGCAGGTTGTTCAGGTCAGACAGAGTGCACAATTACCAAACAGATGGCAGGGGATGGAGAAATGCATTTCAGAGATTCAAAAATGTATTTTAAGTTGCAGCAGAGACTAAGAAGTGTTACTGATCCACAAGTTGCTTCAAAGTAACAGAGGCTTGTAGCTTGAGCAGAAATACTACAGAAACTTCAAGTGAGAGCCAGTGCATGGTTAAACACAGAAATCCAGAACTAGCTGCCCAAGAAGCACTGCTCCACCATTAGCTTTGTGGATTGGCATCTCATTATCTGCCTCACCACCAAGATAAATTGAAAGGTATGTAGTTCCTGCATTTGCAAGACCTAAACTAACTGACCTCAAAGTTGTCTGCCATTTCATTCCAATAAACATTTGAACAAATTGAAAAATGTTAGATATTGGCAGCTGACCTCTCTGGCACTGAAAATTAACTACTTCAACTATTGTGGAGCCTCATTCCCTCGAGTATTAATTTCAGAGGTCTTGAAAGTGTTCCATTTTGATCACATGGAAGTGTGTGAATTAACTGTAATCTGTAAAAGTGTGCGTGCGTGTGTCTGTGTTAATTCAGGGTAACTGTGTAAAGATAAATAATATTTTTAAACACATTCCAAGGGTAAGAAAAAACACATCTTTCCATTTGAAACACAGGTTGTAGGTAGCAAGGTGGCAAACCCATTCTATGACATTTTTGGCATACTACATCTGCCATTTTCTTGCTCAATCTACTAATCTTTGCATCCTCCTCAACTGACTTTCCCACTTATCATTGTATCATAAGCACACTTGATCGTATTACATTTGGTCCCCTCACTGATAGAGATGATGAAGTAACTGAAGCTCTAGCACCAATCCTTGCAGCATTTAACTAGTTACAATCTGTATCCTAAAAATGACCCATTCATTCCTACTTTTGTGTCCAAAGTGCTACATCAAAGGTTACTGCACAAAATAAGAGTTTATGGCATGGGGGGGACGGGACATTTTAGCATAAATAGAAGGTTCTATCTTTCAGTTCATGGGGGCCATGCTAGAATCTAAGGAATCTGGTTAGACAATTGATTGCCTTGTTCGTTCAAATCCCATTGCACTGTTTCACTAGTTGAGACCTTATCAACTTGGAATTTCAGTTTTGCTCCATAAAAATGTGTCAAGTCTAAGGATACAAAGGAAAGCCTGACCAACTGCAGACACTTATATTTTCCACCACATATAGGTCAATTTGTTTTGATTAAAAGCAAATCATGAAGGGCTTGGGTGAACAGTAAAGAAACTATTTCCGCTCATTTCAAAGTTGTTGACGAGAAATTCCGAATTTAAAATCACAGGTATTAGTTGAAATTCCTTTACCCAATGAGTCATTACATGGAATCTTGTACTATCAAGAACAGTTGACACAAAAACCTGTGCATTCTAAAAGGGAGAACAGACATTTGAAACAAAGGTAGATGCAGGACTTTGGGGACGAGACAGGAAAGGGCAAATGAGACTTGTTTGGGTTGCTCTAGCAAAGAGTCAGCATAGAGCTGAATGACAACCTTTTGTTCTGTATATTTCTAATAGTGCAAACTATTGAACAATGTGTACTCACTGATATTCTCAGTTTCTCTTTCACGTTTTCTATGTTACATCTGATCGCCACAATGCTGCTTGTTCACTCCTTCATAAATGATGGTTGCTTTCTCAATGCAATTATAACTTGTGCAGCCACTTCACACAGGGAACTTGAAACTTAGTATAGTGTGACATTGACATCTTTCCTTTATTTGAAATGTGGATTATGTCCTTGTTCCCACCTTCCTGTCAGGTATCAGCAGTGGTAGTTCTTTGTGAAACTCGTTAGTTATAGTATCTCCAGCCCAGGTGACACCTTCTGAATTTCATCCCCATTGTTGATGTAATTAGATGTTGCAGATTTGTGCTTGTGAACCTAACAGTAGTGCCACTCTCCATTTTGTCCCATACCAGATGCTGTTCCAGTTTGAGCCAAAGGTGCAGAGCAAATCCAGTTACCATGCATTGCAACATGCTGTGTTTAAGGTTTGGTTGCATCGTGATTAATTCAACATAATTCTTTTTAAAAACGGCATCGGAATAAAAAGGCTGCCTGTTTTGTTGGTCATTGTTGTCCTTATCCCTTTGGTTCAGTAGCAGTGTTACAACCTTTGAGTCAAAGTGCAAGGTTCAAACCTCCCATCAGATAGTCTCATTTAATAGAATCCCTACAGTGCAGAAGGGAGCAATTCAAGCCCACACCAACTCTGACAGAGCACCTAACCCAGGCCTTATCCCCGTAACCCCACATAGTTACCCTGCTAATCGCCCTAACCAACCGATCTTGGAATGTTAAGGGATAACTTAACATGGCTGATCAATCTAACCACACATTTTTGAAGTCCAGGCACAGGGAGAAAGTGCAAACTCCAGACAGACAGTCACCCAAGGCTAGGATTGAAGCCAGGTCCCTGGCGTTGAGAGACAGCAGTGCTAACTACTGTGCCACCGAGCTGCTTTTGGAGACCAGTAGGTTTGAACGTCCTGCACCCATAGACCTCACCATATGGGATGTGGGGAGATCATAAACTCTTTCTGCTCTATAGGACTATTCACCCTATCACCTGGTATATAGTTATAGACGGAGCATTAACACCAGCCTGTTAATGAGCCTTTAAATAGTTCACATGACAGTATTCAGGAAGAATAGAAGCGTTCAAGAAAATTGCATCCTTCAAGTTAGGTTATTCTGTGCTTTAACACAAGGATTCAATCGCTGAGGCAGAGATGAATTTAATGTAGTTCAGAAGAAAAACTGGATCTGTACTTTATTGTTCCACATTCAGAAACTCAAGAATCAAAGCAGACACTATCACTAATTTCCTTTATGAAGCAACGTCTAGGCCGGTTTATCTGGTTAAAACTAGAACTTGTTTTTCTTGTTACTTTTGTGTCAAGAATCCAATCAGATCCTTCCAGACTAATCCACTTGCTCACTTAAGTGAAAATCCTATCCTGTACAGTTAATCTAATACGAACTTAATTCTATAATCAAATTAGTACAAAAAGTCGAAATATTGAGAAAGTACAATCTCCTAAAAGGTCAATTACCCAGTAAATAAAATTCTAATGCATTGCAAGCCTTTTCAAAGGCAAAGCAGTATGTGGATTTCTCTCATTAAAAAGTTGGCTTAACCAAGTTCTAAAGGTCTGTGCGTAAACAACATTCTTGTGTATATGTCTCTCGTTAAAAAGCTGGCGTAACCATCTTCAAAAGGCCATGTGTGCAATCAACATTCTTTGCATCATAAATATAGTGACGGAAAGCTCTTCTCAGCACCTTCAAAATGTCATCAGCTTATACTAAACAACAAAATGGCCCTGTAAGAATTTTGAAATGCATTTATCCCCTCAGAAGAAAAACACTAATAGTTTTGAAACTAAACTCAGACAACACCAACTGCATCATAATTCTACAGAGCGTCAAACAATTCTGTCTCCATAAAGTAACTGGCGTGGACTCCTCATCTAAGCTCTGCAACTAGTGACCACATTTTGGTCAGAGCAAACACATATGGAAGCAGGAAAGTTTCCGCAAAACCAACAGATTTTACATGCAGACGGTCACCTCAAAATGAAACCAACCACCAATTGACAGCGAGACTACTTCTGTTAAATGGATCTAATCCAGATGAAGTATAAGGCAATTCTTTTCCTTGACGGTAGCTTTATTCACAGCCTTCTACTCCTGTCCTAACTGACTCTCGGCATATGTAATCCCAGTCCTTAAACAATGCCCATCACCTGTGTATTTTTAATAGTAACAACAAACCACTAACTACTTCGATCCAGTTTTCATATCCAAAATTACTAGGTGACCACCCTTGAATTTGAATAGTTGGGAGTTACGCTATCCACAACAATGCTGCAGGCTGCGAATCTGAAGTATAGTTTTATTACCTTCATCGTCTTCCATCAGGAAAAAGGTACAAAAGTCTGAGGTCATGTACCAACCGACTCAAGAACAGCTTCTTCCCTGCTGCCATCAGACTTTTGAATGGACCTACCTTACATGAAGCTGATCTTTCTCTACACCCTAGCTGTGACTGTAAGACTACATTCTGCATCCTCTCCTTTCCTTCTCTATGAATGGTATGCTTTGTATGCATTGCGTGCAAGAAACAATATTTTTCACTGTATAAGAACTAGGAGCAGGAGTAGGCCATCCGGCCCCTCAAGCCTGCTCTGCCATTTAATAAGATCATGGCTGATCTTTTCATGGACTCCGCTCGACTTACCCGCCCGATCACCATAACCCTTAATTCCTTTACTGTTCAAAATCTATCTTTGCCTTAAAAACATTCAACGAGGCAGCCTCAAATGCTTTACTAGGCAGGGAGTTCCTCCAATTCCCAACCCTCTGGGTGAAGAGGTTCCTCCTCAACTCAGTCCTAAATCTGCTCCTGCTTATTTTGAGGCCATGTCCCTTAGTTCTAGTTTTACCTGCCAGTGGAAACAACCTCCTTGCTTCTATCTCATCTATTCCCTTCATAATTTTATGTTTCTACAAGATCCCTTCTCATTCTTCTAAATTCTAATGAGTAACACCAGTCTATTCAGTCTCTCCTCAGAAGCGAACCCTCTCAATTCTGGAATCAACTTAGTGAATCTCCTCTGCACCCCTCCAATACCAGGGCATCCTTTCTCAAGTAAGGAAATCAAAACTGTATACAATACTCTAGGTGTGGCCTCACCAGCACCTTATACAGCTTCAACATAACCTCACTGTTTTTAAACTCCATCCCTCCAGCAATGAAGGGCAAAATTCCATTTGCCTTCTTAATTACCTGCTGCATCTGCAAACCAACTTTTTGCAATTCATGCACAAGGACACCCAGGTCCCTCTGCACAGCAGCATGCTGCAATTTTTTACCATTTAAATAATACTCCATTATGCTGTTATTCCTATCAAAAAGGATGACCTCACATTTACCAACATTGTAATCCACTCGCTAGACCCTTGTCCACTCAAACTATCTATATCCCTTTGCAGACTTTGTGTCCTCCGCACACTTTGCTTTATCACTCACCTTAGTGTCATCTGCGAACTTTAACACACTACAAATCGCCTATGTAAATTATAAACAATTGCAGCCCCAATACTGATCCCTAAGGCACACCACTCGTCACTGGTCACCAACCAGAAAAACACCCATCTACCCCCACTCTTTGCGTTGTTAACAAATCCTCTATGCTAATACATTACCTGTAACACCGTGCACCTTTATGTTATGAAGCAGCCTTTTGTGCGGCACCTTGTTGAATGCCTTCTGGAAATCCAATACATGTGACAATAATAAATCAGATCAAAAGCACTTTACTGAAAGTGCTAGCCAATTTTCCTGGAGACACCCCGACTGAAACAGCTTTCCGAAACAGAAGACTTCCCTTGCTGCCGGCTCAGTTAGTTGCACTCTCGCCTTTCAGTCACAAAGCTTGCGGTTCAAGACCACTCAGGCTCTTGAGCACAAAAACCTAAGCTGATCTACCAGAGAAGTGGAAATGCCGGCGTTGGACTGGGGTAAACACAGTAAGGAGTCTAACAACACCAGGTTAAAGTCCAACAGGTTTATTTGGTAGCATTTCCACTCCATCTGACAAAGGAGCAGCGCTCTGAAAGCTAGTGGCGTTTGCTACCAAATAAACCTGTTGGACTTTAACCTGGTGTTGTTAGACTCCTTACTGTGTCTACCAGAGAAGAACAGAGGGTGGGATGGCTGTATTCCACCATCAGAAGTGGCATCTTTCAGACAATACATAAATCCAGGACCCTTCTGCTCTCTCATGGGGATGCTAGGAATCCCATGGCACTATTTCAAGAGATGGAGAGCTACCCCCAGTGTCCTGGCCAATAATTGTCCCCCTATCAACATGACAAGAAAACAGATGAATGGCTATTGCTTCACTGTGTGGGAGCTTGCTGTGCACAAACTGGCTGCCATTTTGTGAAGTTCTTGGGGACATCCCTAAGTAGTGAAAGGTGCCATGTAAATGCAAGACCTTTCCTTTTTGATTTGTCACACATATTAGCATAGTGAAAAATATTGTTTCTTGCGCACTATACAGACAAAGCATACCCGTTCATAGAGGAGGAAACGAGAGAGTGCAGAATGTAGTGTTACAATCATAGCTAGGGTGTGTGTGGGGGGACCAGGACACCTAAAAACTTGAAGCTCTCGACACTTTCTACTTTGTCCCCTTGATGTAGACAGGGGCATGTTCTCCTCTATGCTTCCCGAAGTCGATGACAATTTCCTTCATTTTGTTGACATCAAGGGAGTGATTACTGTTGCCGCACCAGTTCACCAGATTCTCTATCTCATTCCTGTACTCTGTCTCGTCATTGTTGGAGATCCAACCCACTACGGTGGTGTCGTCAGCAAACTTGAAAATCGAGTTGGAGGGGAATTTGGCCGCACAATCATAGGTGTACAAGGAGTATAGTAGGGGGCTGAAAACAGCCTTGTGGGGCACTGGTGTTGAGGATGATCGTGGAGAAGGTGTTGTTGCCCATCCTTACTGATTGTGGCGAGTGGGTTAGGAAGTTCAGGATCCAGTCGCAGAGGGAGCAGCCGAGGCCCAGAGCAGGGAGTTTGGAGATCAGTTTTGTAGGAATAATAGTGTTGAAGGCTGAGCTGTAGTCAATAAATAGGAGTCTGACATAGGTGCCTTTGTTATCTAGGTGTTCCAGAGTTGAGTGCAGGGCTAGGGAGATGGCGTCTGCTGTGGACCTGTTGTGGCGGTACGCAAACTATAGTGGATCCAGGTAGTCCGGGAGGCTGGAATTGATTCGTGCCATGACTAGCTTTTCGCAGCACTCCATAATGATGGATGTCAGAGCCACCGGACAGTAGTCATTAAGGCACGCTGCTTGGCTTTTCTTAGGTACTGGGATGATGGTCGTCTTCTTGAAGCAGATAGGGGCCTCAGATTGTTGTAAATTGCTGTCAAATTGTTCCTTTTTTCTCTAATTCCTGAAGGTGATGACTTGTGTTGATGTACTAATTCCTTAGCACCAGCAGCACACCCGGTATCTGTTCTGTTTTTATGAGCCAGTCTGCATAATCTAACAAGCCAGTCATGTTCTCATTTTCCAGAAAGAGTCCCTGGATATATCAGTGGAACCCTGGAGGCTAAATGTACTTTCAGCACCTGAGATCAGCTAACTCAACACCAGGGACCTTGCCATGTAAAAACAATTCTACAGAAAAATAAAGATTACAACATGGAAATAGGGCATTGATCCCAAATACTTGTCAGTGTTTACTCTCCACGCAAGCAAATAATTCTAATCACATTTACGAAGCCTACTCCAAGATCCTTTCGCCCACACACATTCCAATCTCCAGTGCGCACACACTTCCTGCCTCAGGTACTAATGACAGAAGTGAATTCCCCTTTGGCCACTTATTTGTGACAACTCGACCACTGCTTTGATCTGTCCATCCAGGCATGTGAAAATACAGTTAAAATGGGGCATTTCATTTATCTGTTCTTGGGGTGCAGACATTGCTGGCAAAGCCAGTATTTATTGCCATCCCAAACTTCCCTTGAGAAGGTGGCAGTGAGGTGCCTTCTTAAACTACTATCGCCCATCAGGTGTAAGCACACCCATCGTGCTGTTAAGGGGCAAGTCCAGGATTTTGATCCAGAGACAGTGAAGGAATGGTAATATAGTTCGAAGTCAGGACATTGAGTTACTTGGAGGGGCTCTTGTAGGGAATGGTGTTCACTGGATGCTGGTATTGTGAATTGGTTACACCTGTTCTCTAATCTTCACAAAGTTGACATTATTTGTCCCTCAATTCAAAGATGACATCTATTTAGGATTGAGAGTTTCTGCCATGGGTCTTCACGTGATTGAATAGGCTCATTCTGGACCCACAGAACTTTGGGCACTGGGGCAGTGCGTCTCACAATCCACAATGCAGCATTTGCTTCCTTTTCTTTCTCTGCAGTTGCATTGTATCATCATTAAGACATTTTGACTGAAAGTATGCTGCAGCTTGATGGACAAGTTGTCACTATTCTGAATGATTGGCAGCAAGCTCCTCCCAGCTGTTAACGCTACAATGCTTCAAGCAGAACTTCAGAGTGTCTTTGAAGTATTTTCTTTGTCCTCCCCTGGAATACAGACCATTGGAGAGTTGAGAAAACAGCACCTGCTGGAGTGCGGGGTGTGTGCGTATGATGCTTTACATCCATTCAGATGTCTAGTCCAGCAAAGTTGGTTTTTCAAGAGTTTTGCCTGAATGTTTAGAGTTTGCTAAATGAAATTTTTTCATGCTCTTATATTTCACTGATCCACAGTCCAGGTGTCACCGCAGTACAGGAGTGTAGTGTGGACAACTGCACTGTACAATAGGACTTTTGTTCACTTGGAGGTTTTTGTTGTCAAGAATACAAACCTACGATTTAGGAGCAGAAATAGGCCATTAGGCCCCTCAAGCTTGCTCCACCATTTAATAAAATGACTAATTGCTTTGATCTGAATTCCACATTCCCAGGTATCCACAGTACCTTCCCTTGCCCAAGAACCTATGCTCCTGTAGGTGCCAGGTGAGCTAAAACAGATGGTCCACTATCTCCCCATGAAGGCAGTGTCTTCAGTGGCACATACTGTCTGACATGTTAGAAACATAGAAAACTACAGCACAAAACAGGCCCTTCGGCCCCAAAAGTTGTGCCGAACATATCCCTATCTTTTAGGCCTACCTATAACCCTCCATCCTATTAAGTCCCATGTACTCATCCAGGAGTCTCTTAAAAGACCCGATTGAGTTTGCCTCCACCACCACTGACGGCAGCCGATTCCACTCGTCCACCACCGTGTGTGTTAAAAACTTCCCCCTAACATTTCCCCTGTACCTCCCCCCCCAGCACCTTAAACCTGTGTCCTCTCGTAGCAGCCATTTCCACCCTGGGAAAAAGCCTCGGAGAGTCCACCCGATCTATGCCTCACAACATCTTATACACCTCTATTAGGTCTCCTCTCATCCTACGTCTCTCCAAGGAGAAAAGACCGAGCTCCCTCAGCCTATCCTCATAAGGCATGCCACTCAATCCAGGCAACATCCTTGTAAATCTCCTCTGCACCCTTTCAATCTTTTCCACATCCTTCCTGTAATGAGGCGACCAGAACTGAGCACAGTACTCCAAGTGGGGTCTGACGAGGGTCTTATATAGCTGCATCATTATCCCCGGACTCCTAAACTCAATCCCTCGATTGATAAAGGCTAGCACACCATACGCCTTCTTAACCACCTCCTCCACCTGCCGGGCCGATTTTAGAGTCCTATGGACCCGGACCCCAAGGTCCTTCTGACCCTCTGCTGTACTAAGAGTCTTTCCCTTTATATTGTACTCCTGCATCCCATTCGACCTGCCAAAATGGACCACGACGCATTTATCTGGGTTGAAGTCCATCTGCCACTTCTCCGCCCAGTCTTGCATCCTATCGATGTCCCTCTGTAACTTCTGACATCCCTCCAGACTATCCACAACACCACCAACCTTCGTGTCGTCAGCAAACTTACCAACCCATCCCTCCACTTCCTCATCCAGGTCATTTATGAAAATGACAAACAGCAAGGGTCCCAGAACAGATCCCTGGGGCACACCACTGGTCACTGACCTCCAATTAGAAAAAGACCCATCTATACACACTCTCTGCCTCCTTTGGGCAAGCCAGTTCTGGATCCACAGGGCAGCAGCCCCTTGCCCTCTCACTTTTTCTAGAAGCCTTGCATGGGGGACCTTATCGAACGCCTTGCTAAAATTTATATATGTTGTTAAAAGAACAGTGCCTCCTGTGCAGCCGTGGCCTACAGAAGGGCTGTCTTTGCTCCCCCTCTACTGCCTGATGGGCAGCCAGCACCAGAGCCTCTGAATTGGCTCCCTGATGATCAGGGTCTAGGCCAGGCATGGGCTGGCCCTGGTGTCGTTGCCAATACCTATTTGCCTCGGCAGCAGACAATGTCATGAAGGCTAGCTGGCCTATCCACAAGCCAGAAATTCATCTTTTCTGTGGGGAAGATGGAGAGTGAGAGTGAGAGCGCGAGCGTGACTCAGTTGCCCCTTATCCAGAGTCATATAGCGTTAGAAGACCAGAGCAGCTTGCAGGAGCTGCGTCCTCCAAGAGAGATGACAGGGTCAGACACTGGCCCCTGCTCCCTCAGACCTGACTGTAGCCTCTGGATTGGGTGACCCCTAACCTCACTGGACATCAAACTTCAAACTGCAGTGTGGCCATATAAGAATCAAGTCTTAAAGGTGCAGACAATGTGAGTGGAGAGAGGGTTAAGCACAGGTTAAAGAGATGTGTATTGTCCAGCCAGGACAGTTAGAGAGATTTTGCAAGTCCAGGCAAGTCGTGAGGGTTACAGATAGTGTGACATGAACCCAAGATCCCGGTTTAGGCCGTCCTCATGTGTGCGGAACTTGGCTATCAGTTTCTCCTCAGCAATTCTGCTTTGTCATGAGTCGTGAAGGCCGCCTTGGAGAACGCTTACCTGAAGGTCAGAGGCTGAATGCCCATGACCGCTGAAGTGTTCCCCAACAGGAAGAGAACACTCCTGCCTGGTGATTGCCGAGCGGTGTTCATTCATTCGTTGTCGTAGCATCTGCATGGTTTCCCCAATGCACCACGCCGCGGGACATCCTTTCCTGCAGCGTATCAGGTAGACAACCTTTAAGACTTGATTACCTGTAAAGACTCACATTCCAACCATTATCTTGTAAATTGACTTTGCGTCTATATATGACCTGTTTGAGAACAAAAGTCCTCACCTCACATGATGAAGGAGCTTGAGAAAGCTAGTGCTGCCAAATAAACCTGTTGGACTTTAACCTGGTGTTGAGACTTCTTACTGTGCCCACCCCAGTCCAACGCTGGCATCTCCACATCATGGCTGCAGATGTGGCCAGATTGAGCAGTTGCGGGGCCGAGACAGAAAAGTGAGATCCTTAATGGAGCCTTGAGTGATTGACTCAACAAGCAATTCCTCTTTGTCACATGAGCTGACTGGCAGAACACCCATTCAGCGGATACTGGTTGCTGTGTCCCTTCACTTAACTCTGCTTGGCTGGCCCCCTCCATCAGGTCTGCAGCTGTGACAGAGGTATTGAGGGGGCTTTTTATATGGGCCACAGTCAGTCTTGAAAGGGCAAAATCTCAACTGTGCTTGACAACTGGGGAGTAGGAGCCAACAGGTCAGGGTTGCTGACTGAGTCCAGTGTAACCATGGATTCCTGAGTGTAATTCCTTTGAGACTCACAGATTGACAGAGCACATGACATCATCATTGGGGAAGGAGACATCACAGGTGAGACATGCAACCAACACCAAGCTACATAATGACAGGTTGCAGAGTGATTTCTCTGAGCTCTATCCCCTCTGCATAAGGACATCCAACTAGACCAATCCCATGTCTCAGAGGGGTGGAAGGGAGGGGGACCCCAGAAGTTACCTCCTCATCACCAGGATGGGCACTACTACCCCACAGGTGCTATGCAAGGCACTTCCATACACCCCAGTATAACTTTCAACTGGCGATTTACCCCCTTGCTCCCCCTGGGTGCTCAGTGCACCAGGTCCCCACTTTTCAGGACCTGTACCGATTCCTGACTGCATGACTTCCGGCTGGAGGGGTGGGGACATGTCAGGTGGCCGTTGAATCAACCTCCGTGCCTGCTAATGAGATGCCAAGGAGGCCATTTGAATAGTTATTGGGTTTCCACCCACACTGCCAGGAACCCAATCGGGGCCAGGCGGCGGTGCGACCTGGGAAGTTCAGAACAAGTTCAGCAACGAGTGCAGTGCCTGGTTTTCAGCCGGCACCTGATTCGCAGGGCCATCGCAATACTCGCCAGGAGCCTGCGGACCCAGAGAATCCCCCCAACCCTTCTCTGTCCTAAAAGGATGACCATTCATTTTAAAAACACTGATTCTAATTCTGGACTCTCCCACAAGTGGAAACATACTTGCATTATGTTTATTGTTTTCTTAAGATGAGAGTAGCTGTCATTAATATCAATAGTGTTAATACCCCCTGTAGTGGAAAAGCTTCTAGTGGCTGCAATTATGTCTGGAGCATAAAAAACTGTTCATGGCTATTGGAAGCCAATCACACAGTCCCAGGTCATCATTGCAGGTGCTCTCCAGGTAAGCATTCTCAATCCAACCGCCCATATCTATTTATCAATGGTGTTCCTTTAATTGCAAAACCAGGAAGGAAACTGCTTATTATTCCAGCGTATGGTTCCATGCTGATAACAAAGCAGCCTATATCGATGTACAGCGGGATCGGAATAATACCCACCCTTTAGCTGGCAAGTAGCTGGTAACATTCCTGCCACTTCAATGTATAAAGAAGTAAACCGCTTAAACCAGATAATGACTACCCTAACCTTGAATGACATTGCTACCATTAATTTCCCCACCTTGAATATCTTAAAACAATATAGTATTGCTTTGTGTCTTAATGATTCATATATTGAATTGTATGATTCATGACAAATGAAACCACAAAAATATGCAATTGATTCTCACTTAATTTTGCACAGTACTGATAAATAAAACTAGAAGTGCAGATTGAGTCTTTGAAGTCTCTGTTCAAAAGTGAGAGTAGTGCTTAAAAAGATGCTGAATTTTCCATTTAATGAAAGTATTGCAGGTGAGTACTCATTTAAATATTGCAACATGTGCTGGACTTTGCTTTATGCCCAAGGACCTTATAAGAATCCATTCCAACACATGAACATTAGCTCCTCATCACAAACATTCATCATGGCAATTCTCCAAAACTTGAATAGTGCAAAAGAACTTAACATTACAGGTGGGCAGGTCAAGGATTGTGGATTTAAATCATCTTGCCAAGAAGCGCATTCATAAATTAAGACTTTAGACAGAAGAATTACAAACATCAAACAGAACAAAATCTCCTTGTACCAAGAAAATAATACATTTATGCAATGCTCTGTATGCAATCCTTACCTTTGCACCTGCTGTGCAATCAACAGAGACGAGGGGACATGTTCCAGACTAATTACAACACGTACACTGCAGATTTTAAAAATGCTTAATTTTATTTAAATTTCCTGGACTTTGTTGTTAAAAAGTATATGGTAATTCTGTGCTATTTATCAATTTGAACGGCACAGTGTTTAGCACTGCTGCCCTCACAGCACCAGGGACCCGGGTTCAAATCCGGCCTTGGGTCACTGTCTGTGCACAGGTTGCATGTTCTCGCCGTGACTGCGTGGGTTTCCTTTGGGTGCTCTGGTTTCCTCCCACACCTGAAAGATGTGCTGGTTCGGTACATTGACCATGCTAAATTCTCTCTGTGTACCTGAGGAGACGCCAGAGTGTAGCGACTAGAGGATTTTCACAGTAACTTTATTGCAGTGTTAATGTAAGCCCACTTGTGATACTAATAAACTTTAAAAATTAGCATTCTTTCGCCATAAAATCCAAATCTGCATTACCTTGTTGTTAGAAGTAATTTTACGTGATATTGGAAATGTGACAACCAATTTTCCAACAGCATGGCCCCACAAATAGTGGAGTAAAGTAAAATGAGCAGACCAACTGTTTTGGGATTTCACTGTATGATAAACATTGGTCAGAACACCAGATTACCTTCCCCCTCTTCACATAATTAGACAGGATCTTTTACATCACTTGAGAGAGCTGATAGGGCTCTTTCCAATGTCTCACCCGACAGTCTAGTTACAAGGAAATGTTACACCATGTGCCTAAGTCATGGGCATGGTGCTTGATTGAACTCAGAATCTTCTGACTCAACAGGAAAGAGAACAAGAGCCTGACACTTGTTTCAAGCAGAACAAATATAGAACCATGTCATGAAAGCACGATTGTGGAGTGATCCAGAAGTTGTCCTCAAACAGTAAACCAAATGGGTCAAATTGTGTTATGTCTACGTCTGTAAAGATCTGGGGACAGAAATTCAGACAGGGTGAAGATGTACACCTAAACATGAAATGCAAAGATCCTGATCTCCATCAGCCAAGTGAAATGCAGTTTAGAGGGAAGCAGACAAGGATTGACTGTAAAGTTACTCTTGTATAAATAACTAGAGAAAGCAGCAACAGATGACATATACAGTTTACATTTAATTATATCGGAAAAGTGCATAAAGACTGTAAAGCAAGTGAAAATAGGCTTAGGAGTGGAGAAAAAGAATTTCCTAACGGAAGTTTATCAAATTATGACAATTATAAAATGGGGGGGCAGCAAGTCCAATGCAAAAGTAAGTGGCAATCATTCAACACTAATCAAGGGGAAATTATACCAGTCTGTCCATTTCTGCAAAATCCAGTTTTGGCCAATTATCACCCCATTAGTTTAAACTCAATTATCAGTAAAGTGATGGATGGCGTCATTAGAACATAGAACAGTACAGCACAGAGCAGGCCCTTCGGCCCACAATGTTGTGCCGAGCTTTATCTGAAACCAAGATCTAGCTATCCCACTCCCTATCATCCTGGTGTGCTCCATGTGCCCATCCAATAACCGCTTAAATGTTCCTAAAATGTCTGACTCCACTATCACTGCAGGCAGTCCATTCCACACCCCAACCACCCTCTGCGTAAAGAACCTACCTCTGATATCCTTCCTATATCTCCCACCATGAACCCTATAGTTATGCCCCCTTGTAATAGCTCCATCCACCTGAGGAAATAGTCTTTGAACATTCACTCTATCTATCCCCTTCATCATTTTATAAACCTCTATTAAGTCTCCCCTCAACCTCCTCCGCTCCAGAGAGAACAGCCCTAGCTCCCTCAACCTTTCCTCATAAGACCTACTCTCCAAACCAGGCAACATCCTGGTAAATCTCCTTTGCACTCTTTCCAGCACTTCCACATCCTTCTTATAGTGAGGTGACCAGAACTGCACACAATATTCCAAATGTGGTCTCACCAAGGTCCTGTACAGTTGCAGCATAACCCCACGGCTCTTAAACTACAACCCCCTGTTAACAAAAGCTAACACACTATAGGCCTTCTTCACAGCTCTATCCACTTGAGTGGCAACCTTCAGAGATCTGTGGATATGGACCCCAAGATCTCTCTGTTCCTCCAGTCTTCAGAACCCTACCTTTGACCCTGTAATCCACATTTAAATTTGTCCTACCAAAATGAATCACCTCACATTTATCAGGGTTAAACTCCATCTGCCATTTTTCAGCCCAGCTTTGCATCCTATCTCTGTCTCTTTGCAGCCTACAACAGCCCTCCACCTCATCAACAACACTTGCCAATAATTTGCTCACTGATGTTCACTGACACCAGGCTTTTGAAAGGTATAGGGTAGAACCTTACGGCCATTCACGCCAGTGGGATTTTCTGGTCCCGCTGCAGTGAAGGGGGATTTGGCTGGGTGCCAAATTCTCCATCCTCACTACAATGGCAGTAGGGCTTGAATGGCCGGTATGATAATTTTTCTTTAGTATTTAGGTGGCTGGTCTAATTACATTTCTGGGCAATGCTGTCTCCCCATGGGTCACGGTCCAGGGAGTGGTGGGAAGCGTCTGAGAGTTGGCATCAGCCTCTGTGAGATAGAAGTCAGTACGCCAGACCACAACATCCCCATCCTTGTCGGTGGGTTAGACCTGAGAGAGTGAAGGAAGGAGACAGGTTTGAGTGGGTGAGAAGAGAAATTGAGGCGACCGATGTCATGTCTGACAGTTCAATAAAAAGATCAAGAGCAGGTAACATACTGGAGGGTGGAGTCCAGGTGGGCGAAGAAAGTTGGAGACAGGTGATGGGGACGTGCGGGTATGAAGCCTCGTACTTTGCTGAGTGCCGCATGTTCAGCCTCAGAGGCGGGAATCATATCATAGAATCCCTACTGTGCAGAAGGTAGTCATTCAGCCCATTGTGTCTGCACCAACCACAATCCCACCCAGGCCCTAATGAGGGAAGGTTAAACACAGGGCAAAGGCTGGAATTAGGAGGGATGGAGTCTGAGGAACAGGAAGGGAGGAGGGTCTTGGATGGGTGTTGGTATAGGTGAATCCTTGGAGCTTACATTCCTCAACACCTGAAAGAAAGAGAAAAGGTTTTTTAAGGTGTCAGATGAGAAGAAGAATGAAACGAAACGGAGGACGAGGACAGTTCTGAGACAGGGTGAATCAGTGTTGCTAGGGAGAGATATCGAGAACACAACAACATAAGCAGGAGTAGGCCATCTGGCCCCTCGAACCTGCTCCGCCATTCAATAAGATCATGGCTGATCTTTTTGTGGACTCAGCTCCACTTACCCACCCGCTCACCATAACCCCTAATTCCTTTACTGTTCAAAAATGTATCTATCCTTGCCTTAAAAACATTCAATGAGGTAGCCTCAACTGCATCACTGGGCAGGGAATTCCACAGATTCACAACCCTTTGCGTGAAGAAGTTCCTCCTCAACTCAGTCCTAAATCTGATTCCCCTTATTTTGAGGCTATGCCCCCTAGTTCTAGTTTCACCTGCCAGTGGAAACAACTTCCCTGCTTCTAACTTATCTATTCCCTTCTTAATCTTATATGTTTCTATAAGATCTCCCCTCATTCTTCTGAATTCCAACGAGTATAGCCCCAGTCTACTCAGTCTCTCCTCATAAGCCAACCCTCTCAACTCCGGAATCAACCTAGTGAATCTCCTCTGCACCACCTCCAGTGTCAGTATATCCTTTCTCAAGTAAGGAGACCAAAACTGTACACAATACACCAGGTGTGGCCTCACCAGCACCTTATGCAGCTGCAACATAATCTCACTGTTTTTAAACTCCATCCCTCGAGCAATGAAGGACAAAATTCCATTTGCCTTCTTAATTACCTGCTGCACCTGCAAATCAACTCCTTGAGATTCCTGCACAAGGACACCCTCTGCACAGCAGCATGCTACAATTTTTTACCATTTACATAATAGTCCATTTTGCTGTTATTCCTACCAAAATGGATGACCTCACATTTACCAACATTGTACTCCATCTGCCAGACCCTCGCCCACTCATTTAGATTATCTATATTCCTTTGCAGACTTTCAGCGTCCTCTGCACACTTCGCTCTTCCACCCATCTTAGTGCGGCGCATGACACCGAGTGTGGATCTCAGGATGCAACGAGAACAGCACCCAAGAAACATTGTATGTCCTGGAGATACCTGTAAACCTGGGTGGAGTGAAACACGAGGGGTGGAACTTGCGTTAGAATTCACATTGGGTGGTTGGAGACGGAGACAGTCACTGAGGAAGGAAATATGGCTGTGAAAGCAAATTTGGTAAACACATTGTCAAACACCAGGAGGTAAATGGAAAGCAATGAAGGTGGATAGGCTGAAAGAGACAAATGGAAATCCTGCCAGACAGAAAAGCAGCACTGTCAGAGTAAGCAGAAAGTGGCAGTGAGTTAAACACCAAGATAAAAGCAAATTATTATTTTTTTTATACTTTTCCAATTCAATCAAATCAAATCCAATTCAGAGTCTCAACAAGTTGAGACATTTCAGATCCAGGCTGACAAGACAGGACGAGCAACCAAACCACCCTGTCCTGGGCCTGATCTACATGAGCCAAGCTGATTGGAGAATGGGAAGGTTCCTCCTCCAAGACTTGAGCTCATTTGCATCTTAGCCAAAAGGCCGAGATGCCGCTTTTAAAAATTGCTTCATATGAAACATATGAAGCCTCAGCGTAACCTAATGACCTCGAACAAGTGCGGCCGACCATACTACACTTGATCTTAGCCAAAAGGCCGAGAAGCGATAAAAGCAAATTACTGTGGATGCTAGAATCTGAAACCAAACAGATAATGCTGGAAAATCTCAGCCGGTCTGACAGTATCTGGAGAGAGAACAGAGCTAACGTTTTAAGTCAGGATGACGCTTTGTCAGAGCTGAAGGCAACAGAATATGGGATGATATTTATACTGTTACGGTGGGGTGGAATTGACAAAGATGTAATCTACAAAAAGACAAAGGGAATGTAAATGGTGGTGATCGTGGCTATGAAGGGTGCTGATAGCGACCATTAAGTGATTAGAATATGTAAATAGCAGAACAAAGATAAGCAGAATGTCAATGGACAACCTGCGACATGTAACAGAGGTCCCTAGTGGAGTGTGTGTGTGTGTGTGTGTGTGTGTGTGTGTGTGTGGGTGTGTGTGTGTGTGTGTGGGGGGGGGGGGGCGGGGGGGAGAGAAAGATGGAAAGCGACATTTTCAAAAGGTGGAACAATGAACCGATGGATGAAAAAAATAAGCAAGATGAAGCAAAATTAAATAAAACAAACAAATGAAATAAATGGAAATGGTGAAGGTGGGAGAACAAAGAACAAAGAACAGTACAGCACAGGAAACAGGCCCTTCGGCCCTCCAAGCCTGTGCCGCTCCTTGGTCCAACTAGACCAATCGTTTGTATCCCTCCATTCCCAGGCTGCTCATGTGACTATCCAGGTAAGTCTTAAACGATGTCAGCGTGCCTGCCTCCACCACCTTACTTGGCAGCGCATTCCAGGCCCCCACCACCCTCTGTGTAAAAAACGTCCCTCTGATGTCTGAGTTATACTTCGCCCCTCTCAGCTTGAGCCCGTGACCCCTCGTGATCGTCACCTCCGACCTGGGAAAAAGCTTCCCACTGTTCACCCTATCTATACCCTTCATAATCTTGTATACCTCTATTAGATCTCCCCTCATTCTCCGTCTTTCCAAGGAGAACAACCCCAGTCTACCCAATCTCTCCTCATAGCTAAGACCCTCCATACCAGGCAACATCCTGGTAAACCTTCTCTGCACTCGCTCCAATGCCTCCACGTCCTTCTGGTAGTGCGGCGACCAGAACTGGACGCAGTACTCCAAATGCGGCCTAACCAGCGTTCTATACAGCTGCATCATCAGACTCCAGCTTTTATACTCTATACCCCGTCCTATAAAGGCAAGCATACCATATGCCTTCTTCACCACCTTCTCCACCTGTGTTGCCACCTTCAAGGATTTGTGGACTTGCACACCTAGGTCCCTCTGTGTTTCTATACTCCTGATGACTCTGCCATTTATTGCATAACTCCTCCCTACATTATTTCTTCCAAAATGCATCACTTCGCATTTATCCGGATTAAATTCCATCTGCCACCTCTCCGCCCAATTTTCCAGCCTATCTATATCCTGCTGTATTGCCCGACAATGCTCTTCGCTATCCGCAATTCCAGCCATCTTTGTGTCATCCGCAAACTTGCTGATTACACCAGTTACACCTTCTTCCAAATCATTTATATATATCACAAATAGCAGAGGTCCCAGTACAGAGCCCTGCGGAACACCACTGGTCACAGACCTCCAGCCGGAAAAAGACCCTTCGACCACTACCCTCTGTCTCCTATGGCCAAGCCAGTTCTCCACCCATCGAGCCACTTCTCCTTGTATCCCATGAGCCTTAACCTTCTTAACCAACCTGCCATGTGGGACTTTGTCAAATGCCTTACTGAAATCCATATAGACGACATCCACGGCCCTTCCTTCATCAACCGTTTTTGTCACTTCCTCAAAAAACTCCACCAAATTTGTAAGGCACGACCTCCCTCTTACAAAACCATGCTGTCTGTCACTAATGAGATTGTTCCGTTCTAAATGCACATACATCCTGTCTCTAAGAATCCTCTCCAACAACTTCCCTACCACGGACGTCAAGCTCACCGGCCTATAATTTCCTGGGTTATCCCTGCTACCCTTCTTAAACAACGGGACCACATTCGCTATCCTCCAATCCTCAGGGACCTCACCCGTGTCCAAAGAAGCGACAAAGATTTCCGTCAGAGGCCCAGCAATTTCCTCTCTCGTCTCCCTGAGCAGTCGAGGATAGATGCCATCAGGCCCTGGGGCTTTGTCAGTTTTAATGTTCCCTAAAAAACCTAACACTTCCTCTCTCGTAATGGAGATTTTCTCTAACGGGTCAACACCAGAGTTCATGCTCTGAAGTTGCTGAACTCAATATTCAGTCCAGAAGGCTGTAAAGTGCCTAATTGGAAGATAAACTCATTGGTACATTTGTCCTACGGTCAACTATTGGTAAAAGGCGGTGGTGGAGAGCAAGGTACAAGCAAGTGAACAAGAGAGAGCGATATCACAGAGATTTGTGTTTATTTCGCACTTTGTGAACTCAAGGGCATTTCAAGGAGCTTTGCAGCCAAAGAATTTTGAACTGTAGTCACCATTGTAATATCAACGCAAAACCAATCTGTACATGGCTAAATCCCACAAAGAGCAAGGTGATAATGACCAGATGGGAATCAAAGAATCATAGAAACCCTACAGTGCAGAAAGTCATTCAGCCCATCGAGTCTGCACCAACAACAATCCCACCCAGGCCCTATCCCAGTGCTAACCACTGTGCTGCCCAATCTACTTTAGTGATGTAACCAAGGGATTGTGTCAGAAATGAGTACCTTCTTGTACTTTTTGTACTGTTTAAACCTTCTGTTATGAAGTATTTTTATATACAAGATGGAGGGTTAATTTTAAATGCATGGTTGATGGAGGCCATATTGCTTGTGTGACTCACGTTAAATTGGAATAACACTAATGTGGATTATTGGTATGATGCAATTAGGAAAGGGAGTGGAGAACTGATACCCAAACTAAGTTACCAGCTGTGCCAAGGATATGGGTGGAACAGTGGCACTGTTGCCTCAAGGTGCCAGGGACCCTGATTCGCTTGCAGCCTTTGCATGAATGTGTGTGGAGTTTGTACGTTCTCCCTCTGACTCCATGGGTTAGGTGGATTGGCCATGCTAATTTTTATTTATTTATAATGTAGGCTTACATTAACACTACAATGAAGTTACTGTGAAAATACCTTAGTCACCATATTCCAGCGCCTGTTCAGGTACACTGGGGGAGAATTTAGCATGGCCAATGCACCTAACCAGCATGTCCTTTGGACAGCAGGAGAAAAGCAGAGCAGCCAGAGGAAACCCACGCAGACACGGGGAGAACATATAGACTCCACACAGACAGCGACCCAAGCCAGGAATCGAACCCAGGTCCCTGAAGCTGTGAGGCAGCAGTGCTAACCACTGTCACTACGCAGCCCCTTGTCCTTTGGTGTCCAAAGATAAAATAAAAGTAAAATTTATTTATTAGTCACAAGTAAGGCTTACATTAACATTGCAATGAAATTACTGTGAAGTTACTGTGAAATGTGTAGGTTAGGTGGATTAGCATGGTAAATAGGCCAGGCTATGGGGATTAGGCAGAGGCTAGGGCCTTTGTGGGATGCTCTGGAGAGTCGGTGAAGCCATGATGGACTGAATGGCCTCCTTCGGCACTGGTTCTATGTTCTATGCTTAGAAATATATAAATCAATGGGCTTTGGAACTAACTAAATGAGGGTAGAGGTTATCATGTTTGACAAATGGTTATCCAGTAAAAAAGTTAATAATGGGTTATTTAGGTGTTAAGAATATCCTGTTCAGATTGCGACCTTGGGTCTGGAGAGGTGAAGTAGCAAGATTAAAGAACAATGGCAACATAACTCACGAAAAGCCCTAGCTGCAGAGGATACAAAATGCTTTTACTTGGCGAATAGATTCATTATGTGGAGATGCCGGCGTTGGACTGGGGTAAACACAGTAAGAGTTTTAACAACACCAGGTTAAAGTCCAACAGGTTTATTTGGTAGCAAATACCATTAGCTTTTGATTCATTGCCAGATTTGAAGATGACAAAGGGAGAGAAAAGGGAGAAGTTGTCATGAACTGTCTGTGCCCCTAGTGTCAGTGGAAAGCAAAAACAATTTGAACTAGTGTGCCAATTGTCTTTGTTGATACAAATTTTACTGCTCAATAAATTATCCTGAATCACTGCATCAAATGTCTCCTAATTTGAAATGTATTATCTATTACAATAGTGACTGGCCAGGACACCAGAGATAACGGTTCTTCCTTATAAAGAAACAACAGCAGCAGAAAGGAAAAAGAAAGATGGGTCACAGGAAGAGGGGGTAAAACAATAGAATTACGAAGCTTGCAAGTAAATCAGAAGTGAAGAAAAGACACAAGTTAAACAATGTGGAAACCTTTGAGTGGATTGAGTAGCAGAACCAATAGATGGGAGATCAGGTAGACTGGCGTGCAGCATAATGTTTGTGGCAATAAATAGGGACCAAGTAAAAAAAAAACAGGGTCATGGATTAGAGGGACTAGCAGAGAACCCACTGACAGAAAATGTTGGATTTTTCTTAAAAAAAACACTTGGGGAAAGATAGGAAAAAAACAACAGAATTTTAGGATCAGGGGATGACAGAGAATAAGTGGGAAACTTCAAACCAGACTGATTACCTGTCTTTCTTTTACTCTCTATCTCTATGCTTCCCTTGTGCTCAATGAGCTAGAAACACGTACAGAAAATCAGACAAGAAACAGAAAAGGACAAAATGTTTAGACCGGTTAAACTGGATGTGCGCACAGGTAGGGAAGGTGGAGAAACAAAACACACACCCGGAAAATGGACAGTATATTACAAACAGCCTGAACAGCTGGGCGGGAGGGTTGGATGAGAGCAAGTGCAAGATCACAAGCAGGCCCAAGTGTGCACATACACATCATGCAAGAGAGAAAGAGACCAAATCAGGTTGAGTGGGTTACAATGCAAGACATAGAACTAAGATTCATGGAATAAACAAATTGAAATAATTTTAGATTTTAAAAATTCATAGAAGAACATGAAGATAATTTTGATCATCTTTACTCAACTGGGCCAATGTGAACTCAACTAGGCTCTGGCCATACTGCTTTGCTCTCGCCTGAAAAAGCTAAGGCACTCCGTCACCGATTTTGCAAAAGCTATGCTGCCCATCTTTTTCTGCAACAATGCAGCTGTCTCACCACTCCCAAAAAACACATAAGTGTCTTGCTCCGAGCCGATACCAACTTCCCTGCACCTGTCACTTCCTGATGTAAGAAGCAGAGTTTCTATTTCAACAGTGAACACAAATCAACATAAAACTCAGCCCTGTTGACATCAAAACACAAGCACTCTCAGACAGGCAGAGTCTGCAACACTTAACACGAAGGAGGGTAAATTACTCTTATCTTTAGAACAAAGAGATTCTACTCAGACATTCCTTAATGAATTTTTAAAAACGGGTTAAACTAGTTTAACCAACAAGCTTTGAACTGCAATCAAATGTAACCTCATATAATCATGTTTTTGATTACATGAATGGATACAAAATTGTTTGACTGGGGGCTGCAATGAGTCAACACAGTATCCTTCTGGTTGAATAGAAGGATAAGATCCATGCTGCATTAAACACAGTATCTACTGGAAATAAGACTCACAACTGTCATGACTACCAGAGCAAGTCAGAAGTTGGGTAAAAGTTGACAGATTGCTCATCTGACTTCCCAAAGCCTCTCCATCTCCATGACAAGGCACAAGACCTGAGTGCAATGGAAGGCTTTGCACTTTTCTGGATGAGTGTAGCTGCACTAATACTCAAGAAGCTCGACATCATCCAGGGAGAAGCAGTCTGCTTGATTCGCAACCCATCCACCACCTTTCAAATCTATTACCTCCAACACTGGTGCACTGTGACTGCAAATGGTACTATCTACAGAATGCACTGCAGCACCTTGCTAAACCTTTTGTCAGTAATACCTCACAAACTACCACCTAACCTTGAGGTTAGAGGGCAGTAAGCAATGAAACAGAATGACCTCCAAGTATCCCACCAAGTCTAATTCTTTCCTGACTTGGAGACATACTGCCATTGCTTCATTGTCACTAAAATA
This sequence comes from Mustelus asterias, assembly GCF_964213995.1. Classification (NCBI taxonomy): domain Eukaryota; kingdom Metazoa; phylum Chordata; class Chondrichthyes; order Carcharhiniformes; family Triakidae; genus Mustelus; species Mustelus asterias. Next base: position 79,425,481 of record NC_135805.1, read on the forward strand.
AAATCCTCGGGACTTCAAATCTAACAACACTAAGAAGTACTTTCATCACATGGACTTCAGCGATTCATGAAAGTGGCTGATCATAACCTACATAGGCACAATTAGGGATGAGCAATAAATGTCAGCTTTGTTCACAATGTCCAGAGGCCAAAAAAGAAATTAATTATAATTGAAGTTAAAAATTCAAGCCATGAAATGGGGAACTTCCCCGTGAGGAGAGATGTATGGACAAGATGAGGGAGCTTCATGCTGAATCAGGCACAGCACCAGCCAGATGCTGGGGTCACAATGTTCAAAATGGAACTAAGCCCAATTTTCTCAGTACTGGTATCCTTTACCTTGCAGAGAATAAATTTCAGAATGCAGGATTACTGGTGGATGTTGATATACGAGCAATTATTTTCATTAAGAATGGCCGGATATGCAGATTAGTTAATGTTGGCAACCATTTAAAATGTGTTCAGAAGATCAAGTAGCTTTTTTTAATTCATTCATTCATGGGACATGGGCATCACTGGCTGGCCAGCATTTATTGCCCATCCCTAGTTGCCCTTGGAGGGCAGTTGAGAGTCAACCACATTGCTGTGGCTCTGGAGTCACATTACACCAGACCAGGTAAGAACAGCAGATTTCCTTCCCTGAAGGACATTAGTGAACCAAATGGGTTTTTCCAACAATCGACAATGGCTTCATGGTTATTAGGACATTCTTAATTCCGGATATTTTCTATTGAATTCAAATTCCACCATCTGCCATGGGAGGATTCAAACCCGGGTCCCCAGAACATTAGCTAAATATCTGGATTAACAGTCTAGCAATAATACCACTAGGCCATTGTCTCCCCAAGTACCAGAGTCACAGTACCAATACCATAAAATCAGCAGAACGTTTGGCAGCAGAGGGGGGACAACTTCTGTCTGCTAATCTGTCCCCATCACAGCCTCATCTGAAAATCCCAGGGAGGGGGCAAGATAACAACAGGTGCTAACACCAGCAATATTTGTACAAGCAGCTCATAAGCCGAAATTTAATTATCCCAAATAGAATATAATGATTTGCATCATTTTCCTAATCTAACTAGACAGACATCAATTGGGGTGGCACAGTAGTTAGCATTGCTGCCCCAGCGTTAGGGACCCGGGTTCAATTCCGGCTCGTACGACTGTGTGGCGTTTGCACTTTCTCCCTGTGACTGTGTGGGTTTCTTCTGGGAGTTCCAGTTTCCTCCCACAGTCCAAAGATGTGCAGGTTAGGTTGATTGGCCAGGCTAAATTGTCCCTTAGCATCAGGATAAATTAGCAGGGTAAATAAATGGGGTTGTAGGGATAGGGCCTGGGAAGGATTGTTGTGGGTGCAGGCTCGATGGGCCAGATGGCCTTCTTCTGCACTGTAGGGATTCCATGAAGTCTGCATTCAACATTCAGTCCAACAAAGTACATTGGTCATAGGCCAGTGAATGGAATGGCAATTTATTTGAGTACAAATAAGGTGACTGGAAGAAAAGACAGATTTTGAAAACTACCTTCACTCAGTAATTAATTTGTCATTTCCAGTCTCACCCATCTCAAATTTCCTGTGGGTGTGCATTTCATTAGCTTTTTCAATAGTACAGTATGTGCTACTTTCACTGGGATTCTGTAGTTCCAAAAGGGAAAAACGTTTGCAGAAAGAATTCTGACATTACGTTATGGTAAATTAGGCTGCTTTCCTCAGAAGCAAATATGCATTCTTAATGAAAATATATTCAGATATTTGCATGCATAAAACCCACCCACTGCAAGCAATCACTAGTCCCCTTGTTAGAGATGCAAACATTTCAAACAATTGTGAATTAATCAGACGATCCTTGCATTCGTCACTTCCATTCATGATGGCCAGTGAGATAACATTTTATTCTCAGCTTGGCATTCTTCATTCTTTGAACATTGTTCAGAGGCCACATACAAACATTTAATGCCACCATTCACTCTTATTGAGTGTTGTGGACAGAAGATGATAAATGAGGCAAAGGAGGAGAAAAACTACCAGGAAAGCTATCTTCTACAATTGATTTTGGGTCAGGTAACCTTTGCCTGCTCATGCGTGGAGTACACTTAATTTGGCAGCAATCAACAAGCAGCATAAATCACATACATGTACTTGCTCTGAGAAGTACTAGATCAGGGAAAAATAAAGGTAGTTAATAAATTCTGAAGATTTAGTACAGTGCATTTTTGAATCAGTATTAGAATTATTATTGCTGACTTGTCCAAATTTCACAAACAACTAGAATATAAAGTAGCACAGAAATGGATAGAGGGACCTGATTGAATTGTTCAAGTCAGCTTAGAACACCCCATTGCAGAACCACCTATTGGGTCTGACATATCAAACAACGAGACCTATCCCCTCTTCCATACTGACCTACTTTTAGACTGCAGCAAAATCCTTCAGTCTAAAAGGAAGCCTACTTCGTTTCGGAAATGGTAACGTGGATGGTTAAGTGGATAGGCAATAGTTTCAGATGCCATGGCTGTTTTAGTTTTCAAAGTGAATGTGTTTTTCAACATTTGCATCATTCCCCCAACTTTCCCAGAAGGATCATTAATTGCAGAAGTTTGGACCAATGTCTGCTGGGAACACTCCAATTGTGAGTCCTACACAACAAAATGGATCAGTGTCATCTTCTAATTTGTGTCAAGGACATCAATGGTGGACTGACTGCTTGGACAATGTTATTGACATCAGTGTGATCCACACCCAATGGCCATTAAAGATTGCTCTATAACTGCATTGATTTTGATTTGTTCATTTTTTCACTTCGGTCAACCTGGATTAAAAAAACAATGCTGCATATACCTAGAAATTTCTGCAAACTCAGGTTTGTTGTCACCATGAAGCACTACAGGAAGTTAAACCCATCAGAAAATCTGCAATAGACAATGATGCTTCAATGGAATGCAGGTGAACTATTCAAGTTTTATTGATTGCAAAGACGAAGCTCCAGTTTTTGGCACGGCAAAAACATCCCACTCACCTGAAGAAGGGGCTTAGAGCTTCGAAAGCTTGTGTGGCTTTTGCTACCAAATAAACCTGTTGGACTTTAACCTGGTGTTGTTAAACTTCTTACTGTGTTTACCCCAGTCCAACGCCGGCATCTCCACATCAAAAACATTTGGAACAGCCTTCCAATTTCGATATCACTGCAACTCGCAAAAGCAGAAAGAATATCCTGTCATAGAATATCAGAGTTCAGGAGAACTGTGATCATGTTTCAAAAGTTCTGCTAGTTCCTTTGATGTAACAAATATCAAAACAAAACCATCCAAACTACAAATGCACAATTCACAATGGAGAACAGATGTGCCAAATACCACGGCGCATAAAATATCTTTAATATAGGCTTGACATACAAATTCAAAGAACTGCTTTACACATCAAAAGCCTTTGATGGTACACTGGTAATCTGGTGAGGGATGCAAATCAACTTGAATTTTGGTTTAGAAAAGAGATTTTTATGCTATGAAAGAAATTCAAATTCTACAACATCAAGGCTGTGGTCGCATGGAACACAAAAGGACTGTGTAGTCCTGAACAAGGCTGAAGCCACTGAAATGAGGGACGGAGCGGGAGAAGATCAATGTGGAAATGGCAGCAGGAAACGTCCAAGTTACTTCTCAGAATGCATGGCAGCAGTTCAGCAAATAACAACATACATCAGACTCAAGTACAAATTTTAACAGGACCCTAACATGTCTATTCTATTTATCGGTGAGATATTCACTAAAATTTAGAAGAATGAAGGGGGATCCAATTGTAACGTATAAAATTCTGACAGAGCTGGACAGACAGGACACAGGGATTTTGTTTCCTCTGACGGGGATGGGAGAGGGTCTAGAACAAGGGGTCACAATCTCAGGATATGTGGTAGGTCATTTAGGACCGAGATGCGGAGAACCTTCTTCACTCAGGACGGTGGTGAAGCTTTGGAATTCTCTAGCACAGAAGGCTGTGGGATTTTTCCAGAATTTAAGGACTCTTGGAAGATTACTACCAGTGCATCCACTTTCTCGGCAGCTATTTCCTTCACTCTCCGAGGATGCAACCCATCAGATTCAGGGGAGTCAACGTCTAGTCTTCTTTGTTTCCCTGGTACTTTTTCCCTAGTGATAATTATTGTATTTATTTCCCCCCCCCCCCCACCCCACACCTTTTCCCCTGGGTTATTTAGTATTTTTGGAATGTTATTAGTGTCTCCCACCGTGAAGACTGACAGTATTCAACTCCTTTGCCATTTGCTCGTTCCCCATTATTATTTGCCCAGTCTCATTCTCCAAGGGGCCGACGTCCACTTTGGCCTCATTTATCCCCTTCCTGGAATTGTTCATTCTCACTGAGGTGTATCTTTGTTATGAATCATGAACTATTTTCATATATGTCTGCACTGCTGATCAACCATCTTTTCTGCTCAACTCCGTTCATAGTTCACTCCAGCCAACTCTGCCCTCATTCCTTTCCAATTACTCTATTTAAGTTTAGTGCAGTTGTTGCTGATCCAAATTTCCCACTCCCAAATTGAATGCTAATTTTTATCATGTGATGGTCACGGTTTCAGAGGGGATTTTTTTTTTCTGAGGTTGTTTATTAAACCTGATTTATTACATATTACCAGACCCAAATTAGCCTGATCCCTGGTTGGAACCACAATATACTGTTCTAGGAAACTGTCCTGAATACACTATGAATTAAAAGCAGCCAGCATAATCAAGGGCCCCACATACCCCAGACATACTCTCTCCCACTTTCTTCCATTGGGAAAAGATACGGAAGTCTGAGGACATGTACCAACTGACTCAAGAACAGCTTCTTCCCTGCTGCCATCAGACTTTTGAATGGACCTACCTTGCATTAAGTTAATCTTTCTCCACACTCTAGCTATGGCTGTAACACTACATTCTGCACCCTCTCAGCTTCCTTATGCACAGTATGCTTTGTCTGTATAGCGCGCAATAATAATACATGTGACAATAATAAATCAAATCAAATCAAATCATGGCTATCTCTGCCAATTTGATTTTCCCAATCCACATGAAGATTAAAGTCAACCATGACATTTTCCGATTTATTCTCCTTCCCGCAGTGTAATTATTCGTAGGGCCTATAGACTTATTTCCATCCCCTTGTTATTTCTTATCTCCACCCATATGGATTCTACATCTTCCAATCCAAGAACATTTCTTGCTATCGTATTTATTCCATCTTGCATGAACAAAGTTACCCCACCACTCTTTCCTATTGCCTGTCCTTACCAAAGGTCACATGTCCCTGTATATTCAGTTCCAGTTTTGATATCCTTGCAACATCTCCACAATGGCTACAAGATCATACCTATTAACCTCAATTTGTGCTGTTATTTCTTTTATTAGTGCGTAAAGAGCCATCAATTTTCATTTTTACCATTTCTCCCCCTTTCACCCTATTTTCTGGGTATCATTACACTCTGGGTATCATTATCTAAATAGCAGCATTACAACGCTGCCAGGTCTTTTTGCTTTGTAAGCCTACGTATCCCCACTCTGGAACTATCCCCCCTCTATGTTTATTTTAAAGCTCTCTCTACTTTCCTAGTTTTGCAGTTTGCAAGAACACTGGTCCAGCATGGTTCAGATACAGGCTGTCCCAATAGTATAGCCCTCACATTCCCAAGTACCAATTCCAGTGCCCCATGAACAAAAATGTACTTCTCACATTTTTAAATTTCAAATGATTAACAAATGCCCTCTTGAATGCCTCAATTGAACCTGCCTCCACCACATTCCCAGGCAGTGCATTCCAGACCCGAGCACTCACTGTCTGACAATGTTTTTTCTCACATTTCATTTGCTTCTTTTGCAAATTGCTTTAAATCTGTGCCCTCTAATTCTGGATTCTATTACGAGCGGAAACAGTTTCTTCCCATCTAGTGTGATTTAATTTGTCACATGTATGAGTATACAGTGAAAAATATTGTTTCTTGCGCACTATACAGACAAAACATACTGTACATAGAGAAGGAGAGAGTGCAGAATGTAGTATTACAGTCATAGGTAGTGTGTAGAGAAAGATCAACTTAATACAAGATGGGCCCATTCAAATGTCGGATGGCAGCAAGGAAGAAGCTGTTCTTGAGTCAGGCTTTTGTATCTTTTTCCCGATGGAAGAGAGTATGTCCGAGGTGTATGGGGTCCTCGATTATGCTGGCTGCTTTTCTGAGGCAGCGGGAAATGCAGACAATGTCAATGGATGGGAGGCTGGTTTGCGTGAGGGACTGGGATTCACAACCCTTCGTAGTTCCTTGCAGTCTTGGACAGGACAGGAGCCATACCAAGCTGTGATGAAACCAGAAAGAATGCTTTCTATGATGCATCTGTAAAAGTTGGAGAGAGTCATAGCAGATTTCAAATTTCCTTAGCCTCCTGAGAAAGTAGAGACGTTGGTGGACTTTAACTATAGCGTCAGCATGGAGGGACCAGGACAGGTTATTGGTGGTCTGGACACCTAGAAACTTGACACACTCAACCATTTCCACTTCATTCCCGTTGATGTAGACAGGGGTATGTCCACCATTATTATGCTTGCTGAAGTTGATGACTATCTCCTTCGTTTTGTTGACATTGATGCCATTGTATCCAACCCCTCATGATTTGATCACCTCTATCAAGTCTCCTCTTCGTCTTTCTCCTCTCCGCGGAGGACAGACCCAATGTCTCCAACCTATCCTCATAACTGAAACTCGTCATCCCTCAAACCATTACTGCAATCATCATCTGCACTCCAATGCATTCACATCTTTCCTTTGGCATGATTTCCAGAACTGTACACAATACACCAGCTGAAGTCTAACTAATTTTCCTTACAAGTTCAGCATAATCTCCTTGTTCTTGTATTCTATGCCCCTATTAGGATTCTCTATGCTTTATTAACTGCTCTCTTCACCTGTCCTGCCACCTTCAATTATCCATGCACCATACACCCAGGTTCCTCTGCTCCTGCACCCTCTTCAGTTCAGTACCCCTTATTTTGTATTGTCCATCTATGTTCTTCCGACCAAAATGAATCACCTCACATTCTCCACATTAAACTTCATCTGCCACTGATCTGTTCACTCCCTACAACATGTTTGTCCTTTTGAAGTTCTACATTGTCCTCCTCAATTTACAATGTTTCAAAGTTTCTCGTCATTTAAAACTTTGCAATTGTCCTCTGCACACCAAGACATAGATCTCAGAACAAGCATGGGTGCCAATACTGACCTCTGGGGAATCCATTACAAACCTTCCTCCAATCCGAAAAACACCCATTAACCAGTGCTGCCAGCTTCCTATTACTCAGTCAATTCAGTATCCACGTTGCTGCTCTCCATTTTATTCCATGGTTGTCACTTTTCTCACAAATCGATTGTGTGGCATTGTATCAAATGCCTTTTGAAAGTCCATGTATACCACATCAACTGCATTACCCTCATGGACCCATTCTGCTAGTTCTTCAAAAAACCTCAAGCTAGTTAAGCACAATTTTCTCTTTCAAAATTTATGCTATCAACTCACCTTTTTCTATGTGGCCACTAATTCTATCTCAGATAATTGTTTCCAGAAGCTTCCCAACCACTCAAGTTAAACTGACTGGTCTTAATTGCTGGGTTTATCCGTACAATCTTTTTTGAACAATGGCATAACGTCTGAAATTCTCCAGTCCTTGGCACCTCTCCTGAATCTCGGGAAGTGTCATTGCAATTTCTCACTTGCTTCCTGATCCTTGGATGCATTGATTCCAGTACCTTGCCAACTTTAAATACTGACAGTCAATCCAAAACTTCCTCCTCATCAATTTTGAACTCTCTCGTGGCAGTTTCCTCCTCTGTCACCATGACCTGGATAGCATTTATCTCCTTGGCAAAGATGAATGCTAAGTATTTATTTAATACTTCAACCATTTCCCCTGCCTCCATGTAAAATTTGCGTTTAGGTCCCCAATCCGCCCCACTCCTTTTACCACACTTTCACTATTTATATGTCCATAGAAAATTTTGGGATTCCCCAGTATTTTGGTTGCCAGTCTTTTCTCATAACTCCCATTTGCTTCTCTAACAGTCAATACTTAGAAGATCCCCTTGCTCTACTGGGCAAATTGGCTCAGCATCTTAAAAATGTAAAACTTTGCCAGGCTGTCAAGAGAGCACATAAATCACAGGCTGAATCTTTCTGTAAAGTAAGATACTATGATTGAGGCTTGTTAAGAATGGCCTATTCTTATACTAAAATTGGTTTAGCTCAGTTGGCTGAACAGCTCGTTAGTGATGCAGAGTGATGCCAACCGCATGGGTTCAATTCCTGTACTGGCTGAAGTTATTCATGAAGGGCCACCTTCTCAACCTTGCCCATTGCCTGAGGTGTGGTGACCTCAGGTTAAATCACCTCAGTCACAGCCTATTGTCATCTGGGACTATAGCGATTTTACCTTTAACTGTAAAGTGACCATAAGCACAAAAAGAAATTGTGACATTTGGAAAGGATAGGACATTAAGAAATGGTGGATTGCTGGCTCTATTAATTTGTTTTGGTATTTGCACAGCAATCCTTCATGATCTTCACAACTCCAATTTTGGCCTCTTGCACATCCCCGATTTAAATCTTAGTATCACTGGTGACCATGCCCTCAGCCACCTCAACAATGACACACTGGAATTCTCTCTATAATCCTTTCCATGTCTCCCTCCTCCTTTAAAATGTTCCTTAAAACCTGCCTCTTTGATCAAGAGTTTGATCATGTCCTAATATTTCCATATGTGGCTTGGTATCTCATTTTGTTTGATTGCGGTCCTTGGAAGCATTTCAACATGTCTTACTATGTTAAAGTCACTACATTAATACAAGTTATTCCTGTTATGTTTACTTAGCATTGAGATTGTTTACGGATTCCAAGGCCTAACTTTCATATTGGGGGGCTCTTAAACAGTGAAGACAACAATAGTAGGTAATAAAATACAGACAAGTGTTGAATACTTTCTCTTCTCTCTCTCTGAATAATGGTACCAGCTAGAGCATTATGGAAAAGCTCAAACGTAATCTTTTTCCCATCTAGAACACGGTGCGAGACAGCAAAAGAAAGCACAGCTGTGACACGCAATCAATTGTACTGCAGATGTTGTCTCACATATTGTTCAAAATTTTACAAGCCGGATTAGTTCTTTCACAAAAACATTCCTGCTTTCATAACTGAAACATATCCCAGGGCAATCAGTAAACATACTTTCAGCTGAATGCCAAGAAAACAACTAAAGCAGCAGCGGAAGCTTACGCAATTTTTTTTTTTACAGAGGACATTTTAAATTCAGTACACAAACACGCAGTTTCAAACGCAAAGCAGGATAGGATTTGGTTCAGCTGTCCTCAAAATAGCTGAATGTATGCATGCAAGACTAGGAAAGCTCTCAGCACCTTTGGAACAGTAACACAAATGTACAGAGAAACTAAGGATTCGGGGGAAGTGGGTGGGCACAAATTCAGGACCAACAAGTCCACTGCGTGGATCTGAATCATGCTGCGATAATCTTGCTTATATCCCCCAAATCTTTCTCTCTTTCGAAAGGTACCTAGTTACCACGTAACAACCTGTTTCACCTTTTTTGCCCCTGCCAGAAGTCCATAATTATCACATTGTGTGTCAGGCAACTTAACACCAAATCAGTAAAAAGTGACTTGGCTAAAGCTTGACAAAATTCACTTCAAAATTTAAAAAGCATTCCTTTGGAAACTTTTCCTTGCTCACATACTATGGAGGTCTGGTTTTACTCAGTTGCTGTGAGTAGACACATACCTGGGAAGTATCTTCCATAAGTCCCCTGATGTTTTCCACCACGTCAATGCGCTTGTAGCGACGAAGAGCACTAATGAGCTTTGCCAGATTGGCTTCAGGATCCCGAATCGTCCAGTGTTGTAAGGCTGCATACGCTCGTTCATGATCTCCCGAATACCCATTGGAGAAAGCTGCTACTTCTCGTTCAGTTGCGTTGGCGAGAAACTGATATATGTCCTTCCACTGGCTGCCGATCTGAGCTGCCACGAGTTTCAGAATGTCAACACCTAATCCAAAGAACACAAATGCATTAGTAATAGCTTCGAATATTAGCTCAATGCGCTGTTAGTGAAAGAATTGTCAGATAGTTCAATATGTGCAAATAAGCTTAAACTCGAACAGGCAAAAAAAAATTGGCAGCCACACAAGCCTCTTTGCAGTAATCTAAATACGTGACATATGGAGAAACCCATCAGCTTAATGAGTTTAAGAACATAAGAACATAAGAAATAGGAGGAGTAGTAGGCCATCTAGCCCCTCGAGCCTGCCCCGCCATTCAAGAAGATCATGGCTGATCTGATAGTGGTTTAGTTCCACTTACCTGCCCGCTCCCCATAACCCTTAATTCCCTTATTGATCAGAAATCTATCTACCTGTGACTTAAACATATTTAACAAGGTAGCCTCCACTGCTTCAATGGGCAGAGAATTCCAGAGATTCACTACCCTCTGAGGGAAGAAGTTCCTCCTCAACTCTGTCCTAAACTGACTCCCCCTTATTTTGAGGCTGTGTCCTCTAGTTCTTGTTTCCTTTCTAAGTGGAAAGAATCTCTCTGCCTCTACCCTGTCGAGCCCCTTCATTATCTTATATGTCTCCAAGATCTCCGCTCAGCCTTCTAAACTCCAACGAGTACAGGCCCAATCTACTCAATCTCTCCTCATAAGCTAACCCCCCTCATCTCCGGTATCAACCTGGTGAACCTTCTCTGTACTCCCTCCAAGGCCAATATATCCTTCCGCAAATAAGGGGACCAAAATTGCACACAGTACTCTGGTTGCGGCCTCACCAGTACCTTGTACAGTTGCAGCATGACCTCCCTGCTTTTATACTCCATCCCCTTCGCGATAAAGGCCAACATTCCATTTGCCTTCTTGATCACCTGCTGCACCTGCAAACTGAGTTTTTGCGATTCATACACAAGGACCCCCAGGTCCCTCTGCACAGTAGCATGTTGTAATTTTTCAGCATTTAAATAATTGTCCATTTTACTATTATTCCTTCCAAAGTGGATAACCTCACACTTCTCAACGTTATACTCCATCTGCCAGATCCTCGCCCACTCACTTAGCCTATCCAAATCTCTCTGCAGACTTTCCGCATCCTCCATGCAATTTGCTTTCCCACTCATCTTTGTGTCACCCGCAAACTTTGTTACCCTACACTCGGTCCCCTCAGGACCAACAAGTTTCTACGGCTAATTCTTGTGAAATCCAGATCGGTAGTTTCAACTTGATACGAAGTTTACACTCTCATTCTGTAGATATATCCCAAGTTCCTAGAAAGCCTAAATGCAGGTCAACAAAACACAAGCCTCATAACTTGAGCTATGAGCACAACTGAAAATTAACCAACTGAAACCATATTGTTTATTGGTTTAGAATCCCAACTAGCAGTTGTGACAAAATTGCTAACAGCATTAAATGTGACTAAATGGAATGAACTTCAGTCTTATTGCCAACTCTTACCATGCCCCATTCCCAGTCCCATCTAAGAATCAGGCTGAACAACAAACACAAATAGTGCCTTGGTTAGCCCAATAATAACCCACAGTTATTAGATTAATCAACCTGCCGCAAACAAAGTACTCCTCAATTTTTCCTCATCACGTGTACAATCTATTTCAGCCCAAAGACTGAATGATAGTACCCCTCTTCATCCTCAACTTCCAGCAGGAGGATACCCAATGGTACATAGTCAACTGTCAAATGAGAGCTAAAGCTCTCACCAGCAAAGAGACTGAGAACCCTTCATGAACAAAATTGTGAACAGGACGACTCACCATAAAAAATTGGTTCACGGTGCAACCTTCAATGCAATCATAATAGATGTCAAACCTTGAATATGCAAGCATACCCAACTATAAGGCCAAGACCCCATTTCCTCGAGCTATTTAATGAAAATTTATTTCCCTTTAATATGACACAAATATACATGCAGGAAAGCTTATGATGTGACACTGACCTTTCTAGAAATTCAAATGCATTGCTATGCTTCAGAATTAGCACCAACCAAGTAACCTACATTGCAAATAGAGGGGCTTTGGGTCTGTCTCGAGATCAAATTCCTTCCCAGGTTTAGGTTGAGCATTCCCATCCTGAAGATGTTATGACTTTTGTCAGAACTCTATTTCCAGATCTTGCACTGATGTATGATGGGAAAAATCTCATTTAATTGTACCCCACTTTTGATAAGACAGCCTTTAGTCACCAAGGTCTCATATCCTGGAATCGCTTACAATCACTCTTCTCCCAACTCCTTTCCATTATCTTTTAAACCTGCCTCCTCAAATCTCTAATTGGCTCATTATTCACTTATTTCTGATTATGCTTCAATGAAGTGTCTTGAGATGTTTTGCAAGCTTAGTAAATGCAGGTTGTTTATGTAGCACAGCATATTTACAGCAGAGAAGTAGCAGGTGAATGATGATTACAATGAGGAATGATTCATGCTCAATGTGTGCCCAACGCTCCCTCTAGAATCAGAAGTCACTAAGTGAAAGGGCAAGGTGGGTTAGTGACCAATTTCTCTGTTGGAGCTATTAAACTTGTACTTCGAAAATTACTTTCAAAAAATATTTTGAGACAATTAAGATCCATGTTATTTCGCACCAGGGGTGTCGGTGCTGGAGAAAGATGAGGAACTACTGCTGACTGTATGGGATGGAGCAGAGCAAGTGCAGTTCCACCCAGCCACAAAACTGGAGAGGTACTGGAGTAGGGTGCTGTGGACAACCACGTGAAAGACTACAGACAGATCAAGAAGAATGAGGAGAGGCAATTTACTGCCATCACATTCAAACCAGATGCCATTTGTAATGTTGATACAGAATGTCGCAATACTGTGACCAAGCACAAAACTAACTGGAGGAGGTTCAAATATGAAGTTGCGGGAAAGAGACACATAAATTCAGGAAGCAACAACACTTCCAATGATACTGCAGTGGAAACATAGAAACATAGAAGATAGGAGCAGGAGGAGGCCATCTGGCCCTTCAAGCCTGCTCCGTCATTCATTACGATCATGGCTGACCGTAAGTGGCGTGAGAGATCATTTGAAGGAACATATGGGGAGGAGGCTGGTAGATCTAAATAACAGGACAGCTCCTGAGGAGGGGGAACCTGCAACAATATCTGCAAACATGGGATCCAGGAAGGGAAGCTGGAAATAGATTTGAGGAAACTAGTGGTGGGTCTCACAGAGAAGTTGAACCTGGAAAACAATTTGAGGAAAGCAGATCAATAAGATCCTGGATACATTTACACATCTGTCTAAATGTTAAGACTTTATTAGTCAGGCAACCTCATCTCTATGTACATTTGCGCAGAGAGGATCATATATTACCCAAAACAAGTATGAGGGATCTCTTCGTACAATGAAATGCTTCAATCCAGACAAATAGGTATTAACTTGGACTTTGAAAAATTGTTTACCATCCTAATACTTCATATTATTGTTCATTCACACGCACTATTGACCAGCAGCTAAATACACAGCTGCATTGTCTAATTAAACTGTCCCCCCCCCCCCCCCCCCCCCCCCCAAGCCATCCAATCATAACAGCTGTCACAAATTGTACTCAATGGCCAGCAGAAACTCTGGTTTCTTTGAATTTCAGAAGACAGTGTCTGTTGTTGAAGCCGCGAGGCAGCCAGGTTGTATAATGTTCTTGTTGCTGGGCTTTACAAGAAGAAAACTATTTCCGTGCCACATCACAGAACTGGAGCTTCTCGGCAACCAAAGAAATTTGGTTTCAATCTTAGTCACTTCCCTGTATATCAAAATAACGTGGTAGTGTTCTTACTGTTATATTTTTTCTGGGGGAAATACATGGGTATAATTTATTGCAGAAAAGAGAAATGATTATCCAGGGATACATGCAATTGCAAAGGTGAGTATGGAAAAGGCACTGTCACAAAAAATCACAAAGATTTGCGAGAAGAGCCATATTAATGATTTTGTTGAACATTTTAAGTATTTGGTGGATTGTTGCTCACAGAACACTATTTGGAGAATTAAAAATTGTGCACAATCAGAAGATTCAAAAATACAAAAGCCAAATTCAGAGATGTCAGAGATAATAAATCTTAAGGCAACATTAACAACGTTGCGTGTCAAAAGGCAGGTGTAGTCTTCATCAGGTAATCGTGCTTGTGTCTCTTAATTACATTCTGCAGAAACTAAACCACTGCTGCTTCATACTGCATTACTGCAGAACCCCACATACTTTTCTGATCCTCGCTAGACATTTCATTTTAATGGTTATTCACCTGCTTTGGCCAATTTTCTACTTATTCAGGAGGGATTTCTTTGCTCTGGAACTCTTCAGCAACTGAAGAAATTTGGTTTCAACTGTAGCCACATCCCCTTTAAATCTAAATTACTCAGTACTGTTTTGACTGTCAAGATTTTCTGATAAAAGTGGATATAATTTGCTGAAGGAATGATCAATGAGTAACCACCCTCCATTGCAATCAGTGCAAATTCTACTTAAATCCACAGTAGCTGGTTATTTGGTGGTTGCTGCTCTGCTCCAGCTAATACATTGAGTACTCTCACTTCCTGCTGCTTACAAATGAAGAACACAGAAGTGATCCTGGCAGAGGCAAAACAAAGAAAATGGCACTGCTGGCATAGACAAAAAGACTCAATCTGCGAAAGAGTTAAGTGAACAATTCATGTGGAAACAATCAACAACCTATTACAAAAGCAAATTCCTGCGGATGCTGGAATCTGAGACAAAAACAGAAAATGCTGGAAAATCTGACAGGTCTCTACAGCACCTGTGGAGAGAGAACAGAGTTAGTGTGTTGAATCTGGATGACTTTTCATCAGAGGTGAAGACAATTGGAAATAGGATGAGATTTATAATGTTTTCTCAAGGGGGATGGCTGATGGAGCTGGATGGAGGACCAGTGGTAGGTGGAGGCAAGGGAGAAATTGACAAATATTACAGCAACACCCCACCACAACAGTATAAATCTCATCAATTTCCAATTGTCTTGAGCTCTGAAAGAATCATCCAGACTGGACTCGTTAACTCTGTTCTCATCTTTCCTCAAGACGACCACTACTGCATATAGTACTACAGATATGGCCTCATCAATGGCATGCATACATGATGTGAAGATGCCGGTGTTGGACTGGGGTGGACACAATAAGAAGTCTCACAACACCACGTTAAAGTCCAACAGGTTTATTTTGAATCACGAGCTTTCAGAATGCTGCTCCTTCATCAGGTGAAGGAGCAGCACTCCAAAAGCTCAAGATTTCAAATAAGCCTGTTGGACTTTAACCTGGCGTTGTGAGACTTGTTAATGTATACTGAAGCATAACCTCCCTATTGTTGGAGGTTATTCACTTTGCAATAAACAATAATATTTTATTTGCTTTGTAAATTGTTTGCTCGACCTGCCTATTTACTTTTTGTGGATTCATGCACTGGGATGTCCAGATCCTGCTGCATTCCAGAGCTCTGCAATCTCTCACCATTTAAATAATAAGCTTCTTTCTTACTCTTCCTGCCAAAATGGAAAATTTCACATTTACACCCATTATACTCAATTTGCCAAATCTTTGCCCACTCACTAACCTAGCTGTATCCTTTTGTAGCCTCATGTTCTTTTCACAACTTATCTTTCTACCTATCTTTGTGTCATCAGCAAATTTAACAACCATACCATCTGTCCTTTCATCCAAATCATTTATGTTAATGTTAAACAGTTGAGGCCCCAGCACTGATCCCTATGGCACATCACTTGGCATTTCCAAATCTGTTTCCTGTTGTTAGCCCATCTTCTATCCATGCCAATATGTCACCCCCTACATAAATTAGTTTTTATTTCTGCAATAAACTTTGACATGGCACATCATCAAATGTTTTCAGAAAATCTAAGTACATCCAAGGTTTCCTTTTATCCACAGCGTGTTACTCCTTCAAAGAACTCCAATAAGTGGGTTAAACAAGATTTTCCTTTCACAAAACCATGTTGACTCTATCTGATTCATGCTGCGTTTAACCAACTGTCCTGGCTACTAACATTTTCTTTACGAGAGATGTTATGCCAACTGGCCTGTAGTTTCCTGCTTTCTGCCTCCCTCCTTTTTTTTCAATAAATGAGTTACATTCACTATTTTACAATCTAATGGAACTTTCCAGAATCTAAAGAACATAGAACAGTACAGCACAGAACAGGCCCTTCGGCCCACGATGTTGTGCCGAGCTTTATCTGAAACCAAGATCAAGCTATCCCACTCCCTATCATCCTGGTGTGCTCCATGTGCCTATCCAATAACCGCTTAAATGTTCCTAAAGTGTCTGACTCCACTATCACTGCAGGCAGTCCATTCCACACCCCAACCACTCTGCGTAAAGAACCTACCTCTGATATCCTTCCTATATCTCCCACCATGAACCCTATAGTTATGCCCCCTTGTAATAGCTCCATCCACCCGAGGAAATAGTCTTTGAACCTTCACTTTATCTATCCCCTTCATCATTTTATAAACCTCTATTAAGTCTCCCCTCAGCCTCCTCCGCTCCAGAGAGAACAGCCCTAGCTCCCTCAACCTTTCCTCACAAGACCTACCCTCCAAACCAGGCAGCATCCTGGTAAATCTCCGCTGCACTCTTTCCAGCGCTCCACTTCCTTCTTATAGTGAGGTGACCAGAACTGCACACAATATTCCAAATGTGGTCTCTCCAAGGTCCTGTACAGTTGCAGCATAACCCCACAGCTCTTAAACTCCAACCCCCTGTTAATAAAAGCTAACACACTATAGGCCTTCTTCACAGCTCTATCCACTTGAGTGGCAACCTTTAGAGATCTGTGGATATGGACCCCAAGATCTCTCTGTTCCTCCACAGTCTTCAGAACCCTACCTTTGACCCTGTAATCCACAATTATGCAAGCAGGTTAAATGATGGCCAATGGATTCCAATTGCGTAATTCAAAGAGTTTTGAAAAATTAAAACTAACACATTAACTATCTCAGGAGCCATTTGTTCCAAACCCCGAGGATGAAATCCATCAGGAACTGAGGACTTGTCAACCTGCGATTCCAACAATTTGCTATGTACCATTTATCTTGTGCTTTTAATTCTCCTCAGTTCCTCCCTCTCAATTCCTGATTTACAGCTATTTCTGGGATGTTACTTATATCCACTATAGTCAAGACCAGTACAAAATATCAATTTAATTCATCTGTCATCTCCTTATTTTCCATTATTAATTCCCCAGATTCACTTTCTTTGGATCAGTGCTCACTTTATTAACTATTTTCATTTTATTTAATCTGACTTGTAAAACAAACAATTGATCTAGCATCAATTGTCATTTGCAGGAGTGTTTCAAACTTCTACCACCCTATACGTGAAGAGTTATCTAACTTCACTCCTAAAATGTCCAGCTCTAATTTTCAGTGCATGTCCTCTAGTCCTAGACTCCCCAACCAATGGTAATAGCATCTCAAAATCTACCCTATTGGTCCCCCTTAATATCTTGCAAAATTCAATCAAATTACTTCTTAAACTTATAAATTCCTGGGAATACAATGCTAGTTTGTCTAACCACATCTCAATTTTGGCCTTGAAGTCTCAGTACTGACTCTAGTAAATCCAGCTGCACTTGCTCCAAGATGAATACATCCTTCTTAAGGTGTGGCGCCCCGAACTGTTCATAATTCTCCAGGTGTGATAGACCAGGGCTATGTGTAGCCAAAGCATCCACACCCTTGTATGTCCTTTAGATATAAAGATACAATTGCATTAACAATTTTGACTATTTTCTGTACCTGTTCATGATGGCTCACCGATCTATGAAACTGCCACCCTAAATCACTTTGGTCCTCCACGATTTCTAGCTTTTCATCATTTAGAAAGGACCCTGTGGGTCCAAAGTGGATGACCTCACATTTGCTTACATTGGAATCTATTGGCCACAGTTTAACCTGCTTGCATAATCCATCAATAACTCTGATTCAATTTGTTTCCTTGGGATTTTTAGCATGCTTACCTCTCGATTGCAAACACCACATCTGCCATTTCCTTATTTTCACTGACAATATTGTTACCAGTTTTTAAGGGTCACATTGCTCCTGAACAGTCCTTTTCAAAATGCAATAATGTATTTTAGAATAAGCTGTTGATTTTGATATTGTTTGCAAGTTTCTTATTCCCTTTACAGCTCTTACTACCTTTTTGTAACCTTTTGCTGTTGCTTACCTCTTCAGTTGTTTGTGACTCATTCTTTGGGCAATTAGAGCTCTTTCAACCTAAACTAGTTTTGTATCAGTTTAAATTCTTTTTGAACATTTCCCAAGTATCTTTTTGCAATTGTACCCATTAACAAATTGGCCCAGAGAGTTTCACCGAGCGCTTTTGTCTCGTTGATTTGTGATCAGAGTTCATCTTTTCATGACTACTGTGATTCAAATGGCTTCTTTTTCCTTTTTTGGAAGTTTTATTCAGCAAGCTGAAGTTTACAGCCTAAAGTGATGGAAACAAGTACTGATAGTTTCCTCAAACTATTTCTGGCTACCACTCATTTAGAATACCAGGCAGATTTGCCCACGAAACTGGGATTAGTTTCAACAAGAGTTTTCAGAAAAAGGAGGATTCTTTCCATTCTCCCCTTGCAGCTCTTACTACCTTTTTGTAACCTTTTGCTGTTGCATTAACAATATCTAAGAAACATTCCCAGACACACGAGAAACTCATCATCCAGGCTACCTTTGCGGATTTGATTTGTCCAATCCATGAGAAGATTTAAATCACCTGCTATTATTGCATCACTGTAACACATCTATATCAAGTCTATATTTATATTCTCTCCTAGAGTAGCTCCTACGAAAGGGTCTATAACCCACTCTACCAGTGAATTCTTTCCCTTGCAAATTCTTATCTCCATACAACCTGGTGCTACATCTTGAGCTTGAGTAGGGACCTTTTTGCACTTTTCCCATCTCTTTCTCAGAAGGATAGGAAGAAAGGAAATGTCAAGTATACGCAGTATTCAGTTCCCAGCCTTGGTCACCTTGCAACACATTTCTTCAATGGCGTACATTAGGTCCAGGCAGCTAAAAACGGAGGGAGCTCTGGAGGAATACAAAGAAAGTAGGAAAGAACTCAAACGAGGAATTAGAAGGGCAAAAAGAGGTCACGAAATGTCCTTGACAGAGAGGATTAAGGAGAATCCCAAGGCATTTTATTCATACGTTAGGAACAAAAGGGTTGTCAGGGAAAAAAATCGGACCTCTCAGGGACAAAAGTGGGGAATTATGCTTAGAGCCCAAAGAAGTAGGGGAGATCCTAAATGAATACTTTGCGTCGGTATTCACAAAGGAGAGGAACGTGGTGACTGGGAGTGTCTCGGAGGGGAGTGTTGACCCATTAGAGAAAATCTCCATTACAAGGGAGGAAGTGTTAGGTTTTTTAGGGAATATAAAGACTGACAAATCCCCAGGGCCTGATGGAATCTATCCAAGGCTGCTCAGGGAGACGAGAGATGAAATCGCTGGGCCTCTGACGCAAATCATTGTCTCGTCACTGGACACAGGTGAGGTCCCAGAGGATTGGAGGATAGCTAATGTGGTCCCATTATTTAAGAAGGGTAGGAAGGATAACCCGGGAAATTATAGGCCGGTGAGCTTGACGTCTGTGATAGGGAAGTTGTTGGAGAGGATTCTTAGAGATGGGATGTATGCGCATTTAGAAAGGAATAAACTCATTAACGATAGTCAGCATGATTTTGAGAGAGGGAGGTCATGCCTCACTAACCTGGAGGAGTTTTTTGAAGAAGTGACTGGAATGGTTGACGAGGGAAGGGCCGTGGATGCCATCTATATGGACTTTAGTAAAGCGTTTGACAAAGTCCCTCATGGTAGGTTGGTGCAAAAGGTTGGATCTCATGGGATAAAGGGGGAGGTGGCTAGATGGGTGGAGAACTGGCTTGGTCACAGAAGACAGAGGGTGGTAGCGGAAGGGTCTTTTTCCAGCTGGATGCCTGTGACTAGTGGTGACTCGGTTGATACCGGAGATGGGGGGTGTAGCTTATGAGGAGAGATTGAACAGATTGGGTTTGTACTCGTTGGAGTTTAGAAGGCCGAGGGGTGATCTTATAGAGACATACAAGATAATGAAGGGGCTGGAGAGGGTAGAGGTGGAGAGATTCTTTCCACTTAGAAGGGAAACCAGGACTAGAGGGCACAGCCTCAAAATAATTGGGGGCCAATTCAAAACAGAGTTGAGGGGGAACTTCTTCTCTCAGAGGGTAGTGAGTCTCTGGAATTCTCTGCCCATTGAAGTGGTGGAGGCTACCTCGTTGAATATGTTTAAATCACGGGTAGATAGATTTCTGATCGTTAAGGCAATTAAGGGATATGGGGAGCACGCGGGTAAGTGGAACTGATTCGCTTCAGATCAGCCATGATCTTGTCGAATGGTGGGGCAGACTCGAGGGGCCAGATGGCCTACTCCTGCTCCTATTTCTTATGTTCTTATGTCCCGCAGGGCTCTGTATTGGGACCTCTGCTGTTTGTGATTTATATAAATGATCTGGAAGGAGGTGTAACTGGGGTGATCAGTAAGTTTGCGGATGACACGAAAATGGCTGAACTTGCAGATAGTGAGGAACATTGTCAGAGGCTACAGAAGGATATAGATAGGCTGGAAATTTGGGCAAAGAAATGGCAGATGGAGTTCAATCCAGATAAATGCGAAGTGATGCATTTTGGTAGAACTAACGTAGGGGGGAGCTATACGATAAATGGCAGAACCATAAAGGGTGTAGATACGCAGAGGGACCTGGGCGTGCAAGTCCACAGAACCTTGAAGGTGACATCACAGGTGGAGAAGGTAGTGAATAAGGCATATGGCATGTTTGCCTTTATAGGACGGGGCATAGAGTATAAAAGTTGGGGTCTGATGTTACAATTGTATAGAACGTTGGTTCGGCCGCATTTGGAATACTGCGCCCAGTTCTGGTCGCCACTCTACCAGAAGGACGTGGAGGCTTTAGAAAGAGTGCAGAGGAGGTTTACCAGGATGTTGCCTGGTATGGAAGGGTTTAGCTATGAGGAGAGATTGGGTAAACTGGGGTTGTTCTCACTGGAAAGACGGAGGATGAGGGGTGACCTAATAGAGATGTATAAAATTATGAAAGGCATAGATAGGGTGAACGGTGGGAAGCTTTTTCCCAGGTCGTTAACGAGGGGTCATAGGTTCAAAGTGAGGGGGGGGGGGGGGGAAGGAAGTTTTAACACGGATATCAGAAGGACGTATTTTACACAGAGGGTGCTGGGGGCCTGGAATGCGCTGCCGGGCAAGGTGATGGAGGCAGACACACTGGGAACATTTAAGACTTATCTAGATAGCCACATGAACGGAGTGGGAATGGAGGGATACAAAAGAATGGTCTAGTTTGGACCAGGGAGCGGCACAGGCTTGGAGGGCCGAAGGGCCTGTTCCTGTGCTGTATTGTTCTTTGTTTTAATACCATGCCTGTTTACTTCTAATTGTGCCATCAATTAAGACCATAAGACCATAAGACATAGGAGCGGAAGTAAGGCCATTCGGCCCATCGAGTCCACTCCACCATTCAATCATGGTTGATTTCAACTCCATTTACCCGCTCTCTCCCCATAGCCCTTAATTCCTCGAGAAATCAAGAATTTATCAATTTCTGTCTTGAAGACGCTCAACGTCTCGGCCTCCACAGCCCTCTGTGGCAATGAATTCCACAGACCCACCACTCTCTGGCTGAAGAAATTTCTCCTCATCTCTGTTCTAAAGTGACTCCCTTTTATTCTAAGGCTGTGCCCCCGCGTCCTAGTCTCCCCTGTTAATGGAAACAACTTCCCTACGTCCATCCTATCTAAGCCGTTCATTATCTTGTAAGTTTCTATCAGATCTCCCCTCAACCTCCTAAACTCCAATGAATATAATCCCACGATCCTCAGACGTTCATCGTATGTCAGGCCTACCATTCCTGGGATCATCCGTGTGAATCTCCGCTGGACCCGCTCCAGTGCCAGTATGTCCTTCCTGAGGTGTGGGGCCCAAAATTGCTCACAGTACTCCAAATGGGGCCTAACCAGTGCTTTATAAAGCCTCAGAAGTACATCCCTGCTTTTGTATTCCAAGCCTCTTGAGATAAATGACAACATTACATTTGCTTTCTTAATTACGGACTCAACCTGCAAGTTTACCTTTAGAGAATCCTGGACTAGGACTCCCAAGTCCCTTTGCACTTTAGCATTATGAATTTTGTCACCGTTTAGAAAATAGTCCATGCCTCTATTCTTTTTTCCAAAGTGTACGACCTCGCACTTGCCCACGTTGAATTTCATCAGCCACTTCTTGGACCACTCTCCTAAACTGTCTAAATCTTTCTGCAGCCTCCCCACCTCCTCAATACTACCTGTCCCTCCACCTATCTTTGTATCATCGGCAAACTTGGCCAGAATGCTCCCAGTCCCGTCATCTAGATCGTTAATATATAAAGAGAACAGCTGTGGCCCCAACACTGAACCCTGCGGGACACCACTTGTCACCGGTTGCCATTCTGAGAAAGAACCTTTTATCCCAACTCTCTGCCTTCTGTCTGACAGCCAATCGTCAATCCATGTTAGTACCTTGCCTCGAATACCATGGGCCCTTATTTTACTCAGCAGTCTCCCGTGAGGCACCTTGTCAAAGGCCTTTTGGAAGTCAAGATAGATAACATCCATTGGCTCTCCTTGGTCTAACCTATTTGTTATCTCTTCAAAGAACTCTAACAGGTTTGTCAGGCACGACCTCCCCTTACTAAATCCATGCTGACTTGTCTTAATCCGACCCTGCACTTCCAAGAATTTAGAAATCTCATCCTTAACGATGGATTCTAGAATTTTGCCAACAACTGAGGTTAGGCTAATTGGCCTATAATTTTCCATCTTTTTTCTTGTTCCCTTCTTGAACAGTGGGGTTACAACAGCGATTTTCCAATCCTCTGGGACTTTCCCTGACTCCAGTGACTTTTGAAAGATCATAACTAACGCCTCCACTATTTCTTCATCTATCTGGATACAGATATAATCATTAGAAGCAGGAGGTCACTCAGCCCCTCGAGCCTGCTCTACCATTCAATAAGATCATGGCTGATCTATTTTAACCTCAACTTCACATTCCTACCTACCTGCTATATTCAAAAACTCTGCCTCAACCAAATTTTAAGAGAATTCAAAAGTCTCTCTCAAAATGTTTTTCCTCATCTCGATCTTAACTGGGTGACCCCATAATTTTAAACAGTCGTCATGCCCAGTGATTCTCCTACAAGAGGAAACATCCACCCTGTCAAATCCCCCAGTGCCTTGTAATTTGCAATCATGTGGATGCATTCATAGCAAGATAAAGGGCATTTATTCAATACCTTCTTAACAATCACACCCCACCTTGATCCTATTTACCGTGTATTTTTATGTGTGCCCATTCTGTATTTTCCTGCAGCTTTCTTCACAAGATCAGTGTAAGATCTTTACGTGCCAGACTGACATATTTCAGCACCTCCTGAAGATGCCAGAAAAGCTAAAAACATTGCACTGAAGAGAAGGGAGGGGTGAAGGTTCTGCATTCGATTCAAAAAGAACTAACTCTCATGATAAATACTTGCTGAATTGACCCAATCAATACTTTTGGACCCTACATTCTGCCATTTGCTTATCTTCCTTTTGTCTAATAATGTAGAGGTTTTGTGCATTGGTGTGAAATAGCACTTTCCTCAGCACCCAGGGAAATGTATTTCCATGGGCAAAAGGTCAGAGAAAGTGTTGGGAGACCCACTGTCACTCATCCTTCATGTCACTCCCAACTGACATGAGGAGCATGGAAAGCAAAGAGGTCACAAAAACAATACAAATGAGAAGGGAGGGGGATGGAGGACAGTATTCTTGACCTCCCACTTCAGAACATGGCATCCCAGTGAAACATTTCACTGTAACTTTCCCCTGAATCCTGTGAACTATTGAGTATGAAGTGAGGGCCTGTCTTGTGGATAGATCAACAACACAGAAAACCAGAATGTCAAGTCCATAGGATTTTCTGGCTTCTTATCCCCATCAACTTTTAAATGAGAGATGTACTAAAGCAATAGAAACCATGCAAAATATGGCAAATAGGGATGGTGGTTGAGCAATGGAAAGTGTTTACGTCTTTTTAGCTCTGCAGCTGATATTGTAAACAAAATGTACTCTGAACAAAACACACGCAAACCGATGCAGCCGACATCAGGAAACCATTGTGGTTAACAAACAAAATGTACAACTGCAAGCTGCATCTCCTTTCATTGAGCTGTCAATACTTCCTCTGCGGCTTCAAACTGCAGGGCGTTGGTTGACCAAATCTGATGTATCAAAGGAAGTTTCAAATAGACACTGGGCAAGGAAGGTAGAAATGTTGCTGAAGTTTAAAGTAAATTGAGACAGAAAACAATGAGAACAGCATACTCTCCCATCTGCGCTGACAATGAATCACCACTTGGGTGATCAAAAAAAAAAATCATCTTGTTTCAAAAGGTCAGAAATTCACAGAATAAAAATTTATGTTAATTTACAGCAACTGAGTACTTGGACAAATATCAGCCATCAGAGACAGCCAGCATGAAACTGTAAAAAGCCACCTGACATTTAATGAACCTACTCGAATTGGTTGAGGTGGTACCAAATGTCGAAGATAAGAATGTCTATGGATGGCAATAACGGGCCATTAACAAAAATGAGAACACATGGGCCAGAATTTTATGCTTCCGTTGGGAGAGGAGCATGAAATTGCAGGAACCCGATTTCCTCCTGGTTCCCATCAGACCCTACCTCGCAGCAATATTATGGCCAATTTTCCAGCCTCAATTTTTAGGCTGTCAGGTGGATTGAAGCTCCGCGGAGGGAAACCTGAAAATAAAGAAAGTTTATCTGGGATGGGAAGTTCAGAAGGCTCCATCAGAAGCCCCGAGTGGGATGCCCACCCCTTAAAGCTAAATAATCTATGGATCTTCCACTATACCACTCTCTCCTCCTCCTCTCCTCCCCCCTGTCTATCCCCAAGACCCTTATCACCCACCTCACAATCTTTCAGGCTAACCCTACCCTTCCCATCCTGACACTTACCTGGTTCTCCGGCTCCTGGGATTTAAGTCTCGGGCATCTCCATGTAGTTCCTCTTCTGCCCACTGCAACACTGTTGCTGCAGGGAATGGAGAGTTGCCAGCCAATCAGATTGGCTGGCAGTTCTCCGAGATGTGACTTCCTTCCAGGTGAGGGGTGGAAGATCTGCCTAATGACAGTCAGTGCCCATTTATGCATAAATTGGCTGTGGGGCAGCCAGAGAGGGCGGGGATGTGTTCCCCGCTGACTAGTCTGAAAAATTCAGATCGTGAATTTGGAGGCAACCTGTTGGCATGGCTTGGAGTCAGAAGAAAGACTCTAGGAGTTATTGGTATATATTCAAATTGGCACTGAGTGACTAGCTATGTCCTCCTGGGATCACAACCTTTCACTGTATTTATAACAACCTCAGATAAAGAAATGCAGCCTGATGAAATTAGCTGGCGCAGTAAAAAGGAAGCAGAAAGTTGCAATAGAACATCGACAGAGTTAGTAAGTTGACAAAACGCTGGTTGGTGGTATTCAAAGTAGGAAAGTGTGAGTTCATCCAGTTTGGACCTCCAAAATGGATCAGTGTATGTTCTACATGGTGAGAAGCTAGGAACTATGTATAAGCCCCAATTGAGGGGCTCCACAAAAAGCTAGTGGGCAGGTACAAAAATATAATTAAACTACTAAAATCATTAGCCTTTACCTCAAGACTATTGGAATGTAATCAAAGTTACATTAGTTGTGTGCACACTGCACATCAAGGACATACTGAACTTGGAGGTGGTGCAGTCAGAATGGCAGCCAAATAATAAAGGTTAAATTAAGAAAACAGGTTCCATAGACTAGGTTTGTATTTTCTTGAATACAGAAGAGTGACCTCATTGAGGTGTTTATGCTCAAAATACTTAATCACAAGAGAGGGAAATTAACTGGTCTGCTGGGAGGAGCCCAAAACAAAGGGACATAACCTTAAATTTACAGTTAGGTTTTTCCACAGGTGATGTTAGGAAGTATTTTGGCACAGTGGAAATTTGGAATGATCTCCCCAAAAAATGAAAACAGTGATTCTGGTTAGACAAGACTATCAAGGGTTATGGAACCAAGGTGGTTAGGTAGAGTTAAGATACAGATCAAGCTACAATCTAACTGAACAGCATAAAAAGGCTCCAAAAGCTCAATTCCTGGTCCAATATTCTCCAGTCTTGCAGCCACTCCCTGGTGATATGTTTAACAACATGAACAATCATTTCATACCTACTTTTTGCCACCATAATCGGAGAGCAATTATAGATGTTTAGGACACTTGATCCATTAACTTGTAATGACACGCTAACTAGAGGACTATAATTTGTAATAACTAAAAGTGGATCATGTGATCAACAAAAAAGAGTCAGCATGAATCATCAGGAACTCATAAGGAAGACAGGGCATGGACAGAACTTACAACAACACTGCACATGACACTGCTGGACTTAGAATCCCTACAATGCAGAAGGAGGCCATTTGGCCCATTGAATCTGCACCAACTCTCTGAAGGAGCATCTTACCCAGACCCACCACCACCCCCCTATCTCTGTAACCATGGCAAATCCACCGAACCTCCACATCTTCGGACTCTAAGAGACAATTTAGCATGGCCAATCCTTTCAACCTGCACACCTTTGGAATGTGGGAGGAAACTGGAGTACCCAGATGAAATCCACGCAGACAGGGAGAACTTGCCACCGCCAGTCACCCAAGGTCGGAATCGAACTCGAATCCCTGGCACTGAGGCAGCAATGCTAACCACTGTATCACCATGCCACAGATGCCAATGAAATGCAAACTAACAGAATGGCATGGTATAATATGGTTACGTGTGCTCTGTTCAAAGACAGAACCTTAGCTCATTCTCTGCTGATGCTTCAACCCGAGCCATTTTCGCGAATGGTGGTTTGCCATTGCCTTCCATTCTCAGGGGCTGGGCAAAGACGCAGGTCCCTGGTTTGCCTCAGCTACAACAGGAACTGAAAACCCACACTGTAGGCAATGTTTGGAACCACACTCTTGCCATCCAGACAATTGAGGTATCCAGTACCCGGAAGCTGTTCAATTCTTCACCAGTAACAGAGTTAATATCAGAAATTCAGCAGAGTGGGTGGTGAAAATTAAAATTAAAACCAGAGACTCAAAAGCATTCCATTTCAATGCTGGTGCAACAGGAACATGAATTTATTTGCTTTTCTAAGTTAAAAGGTGGCTGCAGTTTATTACATCGAAGCTTTAAATCTTTGTTTGCTTACCTTGTCCATTAGAATAGTAAATCCACTTTTCTTTATTTGGAGTAGGGGAAATAGGCTTCTTGAGGCCAGCTTTTTCAACAATGCTGCTGGGGTCTTGCTTGGGGCCCTTCTTTAGCACATGGGAGCTTTTCTTGATGCTGCAGACTACCGTCACCACCAGCACCAACAGCAGAAAGAGAACAATCATCCATGGCAAATGCTCATTTATGTCAAAGTGCTTATGTGCGCTTGGCCTTGGCGGGCCTCTCCTGGGAGCTCTGGAATCAGCACCAGCTCTCGAGGATTCCATGACAGGCTGAAAATTCATCGAAGCGGAAAGAGCTGAATTTGGGCGTAACTGGGAAGAATGCCAAAGCTGTGCTTCTTTGGTCACTCCGCTGATTAAAGTTGTGGTTGCAGATGTAGTGGTGGTGCTCAATTTTTTAGGAATACCTGCAAAACGTTAAAAAGAAAGTGGTTCCCTTTACCTCGGAAGAAGCAAGGATTAAAGCTCATTAGTCAGAAAAAAAGCAATCTTCCAAAAGGTTCATACTGTTCTCTCAACATGTGGGTGAACATCATTAACAACTGAGCTAATTCACGAGGTTAATGTATCACTGCAGCATACCCAGTATTTTATGCTCCAGTAACATGGAAGGATGTTTAAGAACATGCACTTAAAAGGTGCTCAGTCAGCGGATTTCAGCCAGGGTGACTGCTGCAGTTCTACAACTGGCTTCAGCACCTTCAACAAATAGAGGCAAATTAGAATCATAGAATGGTTTCAGACACAGGGCCATTTGGCCAGCTGAGTATTATCGCCTGCCCAAGTGGTCAGCAGTCAAAAAAAATTGAAACTCAGTCCATGAGAGCTGCAAGATATTCCCAAGGCACTTCACAGCAGTGTTAGCAAAGCCATATAAGGATGTATTTGGAAATGTTAGCCAAAGATTTAATAGAATATCTTAATAAGGAGAGGAGTAGGAAGTCAAAGAAATTCAGGGAATGGATACCAAAGCCTCGAGTCCAGGGAGCTGAATGCACAGCAGCCAATGATAAGACAGAGAAAATTGGAGCTGCACAAGAGATCAGAATTGGAGCAATGCGGAGGCTGAAGGTTGCAAAGTTGGAATTCAGAAGAGGGATGACTTGGTTAAAGTACAGAAGATACTGAATCACCTCGACAAGCTGGACGTGGAAAGAACGTTTGCTTTTGTGGGTGAGTCCAGAAATACTGGGCATTCTTTTAAAATTAGGGGTCACTCTTCTAGGACAGAGATGAGAATTTCTTTTCTCTCAAGAGTTGTACGGCTTCAGCACTATCTACCTTAGAAGGCAATGAGGCGAAGTCATTGAGTATTTCGAAGATGGAGGTAACGAGATTTTTGTTAGGCAAGAGAATCAACGGTTATCAGGGTAGATGGGAATGTAGAAATTAAAACAGCCATGATCTTACTGAATGGCAAATCAGGTTCGAAGGGCCAGGTGACCTATTACTGCCGCTATTTTGTATGTTCGCATGCTGGTCACAAATATAGAGGGATAAAGGCAACAAAAGGATTTGAATACAAGGGCGGCAATTTTAAATACAAATCATTGTTAGTCAAGAAACCAGTGCAATGAGCACAGGTGTTATGTATAACAAAGACTTGGAGCAAGTTAGGATACACATAGCAGTGATTTACAAGGGTGGAAATTGGGAGGCTGGACAGGAGACTATTAGAAGAGCTTGTAGGTAACAAAAGAACAATTGAGGGTTTCAGCAGCAGGTGGGCTGAGGCTCAAGCAGAGGCAGGTAATATCACAAAAGTGAAACAAGGGTTTTTTTTGTGATGGAGAATATAATAGGGTTGGAAGCACAGTTCAGGTTGCAAAGTCTTTTTCAACCTCTGACAGCAGCAAGACAGGGAAGCAAATTTAGGTACGAACTATATTGTAAATGGCAGAACCCTTAGGAACACTAACATAGAGGGATCTAGGTGTTCAAGTCCACAGGTGCCTGCAAGTGGCAACACAGGTGGCCAAGGCGATTAAGAAAGCACATGGAATGCTTGCCTTCATCAGCCAGGGCATGGAGTACAAGAGTTGGGAAATCACGTTGCAACTATATAAAACCTTGGTTAGGCCGCATTTGGAGTACTGCATGCAGTTCTGGTCGCTACACTACCAGAAAGATGTGGAAGCTTTGGACAGAACGCAAAGAAGGTTCACAAGGGCGTTGGCCATCAGGAGAGGTGGAATAAGCGAGGATTGTTTTCATTGGAAAGACAGAGGCTGAGGGGAGACCTGATGGAGGTCTACAAAATTATGAGAGGCATAGACAGGGTGGATAGTCAGAGGCTTTTTGCAAGGGTGGAAGTGTCAATTACAAGGGGGCAGAGGTTCAAGGTGAGAGGGGGAAAGTTTAAGGGATTTGCGCAGTGGACGTTTTTCAGGCAGAGAATGGTGGGTGCCTGGAACGTGCTGCCAAGGGAGGTGGTGGAAGCAGACACATTAGTAACATTTAAGAGGCATCTGGATGGGTACATGAATAGGGAGAGAATAGAGGGATACAGACTGAGTCAGGGCAGAAGGGTTTTCTTTTACTTTAGGGCATCATGATTGGCACAGGCGAGGAGGGCCGAAGGGTCTGTCCCTGTGCTGTGCTTTTCTTTGTATATAGAATTTCTGTGACATTGAGTGTTTCAGTGTTGTGGCACGGGTAGAAACATGATTGGAGAAGTCCACAAATGTGTCATTACCACTACTGTCAATGAGAAAGTTGCCATTACAGCATATTAAACATGTTCAGTATTTCAGGGGAGAGACAGGTGTTCAACAAGCAGTTCACGTCTCACCAAAGTGCAGTTATTTTACTTGATCGTCTTGATGGTATTTGGTGGCTTTGGTTAAGAGTTCAAATACATGAATTGGCAAATGTATCTGATTCAAAGTAAATAGGTCCGAATATTTCAATACTAAAATCCACTGTTTCCAATCCGCTACAACTTTGAAGAAAATAAATTGTAGGATTCAAATACGGGTTTCAAAAAGAACTGACTGAATTTCTAGGCATCTTGGATCAGAGTCAGATTTCAGTAATTATGCTGCTGAACACAACATGCTCTACGTACACAATTCATTGGTTCATCAGGCAGACAAATCAAGTTAATGTGTACTATAAAAGTGATGGGGGACTGTACTTGAATTTTAATGCATTAGCCTAGGTGTATTTGAATCATAAATAATTACCTGATGGAGTGGAGGCATCAGGCAGTACTCCATTGTGGTGTTGAGCTGACTCTGTGCTTGATGAGTTGGCAGCTGTGCTCCGAGTTGTGCTTGGTAAGCCACAGATATTATCCCTTTTCCGGTTTCCTGGTTCTGAGATCTCCAGACCCTGTTCTGAACAATTGGTGAGTGTTTTGCACCTCGGACTGGAAGGCACATCAGAGAAAGTGCCACGAGGGCAAGGTTTACACTTGACATCTTCTGTCTCACTTCCCTTCTTCTTCACACGCCAACCAATTGCGCAGACTGCATACACGACACAGATGTTGTTGGACAGAAAAGTACCAGGTCGGCAAGTGCACTCACGGTCAGAATAGTTAGTACAGGGGAATTTCTCAATCATTGGAGCCACACAGCGCCTGCAGGTGTGACACTGATCAATGCCATTCTCATGTTTCGTGAAAGTGCCGTTTTTACAGTGGCTGCAGACACGCAGTGATGTTGATGTGCAATGTTGTGCCACATGGGTGCCTGCAGGGCACTTATCACAGTCAATTTCTATCCCTGTTGCACGATCACGGTGCCGGTATTTACCAGAAAGAGATAGAGCAGCCTTTGGAGTGGTTTCTACTTGAGCTGTAATGTCACCAAGCAACACAAACAGCAGCTGAAACAAAACAAGAGAGAAAGCAAATCAGTCAGACATTTTGTAGCACGCAAAATATTTATCAGAGTCTCCCTGCCTAAGCGGATACATTAAATAGTAGCAGATTTTTCATGTGATCTGCCCAACATACATCCAAAAACAAATAACAAAAGAACACATCAATTAACCGGTTATACATCTCAATGCACATGGAATTATTCCTCACAAGCAGTGTATAAAATGCAAAATTACCCTCAATTTGATTGTGACTGGCAAGAAGTTACTTGTATAAGCCTAAAGATGTTTGGTGTGGGGGAAAAGGGGAAAAGCTTTCTCAAGCAGAGTAAAGGGTGTTCTTCTGAATTTGCAGCTAAAGGTCTAAATAAAGGGTGCATGATTAGCTATGCTGTGTCTGTCCTCAGAACACTCAATGCTAACAACTGTTGCCTTAATTATAAAGCATCTGATTACCGACACCATCATCCTCTTAGTTTGCTAAGCAGAAAGAAAATGTTCACATTACAGCAAAATTGCATTACCCCACCCAGTATAAGATTCCATCTATTCAGCAACAATGAAACATTACCAGAGCGGATCTGGGAAATTGAAATCATCCATTAGCCCTCTTTGACAAATGTCGAAAAGTGGAATACTAGACGCATCGCCAACCCATCTAAAGTGAATAGATATCTCCAGCAAGAGCATTAATCAGATCGAAAGAGGCAAAAAAAATTGCCTACTGTTCTGTTGCCAACAGCCTCAACTTCAAGTCCGCCCTAAAGGTTAACATTCAGGGGTTTACTAATTATCAAAATATGATGGGAAGGAAAAAAGGCTTTTAAGTTTAAGTGTCACAAGTACGCTTACATTAACACTGCAATGAAATTACTGTGAAAATCCCCTAGTCGCCACACTCCAGCACCTGTTTGGGTATACAGGGAGAATGGCCAATGCACCTAACCAGCATGTCTTTCACGCTGTGGGAGGTAACCAGAGCACCCAGAGGAAACCTATGCAGACACAGGTCCGCACAGTGACCCAAGCCAGGAATTGAACCCAGATCCCCAATGCTGAGAGGCAGCAGTGCTAACCACTGTGCCACCAGTAGGTACAAGGGGAACAAATCAGTGGAGACATTAGTGGAGTACAGAAAGTGCAGGATGGAGCTTCAGAAAGCAAAGAGAGGATATGAGAAAGCTCTGGCTAGCAAATGTAGGAAAATCCCAAAATATTCTATAAGTATATCAATGATGACCAGGGAAAGAGAAGGGCCCATTAGGGTCCAATTTGTAGGTGGAGCCAGAGGACATTGGTAGTGTATTGAACAAATACTTCACATCCATCTTCATCCAAGAGAATGAGGATTAAGGTATGGAATTCAAGGAGAGAGACTGTGGGGTTCTTGAGCAAATTGACATAGTGAGTGATGAGGTATTGGAGGTGTTGGCAGGTATAAATGTGGACAAATCTCCAGGTCTGGACGAAGTGCATTCTGGGCTGCTGTGGGAGGCAAGGGAGGAGATTGCAGGGGCTCTGACCCCAAGATTTAATTCCCCTCAGGCCACGGGGGAGGTGCCAGACAACTGCAGAACAACTAATGTGGTCCTGCTATTTAAGAAGGGTTGTGGGGATAAGCCAGGGAACTACAGACTAGCAAGTCTCACGTCAGTGGTAGGGAAACTATTGGAGAAAATTCTGAAGGAGAGCATCTATCTTCACTTGGCGAGGCAAGATTTGATCAGGGATAGTCAGCATGGCTTTGTCAGAAGGTCATGTCGAAGAAAGTTGATAGAATTCTTTGAGGGGGTGACCAGGTGTGTATATGAGGGTAGTGCAGTCGATATAGTTTATATGGATTTCAGCAAAGCCTTCGACAAGGTCCCACATGGGAGACTTATAAAGAAGGAAAATGCACATGGGATACTGGGTAATTTGATAAAGTGGATTCAAAATTGACTTTGTTGTCGGAGACAGAGGACAGAAGGCTGCTTTAATGATTGGAAGCCAGCGTCCAGTGGCATACCACAGAATCTGAAGGCAAAGGTCATGTTAACAGGGGTGGTGAAAAAGACATCTGGGTCACTTGCCTTTATCAATTGAGGTACAGATTACAAAAGCAGGGAGGTAGTGTTGGAGTTGGATAGAATTTTGGTATGGCCACAACTCGAGTACTGTGCGCAATTCTGGTTGCCATATTGTAGGAAGGATGTGATTGCACTGGAAGGAGGGCAGAAAAGATTCGCCAGGATTCTGCTTGGGGTGGAACATAAGTTATGAGGAGAGATTGGATAGAATCATAGAATCCCTACAGTGCAGAAGGAGGCTATTTGGCCCATTGAGCCTGTGCAAACAACAATCCCACCCAGGCCGTATTCCCATACCCCATGTATTTACCATGCTCGTCCCTCTGACACTAAGGGGCAATTTAGCATGGTCAATCAACCTAACCCACCCATTTTTGAAGTGTGGGAGGAAACCAGGGCACCCAGAGGACATGAGCTGTTTTTGCTGGAGCAGAGAAGACTGAAGGGAGACCTCATCAAGTGGCGCAAGATTATGAGGGGCATGGACAGGGTGAATTGCAAGCAGCTGTTCCCCTCAGTCACGAGTGCGCACAAGTTCAAGGTGAAGGGTGGGAAGTTTAGAAGGGGATGTGAGGGTGCTGACAGTCTGGAATGTGCTGCCTGAGGGTGTTAGAGGCAAATTGCTTCACATTATTTAAAAGTAACTGGATGAGCACTTGGCACATCATAACAATCAAGCGCTGGTAAATGAGCTTAGGTAGGCAGATTAGGCTCATCTCATGTGTTGGTGCAGACTTGACTGGCTGAAGGGCTTCTTCTGAACTGTGAGATTCTATGACCTCCAATAACCATCAAATAATAATTTCTATGGCACACAAAAGTAAAGACTGAGATATCAAATACTTATGCAAAACCCAAAATGTGTGCACAAACAACCACCATCCTGATGATACTCCACATAACTTGAGACAAACTTCTACTGCAGGGCATGGATGTTTCCTTGGTGATTTATGCCTAATCTTTTGATTTTAAAATTGTCCAATAGTGCAGTGCACATAACGGAACTTTCCTGAATTCCGGAGCAATGCTGTGCTATACCAACAGAAGCAGAATTCATGGAATTTTTGATTTGCATTAAAACCGAGAGGGAGCTCTTTTCATTATGATAGATAATGGAAGACTCCAGTATGAAATTATGCTTTTGAGTAATAATAAAGTTTTGACTAGCTGGCTCTTTGCACCTCTGGAACTCAGCTTTTAATTGCAGCCAGATTGACTGAACACCCCCAAGTTAAAAAAAAAATCACAGTCTCACATTTATGAAGCACTTTATCTCAAAATCCTTTGCACAGATTAACTTATTTTAATGCACTGACTTGTATGTACAACTCTACAAAAATAATGCTGACATGGTGGTGTTTGAGAAAGGGATAATGGCTGGGACAATGCCCAGCAGAAAAAAAACTCATGGTATATAAAATTGAAGAGTGAAGGGTATGGATATAAACTGTAATCGGTTTATAAACAAAGCCACACTGTTGAGAGAATAGAGGGAATATATTTATGCTTTTAAGCAACAAACCTGGCAAACCTTTCTGAATAGAATCAAGAAAGGTTTTATTTCTTACATCAAAACTGTGTTGTTTAGCAGAACCATACAACATGTAGTATTGAGTTTGTGTGTATACATACACACACACACGTGCATCATCAATTTTCAGGTGCAATACAGATTTCTGTAGTTCATATGCAGATTAAGGTAATGGAACATTGTACAATTTTCTTCATAACCAGGCAAGAACTGAAACAACTGTTGGGTCATTTGCATGCATCTAAAAATAGCCAACAGGTCTGCACGTGAAATGTTCATCTCAGTTTCATATAATGAACTTGTTGTGTATTTCTGTTGTTATTTCAGATTTTTTTTTAAAAAAAGGCTAAGAGGCTCTGGGTTAGTAAAGTAACCACTATTTCTTGAAATACGGACAAAGTCATTCAAATAGAAGATTACAGATTCTTCACTCTTTGCAGTCAGACTTGAATTTAACGTCAATATGAAAAAATGTGTTACAGCTTTGTACACTTGTGAGCATTAGTGAAGGCAACAGTTCAACTGACATACACCATGTGCATTGGCTAGGAAGCTGAATTTACAAAAGAAGCGCTGATGAGCTGGTCCAGAGCCAAAATGCAGCTGATGCACCAAATCATGCATTAGATAGATATGTACTAAATCAACAGTGGAATAACACAGACTGATAGTAACTATCCCACGACAGACTGGAATAAATGTTAAGCATGTGGCCAAAGTAGGAATTAGATTTTAAAATTCACCCAGGGTTACTGCTTGGTCCAGCAAGTATAAGAGCATTGCTGGATTTAAATCTCAGAAATGAAGGGTGGCAATAACTGATGTGCATGTGATAGAATAATTGGGAAGTAATGATCACTATACAGTCAGGCTCAACATGATTATATGAAAGGATAATGATGGGTGTACAATAAGGGTGCTGGAATCGGGAAAGGCAATGAGGGACTTGCTAAAATTAACTTGGTTGCAAAGTGATTATATAAATTAGCTGTGGGTAAGCTTAAAATAGATGCAGTACAGACAACAAATACAAGTGTCCTCAGACACAGATTAAAATTACATCAACTGAGATGATTTATTTTCAATAACCACAACCATCTTCCTTTGGTAGAGTTCTTTCTTTCCTTCCTTCCTTTCCTCCTCTCTCCCCCCCCCCCCCCTCCCCCCTCCCTTATTCCTCGACGTCACACTCGAGTCAAATGCTGCCTTGATGTCAAGGGCAGCCACTCTCACCTCAAGGTTACAAGGTACTATAACTTGGAAATCACTTGGAGAGTAGGGAATGGTTTGGAGAAATTTCTTCATAGGATTGTGGGAGCATAAATCCATTCCCGTTGGATGGTTGTGGCAAAGACCACAGCATCATTGAAGGGAAAGGTGGATGAAAAATTAAAATAGAAACTGCAAGACTGAGGAAGAATAATGTAGTGGGAATAGGTTTGGCTCTAGCAAGAAGCCAGCACAATTGTAAAGGGCTGTATGGCCTCCTGTATTGTCAACATGAATGGGTTACTCAGTTCATTGAACCAATATAGAATTTGTTTTCAGTTCTGCAGTGATTTGGAACACAAAATGTGTTTCATGCAAAAGCTCTATCCCCAATGCTATTTATAATTCACAGTGTGCAAATGTATGCATAAGATTGCTACTAATATCGGCAAGCTAAATTAACAGTTGAATTATGAAACTGACCAAAATGGGACTTCCCCAAACAAATGGGTGCAACCATACACGATTGTAATATCACAAATATTCTATTAAAAAGGAATACTGTAACTTGCTACATTATAGTGACTTCTCTTCAAAATTAATTAATTGGCTGTAAAACATTGAGAGGTGTGGTGATCACGAAAGGTTTTCTTTCTTTTAAAATACAAATCAGCTTGTTTTTAACTGTTTTGAAAACTTGTGCTATTGGAAATGCAGTCCATTAACATTTACAACTTATTAAAAACCAAGTTTACACTGGCACTGAAGAATTTTAGCTTATAGATATTTAACCCCTCTTTAGGTCACTCACCCACCAATCCCCAACCACCCCAACTCTCTCCCCATTAACTGAGCATGTTCTAAGTTAGAATGCACAGACCTATTTTTGGATTGAAGTAAAGTAAACTGAACTACAGAAAACTGAGTCAGCAGTTTCAGAACCATCTGTTCTTGCATCAAGGTCCATTGTTCAAGTAATATGGAAGGTAGTGTTACCCAAAATTTAAATTGGTACTTTATCTAATCTGGGAACTCCTGCTGTACACACTGGGTATCTTCCTCAAAAAAGTAATAACCCCCACAGATGACTGTGTTTCAGTGCAGAATGCTCCCACAATCTAGATCTACCATTATAATTTAAATTGTATTCCGAAAAGAAAAGAAATAACTGGTCTAAACTAATTAAAATTTCTCCATCCTTAGCACTTAGAGAAAATGGCCATACGTACATGGCGAACTGCATTCATTACCAAAGACAACAGAAATTCCAAGGGCCAAATATTGTTGAAAAAAAACAGTTCCAACTTGAAAAAAGTATGAGAAAAATTATTGGGGCTAAATGCTGACATATACCCTGAATTCGATCGCCTACATCCTCAGATCTTGAAAAGGAAGTGGCTATAGAGATAGTGGAAGTATTAGTTGTTAGGATTCAAAAATCCAGAAATTCTGGAAAGATCTCAGCAAATTGGAAAACTTCAAATGCACAGGAGAGAGAAAGAAAGCAGGAAACTAAAGACTAGTTTAGCCTAACAACTGTCATTAAAAAAATGCTGGAATCCATTATGAAGGAAGGAGCAGCAAGATATGTAGAAAATGTTTTACAACAAGCAAGCAGAATCAACATGGTTTTATGAAAATAAAAATAAAATCACATTTGACCAATTTATTGTAATTCTTTAGGATGTGGATTAAAGGGAAATGAAAAATGAAAGGATGGTGGCACATAAAAAGTTCCTATACAAAATAATATGTCAGGGTGCGGAGGGCAAATTATTAGCACAGAGGGGATTGGCCAACTAACAGAGTCAGGATGAATGGCCTGTTTTCAGGTTGACAAACTGTAACAGGGATCAATCCTGGGCCCCCCATTATTTACAATCTATATTAACAACTTGAGTGAAGGGACAGAGTGGATTATAGTCAAATTTGCCGATGATACAAAGAAAAATCAGAAAGCAAGTTGTGAAGAGGGCACATCAAATGTTGCAAAAGGGATATAGATTAGTTAAGTGAATGGACAAAAAAAAATTGGCAAATGGGCAGCGACTGACAGATTGTGTACAATGTGGGAAAGGGGGAGGTTGTCCACTTTGTCAAAGCAAAATATTATTTAAATCGAGAGACTGCAGAATTCTGAAGAACAGCAAGATTCTGAATATCCCCATCCATGAAACAAAAATTAAGCATGTAGGTAGAGCAAGTAACGAGGAAAGGAAATGCAATGTTGGCCTTTATTACAATGGTGATGGCGTATACAAGTAATGAAGCCCTTCTACAACTGTACAGGGCATTAGTGAGACCACACAGAGTCCTGTGTACAGTTTTGGTCTTCTTATTGAAGGAGAGTTTATCAGGCTGATTCCTGGAATGAAGTGGTTGGCCTGTAAGGAAACATTGAGCAGGTTGGACCTACACTCAGGAGTTCAAAAGATCGAGAAGCGATCGTATCGAAACATACGGGATTCTGAAAAGGCCTGTCAAGATAGATGCTGAGCGGATATTTCCAAGAAGCGATATGGAACTCAGGAACAGGGGTCTTCCATTTGAAGACAAAAGATGAGGAGGAATTTCTTCTTTCAAGAGAACAATGAATATTTGGAATTCTCTACTTGAGAAGCTGTGGAGGCTGGGTTACTGAATATATTCAAGGCTGAGATAGACAGATCTGGAGCTGGCAAGAGTTATAGAGACAGGAAAGTGGAGTGGAGGCCAAGGTCGGATCAGGCATGATCTTATGGAATGGTGGAGTAGGCTAGAGAGGCCACCTGGCCTATTCCTGCTCCTAGCTTCTATGTTCAAATTCACCATCCTCCTCAATCCTTTAAACTCGTCGGTTGAGATATACTGTTTGTCCCATTATTCATCAAAGCACCAGATGTCCTTTTACCCTCGCTGTACCATTATCAACTTGCATTTGCAGCACCTTGGGAGGAAAAATCTCCAATCCAAATTAAAATAAATAAAACTTGCCTGCTGCAAGATGCATTTTCCCCACCCCCTCACCTCCGTCAGATTCAGTCCCTATAATGTTTACACTGCTCAATAATGCAGGAAAAAGCTGTCTGCAAGACATGAAATCATCGGTCTCTGCAATCAGATATTTACAGAGACAGCAGCGATCACTCCATAAATATTTCTTCTGCCAACACTAAACAGATTACAGCATTTTTCAACTGTTTTTGAGCAATAGTGAAATATTGAAAACATCAAACATCAGAAAACTTTACAACATGGTGCAGACAATCTAAATTTACAGGATAAAGATTCCTTCCCCGTGCATAGTTTTAATATGATGGGATACTATGAGTACTTAATTTCACAATCATCCATTTAGCAGTGACATTGTGGTACTGTCACTGGATTAGTAATCCAGAGACTCAGGGTCTCTGGACCCTGGGGGTTTGAATCCCAACACAGCAGATGGTGGGATTTGAAGTCAGTAAAAATCTGGAATTAAAAAATTCCAGTGACCCTGAAACCTCTCGACTGTCATTAAAAAAAAACATCTGCTTCACTAGTGTCCTTTAGGGAAGGAAATCTGCCACTTCACCTGGTCTGGCCTACATGTGCCTTCAGACCCACAGCAATGTGGTTGACTCTTCAATGCCCTCTGAAATGCCCCATCAAGTTCAAGGGCAATTAGGAATGGGCAATAAATGCTAGCCCAGCCAGTGACGCCCACATTCCCTGCATGAATTTTTAAAATTAACACGTTGACCCATGCAACAGTTTATACAAATGTCAATTTAGATCATTAAGATGGAAATCTCTGACTTTTACTTAATTCCCACTCCAGAAACTAGAGCACAAAACTCTAGGCTTACTTTTCAGGAAGCACATACTGTCATTGAGGGCTTTTGTATGCTGCAGCGTGCCTGACAGCAGATTTTCTCTCTCAAATCCTAACCAGCTAGGACACTGACGCAAAGAGGGAACACGTGCACACCCTGAAGGAATGGAAATGCAAATAACAAAATGGGTATTTTGCACATCCAATTCCGCAATTCCTACCACGACAAACTAAACTAAACGACATACATAGCCCATCATGACACAAACATGGGACAAGTAAAAACAAACTTTTGATCCACTGGAATTATGTAACTATGTGGAAACAAAGACACGAGATAAATAGAGAGAAGTTAAGATTTTGAACTGAAACAGTAACAAATGCTATTAAAATAAACTGAGGCTATCAAAGAAAGTTAAAGTTAACTTTTATCCTGCAGTAACAAAGTGTTGCCACTCCTGAGACCAAATATAAGTAATGTTGTAGCCAAGACAGATAAACTTGGAGCAATACAACAATGCTCTGAATCTTCCTTCATGTTATCATTGATAAGAACTGCACAAGTGCTCTTATTTTCCAATGTTTCGAATTTCAGATTCATGACTATTGAACGCAAGTAGGCAAGGCAGAGCCTTGTACAAGCGCACTTAAATAGAACTGCAGATATTTGCTCACCATCATCTGAACACCAAATGAAGTTTTTTATCACCATGAACATCCCAAAGTGTTTCACATGGGCACCCAAACGTGACACCAAAGGAGATATTCGGTCAGATGACCAAAAGCTTGGTCAAAGAGACCTGCTTTAAGGGGTGTCTTAAATGTACAAAGTGAGGTAGAGAGTTGGAGAGGAATCCCAGAGCTTAGGGCTAAGGCAATGGAAGATACTGCCACTAATGGAGGAGAGATTAAAATTGGAGATGCTCAAGAGGCCAGAATTAAAGGAGCATTGCTATCTCTAAGGGATGTGGGGATGGAGGACATTAGGAGAGCTGGAGCAGTGAGGCCATGGGGTTTAAAAGCAAAGATGAGAATTTAAAAACTAACACGTGGCTTAACCAGGAGTCTGAACAGTGATAATCGGTGAACAGAACTTGCTAAGAGTTTTGAATGCCCTCAACTTTACAGCAGAATGTGGGAGACCAGCCAGGAACACAATGGAATAATAAAAATGAGAAATAACAAGGGCACAAGGGTTTCAGCGGCAGATGAGCGGAG
Organism: Mustelus asterias; assembly: GCF_964213995.1. Lineage (NCBI taxonomy): Eukaryota > Metazoa > Chordata > Chondrichthyes > Carcharhiniformes > Triakidae > Mustelus > Mustelus asterias. The sequence goes on from NC_135805.1 coordinate 79,466,648, forward strand.
ACGGGTGACGTTGAACGATGTTACAGAGGTGGAGATAGGCAGTCTTAGCAATGGTGCAAATGTAAAATTGGAAGTTCATCTTGGGGCCAAATGTGACAACAAAAGTTGTGAACAGACTAGTTTAATCTTGGACAGTTGTCAAGGAAACGGATGGAGACAGCAGCTAAGGAACAGAGTTTGGAGCCAAAACCAAAAATAACGGCTTTAGCCATGAATATTGCAGATGAGTCATGTTGATAGAGCTTTTCGTCTTGCACTCAGGACAAACTCAAGAATGCCAAATTTCAAACACTCATGACAATTTATATTACAGGAGAAAAGGGTAATGATTGGCAAGTCAACTCCTATTGACCAACACATTACCACAGAGAAAGCAATGGGGAAACTATAGGTTCCCCAAGCCTCCATGTAATTCAAAAAGTATGCACGGCTTGAACATATACCTTTTGCTTGCAGAGAACAGGCCCTTGTGTTATGAATTAATGTTACCTCTAGCAAGTGTAAATGAACCTCATTAAACACTTCAATTGGAGAAAAGTTCTGCTCATTCACTACTGGGTGTAGGATAAGCAGTCAGGATATTTTGCAACAGAGGAGGAGTCAACATGGGCAAGAGTTTGGATGTCTGTCCAATCACTAAATCCACACTAAATCTTTTTTCTTCAGCTGCATACAGTCGAAGAAAAAACACATTATGATGATCTAAAATGTTGCAGTTTGTAAGTCTAAACATGTACTCATCTCAGTCATGATCCTGGTACTGTATTTGCCTTGTAACGTTTACATTTAAAATTAATGAGGGAGAAAGGGATGATACAATGGACTTCTGTAGCTGAATATACCTTGTCAACATCTATGGATGGAAATTTGCTTCACAACTGTCAGTGTTAGCAATAATTGTAAGAATAGCACCAGCACCAAAGGTTATGGGGAGAAGGCAGGATGAGGCTATTGAGTTGGACGATCAACCATGATCATGATGAATGGTGGAGCAGGCTCGAAGGGCCAAATGGCCTCCTCCTGCTCCTACCTTCTATGTTTCTATGTCTCTTAAATTGTAAATTTACTGGAGATTGTGGTATGGATCCTTAACGTTTCTGAAACAAATTTGCAACGTATCAATCTTGTGAATGCATCTTGGGATGTAACTGAATATAACCCCAATGGAACCACAAAGTGGAATGGACACTTAATCACAGAGATCACCCCCCAACAAGACGACAGTACCCCCGGCTCACCAGCAGTCAACCAAGGCAGTTAGAGAGGGGCTAATTTGTTCCCCCTGCAAAAAAAGCACTCGGCCACAACTTCATCTGAAAGCCCAAAGAATCATGAAAGAGGACCCCATCCAGGCCTGAATCATGAGAGGATTCCATCTGGGCCTGCAATTATTTCATCTAAAAGGATTAATTTGAACACATGATTTGTTTCCTTGTTATTTCATTAATAATCTAAGTGCATACATCACCTATAAAACTCATTTTCTCGTGTATTGTGTGTCTGTGTTTGAGGAAGATTCTCTGCATTTACATGTAAATCCTTTCTTTAGATTTAAACTTAGATTTTGTTGTGAACAACCGAGAGGTGAATAAAAGGGGATTTCCACCCATCTGTAACACCTTGACTTTACTCTTGGCATTAATATTTCCCAGTTCACAATGTTAAAATAAATGTGCAATATATCTGATGGTATTTTGACCAAAATTGTCAGGTCGGCGGTTGGGTTTAACTGCTGGGCCAAAATGCTGTATGCAGCTTGAAAAAAATGAAAAATACTCATCATTCACAGCACTCAGAGACTCGTGCTTATGATGCCAACTCAACGTGCAGGTAATTTGCAACTGACTGCAACTCAGAGTACAATCATCAGGATTTGCTGTGGTTGGCTCATAAAATGGCCCTTTTTTTTAAAAAAAAATTGATTTTCCCGAATGGCAGACATCAAGTATACTTGCATTGTATGGATGGCTGTAACATTAGGCACCATTAATATATGACTTAGCACAAATCAAAAGAGGCTACACTAAACAAATTAGATTTATATATTTACATTGCACTATATGGTGTTTCAGAGCAATTAAAATGCAATGGCATTATGTAGGCAAATTTGATGGCAGCTTTAAGCTTCTTAACAAGCTATGTTCTCACCCAAATTTAAGATGTTGCAAATATTACCCTGTTCAATATTTTGGCTGTCAATTGAAAATGGCTTAGAGAAATACTGATCTGAACAGGTTTAAACACATCAAGTTTAGCAGGGGTATTGTACTCAATAAAAACTCGAGATCCCCTCATGAGTCAAAACACGTGGCAGAATCATTTGCAATAAATTAGACACTGCATAAGCAGCCCAATTGTATCCTCACACAACTAAACAGGGAATGGCTCGTTGAATTCTGGACAGGGAACTGACCCACTCTCGGTGAAGTTGAAAGATTTGTATATTCTAACACATTCAGTATATCTAATCACAACAGGACAATCATCAACAAAAGAACAATGTCATGACGCGTTATTATCTCTCATGCTTGAATGGCATAGATCACAAACATTATGACCACAGATAAATAATTCTTCGAAGTACATAAACGTACTCGGCATCAGAGAGTAAACCTTGAAAGTTCTCAGATTTTTGGACAATGAGGTGACTAAGGTAAAAGACACAGAATTAATAAATTCTGGACCTCTGGTTATAAAGCCATGAAGCAGAAATTTGAGAAATGAAGCAGAGATGATATGGCCAAAAAATAAAGGTTTCTGTAATTATAAGAATAAAGATTGAGATCTCGTGCCATATTGGGCAGTGTCTCTGCCTCTGAGCCAGAAATGCTAGGTTCAAATCCCATCGCATGACTGGATGGGCCTGGAAGGTGTTCACAACAGCCAAACAAGTTCATTATCAACATGCAAATCCATCCAACATGCCTACAGCAGGTGGCAAGAGCGGAAGAGTCTCCTGCAGAGTTGTCTCCTTCAAGCTATACATAGCCTCTGACTTCAGGCTAGCAGCCCATTCCAGTAAAAAACAAAAACAGATGCAAGCATGAGTTTTGTCTGCCTCAGGAGTCTCTAGTTAGGAAATCCTAAGAGAATGAGGTTGGGCTGAAGGTGAGCAACATCTTGTCAGAAGGTGACAGTTTTGACGATGTGCAAATGTTGTGTTCGAAGGTCAAAACAGTACATAGTGATCACACTTTGCTGGGTTTAACCCAGAAGAGAAGCCAAATAGTGACTGGAATGAATGCCCAAACCACAAAACCTCTGGCAGATGTTCAATATAAAGACTTACATTTTGAGCTGGAAATCTTGTTTATGCAGGGAACGAAGTTGACTTTGAAGCGCCCACTGTTAATTAAAGTATTTGTAACCTGTATCAGTCTTGATGCTTTATAATTGGTCTTGTTTCACTAAAGGGTTCAGCAGTAATCTTGATCCAGGATTGGAGAATGTGCAAGATCACAGTCTCTAGTCACATACAAGGGATTTCATTATACTGACCCTTCCAGCAAATACCTAAATCATTAGAGGCGGGAGATCTACTTAAAAGAGAGTGGTAACTCCATCAGAATATCCAGTGCAGACCTCATATTTATATTCTGAATGTGCACAAATAATCACATTGTTTTGTAGCAGTGACTACATTTTAAATTAAGTACTTAACGGGTTGTATGTTACATAAGAACATAGGAGCAGGAGTAAGCCATCTGGCCCCTCGTGCCTGCTCCGCCATTCAGTAAGATCATGGCTGATCTTTTTGTGGACTCAGCTCCACTTACCCACCCGCTCACCATAACCCTTAATTCTGTTACTGTTTAAAAATGTATCTATCCTTGCTTTAAAAACATTCAATGGGGAAGCCTCAACTGCTTCACTGGGCAGGGATTTCTACAGATTCACAACCCTTTGTGTGAAGAAGTTATTCCTCAACTCAGTCCTAAATCTGATTCCCCTTATTTTGAGGCTATGCCTCCTAAGTTCTAGTTTCACCCAGTGGAAGCAACTTCCCTGCTTCTATCTTATATGTTTCTATAAGATCTCCCCTCATTCTTCTGAATTCCAATGAGTATAGCCCCAATCTACTCAGTCTCTCTTCATAAGCCAACCCTCTCAACTCCGAGATCAACCTAGTGAATCTCCTCTGCACCCCGTCCAGTGCCAGTATATCCTTTCTCAAGTAAGGAGACCAAAACTGTAAACAGTACTCCAGGTGTGGCCTCACCAGCACCTTATACAGCTGCAACATAATTTTGCTGTTTTTAAACTCCATCCCTCTAGCAATGAAGGACAAAATTCCATTTGCCTTCTTAATTACCTGCTGCACCTGCAAACCAACTCCTTGAGATTCCTGCTCAAGGACACCCAGGTCCCTCTGCACAGCAGCATGCTGCAATTTTTTACCATTTAAATAATACTCCATTTTGCTGTTATTCCTACCAAAATGGATGACCTCACATTTACCAACATTGTACTCCATCTGCCAGACCCTCGCCAACTCACTTAGATTATCTATGTCCCTTTGCAGACTTTCAGTGTCTTCTGCACACTTTGCTCTGCCACTCATCTTGGTGTCATCCGTGAATTTTGACATACTACACTTGGTCCCCAACTCCAAATCATCTGTGTAAACAGTTACATTTGGGAGATCTTGGGGAAATTGGAAAGGTTGCATAAATGTAATTCTTTAAATGTTGCAGATGAATTTTTAAAGGGAATTATTTTTATGAAAACTGCATGATTGGTATTATTTGATATAAAACTGGTTAAAACTACTAGTTGTTATTCTGGCTGCATTATTAGTAAAATTACTGGTTGAAAAGTTAACATTGAAATACTTTGAATTAAAGTTGTCCAATTGCAAGCTTTAAAAATTTCTCTCCTGAGAATGATCCTAACAAAGCAACTGCTCAGATTTCTTGCATAACAAAAAAATCCAGTGATTTAGACTTTTAGGCAAATAAGAAGAAACAAGGACAGTTGGTAGGATATAGTTAAGTGAATCTAAAACCATCTAACTTTCAGGTCAGCTACATTTTTGCACGAGTAAATTTCTATGTAATTCAGAAATTGAGTTTCACCAATCAAATATACCTGGGAATGGATGTAGGAACGACAGCAAATTAGTCCTTTTACAAGGAATAATAAACAAAACTAACAATATAGAGTATTCATGCCACAATAACTGACAATGGTATTGTGCTTCTATGTTTTTGAGGTTTCAGAACACCCAAGCATGGATTGGAAAAACCATAAATGAACACATTTTAGCCCACAATTGAAATTGTGGTGATCTCCTGAACTTTTACTGTATCATTTTCTTGACATGCCAGTGCTGTATGGTCTGCATTGTAAATGCATTTTACTTCAAACATACCAGGTAACTGCTGTAATTTTTAATTGTTTAATTATAGCTAACCTCTTCCAGGTACTTTCATATTTGAAAGAACTTCCCAGCTGATACACTTTAAAGACCAAAGTAACTCAATCTGGATTTCATACCTCCTTCCTTCCCCCTTCATTCTACCTTCAAAACGGTCATGGATTAGGGTAGAAGATAATGTACAATATGTTCACCTAAAGAAACTCACTTGATCAGTCAGTAATTGCAAGGGCTTCTCTGTGGCAAAAATGTAGCTGACCTGAAAGACTCAAATAACAATGGCCAACACCCCCATTTGGAAAAGCCAGAGTTCAGACATCACCACAGACTACTTGAAAGTCCAGCCGACTTTCATTGTTGCCACAAGGGCAGCACTGCAATAAATCATGTCTGAATTTATCCACTGATAATATTTCAATTTCAAATTGTAGATTAATTGGGCTGCATAATGGATCTAAAGGGGAAAAATAGCAGGTCATATTTGGCAAATCTGACTGAATGATGATAGGTGTAGTGAAAAAGGAAAATGCAATGAATGCAGCATATGGTACATGGATTGAGGGAAAGTCTTGGACAAGGTACCACACAGACAATATTTGAGTTGATTGAGTACGGAATTAAAAAGATCAAAGTGGATTGAAAACTTGTTTTACAAAAAAAAATGCAGAATGCTTGGAGTGGAAAGTGGTAGAGGTAGAGAAAGCAGGATCCAGATCTGTAATTAGGAAGCATGGTAAATGATTCTAGGACTAAAAGGAAGCTACAACGGGATATGGATAAGGAGGAATCAGCAAAAACGGCAAACAGATTTCAATGTCTGTAATTGTGGAGGGGGACGTGGTTCAGTATTAAATGTGATTCACCATGTCTCAAGAAAATAAATTAATGGAATAATTGCCATTAATGGAATAATGGGCACTAATGGATAATGTAAAAAGACAAAATATAATGGATTTCATGTTGCAAAGCAAGTGAGGCATAGAATATAAAAGGCAAACTCCAATGGTGAATCCACATGAAACCTCAGTTTGAATGCTGTGCATGGCTTTGCAATCCCCACAAAACATACTACAGGAAGGATGTAAAAATAAGAAGGTTTAGTGTATTAGGGATCATTAGCATGCTGCCTGGCACGAGGAAATATATATAGAAAGACAAAGTAGATTACAGAGTGTTTCGGTAGAGGTGTATAACGTTGAGGATAGGGAGATTGGAAAAAATCAGTTTCTGGTAATAAGGGGTCAACATTGAAACTTAGGTCAGGGAAGAAATATTAACAGTTGTGGAGTGAGCAATTGAGGCAGAGATCATTCTAAAAGGTAATAGGATAGACAATGGGAGAAGCTTCAAGTGACATGGAGACCAGACAGGTAACATGGACTGAGTGTGGACAATAAGAATCAACATGGACAGATTGGGCCAAATGGCCTAGTGTGTAATAATTGTATGAAATATAAATATGGTTAAAAGACATGAAATTATCCAAACATAAAATAAGATTATGGTAACAAATCTTACAGTTCCCAAAATTCTGCTGTGTTGCCACTTTAAAACAGAACGTTGAACTTAAGAATTGATCTCACTCCACTGTCACTCAATAATCGAAAATTAAAGTTGAAACAGGGAAAATATTGCTGAAATATAGTACAATTCTGTGCCTCTTAAAGTAGAGGATTCACAATGACTATGTTTAGCCTTGTTCAAAAAAAATTGAATATTTAACAAGTTTGGTTATTAACTGTGTTCGTGTCAGCATGAATGAAAGCCTGTCCAGAACCCAAAGGAGAGAGATTGTGTCTAGTGAACAGGTTAAAAAATAAAATGTCATCTCTGTCTGATACCCATATACAGAAAACAGCCATCACAAGGCAAGTTAAAAGGATTTCAAATTATTTTGAAGCATAAAGAATATAACATGATGTCCAATGCTGCGAAATTTCACATCATTGTAACTGTGACCAACAAGGGCATGCTATTAGTTTAAACATCAATAACTTGATGCAGCAATTTGCATCCCTGACATATTGATGGGGCCAAACATAACCATGTTACTTCAAATGAAATGCTTTACAATTTAATTTACAGGGTTAGTTTTTCAGCACCATTGCTTTGCTGGTTTACATTTCACTTTGCAATGATACTTTTTCCTTAAAAAATAAAGCGAAGTTAAGAAACAAAGAAAAAAATCGTGCCGAAAATATCCATTATCAGTCCTAACAAAGTGTACTATCTGCTGCAGTACATGGGTACCAGCGCATGAATTCAACACTGATGTTGAGGTGGAACTAGTGTGCCATCCTTTGTAAAGAAAATTGCCATGCACCTAATGCCCTGCCCAGACGCATTCCAGCATCGACATTCAACAGAAAAACCACGAAGCCCCCCAACACCTCTCGCTTTCACAATCTGTATGAACCTTCAAAAAAAAGGTAACACTGTGAAACTGAAATGCATATTTGTTTTGCGAACACCAAGACAAACACAGGGCTTGTAGTAAACAACCCATCGCTAACATCCATATGCACTTACCGTCAGAATGCTCCAATGCATCGTCGCTGCGGACCAAGCTACGAGAGAGGGAAGAAAGCACCACAACAAGCTAAAAGCTCCCATTGCTAAGCAGGGCTAGGCGGTTAAGAGTTTGCTGGTGGCCGCTGCTGGAGCTGCCAGGCGTCCATAGCTCGCACACTGGTTCATTTTACAGTGTTTTTGTGGCGAGCCGCCTCACTCCGCATTGTGCCACTGCCCCCCACTCGACGCACTTCTACTGCGCTAGGATCGGCAACCACCCCCCCATACGGACGGCCGCCGATGGATTTTACTGGCACCACCGGCTCCACCACTGCAGGAACCTGGCGGCCACTTTCACCAAGTCGACTGGCTTCAAGTAGTAAGGAAGAAGCGACTGGTCGTCAATGTCGGCTGCATTTATTCCCATAGCTCCAGCGAGGCTGCTTTGTTAGGACCGGGGCGGGCTGGGGCTGAGACTGAATGGAAATCAACAAGCGCTCTCTGGCTCCGCTGTCGCAGTGAAGGGGGAAGGGGCGGGGCCGGGGGCTCCGCGTCATCCTCAGAACGCTCCGGGCAACGTTCCATTGCCAATCAGACACCCCAGGCTGAGTCCCCGCCTCCGCACTGACACTGCCCTCACTCCCCGGCAGCACCGAGCCGGCTTCATACCGGCTGCAGAGTCAAATGTCCCGCAGGAACCCAGAGAGTCACCCTTTCATTACTTTCCGCATGCTCTTCATCTCTGTAACACTGTCATCCCGCATCCTCTCCTTTCCTTCCCTATGTGACAGTAATAAATCAAATCAATTCAAATGTTGAGGTGGACGTTGTGTGTGGGGCATTTTCCCGCTCAGTTAGGACAGGAGAACTTTATAAATTTAAACTGCACGCCGGATTATTTTGTTGCTCCGGTGAAACTGGATGGAAGTGAAGTTTAATTTGGGGAAATAACTTTAAGCAATTTTAAGGGGATAAGGAGAGACAGGATCATGCTCATGGCAGGGACAGATCCCAGATCAACATGGCAACGTGAGAAAGCCGCGTGCATACACCTATGCCGTAATTCAATTAGGTCATGGATAATCTATCCCCACTTAATGTTACCACCTTATCTCCATATCCCTTAATACCCTTACGTAAAAAAAATCTATCTCAACCTTGAGAGCCCCAAATAACACTGTATTCACATCCTCTTGGAGGGAGAGATTCCTACAACCCCCATCAAAGAAAATGGTTTCTCTATTTATAGTAAGAAGTCTCACAACACCAGGTTAAAATCCAACAGGTTTATTTGGTAGCAAATACCATAAGCTTTCGGAGCGCTGCCCCTTCGTCAGATGGAGTGGTTATCTGTCCTCAACAGTGCAACCAGTTCTCAACCAGTCTTCTCTATTTATACCAGCAACATTGCTCTCAAATCACCCACCCGCAAAATCTTGTACCTGAGAGCCAAGATTATGCTCCTCAAGTTTAACCCTCTAAACCCCACTATTATTCTGTTGAACCTGTTGTTGCCCCCCCCCCCCCCTCTTTCCCCATTGCCAATTTTTCTTTCCATAGATGAGATGCTAAAAATGGAATGGAGCAAATTAGTTGCAATCTGACCAAGTCTTGAATAGGCCAAGTATGGCTCATGCCTCTGAGAACAGGCGTAGGCTCCTGTTTTTTTTGCCTTGTAGGTTTATCTTTAGGGGACTCCAGAGGTAAGGGTGTGGGAGCAGAAAGAGAAGCCAGAACTAATAATTATCTGGTTATGATTAGATGGAGAAGAATGAAACCAGGCATGTGCAGTCCTACTTAACTGGGTGACGGTGCTGGAGGAGGATGGTGTGGTGAACTGTTTCAAAGATTGTAGATACATTGTGAAGAAGGAGATGGGACAGTTCAATATGGTCACAATTACATAGGATTACATAGGATATTATTTGTGATGCTGATAACCAGTCAATACTGGAGCAGAGGTAGAAACCTGATTGGAGGGTTTCAAACATGGAGCTCTGGAAAAGAAGGGGACAGATTTTAGAAGCAACACCACTTACAAGGACTTTGGAGAGGAAAGGAAGTTGGAGATAGGCCAATAGTTTGTGAAGATGGTGAGATCAACATTTGAAAGAGTGATGCATGGAAAGTTACATCACACTTGCACCCTAATGACTCACAACTGAGTCAGATAAAGCAAAGGTCATATTTGAGTGGGTGTTGAGTTTAAAATGTATTTATTAGTGTCACAAGTCAGCTTATATTAATACTGCAACAAAGTTACTGTGAAAATCCCCCAGTCACCACACCCCAGGGCCTGTTCAGATACACTGAGGAAGAATTTAGCAGGACCAATGCACCTAAACTTCACACCTTTCAGACTATGGGAGGAAACCGGAACACCAGGTGGAAACCCACACAGGGAGAACATGCAGACTCCACACAGACAGTGACCCAAGCCAGGAATCGAACCCAGGTCCCTGGCACTGTGAGGCAGCAGTGCCACTGTGCCACCCATTTAATCTACAAACAAGAAACAAATACAAGGGGCAGCACAGTGGTTAGCACTGCAGCTTCACAATGCCAATGACCCAGATTCTATTCCCGGCTGGGGTCACTGTCTGTGTGGAGTTTGCACATTCTCCCCATGTCTGCGTGAGTTTCCTCCAGGTACTCCAGTTTCCTCCCACAGTCCAAAGATGTACGGTTTAGGTGGATTGGCCTTCTTAAATTGTCCCTTAGTGTCAGGGGGACTAACTAATGTAAATGCATGGGGTTACGGGGATAGGGCCTCGGTGGGATTGTGGTCGGTGCAGTCTTGATGGGCCAAATGGCCTCCGTCTGCACTGTAGGGATTCTATGTGTATGTGTGTACTAAGTAGGTACAAAGAAAGACTTGCATCTTTATAGCTCTTTTCACAACCACTGGATATCTCAAAGTGCTTTACAACCAATGAAGTACATTTGAAGTGCGATCACTGTTGTAATGTAAGCAATGTAGTGCCTTATTCTACACACAACGTCGCCTCACAAACATCAACATGATAATGACCAGATTCTCTGTTTTTTGTGATGTTGATTGAGAGAGACATATTGGCCAGGACACTGGGAATAACTTTTCTTCTTCATAATAGTGCCATGGAGTCTTTTACATCCACCAGAGAAGGTACATCCATCATCTTCTTCAAACTCAAAGGATAACCATCATCATCACTTCATTGTAATCTTGTTTATCTATTCCTCCTGGTAAATGGATGGAAGAATGCGGGTAAAAATCATGTGAGGGAGTGGGGATAGTTAGGGGAGAATAAAAGGGAGGATCTGTAAACGAGCGAAGGACAAAAGAAATTAAATGACAAACTGGATCATGGCGCAAAGCTAAAGGAGGTAATAATGGCAAAAGAAACAAAATATGTGTCTAAATTGGGGTTAATGTAATAAAGAGAATCATCACCATCAGCAGTCATCCAAAAACAGGTAAGGACAGAGATTATGATCTGAAATTGTTGAAGTCAGCTGTGAGTCTGGAAGACTGTAAAGTGCTTAATCCAAAAATAAGGTTCTGCTCCTTGAGTTTACATTGTTCTCCACTGGAATTGTGTAGGAGGCTGAGACTGGAATGGTCAAAGTGGAAGTGAACCCAAGAATTGAAATCACAGTTGACTGGAAGATTGGTAACACACTTATGATCATAAAAAGATAACAAATAGGATCAGGAGTAGTTCTTTTCAGCCTTTCTAGCCTGCTCTGCATTCAGGAAGATCATGTCTGATTACTGAACTGTACTCTACCTTCGCACATTGTCACAATACTCCTTGCTTCCCTTAATATTAAAAAGTTGATCCAGCCCTGTCTTGAATATACTCAGTGATTGAGCATGAACAGTTCTCTGGGAGAGAGAATTCCCACATATTCATACCCCTAGAGCAAAGAGGTTTCTCCTCATATCAGTCCTAAATATCCAATCCCTTATTCTCAGGCTAAGATTTCTAGTTCTGGCCTCGCTAGCCAGGGAAAACATCCTCTTCGAATCTACCCTGTCAACCCCTTAAAAATGTTGTTTCACAAGAACAGGATTTGGAGCAGGAATAGACCATATGGCCCTTCAAGCCTGCTCCACCATTCACTTACTAACATGACTGATCTTAGGCTTCGACTCCTCTCCCAGCCCGCCCTCCTTCCATATCCCTTGATTCCCTGAAGGACCAAAAATCTGTCTAATCCAGGCTTAAAAATATTCAATGATGAAGCATCCACAACCCTCTGGGGTACAGCATTCCAAAAATTCACAACTCTTTGAGTGAAGTAATTTCTCCTCACCCCAATCTCTCAGTGGTCTACTCTATCAAGCCCCTTCAAAATCTTTGGAGAGAGAGACAGAGTTTCTTTATAGTCATATGGAGTCAGAATGTTTACTCTGTTTTCCTCTTCACAGATGCTGCCAGACCTGCTGAGTTTTTCCAGCATTTTCTGTTTTCATTTCAGGTTTTCAGAATCTACAGTATTTCACCTTTATTCATTCAGAATCATGTATAAAACAATTAGATCAGCTCTCATTCTGCTAAATTTGAGGTTATATAGACTGAGTTTATTCAATGTCTTCTGAATTATCAATCCCCCCATTTTAGGAATCAGTCTTGTGAACATTTGTTGAAATCCGTTCTATGGCAAGCATATCTTTCCTTGGGTGAGGAGACCAAAACTGCACACATGCAGATTGAGTGGAGGTGTTCTGCAAAGTGGACACCCAGTCTGCATGGTCAGTCTGGAGACCACAAATACAGAATACTAAATTGAAAGTAGCACAGGTAAATCTCTGTTTGACCTGGAAGGAGCATTTGGAACCAGTGGGAAGGGAGGAGATAAAAGGACTGGTATAGCGTCTCCTGCATTTACATAGGAAGGTGCTGTGGGAAAAGGAGAGTGGTTGGCAGTGGCTAAGGAGTTGACCACAGTGTCAGTGCAGGAATGGGAATGCAAAAGGTTGATGGAAGAGGAAAGTGTGTTTCATGGTGGTATCAAGGCTGGAGATAGTGGAAATGGCAGAGGATGATACTTTATATGTGGGATGAAAGGTGAGGACAGGAGGAATCCTGTCATGATTTTGAAATGGCAGAGAAGACATGAGAGTAGAAATCTGGAAAATGGAACTGATACAGTTGAGGGTTGTGTCAATCAGAGAGGACGGCAATTGTCAGTTGAGAAACAAGCAAAACATCAGATGCACGAGTTCAGAAGTTGGCATCACCAGAACAGATGGAGATAGAAAAATTTGAAGAATGGAACAGAGTCTTGACAGGAAGGAGGGTGTGAGGAAATGTAGTCAAGGTGACCATGGGAGTCATTGGGTTGATAGTGGACATTGGTTGATAGCCTACACAAATGAATACAGGCAGAGAGATCTAGGCAAGGAAGGGGCAGAGATAGACCATCTAAAGGTGAGAAAAGGGTGAAAATTGGAAGAAAAACGGCACAAATTTCCAAATTTTTGGGATGAGAGCAGGAAACATTGTTCAACAATATACTGCATAAAAGTAAGAGGACCTGAGTAGGACTGGAACAATGGATGTTTCACATCCTGAGAAAATGCAAGCATAGCTTGGATCCACATTGTTTCCTATAGCAACATCTTTCATTTGGAAGAAGTGAGTGGGGTCAAATAAGAAGTTGTTCAATGTGAGAAACAGACAGGGGCGGCATGGTGGCATAGTGGTTAGCACTGCTGCCTCACAGCACCAGGGACCTGGGTTCAATTCTCGGCTCAGGTCACAGTCTGTGTTGAGTTTGCATGTTCTCCCCTTGTCTGCATGAGTTTCCTCCGAGTGCTCCAGTTTCCTCCCACAGTACAAAAGACATGCTGATTAGGTGCATTGGCCATGCTAAATTCTCCTTCAGGTGCAATGAGTGTGGTGACTAGGGGATTTTCACAGTAACTTCATTGCAGTGTTAATGTAAACCTACTTGTGACCAATAAACTTTAAAATTTTTACTTTAGAGGAGAATAATGATGAATGAGGCCTGGTTGGGAATCTGTTCAACAATGAAATAGACTACCCTTAGGCTCAGTGCCTACATGGTGGGGGCTGAAGATGTAGAGAGATTGATCATCCATGGCGAAAAGGAGACAGTTTGGGCTAAGAAACAGAAAACTTCTAAAGTGACAGAGGGCAATTGAAGAATTACGGATGTAGGTGGAAAAAGACTGGACAAAACTGGGTGGCATGTTGGCACAGTGGTTAGCACTGCTGCCTCACAGTTCCAGGGACCCGGGTTCGATTCCTGGCTTGGGTCACTGTTTGTGTTCTCTTTGCATGTTCTCCCCGTGTCTGCGTGGGTTTCCTCCGGGTGCTCCGGTTTCCTCTCACAGTCTGAAAGACGTGCTGGTTAGGTGCGTTGACCCGAACGGGTGCTGGAGTGTGGCGACTCGGGGAATTTCACTGTATTTCATTGCAGCGTTAATGTAAGCCTTACTTGTGACTAATAAATAAACTCTACTTTACAAGAGGTAAAAAAAGACTTAGAATAGTAAGAAATCAATCCTGTGGGCCACGAACAGGGTTACAGGTGTGTGTGGATCTTGAGAAGATTTCGGAAATGTGTTGTGTGAGGTTAGGGGATTATGAATTTGGAGGCTGTGAAGACAAGACCTGCAGAGGAGATGAGGTCTCTGGCACACTTGGAAACAATAGTTTGACGTTTGATGGTGGGATATGGTCCGGTGTTTGGTAGGAGGATATACTAATCAGTTACTCTTCAACACCTGCTAGGTAGAGGTAGCTTCACCAGACGACAGCAGCCACACTTGTCAGTGGGTTTAATAACAATATTACAGCTAGATCTGGGAGAACCGAGTGCTGCAGGTTTAGTGGGATTGTTAAGAGTCTAATAGAACACCATTAAACCTACAGCACTCCATTTTCCCAGGTCCAGAGAGAGTGTGCGAAACAGAAAGATTTGTGGAATTTTACAGTGCTCTGCTGACAGGTTTGAAGGTGGGACAACTCATAAAATGTAACTCATGGCATGCCCGCCTTCTCTCCCACTCCTGACCTGTCTCCCATTTTACATAGGAGCAGTGGAGGCATCAGACAGCTGCACATTCTTGGCTTATTGGGGGTTTTAAGTGACCAATTAATGCCAGTTAAATACTTCAGCCCATCCTCACCATTATTTTATCCAGGACAGAGGGAGGTCCACACCAAGAGGATAGCCTAATAGCTTTATCTGCATGGACTTGGATAAATCAGCAATGTACCTCTTTTTGGGGTCCCCTTTGTCCATCAGAGGCAACCCCCAAGATCATACTGCCCTATCAGCTAACCTCACGCCCCCCCCACCATCACATCGGCCTCTCAAAACTGGCTCTCTAACCCCCTGACTTGCCGTCTGGGCTCTGCCAACATCCTGGACGTGCCTTCAGTCCAGCCTCCATTATCTCTTCTTTGGGGACGGTTGTACTCCCAGCTGTGGGTACTGCTCAAACCTGGCACTGCTAGATTTACAGAGCTGCCAGCCATCTGACTGGATGTAGCACAAATCTCACTCTTAGCCAATTAACGCACTACTGAACATTAAATGAATGTACGGTAGCTGATATGAGTGAGGATGTGTCCCCCTGCTGATATTTGAGGTAAACACAGTAAGAAGTCTAACAACACCAGATTAAAGTCCAACAGGTTTATTTGGTAGCAAAAGCCACTAGCTTTCGGAACAGGCTGTCCCTTCGTCAGGTGGGTGGGAGTTCTGATCACAAACTTTGCCGACGACACAAAGGTTGGTGGGGTTGTGGATAGTCTGGAGGGATGTCAGAAGTTACAGAGGGACATAGATAGGATGCAAGACTGGGCGGACAAGTGGCAGATGGACTTCAACGCAGATAAATGCGTCGTGGTCCATTTTGGTAGGTCAAATGGGATGAAGGAGTACAATATAAAGGGAAAGACTCTTAGTACTGTAGAGGATCAGAAGGACCTTGGGGTCCGGGTCCATAGGACTCTGAAATCGGTCCCGCAGGTGGAGGAGGTGGTTAAGAAGGCGTATGGTGTGCTGGCCTTTATCAATCGAGGGATTGAGTTTAGGAGTCCGGGGATAATGATGCAGCTATATTAGACCCTCGTCAGACCCCACTTGGAGTACTGTGCTCAGTTCTGGTCGCCTCACTATAGGAAGGATGTGGAAAAGATTGAAAGGGTGCAGAAGTGATTGACAAGGATGTTGCCTGGATTGAGTGGCATGCCTTATGAGGATAGGCTGAGGGAGCTCGGTCTTTTCTCCTTGGAGAGACGAAGGATGAGAGGAGACCTAATAGAGGTGTATAAGATGTTGAGAGGCATAGATCGGGTGGACTCTCAGAGGCTTTTTCCCAGGGTGAAAATGTCTGCTACGAGAGGACACAGGTTTAGGGTGCTGGGGGGTAGGTACAGGGGAGATGTTGGGGGTAAGTTTTTCACACAGAGGGTGGTGGGCGAGTGGAATCGGCTGCCGTCAGTGGTGGTGGAGGCGAACTCAATAGGGTCTTTTAAGAGACTCCTGGATGAGTACATGGAGCGTAATAGGATGGAGGTTATATGTAGGCCTAGAAGGTAGGGATGTGTTCGGCACAGCTTGTGGGCCGAAGGGCCTGTTTGTGCTGTAGTTTTTCTATGTTTCTATGTTTCTAAACAGGGCACAAAGACACAAACTCAATTTACATGAATAATGATTGGAATGTTAGTCTTTACAGCTAATCAAGTCACAATGTGAGTGGAGGGAGCATTAAGCACAGGTTAAAGAGATGTGTATTGTCTCCAGACAGGACAGCTAGTGAGATTTTGCACATCCAGGCAGGTTGTGGGGGTTACAGATAGTGTGACATGAACCCAATATCCCGGTTGAGGCTATCAGTCTCTGCTCAGCGACTCTGCGCTGTCGTGTGTCGTGAAGGCCGCCTTGGAGAACGCGTACCTGGAGATCAGAGCTGAATGCCCGTGACCGCTGAAATGTTCCCCAACAGGAAGAGAACAGTCTTGCCTGGTGATTGTCGAGCGGTGTTCATTCATCCGTTGTCGTAGCGTCTGCATGGTTTCCCCAATGTACCATGCCTCGGGACATCCTTTTCTGCAGCGTAACAGGTAGACAACATTGGCCGAGTTGCAAGAGTAGGTACCGTGTACCGTGATGTTTGAGGTGACAGCATTGGAAATCCCAGCAACTGAAAAATCCTGCCCTTTGCGATGGCCAATGTCATGCTGGCAATTCTCAATGAAATGATTTACAGAGGGTAAGAGGCCAGAGGGATGGGTCAAGTGGATGATAAAACTCTTGGTTAAAGTCGTGAGCTGGGTGGTGGGAGGGGGAGGAGTGGCGGGCAGAGAA
This sequence comes from Mustelus asterias, assembly GCF_964213995.1. Lineage (NCBI taxonomy): Eukaryota > Metazoa > Chordata > Chondrichthyes > Carcharhiniformes > Triakidae > Mustelus > Mustelus asterias. Next base: position 79,483,869 of record NC_135805.1, read on the forward strand.
GGTCACAAGTTCATTGAGTTGGGGATGTGAGGCATTTGCTGAGGACTGATTGTTTGGGGTCAAAGTCAAAGCTTACTTTGAGTTCAAGTAAGCCTTTTTTTGCAGTGTATACATAGTTTAATGCAAAATTAATCTAAACGAAGTCGACATGTTTAACTTGTTAGGAAGCAGCGTTAAACGTTTAAAGACAGTGATGAGCAAAACATCAAGAATAATGCCAAACTGTTACACAAGTTTAATATCAAAAATATGTGTTAAAAATCAAAAGGAAAAACTTACAAATTTAAGTGCAATCATCACATTTACAATTTAGACAAAATGGCCTAATTCATCTGTATTTGGAAAGACTGCTTGCCCTAATAATGCCTTCACATAATTTCTTCATTAATTAATAATTGCGAAGTTCACAGCGTTTTGAACTTTGTGGTATCGGCAGGGAGACTTGCCAGAAGGTTGTAATGCACGCAGAGGGAAATAATAAGCTCGCTACCCATGGTGTCCCAATATGTGTGGCCATCAGGCAAGGCTCTCTGCCAGCAGCTTAAATTTGGGAAACATGCCCATAATTTTGTCATAGATGCCTGTTTTCCCCCAGTGAAAGGAACACACTTGGCATAAGGGACAATCCTTGCATTTTTACTCGTTATTTCTCCTTATTAAAATTACTCGATTGATAATCACAGACAGTGCATTTGTGATTTCCCACCCTGCTGGATAGCAACATGGAATCAGTCCCATGGATTTACTTGAAGGGTTACTCATAGAATAGAATAGAATCCCTACAGTGCAGAAGGAGTCCATTCGGCCCATTTTGTCTGCACCAACTCTCCGGCAGAGCATCTTACCCCAGGCCCTGTCGCTGTGACCCCACAAAGTTATCATGGCTAATTCACCTAACCTACATATCTTGGGACACTAAGGGGCAACTTACCATGGCCAATTCCCCTAACCTGCACATCTTTGGACTGTGGGAAAAAACTGGAGCACCCGGAGGAAACCCACACAGACACAGCGAGAATGTGCAAACGCTACACAGTCACATGAGGTCGGATTTGAACCTGGGTCCCTGGCGCTGTGAGGCAGCAGTTATAACCACTGTGCCACCGTGCTAGAGTGTGCAAAAGTGCTCAAGTTTGACTTGAATATAATAATAGACATTAACATCTATTTATTTAAGATGGATCAATCTATCAGTGCTACAGCACTGTTTGGGTATTTTTAAAAAAATAAGGAACCCTTCAAGAATTTGCATGTCATCCTTGCGCAGAAGCCATGCTAATCTTCTCTGTTTCGTTCCAATTTTAGTATATGTGCTGCCATTTTGCCCTCTGTCCCACTTCCTGGCTTGGTAGCCTTCAGAGGTAGGCCAATCTAAGTGAGGCACTTGCTGTGTACATCTCCAATGAGGACCAACCAATAAAAGTTTGCAGCATACCCACTCCAGCAGCTTTAGTGCATCTGCTGCAAAGTGATTAAAACAATCTAACACTATAACAAGTGTGATGCTGCCTGTTGCTTAAAATAGTTAAAGGAACTTTACAAACAATAAAATTCCAGTCTTCAGTATGCTTTTCAAAGCTTGAACCACTGAATTTTAGTAAAAATTATATATTCAATGTGTCATAACTAAAAATAAATGTTTTTGCAAGTGAAATCTCAAAGACATTGTGAACTCAGTCAGTTACCTTTCTGAGCAGTTGACAGGAACCATCAGGCAACTTAACTTGCACTTTTATTATTCTAAAGTTAACAAATCAAGGCCAAGAAATTCCATAGATTCCAGTTTTAGGCATCTTCTATAGAGAGTGCTAATAACTCACACTCAAATGGTGAAGTCTGGGCAAGCTTGGAGTTTTGGTCATTAACTTCTTTATCGTGTACAGTGGATGATACAAAGGTAAAGACCTGTCAAGGTAATCACCTTCAATGTGCCAGTTCAGCCTTTGGTCAACTGAGGAAAGTAATATTTGGGCCAGAGTCTCAAGCCCAAGTCTAAGTTCATGGTTTACTCGGAAGCAATGATCCCCTCACTCCTATATGCTTTGGAAATTTGGACAGCCTATAATACCTCACAGTACTGGAGACAAACTACCAGCGGCGCCTTCACAAGATCTCCCAAATCTGGTGGCAGGAAAGAGAGTCAGTCCAACAGCAGTGTCCTCTCCCAAGCCAATATGCCCAGCATCCAGGTGCTAATCACTTAAAACCAGCTCCACTGGGCAGGACATGTTGTTCCTAAGTCTGACACCAGACTCCCAAAGCTACTGCTCTACTCAGATAAAAGCAAATTACTGCAGATGCTGGAATCTGAAGCAAAAACAGAAAATGCAGGAAAACACCTGCAGGTCTAACAGCATTTGTGGGGAGAGAACAGAGCTAAAGTATTGAGTCTGGATGGCTCTTTGTCAGAGTTTTGTCATGGCAGGAGACTCCCAGGAGGACAGCAAAATAATTTAGGGATGTCCTTGAAGTGTGCGATGAGATCAAACACCCCACTGACACATAGGAGACCCTGGATTGTGACTGACTAAAATGGTGAATGTTTATTCAGGAAGGCATCAAACACAACCGGAGACTTTATCAGATAGTGCAGAGGCAAAGTTGAGGCATCAAAGGGAGTGCACAAATATCCAAGCAACCCATCTATCTGACCATTCAAGCACCATCTGCCCTACATGTGGCAGAATCTGCAGATCGTGCATTGAACTCATCAATCATCTAAGAACCCTTGAACTAGTGTGAAGCAAATCATCCTTGATCCTGAACGCTGCTTAAGAAGAGGAAGGGCTTGTAGAGATGCATGTGCCACCGTTCAAATAAGTCATTGGGTAAGACCGAGGGAACTAGAGGATGAACAGCTGGGCTATGAAGTACAATCAGAAGGCTATTAGGGGTCAGAAGAAAGATCATGCTGGGCCTCCATCCTTGGAGAGCGATTGGAAGTGGTATGGGGTTAGGGCTAGAGGAAGATTGGAAGATACTGGGGGTCAGCATTAGGACTGAGGTAAGAGGCCTTGGAACCAGGAGTGACAGAGATTATATTTAGTATTTATCATTTTTTAAAATTCTGTGCTGTTTAGTGTTGTCTTTCCCTGAGGGAATTAGCACTGATGGTAGCTGCCTCAAGCACAGTCCACAATAATAAGAGAGAACAGAAGCAGGTATCAGCCTCTTATTGGCATATCTTAATTGCCTAACAGTCGCTTCAGATAAAGGAGCCTCTTACTGGGCCATCACCATATCGTTTGGCATAATGCACACCAGAATTGTTTGCATGTGGCAAAGATGTCATTTTGAATATAAAACAGCAATAAAAAAAATACGGCTACCAAGGAGCCAAATTTCTAGCTTCAGCAGGTTGAACTTATGATTTTTGGAAAAGAACTACAAATTGTCTCGCCACTACACGGTTTAGTTTCCAATGTTATTTGTGATGGTATCTATTTAGCAAGTACTGGCTTAGCTGACACCTTTTCTTACCAAAGAAATAATGTAAATTCTGTACAAATTACATTATTGGCATTGTAAATCTAAATGTAGTGTAACCACTACACTGATGACCCACAACTGAACCCAATCGTTCACTAGCCAATCCATTAAGTGTAATTGAAAATCTCAGAGCTGGCTTCCCTACTTTGGAAATAATCAAATCAACAAAATTCTTTGAAACTATGACCTTGGTGTGTTATTACTCCACTTCCTCTTCTAGATCATTGAGGCCTTTGTCATGGTTATCCACACCATCCACTTCTGATGTTTCCTTTTTACTGTGCGACTGAGCTACGATGGCTCCCAGTCCCCCAGTGCTTCTAGTTCAAAATGATTCGTCTTTATTTCCCTTCATGATCTTGCCCCTCCAGATTTCTGTTACCTGCATGAGTGCTATGTGCCCCCCCCCCCATCGAGTCCCCCCGCCCCTTGTCACTTGTACTCAGCCATCTCTGGATTTCCCCATCTAAAATCTTCATCATTTCTACCTGCTCCTCTTTTAAGGCCATCCTAAAAACACATTCTTTGACAAAGCTTTTACACACCCCTTTTAATCGCCCATTGTTTAGCTTTGAGCCCAATTCACGGAATCACAGAATTGTTACAGTGCAGGAGGCCATTCGGCCCATCATTTGTGCACCTACTCTCCAAATGAGTAATTCACCTAGTTCCATTCCCCTGCCTTCTCCCCATAACACTGCAAATTCTTCCTTTTCAGATAACAGGTTTATTTCTCATTGAATGCTGCAATTGAACCTGCCTCCACCACACTCACAGGTAATGCATTCTACACTTTAACCACTCATTTTGTGAAACAGTTTTTTCTCATGTCAGTTTTGCTTCTTTTGCTAATTATTTTAAATTGTGCCTTTTGAATGTTCTCAATCCTTTCAAGAGTGGGCACACTTTATCCCTGCCTACACTTCCCTGATGCCTTAAAGATTTTGAATACCTCTATCATATCTCCTCTCAGTCTTCTCTGCTCCAAGGAACACAATCCCATCACATCCAATCTATCTTGTTAACTGAAGTTGCTCATCCCTGTAATCATTCTCATGAATCGTTTCTGCCCTCTCCCCAGTGTCTTCATATCTTTCCTAATATGAGGTGCCCAGAACTGAGCCCAATACTGCAGTTCAGATGGAACTAGTGTCTTATGTAAATTCAACATGACCTCCTTGCTCTTGTGCTCTCTGGCCTTGCTAATAAAGATGTGGAGATGCCGGTGTTGGACTGGGGTCCTGCTAATAAAGCCTAGGGCAGAGTATGCTTTTTTAACCATGCTCTCAAACTATCCTACCACTATCAATAACTAATGTACATACACTGCCAGGTCCCTCTGCTCCTGCACCCCCTTTAGAGTTGTACCCTTTATTTGGTATATTACATATTATTTTCGTCAACGTGACAATTTGTCCTCCTGTTTGACATTCCTCTTTAATTGTTTGTTTCTCTCCAAGTTTGACATGCAGACAATATCCCTCTTCCCTAGATTCTAGCATGTATATCAGTTGCTGTGTATAATTATGCAAAGGAGTTCAGACCAGAGAATTGTTGACTATTTTGTACTTAACCCGATGAACAGAATTTGTATCAGGTCTAAACTATTTAGAAGTAACTTAGGCCAGAAGAAAACAATCCATCCCATTAAATACAAATAACAAGACAGCAGCCTTTTATCTTGTAAGACAATGGTTTGCCCAAGGTGTTAGACATCATCTGGTGTGGTTTAGGAGCCCACTCTGGCCATGGCAGTTTCTGTCGCACTTGCTGCAGAGGCAGATGGTGGGCTGAGAAGGTGCACAATTTGCTGGTCTCTGTTTTCTGTGGGCCTCTTCTCAGCCAGCTGAACTTTTTGTTACTGCTCACCCCTTCCAATCAGTCAGCCTTCAGACATCACAGCCAATGGCAACTGTATCCCAGTTTTCTCTGCTGATGTAAGTACAAATATACGCACAAATTATAGAATTTATTTCTGAAAATATTACCAACATCCCATAATAAGCTGGCATTGATAACATATTGCACATAAAACAGGATAAAACAGCACATTCTCTGACGTAATATGACCAATACTGTGGGATATTTTCTATTAATACGATATGGAGATGCTGGCGTTGGACTGGGGTGGACACAGTAAGAAGTCTCACAACACCAGGTTAAAGTCCAACAGGTTTATTTGGAATCACAAGCTTTTGGAGCGCTGCTCCTTCATCAGGTGAGTGGAGAGTTGGGTTCACCAACAGGGCATATATAGACACAGACTCAATTGCAAGCTAATGGTTGGAATGCAGTTCTTTACAGGTAATCAGGTCTTTACAGATACAGACAATGCAAGTGGAGAGAGATTTAATCACAGGTTCAAGAGGTGTGAATTGTCTCAAGACAGGACACTTTGTAGGATTTTGCAAGCCCAAGCCAAATGGTGGGGGTGACAGGTAGTGTGACATGAACCCAAGACCCCGGTTGAGGCCGTCCTCATGCGTGCGGAACTTGGCTATCAGTTTCTGCTTAGTGATTCTGCGTTGTGTGTTTTGAAGGCTGCCTTGGAGAACACTTACCCAAAGATCGGAGGCTAAATGCCCTTGACTGCTGAAGTGTTCCCCGACAGGTCAGGAACACTCCTGCCTGATGATTGTCGAGTGGTGTCCGTTCATCCGTTGTCGTAGCGTCTGCATGGTCTCGCTGATGTATCATGCCTCGGGACATCCTTTTCTGCAGCGTATGAGGTAGACAATGTTGGCCGAGTCACATGAGTGTGTACTGTGTACCTGGTGGATGGTGTTCTTACGTGTGATGATGGCATCTGTGTCAATGATCTGGCACGTCTTACAGAGGTTGCTGTGGCAGGGTTGGGTGGTGTCGTGGTCACTGTTTTCCTGAAGGCTGGGTAGTTTGCTGTGAACAATGGTCTGTTTGAGGTTGCGTATTTGTTTGAAGGCAAGTCGTGAGGGTGTGGAGATGGCCTTGACGAGATGTCTTCATCAATGACATGTTGAGGACTCCGAAGAAGATGTTGTAACTTCTCTGCTCCGGGGAAATACTGGATGACGAAGGGTACTCTGTCGTCTTCTGAGGAGGTAGGTGCAGTTTTCCGCTGTGGCACGTCGGAACTGTCAATCGATGAGTCGAGTGCCATATCCTGTCCTTACAAGGGCCTCTTTCAGTGTCTGTAGGTGTCTGTTGCATTCCTCCTCATCTGAGCAGATCCTGTGTATACAGCTCCAATAGATGATCGCCATTTTCCAATAAGGAAATGTTGTGAGGGCAGCAGAATAATTGACTAATAACGCTCCAAAGGCACATCAGAGACACTAGGACCTGCTGATGCTGAAGAATTTGATAGTCTAATTCATGGGTATAAGAAAATGAGGTGGCCTATTTGGAGCTGATAGCCTGACACCAATAGAAGAAGAAGAATAATCAGCATTAAAAAGATGGATTGTGAGAGCCACTCAGCTCCCAGCAGGCTCCAAATTAAGAACAAGGTTTCTGTGATTGATAAAGGTAAAGACATGTTACACCACTCAGTTTTGAATATATCTTAGAGGAGGTCCATCATAGAAACTAGAAACAGGAGTAGGCAATTCGGACCTCCGAGCTTGCTCCGCCATTCATTTTCTTCATTGCTGATCACCAAATTCAATATCCTGATCCCCCTTCCTCCCATATCCCTTGATTCCTCTAGCCCCAAGAGCGATATCTAATTTCTTCTTGAAATCAGACAATGTTTGACCTCAACTACATTCTGTGGTAGTGAATTCCCCACATTCACCACCCTCCAGGTGAAGAAAATTCTCTTCAGCTCAGTTCTAAAAGGTTTACCCCTTATCCTAAACTATGACCCCTAGTTCTGGATTCCTCCACCACTGGAAACATTCTTTCTGAATCAACCCTGTCTAATCCTGTTAGAAGTTTGTAAGTTTCTATGAGATCCCCTCTCACTCTTCTAAACTCCAGTGAATATAATCATAACCAACTCATTCTCTCCTCATATGACAGACCTTTGCTGTACTCTCTCTCTCGCAAGGATATCCTTCCTCAGGTAAGGACAACAAAACTGCACACAATATTCCAGATGTGGCCTCATCAACGCCCTATACAATTGCAGCAAAACATTCCTATCCCTATACTCAAATCCTCTCTCTATGAAGGCCAACATACCATTTGTCTTCTTTACTGTCTGCTGTACCTGCGTGCTTACTTTCAACGACTGATGCACAAGGTTTCCAAGGTCTCGTTGAGTATCCACCTCTCTCAATTTACACCCATTCAAGTAATAATCTGTCTTCCTATTATTGCTACCAAAGCGGAAAACCTCACATTTATTCACATTATACTGCATCTTCCATGCTGATGCCCCACACTCAGCCTATCCAAATTACACAGACATATCCCTGCATCCTCCTCACAGCTCACCTTCCCACCCAACTTTGTATCATCTGCAAATTTGTAGATAATATATTCAGTTCCCTCTTCCAAATCATTCATATATAACGTGAACAGTTGGGGTCCAAGCACAGATCCCTGAAGAACCCCACTAGTCACTGACTGCCAATCAAAAAAACACCCATTTATGCCAACTCTTTGCTACCTATCTGCTAACTAACTTTCTATCCATCTCAAGACATTACCAAGACAATCCCATGTGTTTTAACTTTACATAGTAGTCTGTTATGTGAGACCTTGCTGGAAGCCTTCTGAAAGTCTAAATAAACCACATCCACTGGTTCTCCTCAGTCAACTCTACTAGATACATCCTCAAAAAATTCCAATAGATTTGTCAATAATCACACACGTCACAGTGTGTGCAGCAGGGTTTCCTGACACAAAATGTGGATAGGCCGGCAAGACATGGGGCCACATTGGACTTGGTACTGGGTAATGAACCAGGCCAAGTATTAGATTTGGTTGTGGGAGAGCACTTTGGAGATAGTGATCACAATTCGGTGTCTTTCATTATTGCAATGGAGTGGGATAGGGCCTTACGGCAGGGCAAGGTTTATAATTGGGGGAGGGGTAATTATGATGCGGTGAGGCAAGAATTAGGGAGCATAAGATGGGAACAGAAACTGTCAGGGAAAGGCACAAATGAAAAGTGGAGCTTGTTCAAGGAACAAATACTGTGTGTCCTTGATAGGCATGTCCCTGTCAGGCAGGGAGGAAATGGCCGAGTGAGGGAACCATGGTTCACAAAAGAGGTTGAATGTCTTGTCAAGAGGAAAAAGGAAGCGTATGTAAGGATGAGAAAACAATGTTCAGTTGGGTTGCTTAAGGGTTACAAGGTAGCAAGGAATGAGCTAAAAAAAGGGCTTAGGAGAGCTAGGAGGGGGCATGAGAAGTCCTTGGCAGGTCGGATCAAGGAAAACCCCAAGGCTTTTTACTCTTATGTGAGAAATAAAAGAATGACCAGGGTGAGGTTAGGGCCGGTCAAGGATAGTAGTGGGAACTTGTGCATGGAGTCAGAAAAGATAGGAGGGGCGATGAATGAATACTTTTCTTCAGTGTTCACCAAGGAGAGGGACCATGTTTTTGAGGATGAGAGTGGGATACAGGCTGATAGGCTGGAGGAGGTAGATGTTCTAAGGGAAGGTGTATTAGCAATTTTGAAAAACCTGAGGGTCGATAAGTCCCCTGGGTCAGATGGTATATATCCTAGGATTCTTTGGGAGGCAAGGAATGAGATTGCAGAGCCTTTGGCTTTGATCTTTGGGTCCTCACTGTCCACGGGGATAGTAAGAAGTTTAACAACACCAGGTTAAAGTCCAACAGGTTTATTTGGTAGCAAAAGCCACACAAGCTTTCGGAGCTCTAAGCCCCTTCTTCAGGTGAGTGGGAATTCTGTTCACAATGTGTGCAGCAGGGTTTCCTGACACAAAATGTGGATAGGCCGGCAAGACATGGGGCCACATTGGACTTGGTACTGGGTAATGAACCAGGCCAAGTGTTAGATTTGGTTGTGGGAGAGCACTTTGGAGATAGTGATCACAATTCGGTGATCCGAAAGCTTGTGTGGCTTTTGCTACCAAATAAACCTGTTGGACTTTAACCTGGTGTTGTTAAACTTCTTACTGTGTTTACCCCAGTCCAACGCCGGCATCTCCACATCACGGGGATAGTGCCAGAGGACTGGAGAGTGGCGAATGTTGTTCCTCTGTTCAAGAAAGGAAATAGGAATGACCCTGGTAATTATAGGCCGGTTAGTCTTACTTCGGTGGTCAGTAAGTTAATGGAAAAGGTCCTGAGGGATAGGATTTATGACCATTTGGAAAGATGCAGCTTAATCCATGATAGTCAGCACGGATTCGTGAAGGGTAAGTCTTGCCTCACAAATTTGATTGAATTCTTTGAGGAGGTAACTAAGTGTGTAGATGAAGGTAGAGCAGTTGATGTCATATACATGGATTTTAGTAAGGCATTTGATAAGGTTCCCCATGGTAGGCTCATGAAGAAAGTAAGGAGGTGTGGGATAGAGGGAAATTTGGCCGATTGGATAAATAACTGGCTATCTCATAGAAGACAGAGGGTGGTGGTGGATGGAACATTTTCAGACTGGAGACCAGTTACCAGCGGTGTACCACAGGGATCAGTGCTGGGTCCTCTGCTATTTGTGATTTTTATCAATGACTTGGAGGAGGGGGCTGAAGGGTGGGTCAGTAAATTTGCTGATAACACCAAGATTGGTGGAGTAGTGGATGAGGTGGAGGGCTGTTGTAGGCTGCAAAGAGACATTGATAGGGTGCAGAGCTGGGCTGAAAAATGGCAGATGGAGTTTAACACTGATAAGTGCGTGGTGATTCATTTTGGTCGGACAAATTTGAATGCGGATTACAGGGTCAACGGCAGGGTTCTGAGGAAAGTGGAGGAACAGAGAGATCTTGGGGTTCATATCCACAGATCTCTGAAGGTTGCCACTCAAGTGGATAGAGCTGTGAAGAAGGCCTATAGTGTGTTAGCGTTTATTCACAGGGGGTTTGAGTTTAAGAGCCGTGGGGTTATGCTGCAACTATACAGGACCTTGGTGAGACCACATTTGGAGTATTGTGTGCAGTTCTGGTCACCTCACTATAAGAAGGATGTGGAAGCATTGGAGAGAGTGCAGAGGAGATTTACCGGGATGCTGCCTGGTTTGGAGGGTAGGTCTTATGAGGAAAGGTTGAGGGAGCTGGGGCTTTTCTCTTTGGAGCGGAGGTAGCACAGTGGTTAGCACTGCTGCTTCACAGCTCCAGGATCCCGGGTTCGATTCCCGGCTCGGGTCACTGTCTGTGTGGAGTTTGCACATTCTCCTCGTGTCTGCGTGGGTTTCCTCCGGGTGCTCCGGTTTCCTCCCACAGTCCAAAGATGTGCGGGTTAGGTTGATTGGCCATGCTAAAAATTGCCCCTTAGTGTCCTGAGATGCGTAGGTTAGAGGGATTAGTGGGTAAAATATGTAGGGATATGGGGGTAGGGCCTGGATGGGATCGTGGTCGGTGCAGACACGATGGGCCGAATGGCCTCCCTCTGCACTGTAGGGTTTCTATGATTTCTATGATTTCTAGGAGGATGAGGGGCAACTTAATAGAGGTTTATAAGATGATAAGGGGGATAGATAGAGTGGACGTTCAGAGACTATTTCCTCGGGTGAATGTAGCTGTTACTAGGGGGCATAACTATAAGGTTCATGGTGGGAGATATAGGAGGGATGTCTGAGGTAGGTTCTTTACTCAGAGAGTCGTTGGGGTGTGGAATGGACTGCCTGCTGTGATAGTGGAGTCGGATACTTTAGGAACTTTCAAGCGATTATTGGATAGGCACATGGAGCACACCAGGATGATAGGGAGTGGGATAGCTTGATCTTGATTTTGGACAAAGCTCGGCACAACATCGAGGGCCGAAGGGCCTGTACTGTGCTGTACTGTTCTATGTTCTATATGTTCTATGTCAAGCATGATTTCCCTTTTGTAAATCCCCCATGCTGACACTGCCTTCCAAATGCAGAGTTATGAAATCCTTGATAATAGACTCTAGAAACTTCCCCATTACCAACCTTAGGCTCACTGATCTATAGTTCCCTGTTTTCTTTCTACCGTCCTTTTTGAATAATGGACTTACATTAGCTACTCTCCAATCTGCAGTAATTATTCCAGAGTCCAAAGAATTTTGGAAAATAACCACCAATGGATCCACTATTTCCAGGGCCACTTCCTTAAGTACTCTGGGGTGAAGATTATCAGGATCTGGAGAGTTATCCACCTTCAATCCCATCAATTTCCCTGAAACCATTTCTCTACTAAAGCTGATTTCCTTCAGCTCCTCACCAAAACATGTTTCTCTCAGCACTTCTGGCACATTAGTCATGTCTTCCTTTGTGAAGACTGAAGCAAAGTACAAATTTAATTCCTTGGCCATTTCTTTTTTCCCTGTTATGAATTCTCCTGTTTCTGACTGTAAGGGGCCTACATTTGTTTTTGTCCATCTTTTTCTCTTTACATATCTATAGAAACTTTTACAGTCAGCTTATATGTTCCACGCTAGCCCACTTTCATACTCTAGTTTTCCCTTCTGAATCAATCACTCAGTCCCTCCTTTGCTGAATTTTAAACTGCTCCCAATCCTCAGGCCTATTGCTTTTTCTTGCCAATTTATATGCTTCTTCTTTGATTCTGATGCTACCTCTAATTTCCCCTGTAAGCCATGGTTTGGCCACAATTCCCTTATAACTCTTGCACCAAACAGGAATAAACAACTTCTGGAGTTCACCTATTCATTCTTTAAATGCCTGCCATTGCCTGTCCACTGTCTTTCCTTTCAGTAATATTTCCCAACCCATCATGGCTAATTCATGCCTCATATTAACATAGTTACCTTTATTGGTCTCAGAATCAACTGCATCACTATCCACCTTGACAAAGAATTCTACCATATTATGGTCACTCGTCCCCAAGGGTTCTCTCACAACTAGATTGCCAACTAATCCTTTCTCATTGCACAACACCCAGTCCAAGATGGCCTGCTCTCTTGTTGGTTCCTCAATGTATTGGTCCAGAAAACCATCCCGTATGCACTCCAGAAGTTCCTCCTCTATTGTACTGTGGCTAACGTGACTCTCCCAATCTATATGCAGATTAAAGTCGCCCATAATCACAGATCTTCCTTTATCACATGCATCTCTGATTTCCTGTCTAATACTTATCCCAACATTACCACTACAGTTTGGTGGTCTGTATACCATGACCACCAATGTTTTTTGCCCCTTGTTGTTTCTTAACTCGACCCATACAGATTCCACATCATTGATGCTAATATTTTTCCTCAATATTGTATCAATATCATCTTTAATCAACAATGAACTCCACCACCTTTTCCTTTCTGTCTGTCCTTCCTAAACTTTGAATAGCCCTCAATGTTTAGCTCCCATCCTTGTTCACCTTGGAGTCAAGTCTCCATAATGCCATCTATGTCATACCCCTTTACATCTATCTGTGCAACTAATTCATCCATTTTGTTTTGAATGCTCTGAGCATTCAGGTACATAACCTGAAGGTGGGCACTTTCAACATTTCTTTTTCCTTTCCCACTATTTTTTACTCGATCCTTATCTGACTCTGGACATTGATTTCTCTGCCAATCACTGTCCTTATTCTCCTTACTGTCTCCATCCGTCTTGGCCCATATCCAAACTGGGAATTAACGCATGCAACAGAGTCTACCATTGAAAGCATTATATGCCCCTGCTGTGTGAATTAGCTGCTGCTATGTTCCACACCATAACACTGAATACACTTCAAAAGTACATGGAACACTTGAGGATGTCTGAGGATACAAGTCATTTCTTTCTTGTATTGTGCATAATTATTTCCTTGTTCGCAAGCACTGGAGAAGTTTTTCCTGTTCCTGTGTGAATTGGATCACTTGGACACAGCACAAAGAGAAAGGCTGAGTGAAATGAATTGCACGAATAAAAGGAACCAACACTGACATTAGAGCAGGAAAATCCGCATTAGATTCTGTTGCAATAAATTGCAAAAGAACTGGGCTATAAACATTTCCTGCTTTTGGAAATTGCAGCTAAGAACAATTGACAGCTTTTAACTGTTAGGGGGATTGTTAGTGGTATCAGCAATTATAATTTCAGAGGTTGGCCCTGGCGGCTTCCTCAATAATTACCATCAACATGCATAATGATGTTACTGTGATCTAATACGATATGAACATTAATTTGGTGCCCTTCTTTCCTGTTCAATAGGCTATTGACATGAGGAGCTCTGAGGACATGAATGCAACATTTGATACCTTGCACTTGAGAGATCCTGATGCACCGTCCAGCTGATGCCACCTTTCCATTGAGAAAATGTTGAAGAAAAATCGTAGCATTTATTTGCTTGACATGTGCGTGCACTGCAGACTACCTGATGTGGCAGGGATTTCCTGTTGTGGTTTGGAAGGAGTCAGTGTGTATGAAAGTTTCATGTTGTGGTTATCTTCACTTCTACAAAGATTCTCTTGTTCAGATGTTATAGGCACGTCATTATGCAGCAGGAGGCACAACAACATCTTCTGTTGTGAAGTGGAGGTGATGATGTCAGATCTATTGAGCTACAACTAGTAGGCCCCACAAAACATGTGAGCAAAAGTGAGCAGCATTTACCTTTGCCTTCCTCCTGATACCGACAAACTTGTTTCCTACTTGGAGCTAGGTATGCAGGGAATGGGTTATTGCATTGAGTCAGCCTGCATCTGCCCTCAGTGCAATTTGCACCTTATGAGCTGTGGGGGAAGGGATGCCTTCTGGCTGGGCATGCTTATGCCCAGCAGAACCGCACCCCATAGTCTGAACTGCTCCTTTGACCTGTCAGCCCATGCCCCCCACATCACCACCCTTGAGCCTGCCAACCTGTCCACTGCAAGACCACAGACTCAGTTCACATTCCAGGGTCCCATCATTGAACGCCTTTCCTGGAGGCTGTGCAGTCCCAGCAGTGACCATCGTTCTGGTGGCACTGCTGGGACAAGAGATTGAACAGCTATTTGGTTGGCCACCGACTCGCTGAGGCGGGACTTCCTCTTGGAAGGAGGCACAAGACCCACCTAAAGGCAAAAATAGACTTGAAGGCTGTTAAATGCCTGTGGGGTGAGCCAACCTCGCAAGCTTATCTCAGACTTACGGGGGGGAGGGGAGCAGGGGCAGGGACCTGGTTCCCAGCATGGTCAGTGTATTACTGCACTGCCTTTGAAACCAGCTCTGCCTTCAGATCCAGCGGTATAATATCATTGAACACACACCCTGGCCAACTCTTGATGTGGCTTTCCATGTCTGCTCTGGAGGCAAAATACTACCACAAGTAAAGATAACTCTTTTCTCCCAGCACCCATGGAGACCAGCAAGCCTCTGTCATTAGGGTGGTTCACTCATGAGATTTTCACTTCAGTCTTCCGTGTCGAACAAATGCAGCAAGAAACCTCGAAACCACAATTGGTTCAATGTTAACGCCTATAATCTCAATCTACTTGCTTTCTATGCATTGCAAAACATTTTGTAATATAAGCCTGCCTGCCTTTTGTTTGGGAAGAGAGATATCATTCCATTAGGGTGTGCACACAACCTTTATTATTTTATTTCCAATTTCTGTATCAATATTGATCTGGTATGTCCACAGTAGATTTAACAGATGATGTGGCATTCTAGCGGTGTGCAACGTGGCAGTTGGTTCAGGCAATTGGTTTATCTTTAGTTCAGAGTCTGTATCCTTCTGTAAAGGCTGCCTCCATGTGGACATCTGTTGCCACATACCACTTTTTCCAAGTTGTCTAATGTGATTCCCATTTACTTTAATAAGCTGTTCATCAATGTTTTAATTCCTTTCCAAACATTCTGGGCTCAAGTTCTAAGTTATTTTAAATAGCTAGTAAAGCTAGTTGCAGATGTTCCCAAAACGTTCTGTCAGTTTGAGCTTTTGAGAATATTTGCAGAGGAGGTTCTAAATATATCTGTGTTCAACAGGAAATGTTACCCAATGTCCTAAACTAAACAGAGATTCCGCTGACATAATATGTTCTCTTCAGAATAGAAACATCTGTATGTGGCTGGGCAACACAATTGCCCCAGTTTTAACTGTGGACCAGGTTTGGATGAGTGACTCATGGTGTGAGTTGGTAACTGAAATAAGGCCTGGGGTATGTTAACTCATTTACAACCTGCCGAGGGAGAATAACAGAAGATTGTGCCGACCAAAGATTGCCTGCCAACAGTTGATAAGTGAAGAAAGAGCCATTCTGTGGGGGTTCCGCAACTAAGCAGGATGTCCAAGATGGGGTGAGGGGATACGGTGGGGTACGTCTGCAGCAGAGGAGATTTCAACTTTCCTGTTGGGCCTGGCAAAGCTTGCTCCTCTTGGGCCAACAAAGACAGTTTTTTTAAGTTACCTCTTTATCCTCTTTGGTATTGAACTTTTTGAGTGTTGTTAGATCTGCACTCATCCAAGCAAGTGGGGAGTATTCTATCACATGCCTGACTTGTGACTTGAAGATGGTGGACAGGTTTTGGGGAGTCAGGAGGTGAATTACTCACTGTAGAATTCCCAGCCTCTCACCAGCTCTTGTAGTCACAGTATTTGTCTGGCTGGTCCAGTTCAGTTTCTGGCCAGTGGTATGATGTTGATCGTAGGGGCTTCAGTGATGGTAATAACACTGAATGTCAAGGTCAGATGGTTTGATTCTCGCATGTTGAAGATAGCCATTGGATGAGTGCAGTTCGAACAACACTCAAAAAGCTCAGTACCAAAGAGGATAAAGCAGCCTGCTTGATCGGCATCTCACTTTGCACCCTAAAAATACTCTCCCTCGAAAGTCCACGCACAATGTCAGCAGTGTGTATCATCGACACAATGCACAGCAGCAACTCACATTGGACTTCTACTGGCCCCAATTTTCTTCCTCCTTGGATTGACTCGGTAAGTTAATGTGCACTTTCCACTCGAGGCCAATTGCTGAAAATTGTAATTAGATCCCAATAATGGGTATCCTTGCTGACTGCTCAACTGAAGAGGTTAAAGTTGTGGCTTGATGGCTGGTGACATCAGAGCCATTAAGAGGCCAAGAGTGATTTTAACTGCCCACCCACCAAATTTCTGTCAGATGAGTAAGGGTTAAAATCAGACCCAACGACTGAACATCTTGATAGTCCAATCAATCGTACTACAGTTGGCAAATACATTTTATAATTGCTTAGTATCCTTCAAAATGGAAAGAATCAGTCAGCTGGTGAAGAGTAACAGGAAGCCTCGGAGAGGCACAGAGTATAAAGGAGGTGAAAAGGCTGGTGACAAGTGACTTTATACACCTGGGAGCTTTGGGCTGAGGAGGAAGATTGAATTTGTAAAGAGTTAGCTTTCAGAGAGGCAATAGGCACAAACAGGATTCAGACTGGGGGGACTGAGGTGAGGAAGGATGTGATAACATCAGAAAGGGGAGGCTAGGAAAAGAAATTCGGGTAGTTAGCTGAGGAGTGGACAATGCTAGCCAGAGCTCATAGACCAAACTGATGGGGCAAAATTACATCGACCATTTGAAATTAAATTTAAATTGTAAAATATTACAGAGGACAACGGCGCCTGAAGGTGGCATATAGAGGCACAACAACACCACCTAATGGTTGAATGTCTACAAACTAAATAATAATGTAGGTATACCCAATTCACAATAATCCATTATACAATTTCAAAACAATAAATGAATTATAATTTCCTAGTACAACCATGTGATCTGAAGTATGTTGATTGTGAGACTCAGTTCAAAATGTTCCTTTATGGTGATGACTGATTTTGATTTATAGGCAGCATCTTATTGCTACACATATGCCAGGAAATGACTATCTTCAACAAGAGAGAATCAAACCAGTTGACCTTGACATTCAATGTCATTACCACCACTGAAGCTCCCACTATCATCAACGTCATACCACTGTCCAGAAACTGAACCAGACCAGCCATACAAATACCAAAAATCTCAGCAGGTCTGGCAGCATCTGTAAGGAGAGAAAAGTGCTGACGTTTTGAGTCCAAATGTGTGGACAATTTGTCAAACCACATGTGAACCTGTCAGTGCTTGAAATGCTGTGGTACATTTCAAACTCGATCATGCCTACGTGGTGCCTCAGAGGAGGTGGGGGCAGCCTACTCACCCCACAATAAGGCATTAAGGAGCAGTATGGCCAGCCTCTTCATGCAGGTACCCATTGGGGACCAACCTGAGACTGCAGGCCCTGCAATTCTACAGGGGCCACCATTGTCACTGGGGATGAGAGCTCAGGGTGAAGGGGCTGGGGAAGCTGTTTAAAGTTTAAAGTTAAAGTTTAAAGTTCATTTATTAGTGTACCAAGTAGGCTGACATTAACACTGCAATTAAGTTACTGTGAAAATCTCCCAGTCATCACACTCCGGCGCCTGTTCGTGTACACTGAGGGAGAATTTAGCATGGCCAGTTCACCGAACCAGCACATCTTTGGACTGTGGGAGGAAACCGGAGCACCCGGAGGAAATCCGCACAGACATAGGGAGAATATTCAGACTCCACACAGAAAGCTGGGAATTGAACCCGGTCCCTGGCACTGTGAGGCAGTAGTGCTAACCACTGTGCCGCTATGGAAGATGAGTATGGAGAACCGTTCACAGGACACTCATGCTCCCACCCCAGGATTGGTTTTCTGGATGGTTGGATGGGATGGGTGGCCAGGAAACCGCAGTCATCCATTCAAACATCCATTATGCCACCAATGAGAACATCCTGTTATGAGTACATAGCTCCTTATGTATTCCATGGATGACAGTGATCAGACTCTGAAGTGACTGCCCCAGGCTACTGAGTGAGCCTTATTTCTCTTGGAAGAATTCATGCTTCTCATGCAGTTATTCCGAGTGATGCTGCCTCTGATCTCTAACAGATTTGGAGTGTATGCGGTTGAGCCCATGAGACAATGTTGAGCTCATCACCACTGTGCCAGCATGCCGCCATCTGCTGATCCAAATACTGTGCCCCATAAGGTGACTGCGGAGATCCTATCTCAATGCCAGCTAGAACATCATCGTCACCATCCTCCCTCCTCCAAGCGGGGCTGTACACAAATGTTTCTAACTCTGATAGCTCCTCCTGCACTCAGGCGCGGTCACCTTCCCCACGTGCAACTTACTCACAAACAGGAGCTACCTCCCTCTGCAGTGCTGGTATCTGTGCTGGTAGAATGTGGGCTGGTCAGCTGGGGTGGTGCATTCTTGGACATCTCTGTACACCCTTCCTGATGCCTGAGGAAAGTTTCAGCTCTGGACTGTAGGCATGTGGCAGTGAGATCTGTGTGAGACAAAACGTGAGATAATTAGTGAAATCCTTGTTCAGTGTGAGTCCACATGTAGTTACAGGTCATTATCAAAAACCATAATGCCCAGAATCCTTCCATCAAACTATATCATGTGCCACATGCCAATTATGCCTGCTCCACCTCATCTGCGTTGGACAACCATCACCGCCACCAGTAAAGCCATGATTAAAGATGCCTTTCACACCGCCTTTGCCACTTGCATTGGATGACTCACCATTTCCTGCAATGGTCTGGGAATGCACGTGTACTATCTGCACAGCCCTCTTCTCCATTGGACCAATCATCCTGAGGTTCACAAGTCCATCCCCTTGTCCAGGCCATCGCCTTAGCATTTTGAGCTCTCTTGTCCTGCAAGTAACAATAATCCTGAATCCTGCATCCATGTATGAACATGATCTATGTGGCTAGTTGTCAAAGTGGGCAATCAGATAACCCCTCATTTTTACTTGGACATATGAGAGTGTCATTTCAGTTTGGTCAACCATGTTGATGGTGACATATGTGGCAGTTGTGTCCAACTTACATCTCAGTCACTTGAGGCCCAAACCAGAGACAAATGTGTGCTTCAGTCAAACAGTTCACCTTACCAGGATGCAGCAGATTGTGGACCACTTGCAGCACTAAATCCTCATTCAGACATCTTCTCCTGATGGTCTCACCAATTCAGCAATTGTCTTCCATGCTCACTTTGTGACTGCAGGAAGGTTTCTTCTATCTGCCTTATACAGGACTTCAACCTTCTGCACCAGGATCTCCAGGTACTGGTCTCAGAACCTGGGAGCAGTTCATTCATGAGATTCAGACACATTGCTCCTCTGGGACATGATGTTAATGAATGAAACACATGGCTAAGTTATGATTCTCTCTTTATGCTGTGCTATTTAATACCCATGTGCAACCACCTACTGGAACTTGCTTCTTGAGTGACGCACATACTTATATTGTGGGTTGTGTGTACTGTACTTATGTGTGAGCCCCCCAGGATGTCATGGTGTAGTCTGGATCTTATAGGACCCTTCTGGAATACACCGTGCAATGCGAAGACAGTGGGCTGATGTCATTTGGTTATGAGTGAGGCACTTATTGGTTCCCACACTTGAAAATGCGACAGATGAAATGGCATGTGGTTGGACGTGAAGGATCTGCATGCCAACCCCTGAGGTGCCAAACTTATTTCACTTGCAGGACAGTGTTGTGACCAACTATAGCTGCAAAGGCGCTGACATCAACATGGCTGGGTGTGGCGGATCTTTGCAAACAGTAAATGCCAGCTGTGTGGACACTCCTTACACATTCAAAATAAGCATCTAAAGTTTCCTGTGGAAGGCTCTTAATGGACCAACTCTTACATCAAAAATAACCAGTTCCCCAACATTGAAAACTTATACTCACATGACAGCATAATTGAGTTTCCTCCCGCTCACTCTTTTGACCCCTTCACAAATGCCTTCCTGTCACTGAATGACTTCAAAGGCAACCTTTTTTTATAGGGACTGAGTTGTAAAACGCCCACCTCCTAAATCGGACCAGCCTCTGCCTCTGAGGTGTGTTTAGGATCTGTTGGCCCAACTTCAGACTGCACCCGCCTCTGGACAATGAAGTTCATATCTCCGGAGCCACTTCATCTCAAAGTGGACGCAATAAACCGGGAATGTTCCCATCTCCAGCGACTCACCCTGAGGATGAAACTTCAGCACATGATCTTCAAACAAATCTTGAAAGGATTAACAATTGCACCTGGAAAAGCATTTTTTTTAAATATTAGGAGTTCAAAGTAAATTTATAACATCCCCAAGTCTGTAATTAAGCTGCAATTTACATCTCTGTAAAACCAGAAGACACAAAAATAGCACTGCTGCCTTTCTTTGAGGATGATTATACTCCGTTGCCAGTTTATCTTAAGAGTCCTTAAAGAACTGGAACAGAGAAGATCAAAGGACGATCGTTCCAGAAGTACTTTTATTACAGTTACTGTCAGCTTTGTTTCATCACTATCTCTCTCTCATAAACTCCTCGCCAGCCCACCACAACACTTACTCAACAAGATGTCTCTCTTTCTCTGCCTCCCCTCATTCAGCCCTCTCTCTGAAAATCAAATAAAAATGGTCATTAGTGGCACAATTTAAAAGAGGACACAAAGAAAATATACCATGTCCATTTTAATCTAATTGTTATGATGGCCATGGAGAGATTGTTAATAGATCTCTCCATGGGTTTTGTAGAACAGAAGCTTCCCTATTAGGCAAGGGAAGGCTCGCCCCATAGGGAAGAAACAGCGGGGTTTTAAAACCAATTTGCTCCACTCAGGCCAGCTGTCGAAAGACTTTGGGCCTGACTTGCACTCTGTAGCCGCTGAGGTGTACTTAGAGCACATTATAAATAAAGGGTGGTGGTGATGGAAGACTGGCTTCAGTAAAATTATTACATTGGCGACGAGGAGTAAAGTAATTTTTTTTCCCTCCAGACATCTTTTCTGTCGAGACAAGAAATCTTCCACGAAGAAAAATCTCATTTTTTGGTAAACCTGAAGCCTACGATGCAAGCATAGAAGACTGGGCGCAATATGCAGAATGCATACGTTACCTTTTTTGAGTCAACAATATTGAGGGGAACAAGAAACAGAAAGTCTTCCTATTGATGGCAAGTGAGGTCCCCACCTTCAGTGTAATAAAAAGTCTGGCCTACCCGATGTCCCTGACTCCAAAACCTTTATTGAATTGGTGGACTTGGTTAAAGCCTGTTATGATCCAAATCCCTCCGTAATACTCCAATACCACTTTAACACGGCAGGGTGAACCCCTGGGGAATGTGTGACAGCATTGTGATTTCAGGCCACCCCTGAATGACATATTGCGAGATAGACTGGCCTGTAGAATTATCAATGTGATAGTCCAAGAAAGTTTATGGCAGAACCCAGTTTAGATCTAAAGAAGGCCTTTGAGATCGCTCCATCATTGGAGAATGTAGCAAAAGGAACTCAGGAACTACACAGGACATGAGATAGTAGTGTCCTCCAATTGGGGGGGAAGGGCCTCATGCAACGCCATCCCTCAACTGAGAGTGATGGTATTGGTAAAATATCACAGAATCCCTTACAACGGTGGAGTCTGAGTCATATCACTAGGCAGTCAAGGAAGGTCAGGGACAGCCTTCAGATTTCTAGGGAGCATATTCCAGAAGGTTATAGATGCCTGATGGTGGACTCTTGCAAGTGCTGTGGAAGACCACAACCGAGGCAAAGGAAAAGTGACAGTCAAAATGCATGCGATTTCAAAAAAAGGCCAAGGCCAGTACCGGACCATAACTTGCAGATATGGTCACAACCAGGAATCGAGACAATGCAATTAAATTTCATTTCCATGACTAAAGGTTGCCCCTGCTAATGGTGGAGTTGTTAGTAAATGGCCACCCATTAAAAATGGAAGTGGATAGGGGGGCTCCATTCTCCATTATCAGGGAGCAGACTTATGATCACCTTCAGGCTGGTATTCAGTCCCTGAACTTAGAAAGCACAAAGGCCAGGCTGGCCACCTGCACAGGAGAACCATTGCAGATCATCACAGAGACCCGAGTGACTTACAGGCAGCAGGCAGCTCGACTTACACTCATCATTGTATGGGGACAAGGACCTAACCTTCTAGAGAAGAGATTGGCTCCAGCACATACGACTGAACCAGCTGGAGATCAAACATTTTCGAAGTTGGAAATGAGCAATGCGTATCTCCAACTTGAATTAGACGAGCCTTCCCGAAAGTACGTGACAATGAATACGCACAAAGGTCTATACATTTGCCTGCCATTCGAGGTCTTGTCTGCATGCGCCATTTTTCAACAGGTTATGGAGAAGATACTCCAAGGATTACCTCAGGTAGTATTGCCCCTAAACTATCTCTTGGTCACAGGAACTTCAGACGCGAACATCTAGCAAACCTGGAAGAGATCTTATGGCAATTTTCGGAGGTCTGGGTATGCCTGAAAAGGCAAAAATGTGCCTTCTCAGCAAGTGCCATGACATATTTGGGCTATTGGGTGGATGGCAAGGGCTTTCATCTGGTGGAGGACAAGGTGAGAGCCATTAAGGAGATGCCAACTCCAAGGAACCCCATGGAATTGAAGACCTTCCTGGGGTTAGTGAATTATTATGGGAAATTTATTCAGAATTTAACTTCTTTACAGGGCGCCTTGCATACTCTACAATAGAAACATTAAAGGTGGTCTTGGGGGGTGCCGCAGATGGAGGTTTTCAACAGCATTAATCAGAACATTTTGTCCTCTAATTTTATGGCCAATTTTGACCCCACATAGGACTTTATCTTGACATGCAATGCCTCCCCTTATGGGGTTGGGGCGCTGCTGGCACACCACTGGAGAGATGAAACAGAGAAGCCTATTGCATACATCTCCAGGATCCTCTCGAACGCTGAGTGGAGGTATTCCCAGATCGAGAGAGGGGTTGGCAGTTATCTTCGGTGTTAAAAAATTCCATCAAAATGTCTACAGTAGACACGTCATCATAGTAACTGATCATAAACCATTGCTGGTGCTTTTTAAAGAAGATTAGGGAGCTTATGAATACCTCCTAGAAAACTGCACCGGGACCCAGAAAGCTAATGCCAATGCACTGAGTTGTTTGCCATTGCCCAGAAGGCCAGCTTTGCTACCAGCTGTGGAAGAAGTCGCAATGACCCTCAATTTTTTGAACACTTTACTGGTGTTTGTGAGACAAATCAAGGCCTGGATGCAAAAGGACCCAGCCTTATCTAAATTAAAACATATAATATCACATGAGGGATTGAGAGGACAGCCGACAGATTAACTGAAACATCATTGGATGAAGATAGACAAACTCCGTGTTGAGAATGGTATCTGTAATGACACAGGAAGCCAGACTGACTTTATTACATTATTACAGAATGCAAAGTAAAACCACTATCATGGTGTACACACACTTGTCCCTGCCTAGGACTACAGTTCAGCAGGCCCAGTCCTGGACCTGCCTTATAAAAGGCTCAAGTAATGAATTCCAGTTGGGCAGGCCACTGCCTGTTACCAGGTGAAATCATATTCGACAAGTTCCACAGGAAGATTGATCAGTGATTCCCCACGGCTTTGTGGGGGTTATCACAGCATCATCCTCTGGAGTTCCTGCGTAGTTGACCCTTGTCAATTTATTACACCATAGCCCCCCTGGGATTTCATAGATGATAATGCTAGCCAGGAGCTACATATGGTGGCCCAGCCTTGACGCAGACATCCTGTGGACTTTGCCAATAATGTTTTGGATCCCATGTTCTTAATTACGGTCAGAAATCAATTATGGTCATAGTGTCCATAGAGACTAAACTGGCACAACTTTTATTTGACAATAGGATTACCCCTCACACAACGACAGGAATCACCCCAACGGAATTGTTAATGGGATGGAGGCTTCAGACAAAATTTAACTTACTGTTGCCAAACCTGGCAAGGAGGGTGGAGTCCCAAACAAAAAACAGAAGAAGAACTATGATTCTGCAAGGATAGAATGAATGTTCAAAACCGGCAATCGAGTCCACGTGAAGTACTTCAAGGTTGGATTCAGTTGGGTCCCTGGGATTATAATGAAAAAAAAAGGAGCCTGTGTCTTATAAGGTTCAAGGCCAGGGCAAAATTGTTAGGAAACACCTGGACCATCTCCGGCCAAAGTCATCCTAGACCTTAGGACGGTCGTGCTCGGCCCCGAAACTGCACGCAAACTCGAGGCGGCGCAGGCGTGCGGTGGGATCCCGCCCGAGCGTTCCCCTGTTCGGACGGAATTCCACATTGGCCCAAAACCTCAACCCCCCCTTCCTGGGTGAGGTGCCCCACAGCCTGAGCCGCCTCGTGGAAATGTCCTCCGTGCCTTTTTCTACCGCGCGGAGGCGTTTCCTGTGCGGGCTGCTGCTGCTGCACACCTTCCACTACCGCCTCCTCGCCTGTCGCCCGGATACACCTTGGCGGGCCTTGTTGCCGCCGGGTGGCGGAGGTCCCCGCTGGAGGTCCCTCTACGGAGGGATCTCCCCCAATTACGTCGGGGACCTGGGGTGGAGGGTGATTCATGCAGCAGTGCCGCACAACCGTAGGATTCACTGGTTCACGGGCTCCGAAGAGTGCCCTTTCTGTGGCCTTGTTAGGAAACACCTGGACCATCTCAGGAGTAGGGAGTTTGTGCCAGTGCAGGCCTCATTGCCAGCCATGGGGATGATCACTGCCAGCACCGAGTCACGCCTGGAAGCTGACCTTACACCTGCCCCTCTGGGTGATGTGGACACAGATTCCTAGATGCCTGGGTGACACGGTAGCACAGTGGTTAGCACTACTGCCTCACAGTGCCAGGGACCTGGGTTCAATTCCCAGCTTGGGTCACTGTCTGTGTGGAGTCTGCACATTCTCCCCGTGTCTCCATGGGTTTCCTCTGGGTGCTCAGGTTTCCTCCCACAGTCCGTAGGAAGTGCTGGTTAGGTGCATTGGCCATGCTAAATTCTCCCTCAGTGTACCCAAACAAGCGCCGGAGTGTGGCGACTAGGGGATTTTCACAGTAACTTTACTGCAGTGTTAATGCAAGCCTATTTGAGACACTAATAAATAAACTTCAAACTTTAAACTAGATGGAAGCAGAAGGGACGGCATCTCAACTGAAGCAAGACGTCAGGAAGGACCAGTGTCAGTGGCTTTACTCCGCTTCCTTCGGAAGCAAAGGACTCCAGTCCGCTTCGCATCCCTGATCCATTCCAACCTCCCATTGACCTCAGACCAATCGCTGTTATGGGGTTAGGGTGGGGGATTGGCCTAGGTAGGATGTTCTTTCGGAGGGTTGGTGCAGACTCGATGGGCCAAGTGGCCTTTTCTGCACTGTAGAGATTCCATGTTATGATGGCCATGGGGAATTGTCAATAGATCTCCCCATGGGGTCATAGAATACAAGCTCCCCTATCAGGTGAGTGGTGGCTTGCCCAATAAGGAAGGAGCAGAGGGGGGGTTTAAACCAGTTGGCTCCACTCAGGCTGGCAATCGAAAGACTCGTGGCTGATCCACACTGTGTAGCCGTTCAACGGCATTTCGAACACACTGTAAATAAAGTGTGATAGGTGACGGAAGACTAGACTCGTTAAGATTATTACAGTAGTTTTTTGAGAATATTCAGAGCACCTGTAAATAATTTTAGAGAACAGAAAATCCCGATTGGCAGTGCCTGAGAAATCTATAAACGTGCAGCCCATCATAGAGTAGATAATATTTCTGCAGCTTCCCACCTGCTCAACCAGATCTGCACTTCTACTTCCAACTAAAACCATTACACCTTCTCACCCTGGCCACATTCCCATTCCCTCAAGTGCAAGGAAAACAACCTTGAATGGATATGGAGTGCCAACTGGTTTAGCCATTCTAGCTGGGATATATAAAGCGCTACTGAGTCCTATTCTCATCTGCCAAAACTGCCCCTCTTCCAGGATCATCCCGGCATGTGAAGATAACCCCCAGTTTTATTTCTCTACTACAAACCACCTTTGTAAACCCCTCTCTCCTATCTCTTCCACCCTCATCTCTAACAAGCTCATGGATTTCTTTGTCACTAAAATTGAGACCATTTAATCAGCTACCTCTGCTGCTTCCCTTCCTTACCCAGCCCACCAAGGCAAGCGTACACTAAGAAACTCCCCTGAGCTAGCCCCACATGTGCATTTTTAAAATAACAACCTCCTAAACTCTCATGCTCTTTTCAAGTTCATGTTTGCCCGTGAGACCTACCTCCTGCTCTGTTAATCCTAATCCTACTAAATCGTTGACCACCAACCTCCCTTGTCACCTGAGTGCTGATGAAAGGTCACAAACTTGAAATGTTAATCATGTTTTTCTCTCTACATATGATGCCACAAGTGCTGAGTATTTTCAGCATTTTTAGTGTTTTATTCCCTTCCTGACTCCTATTGCAATTGAGTTTGTTAACTGTTCTCTCTAATCAAGTACTGAACTCATCCCCATCAAATCTTCCATCAACATCCTTCACTTCAAAACAAACAAGCCTGACTCCTCCGTCCTTGCAAGCTGCCAGGCCATGTGGAATTTTCCTTTCCCTGCACAATCCTTGAACATGTTGCTGCTCCCCAAATATGTGGTCCTTTTTTCTAAGAACTCCATGTTTGAGTCCCTCCAATCAGATTTTGGCCCTGCCACAGTCTCTCAATGGCCCTTATCAAAGTTACAAATGATATCTGATGTGACTGTAACAAAGGTGAACCATCCCTCCTTGTCCTACTTGACATGTCTGCAACCTTTGACATAGTTGACCCCATCATCCTCCTCTCTGCCATTATCCAGCTGGATGTGTTGTCACTCACTTTGCCAGATTTGCATTTTTCCTTTAGAGCCAGAAAATGACCTGCAATGGTTTAGGTTCCCACTCACACAACATTAGCACTTGTATCCCCAACAATCTATCCTTGTCTCCCTCCTGTTTCTCAATCACATTGTGCCTCCCCACAAACATCAAATAAAAACAGCATCAGATTCCACGGGCAGGAATTTACAGCTTTGTTTGTTCCAAAACCGTAAAATCCTGCCAGAGGTCAACAGACCTTTCCATGGTCCATCCCTTGATCACTCTGAATCCTGTGGCAGGCGAGACTGTAATATTTCGGCCCATAAGTAAGCTGATGACACCCAGTTCTATCTCACTGCCAATTCTCTTAACTCCTCCACTGTCTCTAAACTGTCAGACTGTATTGGAGATCTGGTACGAGAAGAGCAGAAATTCCCTCAAACAAAATATTGGGAAGACCTTAACCATTGTCTTAGATCTCACCACAAACTCTGTGTCTGCGGCCAAGCCAGATTGTTCACAACATTGGTGTCATATTTGACCCTGAGATGAGCTTCCAACCAGATATTCACACTACCACAAAGGAGATCCATTTGCACCTCCGTAATACCATACATTTCATCACTGTCTCAGCTCATCTGTTTCTGAAACCCTCATTTATGCCTTTGTTACTTCCAGACTTGACCAATCCAATGCAGGTCTGCCATTTTCTACCCTCTGTAAATTTGAGATTATCCAAAACTCTGTGTCTTAACATGCATCAAGTCTAATTCATGCATTAGACGAATGTTTACTGACTTTGATTAATCAATGCCTCAATTCTAAAATTCTTACTTATTTTCAAAATCCTGGTTCACAGTTTGAAAGTGTTCTTTCCTTTTCAAAGTGCTTATTGTTCAAAAGTTTTGGCACATTAACTGGAATGTATTACAGTTATTTGTTGTTTAATTTTAACAGTGCGTGCTCAATTAAAGCATGCTCCAAAATAGTGCCGCTGTAAACAATTTGAATTGAATGTCCAATCACTTATTGGCTTTGGTCAGACATTCTATTGTGCAGGAAGACAGGCTTACCTTCCTGCTGCCCTTATCCCAGCCAGCACACAATATTCATTGAGTGCAATGTCATGTGGTTGGAGGGGTGGGGGGGAGGGGGGGATGGTGCGGGATTCTCCTAAATGCTCCAAGATGCTGATGGTGGGGGATTCAATAATAATAATACTGTTGAATGTCAAGAAGAGATGGTTAGATTCTGTCTTCTGGGAGATGATTAGTACTTGGCACTTCTGTGGCATGAATGTTACTTGCCACTGATTAACCCCAGTCTGAATGTTGTCCAGTTATTTCTGCATATGGACAATATCTGAGGAGTTGTGAATGAAATGGAACACTTTGCAAACATCCCTACTTCTGATCTTATGATGAAGGGAAGGTCATGATGATGTGACTGAAGATGGTTGGGCCTGGAGCATTGCTCTGAGGAATACTGTAGTGATGTCCTGTAGTGGAGATGATTGGTCTCCAAAAGCCACAACCACCTTCCTATGCGCTAGGCGTGACTCCAACCAGTGGAAAGTTGTCCCTGATTCCCATTGACTTTAATTTTGCGAGAGCTTCTTGCTGTCACACTCAGTCAAATGCTGCCTTGATGTCAAGAGTTGTCACTCTTACCTCACCTCTGGAATTCAGCTCTTGTGTCCATGATTGGACCAAGACTGTAATGAGGTCAGGACATTTTACCAGTGCATGCTCAATTAAAGCATGCTGCATGAGGGGGCGAGAATACTAGAGCAGGGATGTACTTCTGAGGCTGTATAAGACTCTGGTCAGACCCCATTTGGAGCATTGTGAGCAGTTTTGGGCCCCATATCTAAGGAATGGTGTGTTGGCCTTGGAAAGAGTCCAGAAGAGGTTCACAAGAATGATCCCTGGAATGAAGAGCTTGTCGTACGAGGAACAGTTGAGGACTCTGGGTCTCTACTCATTAGAGTTTAGAAGGATGAGGGGGGATCTCATTGAAATTTACAGGATACTGTGAGGCCTGGATTGAGTGGACGTGGAGAGGAAGTTTCCACTAGTAGGAAAAACTAGAACCATAGGGTACAACCTCAGGCTAAAGGGATGATCCTTTAAAACAGAGATGAGGAGGAATTTCTTCAACCAGAGTGTGGTGAATCTGTGGAACTCTGCCGCAGAAGGCTGCGGAGGTCAGGTCATTGAGTGTCTTTAAGATAGAGATAGATAGGTTCTTGATTAATAAGGGAATCAGGGGTTATGGGGAAAAGGCAGGAGAATGGGAATGAGAAAAATATCAGCCATGATTGAATGGTGGAGCAGACTCAATGGGCCTGATGGTCTAATTCTGCTCCTATGTCTTCTGGTCTTATGGTCTTATAGGAGCAAAATGCTTTTGACAGAATCAAGCTGAGCATCAGTGGGCAAGCTATTACAAAGTAAATGCCAATTGATAGGACTGTCAACGACATCTTACATCACTTTGCTGATTATTAAGAGTAGACTAATGGAGCAGTAATTGATCAGATTGGATTTGTCCTTTTTTTTGGCAGGACATTCCTGGACAGCGTTCCACGCTGTTGGGTGGATGCCAGTGATGTAACTGTACAGAAACAGCCTGGCTAAGGACGCGATTAGTTTTGGAACGCACAAGAATTCAGCATTACAGCCAAAATGTTGTTAGGGCCAATGTATTTGCTGTAACTAATGTGCTCATCCATTTCTTAATATCTTATGCAGTGAATCGAATTAACCGAAGACTGGTATTTGTGATGCTGAGGATCTCATGAGGAGATGGAAAAGGATTATCCACTCGGCTTGCCGAAGACATTTGCAAATGCTTCAGCCTTTTCTTTCGCACAAAGATGCTGAGCATCCCTTATTGAAGATGGGGATATTTGTGGAGCCTCTTCCTTGGTTACTTGTTTATTTGTTCACCACCATTCATGACTGGATGTGACACAATGTGGCAGGGGTGCAGAGTTTTATCTCATCCACTGTTTGTGTGATGACATATTGATTCTAGCATGTTGCCTCAGCTGTTTGGTATATCTGTGGTGCTGTGTTGTAACTTCGCCTTGGTGGCATCTCATTTTTAGAAATGTCTGGTGCTGCTTCTGCTATGTTCTCCTATGTTCTTCATTGAACCAGCATTGGTCCTCTGCTTGATGGTAATGGTAGAGTGAGAGATATACCAGACCATGAAGTTAAAGGTTATGAAAGAATATAATTCTGCTGTGATTATAGCCCATAGCATCTCATGGATGCCAGTTTTGAGTTACTATATTTGTTCTGAATCTATTACATTCAGAATGCCCAACACAATAAAGAGTGTCTGCAGTGTGAACATGGGATGTCTCTGCAAGAACTGTGCGTTGGTCATTCCTGCCAGTACTGTCATGGACATATTGACCTGATGCCCTGAGACTTCATTGGGTTCACAGTCGATGTTGAGAATGTCCTGGGCCACATCCTCTCAATTGTAAGGACTGTGCTGCCACCTCTGGTGAGATTGTCATAGAAACATAAAAAATAGGATCTGGAGTAGGCCAATCGTCCATTTGAGCCTGCTCTGCCATTCATTATGATTATGATTGATCATCCAACTCAATAGCCTGATCCTGCCTACACCCATATCCTTGATCCCCTTTGTCCCTAGTGCTATGTCTAACTCCTTCTTGAAAATATACATTGTTTTGGCCTCAACTGCTTTCTGGCTTACCACTGTTTGGGTGAAGACATTTCTTTTCATCTCAGTACTAAAAGGTTTACACCTTATCCTTTGACTATGATCCATGGTTCAGGACATCCCACCATTGGAAACATCCTTCCTCCATCTACCCTGTCTAGTTCTGTTAGAATTTTATAGGTTTCTATGAGATCCCCCTCATCCTTCTAAACTCCAGAGAATATAATTCTAACCGACTCAATGGGTATCACGCTGGCACAATGGTTAGCACTGCTGCCTCACCACGCCAGGGACCCGGGTTCAATTCTGGCCTTGGGTGTGTGTCTGGGTCACCTTCTCCCTGTGTCTACCTGGGTTTCCTCCAGGTGCTGCAGTTTCCTCCACAGTCCAAAGATGTGCAGTTTAGGTTTATTGCCTGTGCTAAATTTCCCCTTAGTGTCCCAAAATGTGTAGGGGGATTAGTGGGGTAAATAAGTGGGATTATGGGGATATGGTCTGGATAAGATGCTCTGTCAGAGAGTCAGTGCAGACTTGATGGGCCAAATGGTCTCCTTCTGCACTATAAGATTCTATAATTCTAAGCATCTCTCCTCATACGTTAGTCCCACCATCCCAAGAATCAGCCTGGTAAACTTTCTCTGCACTCCCTCTATTGCAAGAACTTCCTTCCTCAGATAAGGAAACCAGAACTGCACACAATTTTCAAGTGTGGCCTCACCAAGGCCCTGAATAATTGCAACAAGACATCCCTACTCCTATACCCGAATCCTCTCGCTATGAAGGCTAACATACCATTTGCCTTCTTTACTGCCTCCTGCCCCTGCATGCTGACTTTCAATGACTGGTGTATGAGATCACCCAGGTCTCATTGTGCCTTCTCTCTCTTAATCTGATGTGGAGATACTGGCGTTGGACTGGGGTGGGCACAGTAAGAAGTCTCACAACACCAGGTTAAAGTCCAACAGGTTTATTTGGAATCATGAGCTTTTGGAGCGCAGCTCCTTTATCTTTAATCTGAAGGAGCAACAGGATATCCGCAACAATCATGATGTAGGAGCCTGAGACATCAACCAGTGGTAGTAAGAGCTGGTGCCTTATGTTCTCAAAGTAATTCAGTTTACAGCATATGACCATAAATTTGAATACCTACTCTGAGATGTACTATAGTGCAGCTTAGATAAACCATATCAATGGCTTGTTGTGGTGGCATCATTCTCCGAGACCAGTTCAGCACCTGAGTCTGGATTCATGAGCCAGGCCTAAAGCTGATAGCCCTTGCTACCAAGTCGGCAACCTGTAAGTTGACAGCGCAGAGGAGTCATGCAGCATAAAAGTGATGACTGTGACCAGAATAGCATGAAGGGATCTACAAAATGCACTGCTTGTAGTCTCAGACCAGCTTGTAGTCTCAGACCAGCTATTCAACGAGGGAGTAGAATCCTTTTCAGTGGATAAAGATGCCAGGATGGTAAAGAAAGTATGTGTAAGTCAATATTCATGCAGGTTAAGCCACCTTGCACAATGAGGAAAGCTGCCAGTTGAATGATACTGAGTGTTCTGTCATCCTGCTTTCTGTCCATGGGAAAAGCAATTTATCTGTTTCACTTGGTGGAAAGAGATTTGGTGACCTCCCTGATACAGGGCCGACTGTGATACGTTGCTGATGTGACCTGTTGTCTCCTGAAAGAGGCTTGTGACAGTTACCTTACCAGCTGCATGCAGTGCAGCATAGCCTGGTGTGAAGTTCAATATGTGGCTGCAACAGATAGCGCAGCTCAGTGACAGCCTCTATAGGTGAATTGTTCCATGAGTACCCACTGTGAATATAGATCTCTGAGCAATATCCTCTTCCTCCTGTCTTTTGTGGCAACTGGTCCTGATCTCTGCTGTTTCCTTGCTGTTTGCTCTCCAACTTCCAACCTCCATCTCCCTATGCAGCCCTACTACACCATGTCTGACTGTAGTCAAACTGTTTAGATGCCAGCCAAAAACAGTGCAACACCAGAAAAATCTTATTCTCATAGTCAAAACATGTCAATAGATTTGGCGATTGATATATCGCATAGTGAAGTAAAAAATGCATTAGGAAAAAAGTCAACAAATATATAATGTTCTTTTCGTATATATATATATATATATATACACACACAGAAAATTTTCATTCATGAGCAATGTCATAGCTGAAAAATTAATTTTATTTACATCTCTCTTTTGCACAGTGAGATCATTAGTCCTGCTGTTGCAATGGGTTCACTGAGTGCCAGTAAGTTACCTCATCAGTCCCAAAGGAGTTTGGAGTGCCGGCTTGAAAAAAGGACACCAAAGTTTGACCTGTTTGCTTCCAATGAAACAATCAGGTCCAATGTTCATGTTAACGTTTTTTACTCTGAAGGAAATGAACTTTGAAACTGAATTTTAGGCAGGGGAGATTAAATTTTATTTTTTAGGATTCCAAGTTCAAAACAAATAGCAGGGAGATGAAAGCACAAAAATTTGTTATGAATATTTATTTACATCAATAAGCAAAATATAATGTAAAAGAGGATGAAAATAGAAAGCGAAAATAAAGAATTTAAGGGTGCAATGACCTTGTGGTATTATTGCTAGACTATTAATCCAGAAACACTGCTAATGCTCTAGGGACCTGGGTTCAAATCCTGCCATGACAGATGGTGGAACTTGAATTCAATAAAAAAAATCTGGAATTAAGAATCCACTGATGATCATGAAATCATTGTCAATTGTCAGGAAAACTATCTGGTTCCCTAACGTCCTTTAGGGAAGGAAATCTGCCGTCTTTACCTGGTCTGGCCTACATGAGACTCCAGAGCCACAGCAATATGGTTGAATCTCAACTGCCCTCTGAAATGGCCCAGCAAGCCATTCAGTAAGGCAACTAGAGATGGGCAATAAATGCTGGCCAACCAGTGACGCCCATGTCCCATGAATGATTAAAGAAAAAAAAGTCATAGAAAAAAGCAATCTTGCCTATCGCAGCTTATGCTTTGATTAGATTGAGCTCTCATTTTTTATTTATTAATGGAAGGTGAGTGTCACTGGCAAGGGCAGCACTTACTGTCTACTCCAAGGTGCCATTCAGAACCTGGTGGTTGTTATGTTCTCTACTACTGGGGTGCATCCCCAAGAACTCACTCCACAGACAGGCATCAGGGAACGTAAGTATTGATTGCAAGTCTTATTCGCTGCACACTCCAAACTACAACTGCCCTTCCAGAGTGGTCCCTGGGCAGATCACCCCACACTCAGAGTCACATGACCCTCTTCCTTAATGCGTCTATGCCCCAACACAAATAACAGTGGTGGCCCACCTTCTTGAAGATGTGGGGTCTGTGAGGTGTCCTGCTGGGAAGGATTTTGACCTCGCCTCCAAAAGGGAATAGCAATATAGTTTCAAATCAGGATGATGCGTGGCTTGGAGGGGAACTTGCAGGTTCAGGTGTTCTCATGTACCTGAGGCTCATGTTCTTCTAGGCGGTAAAAGTTCTGGATTTGTCGCTGGCAAGGATAAATGCAAGGTTATCCATTTTGGCAGAAAAAATAGAAAGGCAAATTATTATCTAAATGGAAAGCATGCATCTGGGCAGAGGGATCTGGGTGTCTTTGTTCATGAATTGCTAAAAGTTGGCATTCAGGTATAGCAGGTAATAAAAAAGGCAAATGGAATGTTAGCATTTATTGCAAAAAGACTGGAGTATAAAAGTAGAGAAGTGTTGTTGCAACACAGGGGGCGACATGGTGGCACAGTAGTTAGCACTGCTACATCACAGTGCCGGGGACCCGGGTTCAATTGTGGTCTTGGGTCACTGCCTGTGTGGGATTCCTCTGGGTGCTCTGGTTTCCTCCCACAGTCCAAAGATGTGCAGGTTAGGTGGATTGGCCATGTTAAATTGCCAGTTCTAAATAAAAATCAGGGCAGTTCAGATGAAGTTCTCCAGATCAATTCTGGGAATGAAAGTGTTGACGTATGAGGAGAGATTAAACAGTTTGGGCTTATACTCGCTGGAGTTCAGAAGGATGAGAGGGGATCTAATTGAGGTATATAAAATACTAGAAGAGATTGATAGAACAAACATAGACCAAATGTTTTCCCTTGTGGTGCAATCTAGAACAATAGGTCACAAATATCTGTTGCAAGGCAGCAGATTTAAAACTGAGATGAGGAGGAACTACTTCTTTGCAGAGGGTGGTGAATTTGTGGAACTCACTGCCCTATAGTGCGGTGGAGTCTAAATCATTAAATGGTATCAATAAGGAGGTAGGTATATTTCTAATAAAAATGGGTTAAAGGGATATGGGATAATGTGGATTTGAGAAAGAGATCAGCCATCATCTAATTGAATGACGGAGCAGGCTCAAAGGGCTGAATTGCCTACTTCTGCTCCTAACTCCAATGTTCCTATTTTGCAATGCTTTCAAAGTTGCTACAGGATATCTTGTTGATGGTTCACATTGCACCCATGGTGCACTGATGCTGATCGAATGTTTAAGATCGAGGATGGGATGCTGATCAAGTTGATTGTTTAGTCTTGTACTATGACCATGTCATATGTCTGTGAAGTCTATTGGAGGATGGACAATTTATTTTAAAAAGTCAACATGGAATACCGAGACTTTACCTTCACCACAATGACTGCAGGGGTATCAAGTGACTTATTTTGTGGTTTCTGTGCAGACAGAGACAGATATGTCGGAATATATCTTTGGGTAGCTACTTGAAATGCTAACAGCCTTTCCTGGTGCTGTTTAACAACCACTCGCCATTTCAATGGAAGAGACTTAAAGTAACAATGGCTGCTAGACTGGCTGGCCCCACGAAGATGGGATTTCAAATGAAGTCATTCAGAAGGATAATCACAGCTGGACAGCTAATGGGATAGTTGTGTGCCAAATACATCAGTTTCAATCTACTCTGTGGGCAATGGAGATCAATATTTCCAACACAAGACTAAAATTGGCTGGCGAGAGGCTAATTCATTATTAATCTACAAGGGCATCACAATGCATCAGTCTCAGGGTACAAAGTTTAGGGGGAAAGTCACTCTCTCCAAGCACAAGTATAGAATCCCTATAGTGCAGAAGGAGGCCATTCGCCCCATCGAGCCTACACCGACAACATTCCCACCCAGGCCCTATCCCCTAACCTCACGTATTTAACGTGCTAGCCCCCCCCCCCCGACACTAAGAGGCAATTTTGCATGGCCAATCCCACACATTTTTGGAGTGTGGGAGCAAACCAGAGCACCCCGCAGGCACAGGGAGAATGTGCAAACTCCACAGTCACCCATGGCTGGAATTGAACCTGGTGCTGTGAGGCAGCAGTGTTAACCACTGTGCCACCCTGCCTCAAAGCCACCTTAGGCAAAGAAGAGGGACATATTTGTTTTACCTGCAAGATTATACCTTTTCCCCCAGGAGTTCACAATTTCATCTGAAGCAGCCAGAAACTTTCCATCTTCATTGTTTCCAGTGAATCAAGAGACTTTCAGGCCTACAACATTCCAACTGTCATCTGAAGGATTGTGTGAACAAGTGACCTGTTTCTTTTTTGCTCTTAATGATCTACATATATATTACATCTCTCAAAACCTTTTCTTGTGTGTAAGTGTGTGTGTGTATGTGGGTGTTAAAGTGCAGCTTTATTATATGATGAGTGTCCTTCACCTGTAGACAGTTAACAATAATTTATACAGTTAACACTCCCAACTTGTGCTTCACCCTTTGGTGTATCTATCCTGCCAAATGGGGCAGAACATACTGAAGAAGGTGATGGCAGTGTCTGAGATATTGGCTGTAATTATAATTCGGTGAGTATGAATATTGCGTGACAAGTTGTGAGGCAGATCTCTCAATTTTAGTCCAAGTACCCAGATGTTTCTACAGAAGTCTTTGCAAGGTTGATAAGATTGGTTGTGCATTGGTCATGTCCATTGAGTGCTAGGTGGCTCATTTGGTTTTAATCTGTATTAGGCTTTTTGCAGTCGTTTAATACGACTAAGTGCATTGCAAGAGGAGTTCAAAGGGACAGTTAAGCGTCAATCCTATTTCTGGAGTCAGACCAAGCAAAGACACCAAGTTTCCTTTCCTAAAATATATGTCCAGTGAACCAGTTGAGATTTATGACAATCTGAAAGATTTGTGGTCACCTTTACTGATACTAGTTTTTTAATTCCAGATTTATTTAATTAAGCAAATTAAAATTCAAAACTACCATGACGGGATTTCAGCTCACATTTCCAGGTTATTGACAACCAGATCTTGTCATGGACTTTGTCATTAGAATCTAGAATTACTCTCTTTCTGTTGTAATCCTGTGGAGTTGCAAGACTCAAGGTATTAGCAATTCTCTTTTTGATAGAAGTTTATTCAGTTGGCCTGTGAGTGATTGTCTTGTGCCTATTCTTTGCTAAAAGCAATCAAAAAACTAATTCAACTGCTCTGCTCTATTCCCACATCCTTGTATCGTCCTCTGCTTCAAATATTGATTTAACTTTACCATAAAATTACATTGGTCACTTTCTGCCCTTGCGGTGAAGTAGTCTATGCTTCCACATTCTCTTTTCCACCCGCTCTCCTCATTCTTCCAATAATTTTAATTGATGAATCCTTCAGCAGTGACTTCCCGACAAGAGGAAAACAATGTTTTTTTAAAGTTTATACTGAATGTTTTTAAATTTTAAAATCCTCTATTAACCTCCTTAGCTGTATCTGCTTCAATAGAAATAGTCGATAGAAAAAAAAATACGCTTGCCTCATGACCATCAGTTGCATTCCTGATATTATCCTGGTCAATTTATGTTGTACATCCTTCATTGTTTTAATGTTCTTGGGAACCCGACACTGCTCTGTAAACAATGATTATGAATTCAACATTCCTAACTTGTGCTCTACGAGTAAAACCCAACATTCCATTGGCCTATTTAGTTGTTTTATTTACCTACACTGACTCTTTCGGGCAATTATGTATTGAACGTCTAGGTCTCTATTCATTCTGTTCCTATAAAGTGCATTCTCCAACTCCTTTTTCTTCTTCCAAAATGTGTAGCCTCATATTATTCACAGTAAAGTGCATGTTCACTGTTTGTCTGTTCCAGTAATTATTGTCTTCTAGAAGGCCTTTATAATTCTTCTCAATATTCATAAACATCCCACTTCATTATTGTAAGGAAATTTCAAAATTTTATTCCGAACAATCAAAATGCAGGAAAAAAGAGAGAGAAATCTTGGAGAAGGAAATTCAGCTTTACGTTTACCACAGTAAATGGTGCTGTGGAAGAAAAACAGAGACAACAGAAATTGACGGATGGGTAAATCTTATCCTGACTTCCCAGGTGGGATCTTGAGTCCTTCCCTGTGGTGAGTTTGGTGGTGAAGGGGTGTTTAATCAGGAGCGACATAGGCAGGTGGAGACCCAGCCACCTTCCTGCCACAATCTTGATTAAGTCCATGGCATGAAGGCCCATGGATAGCTTTCCTGCAAAAACCACCAATTGAGGCCCTTAAGTTGTCAATTGATGACCACCTAAGGGCTTCATCCTGCGATTGCCAGTACTAACCCAGAAGTGGCGGGGCCTCACCATGCAGGGATCACATCAAACAAACACCAGCAAATTTGGCTATGACCTCCCAGGCGGTGGGGTCGGGGGAGGAGGTTGCTTCCCTCGCTCAAAAGCACTTAGTGCCTGATCGAATGACCCTGCATCAGGCAGGAGCAGACTCACTTACCATGGCCTCACCCCACGATCCTACTCCCAACTGGAATCCTGTGATCATCCAAGGACTTGGGTGGGTGCTGTACCAGCAGCAGCCACTGCCTCCCTGGTGGCACTGCCATTCAATAGAACTGCCAGCCTCTGGCTGGCCTACACAAAAAGAGGTGAGGCAGGGGCCATGCCAGCTCTCCAACTGGCAATCAAGAGTCCCTTCTCCCCCACAAGATTGTGAACCCCATCTGGCAGCAAATTACTTACTTCATCTGGTTGTTGCATTTTTCTTTAATGGGATTTGTTAATGTCTATAGATTATAAGCAGAATCATCCATTGTGATTCAAATTATTTTGGTGTATTTTACTGTCCCTTATGTTTAAGCAGAATATTACATGCAAATCGTCAGAGTAATTTATCTGGTATTAAGTTCATTCTACAATCCAGTTTAATAGTAAACAACACCAATGAGCTAAATCTTTAAATTTAGTAATTTATTAAGGAGTAGACTGAATAAACTTAAATAATGTTGAATATTCTAATCTTTATATAGTGTATCGCATCAGTTAAATGACTTAGCTAAGTAGGAAGTTGAGAGAAAGACGGCAAGCCTAGCATTTATGCACAGTAAATAATTTATTGGCACTGGCTATTGTCTGCTTGAATACATAGACAACAGTAGAAGCTACAGGATCAAAAGTGATGCAGATGACAGATAATTACCGAGTTACACACAGGAGAGTGAACATCCACTTTTTGCAGGTGCTATAACTGTTTATGAAATTGGGATAACAACATAGGGCCAATGTACCTTATATTTTTACCTCAAGTGCATTCCAGGGGTGCAGCAAACAGGAAAAATGGACAGGAGCCCATAATGATGGATCCCTGCCGAGTTTGTAGACTGCGATCTTTCTGTCACGGATCAGATGGATTGCACTGCCATGTCGCTAAGAAACATTGCTGATTAAATTTCATTAAAATCACCACCCAGTCACTTCATTCTTTTTATATGCCGAATGTAAACCAGTTGTATATAGCTCCCATTTAAAATTGCAGCTGCGGAATTGACATGGTGATACCAATGACAGTCAGGCTCAGCATGACATTGATTTCATTGTTTCATTGCAGTGTGGATGGGTGGAGAGGGGCATGAGTAGGTGCAGAGTGAGACATTGACACGATTGCTTGTGTTAATTGGTCAACAGCAAAGAGACCAATCAGAAATTAACCAATGCACTCAACAATTAACCTGTTCATGGGGAGCACTCGACCTGAATCTAGGTTGGATTTCCCAAAGTACAGACAGTAATAGATGCGTACATGTCGTTCTTCATACAGATTGTAAAAGGATTGGCCCTCCTATGATTTGGAAGACATTTTGCTTCTGATGCTAATGTCCAGGTTGTTGGTTACCATCAACAAAATATTCCACAGGTAGATGCCAGATTCTCTGACAACTTATTTTATGTTAACTGACTGTGCCACTGTTATTTGCTGACAACCAGAGATTGGAGAGTTTGCTCCAGAGGACCAGGGCAGTTTGCAGAGTGTGGAGGATTAAGAGGTGTCAAGAATATAACATAAGAACATAAGAAATAGGAGCAGGAGTAGACTATTCAGCCTTTTCTGACTGCTCTGCCTTTCAATAAGATCAGGGCTGATCTGATTGTGGCCTTAATTCCACTTTCCTATCGATCCCAATAACCCTTAACTCTTTTTGTGATCAAACATCTGTCGAACACAGCCTTGAATTTATTCAATGTTACAGCCTTCACTGCTCGCTGAGGAAGAGAACTCCAAAGACTAATGGGTATGGAGTTTGTGGTGGGGCCTTGAAGAAAATAACTTCTTAATTCTGGTGTTCATTTGGAGAAAATTGCAGTTCTTGTGACACTGGTATTTGGACAAGTAGTCTGCCCATCAGAGGCAGTGATGGGGTCATGATAGGTGTGGAGAGATAGAGCTCTGTGCTGTTAGTGTATAATAGAAACTGGCCCTATGTGTGCACGGAGGACATCACCAAAGGCGTGTAGATGAGGAACAGGAGGATAGCAAATATAGATCCGTGTGAGACTCTGGAGGTTATGGTTCCATCGCCACTGATTTCAGTCATTTGTCAAACCAGGGTTAACCAGAATTTGCAACCTTTGATTCCCCAAGCTGAGATTCTGACCTTATATTCACTCCATCATGAAAACAGCCTATGTTCACCTCTGTATCCTTGCTCACCTCTTCCCTCTGTTGCTGAAAGCCTCCAGCTTGTCACCTTCAGACTCAATGGGCAGAATTCTCCGGCCACGCTGGTCGAAAAACCAGAAATTTCCACCCGACTGTCAATGGCATTTCACATTCTCCACAACCCGCCCACTAAATTTCC
The DNA here is from genome assembly GCF_964213995.1 of Mustelus asterias. Lineage (NCBI taxonomy): Eukaryota > Metazoa > Chordata > Chondrichthyes > Carcharhiniformes > Triakidae > Mustelus > Mustelus asterias. The sequence continues at coordinate 79,524,849 of NC_135805.1, forward strand.
AGTGGCGGGCAGGATGGGAGAATTCCAGCCAATGTTTCTAGTGCTTTCCAGCCTACTCTTCCATTTTCCACTTTGCTTATATTTCAGTGCATCCAAATCCTTGGTGCCCTTGTCTTATCTTACATACCTGTACTCATTGACTTGCACTACTCCCCATCCTCGAAATTCTTGAATCTTAAGTTCTGATCCTTGTGAAACCCACTCATTGGCTCAATCTTCATTTTCTCTGCAACCTTCTCCAGCATTACAGCACTCCAAGCACTCAGTATTCCTCCAACTCTGGTCTCTGGTGTGTCTTCCACTCAATATTGTTACAATAAGATGAGGAGAAGTGGAATAGTTCCCCTTTCTCCCTACTCCTTGTCTGACTGCAAGAGCCAATTCAGTAAGGGTTTAGCTATTTAAATTCTGTGACTGTAAAAGACAAACAGGGTTCTTTGAGGTTGTAAAATAAAAGAGAATAGGAGTTATTGTACTTAACCCAGTCTAACTTTCACACACACACACACACACTAGACGGTCACAGATACAGACAAACAAATAAGTTACAGAGTGTGAGGATAGACTAAGCAGTCTTTTTAAAGTATGATAAAAGTTAAGGTCTTGTAGGATTATGATTTGGATGTTTCCAGGCAATATGTTGATGGATGACTTATCTATGTTCTTACAGAGACAGCAGCTGCTGGATTGATATTTAAAAACTACCTGTGGCTTGTGGATGGTCAAACAGTACTCAGGGTCTGAGCTTGCAAGGTGGGTGGAGAGGGAGAGTGAGTATCCACTTGGGGACCGACTGTTTCCTGCATCTTCTGTACTGATTTGTGGCCTGGAACAAACAGTTCCTTAAACACAATGGAGAGTTAGCATATCACATGGTCCTCTCTCTCAACAACTGCCAGTTACCCAAATATGGCGGCACGGTAGCACAGTGGGGTGGCACGGTAGCACAGTGGTTAGCACTGCTGCTTCACAGCTCCAGGGTCCTGGATTCGATTCCCGGCTCGGGTCACTGTCTGTGTGGAGTTTGCACATTCTCCTCGTGTCTGCGTGGGTTTCCTCCGGGTCCTCCGGTTTCCTCCCACAGTCCAAAGATGTGCGGGTTAGGTTGATTGGCCAGGTTAAAAAAAAAAATTGCCCCTTAGAGTCCTGGGATGTGTAGGTTAGAGGGATTAGCGGGTAAAATATGTGGGGGTAGGGCCTGGGTGGGATTGTGGTCGGTGCAGACTCGATGGGCCGAATGGCCTCCTTCTGCACTGTAGGGTTTCTATGATTCTATGATCATGGCTAGTAGATTCGAGGTGCATGTTTTCAACTTGATTAGATTATGGCTGAATGAATTCCTTTCTCAGCCGGAGTCCATTGTTACATTTAATAATTATTCCCCACCAGGTCCTGTCTACATGTTCTGTGAATGGGGCAGGAGATGTGGCTCATTCATATTGCTAACAGGTAATTACCTTTGATGGAAAATGTATGTTACAGTGATGAAAATTTTCTGCCTTTTTAGAAACTGATAGTTCAAGCCACTGGAATGCTGCTTCAATCTTTCAAAATTCATAGAATCCCTACAGTGCAGAAGGAGGCCATTCAGCCCATCGAGCCTGTGCTGACAACAATCCCACCCTATCTCCATGACACCACGTATTTACCTTGCTAGTCATGGGTCTAGAACATGGGTCCCTGGCGCTGTGAGGCAGCAGCGCTAAGCATCATGCCACTGTGCCACCCAATCAGTTGTTTTAAGTCAATAGATATATGACACTATTTTTGGTATAAAACATTGCTTTGCAGCAATTTGTTTCATTCGCTGCTGTACCTTTGGCTATCTGGACAACATATTCTGGAATTCCTCCCTAAAGTTCTTTTCATTTGCACCATCCTCTCCTCTTAAGACCATCCTTAAAATCCACCCCAACTACAAAGCTTTAAGTTCCTCCTTTGCAATAAAGTCTTCACCACTTGCACTATCCAAGTTTATTAGCAGCCAATTATATTGGCTGAATGGCACTAAACCATGTGCCATTCAAATATGTGTATCAAATACAAAGGTGCCACTCAAAGCACAAAGAACAAGAACAGTACAGCACAAGAACAGGCCCTTCGGCCCTCCAAGCATGTGCTGATCACATTTATCTACCTAAACCAACTGCTTATATCCCTCGATTCCCCATTTGTTCATTTGCCTACCAAGATAAGTCTTAAATGTGGCTAACGTAACTGCCTCAACCACCTCACTTGGCAGTGCATTCCAGGCCCCACCGCCCCTCTGTGAAAAAACTTACCCCGCACATCTCCACCGAACCTTTCCCCCCTTATCTTGAACTTGTGCCTCCTTGATATTGTCATTTCTACCCTGGGAAAAAAATTCCAACTGTTCACCCTATCTATACCTCTCATAATTTTGTAAACTTCTATCAGGTCCCTGCTCAGCCTTCGTCTTTCCAGGGAGAACAATCACAGTTTATTCAATCTCTCCTCATAGCTAATACCCTTCATACCAGGCAAAATCCTGGTAAACCTTTTCTGTGTTCTCTCCAAAGCCTTCTGGAAGTGTGGTGACCAGAATTGGACACAGTATTCCAATGTGACCTAACCAATGTTTTATCTAACTGTAACATAATTTGCCAACTTTTATACTTGATGCCCTATCCAATGAAGCATGCCATATGCTTTCTTCACCACCTTTTCAACCTGTGCTGCCACTTGTAAGAATCTGTGGAGCTGCATGCTCAGATCTCTCTGTGTGTCTATGCTCCTGATGGTTCTGCCATTTATTTTATAGCTCCCACCTGAACTGGATCTACCAAAATGCACCACCTCACATTTATCCAGATTAAATTCTATCTGCCTTTTCTCTGCCCAATTTTCCAGCCTATCTATATCCTGCCGTATTCTCTGACAATCTTCATCACTATCCACGACTCCAGCAACCTTAGTATCATCCGCAAACTTGCGAATCAGACCAGCTACGTTTTTTTCCAAGTCATTTTTTTCCAAGTCATTTATATATATTACAAACAGTAATGGTCTCAGCACTGTTCCCTGCAGAACACCACTAGTTACAGACCTCCATTCAGAAAAACACCCTTCCACCATTACCCTCTGTCCTCTATGGCCAAGCCAGTTCTGAATCCATCTAGCCAGTTCACCCCTGATCCTGTGTGATTTAATCTTTTGCACCTGCCTGCCATGAGGGACCTTGTCAAATGCTCTACTCAAGTCCATGTAGACAACATTCACAGCCCTAGGTAAATTTTTGAACAGTAAAGGAATTAAGGGTTAAGGTGAGCGGGCGGGTAAGTGGAGCTGAGTCCACTGAAAGATCAGCCATGATCTTATTGAATGGCAGAGCAGGCTTGAGGGGCCAGATGGCCTACTCCTCCTCCTAGTTCTTATGTTCTTCCCTCGTCAATAATTTTTGCCACCTCAAAAAACTAAATTAAATTAGCGAGACATGACCTCTCTCATTTAAAACCATGCTGTCTGTGGCGAATAAGACCATTCAGTTCCAAATGTGTATAGATTCGATCTCTAAGAATGCATTTAAAGGCCGGAATTTTCTGTCCGTTTCGGAGTTGTCACAAATAACTTATAAATGTTAAATAAGACCAAGACATAGCTGGAGCTACTCTCTGAGATGCTTCAAACTCATCTCCTTTCAGTGCGTGACATCACTGTAACAAAGCTCCTTGCACACATACTCAGTAGATGTAATTAAAGTTAACCCTTTACACCTTCTAGAATATTTCATTCCACCTCAGGTCAAAGGAGACATTTTGAAACATAACAGTCTTGTAATGTCCTGCATTCATAACAAAATTCATGTTTGAAACATTGAGATACCACTGACATAGGATTAAATGTGAAAACATGTAAGAGTACCTAACTGCCACTCCCTTAACGTTAGACTTCTACCTTGAAAGGGACATTCAACATTAATTTTGAGTTTGCACTCTTCGTCTGCGGGAATGGCAGCGTGCATTCAAAATCCAGAAAGCGCGATTCATGCCAGAAAATTTGTGAGTTCCAATCTTCCCATCCCTCACCGGCGGAGAGGTGCGAAACACACTGTGGGACTTCAGAAAGCTCATTTTAATACATTAGCATGTCATTAGTGAGCACCGTCTCTGGGACTTACACCCTCACCGGATAGTTAGTGGGCACCAGCTTGACATCACAGCAGAGCCATTTACAACAGGTCAACATAAGAGTGAATCTGGCACCTTCACCTCTGAGGGGGAGTTTGGAGGTGAACACGTGAGCAGCCAGCACCGTCTGGGGTATTCACTGTCCAGGGGGCACCGGAATGGATATGGGGGACACAGATAAGTGCAACTCAGGGGTGGGGGTGCCAGAATGGTCATTTCGGGGAGAGGGGTTGGGTGAGGTCACTTGCAGGTCTTACCATCCCTTTATTTGGAGCGCCCCAGCTCTAAAGGGATTGTGAGGGCTGGTCTGCGGGCAACGCTTCCTGTGTCCACGGTCCTGGGTTTGTATCCATATCACAGCTGAGTGAGTGCCGTTCTTTAGTGAGGGTTGGCCAGAGAGTGGGAGGGTTGAAAACCAGAGGATCAGCACAGGGAACAACTGTGAGTTACCCGGGTGAAGTCCCATGAGAGGCCAGGCTGTCAGGGCAGAATGGGGGATTCAGGAATGGGCTGCATCTCCCCTCCTGCGGCCTGAAGGGCCTCACACTCAGGGGAGAATGAGTGCAAACTGATTGGAACACAAACTGAGGCAGCAGTGTGAGGTCAAAGGGAAGAGGCTGCCAAAACCAATTGTCAGGGATGCTTGTGTGTAATGTGGGTCTGAATGCATCATGGAAGGCTGCTCAGCTCTGCACCTCTTGTGGCCTGGGAGAAACAGGGTGCCCTCTGGGAATGAGCTGGATATACCAATTGCTGGCCTCACGATTTAGCTGTGGCTCGTCTGTCAGAAAAGGCAGACACTTGGCTGAACTGCCACCACAGCCTCCCCTCACGAGTGGTTATGCCATTAAATAAAAAGTAAAAGTTTATTTATTAGTGTCACAAATAGGCTTACATTAACACTGCAATGAAGTTACAGTGAAAATCCCCTAGTCGCCACACTCCGGTGCCTGTTCGGATACACTGAGGGAGAATTTAGCATGGCCAATGCACCTAACCAGCATATCTTTCGGACTGTGGAACGAAACCGGAGCATCCGGAGAAAACTCACGCAGACATGGGGAGAACGTGCAGACTCCACACAGACAGTGACCTAAGCTGGGAATTGAACCCACACTGTGAAGCAGCAATGCTAACCACTGTGCCACCCTTCATGGTATGCAGCTAAGAAGCACTGTCATTTAGTGGAGGTCAAGTGTTAATCCTTCGCAAGCCGATGTCCCAGCATTGAGCTGACATTCCCAGAAAGGCTGCAACATCACACAGATAACACTGATGTTCCCCATATGCAAGGCGTCTTAATGATATCTATCATCACGCAACTCATTCAAGATCATGACAGGGTGAACTCCCCCATCAGGATGCAAACACTGGTCACACATAGATACTCGACTGCCCTCTAATGTGACACCAGGTTTCTTTGTGGGGGTGGGGGTGGGGGGGTTGGCTTGGCTGGGGAAACGCAGGCATTTGGTGCCACTAAGACCCTGGTGGGTCCATGCACTGCATTCTGCTGGAGCTGACAGGGACCAATGTGGAGATGTGGCTATAGTGTCCGTGTGGAGGGTGTGAGGGATGGCATTGAGGCACCTACTCAGTGTGTAGCAATTGGGTGCGAGTCCCAGATGAATTGAGGGTGGAGAGTCGAGACTCTCTCATGAACCATTATAGCTCAGTGTGGTTTTCTCTTCTTTACAGTGCATGCTTTGGAGGATCATGGGGCCTGTCAAGTTCCTTTTCTACTTATTGACATAGAGCAACGGTTGAGTGAGAGAAAGGATTGGGGGTGTGAAGAGTGTCCAAGGCGGTCCAGTGGGAGACGGGAGGTGGTTCACTTACCCTGGCTGAGCAAAGATCATTCATCCTCTTTCGACACTGCAGTGCACTTGCACTGACCAGGACTGCCACTGCTTCCCAGGCGCGGGTGGTGACTCTGCTGGATGGCCAATTCCCGAGTGCGGTAGAGTGTGTCTCACCTCTGCTCCACTCCATCCAGCATCCTGGTGAGGGTCCCTTCCATAAAGCATGGTGCTGGCTTCTTGCCATCTCCTTCAGTCTTTGTGGAACAAGTGCTGGGCAGCCGTTTATATGGAATTCCCCAGTGCTTGCTGCAGTTAAGTCATTGCAGGGCAGGCGTGGTACTTGTGGGCATAGAAATTATTACTAATGAGACATAAGATTTGGCCCAAAAACACGCTGGCGCCATCGGTGGGAAACACTCTGCTTTTCACGCCGGAGACAACACTGCCATTTTGTGCTGAGATTTGGCCCTATGTTTTTTATGACTTGCTTCCAGAACCTTAATTGCAGAATATCCTAGCATGACCTAGTATACCTGTAGTTTGCTATTGACAAGTAATCCAAAAAGCAGCATGTCATTTCATATTGTTTATCTCAATTAATTTCAGCAATGAAGAGTAACAAATGTACATGAGGATATTATCTTCAGTTGCTAATCACTATTGCTGCAACAATAATTATTATTTTCTAAATGCAGTTGCTATTAATATAAATGTTGAAATTACTTCAAGATTGAACAAAAATTCCAAGTTCTATCCTGCAGCCCCAAGATAGTATGCTATCAAATAGCTCCAGATTTCAGCTATGCCCTTGAGTTGAGGCCAAGAGTTTCTCCACATGAAGCTAAAGAAATTTGGATGTCATCTTACGCCATTCTCATGTATTTTCTAGTGGTTAATTGTATTGCAATATTGACAAAGGTCTGGCTCAGACTGTCCGGTTTCACTCAGTCATTCCTGATGGTAGGGAACAAAATGGGAAAATAATATAAATATTTTGGATTCTTCCACTGATGCCTCCCTTGTTCCATCTCCGTCTTTTATCTCCAAAGGTTATGGCAACTCTAGAGTGATCCATTGAAAAATATTTCCTGGCAAAAACACTCAAAAGTATGTTTGCATTGTTGTTTCTTATTTAAAAATACTTACCTACTTTTCATTGTGAGGTTCTCTTATTTATCTTTCCAGCCGATTTCAGAAACAAGCTGCTATTTCCAGGGCTTTATCATTTTGTGTCTGAATACTCAGAGGCTTAAACAATTGATGTGAATAGTTGCCACGTTTTATTTTACTTTGTGTTTTCAACTTGCCAAGATCTCAGTAAGTCACTAACATGGTCATCAGTTTGTGCATTAAAAAGCTAACTCCCTAAAGCTTTATGTAATTAATGGGTCACACATGTTTATTAAGAAGATACTGACAAATATAGGTCAAAGTGGAAATGGTAGAGGTAATGGAAGGGGTGAAAGTTGATAGGCAGGATATACTGGCAAAGTAGGCTTAACTTGAATTGGATAAGTCACCTGGTCCAGATGACTCTTATGCCAGATTGCAGTGCAGGAGTTAGCAATTTAGCTTAGTTATAATGTAGAATCAAAGGATCTACATGTATTTTTTGTATTAAGTTGAACTTCTGTTAGTGGATGATTAGTTTGGATCTTTTGACTTTAATCACTGTGATTGTACCAACCATAACTGAATGTATAAGAATATTTTAACTAGCTCACCGAGTAAATACTGATGATTGTAATCCACTTACATTACACACATTTTGTATACGTTTTTTAAAGTATTACCCACTGCGTAAGCCTCTGTATTAGGTAGATATTGCTTTGTTTAAAAATATAAATAACTTCGCAATCTGTTTTACAAGTAAAATAGCCACTCTAAACACAACAGCCACAATAAAATATATCATCCAGCAGGAGACCTTCCAAAAGCAGACACCTAAAAATTGATCTCACCAACAACACTTGCAGACACCATAAGGTAGGTTTCTGATTTAATGAAGAATTCACAACAAATATGCAAAGTCTGAGACAACAAGCGAATCATGCTTCCTATCCTGGAAGAATAGACATCAGGAGATGAACATGCACTGCACATGCCTCACTTAGCTAACCAGAATCTAATCATGTACTACATGGACCAATCATAGTTCAGGATTACCACTGGTCAGACCGGTTGTGATTTCGAAAGGGTTAATAAGGCTTGCTTTTTAGTCCTCCTTCTACTTCCAATATATTTCTGTTTATTTCCTTGGCTGTTTAAATGACTCACAGCTGGTCCAAAGGCTTTCTGTTGGAACTCTTGCTGAAAACATCTGTTCTCTTTCTCGGTCGGGATTCTCCGGTGCCACTGAAAGTGAACAGAGTATTGGCTGGAATGCTAAATTCTCCGTTCTCACTTGCAGTGGGGTTTGGAGAATCCTGCCCTCTGACTTAGTAGAACAGCTTCTGGCTGTTTTAATACCAAACCAGAAGCATGGTTGACTCATTACGTAACCTTTTTCAGTCCAAAGTCCTTTCCCAAATAAGGTGGGTGGTTAGATCACCTATCTGTCCTGTGTTGTAGTTTTCACACCTTGTGAATTTGAGGCAGCAAGTGTATTTGTATCTGAACGGTCCATTCAAATTTCAGTTACCCTTTTGAATTCGTTTCAGGAAAAGGCATTGAGTCAACATTGGTCAGGACTGTTTCCTTCGTTCTCTCTGGAGTCTTATAATCCACAAAAGAAGTCAGGTAATCATTGTGCAGCTTTTTTCTGGTTAGTTTTAAAACATAAAAATTAGTTTGAAGTTCAGAATATATGGCATATGACTCAGGAAAATTATTGACAGGAGCCAGCATGAATTTGTGCAAGGTGGATCACGTTTGACTATCTAACTGACTTTTTGTGATAAAATAACAGAGAAGGTTGATGAACTGAATGCAGTTGATGTTGGAACATGGAATTTCAGAAAGCTCTTGACAAAATGCCACATAAAAGTTTGGTTAACAAGACTGAGGCTCATGGAATAGGAGGGTCTGTGTTAGCTTGTATAAAATATTGACTTAAGGACCAGAAAATGAGTCATAATAAATGGTTATTTTTTTTAAATTGGGGAACGGTGTTTCTCAAGGGTCACTGTTAAGACCACAGCTTTTCAAATTTCAAAATTTGAAATGAAATGATAACAAATTGGAGGTGTGGCCAAAAGTGGGGATGATAACAATCAACTGCAACAGCACAGAGATACGTTAGCAGAATGAGCTGACAAGCGGCAGATGGTATCGCATTTTGGAAAAGGGATGAGGAGAGGCAAAATAGACTTAATGACACATTTCTAATGAGTGTGCAGGGACAGAGGAACCTGGGATCCATGTGCTTAGTCCTTTAAAGGTGATAGGTCATATTGAGAGTTATCAAAACCTATGGAATCTGCTTTCATGAATAGAAAGTGTTGAATACAAAAGCAGAAAAGTTTTCTGAACATTTACAGAGTTCTGGTCACCACACATCAGAAAAGATGTGATGGTTCTGAAAAGATGAGAGGGAATTCACCAAAATGGTTCCAGTGATAAGGGAATTTTGACACAATGTTACGTTGGAAAAGCTGGAATTCTTCTTCTTAGAGCGAGGAAGCATGAGGGGAGATCTGATAGAGGTGTGCATGATTATGTCAGGTTTGGATAAGATAGACAAAGGAAAGCTGTTTCCATTAGATAATGATGCAAGGATGAAGGGACATAGATAGAAGGTTTAGGCAAGAGATACAGGGGGCTGGAAGAAAAAGGATTTTTGAACAATGAATGGTAATGACCAAGAATTTGTTGCCTACAAGGTGGTAGAAGTGGAGCTGATCAGTTATTTCAATAGGAAATTGGAATGGCAAATGGGGAAAATAAATGTGCAGGGCTATGGGAATAGAATATGGGCATGGGGCTGATGGGATTGCATAGATTCGCCCCCTTCTGTGTTATAATGACTCTATGACTCTCTGCTATGTAAGCTCATGAGTATCACACTAAAAACTTTGCTAAGTGAAGTCAACCTTTTATTATCTTCTCCAGCCCTACATCCAACATGCAACCTCTACTCCAAAACCTATTCTAAACTTCTTTGCTCCACAATCAATGGCATAGCCTTCAACCACTAGGACCTTCCATTCTGGAATGCTTTTCATAAGTCTCTTTGCCTTGCTACCTCCTTCCCCAACTTCAAAAAACCTCCTCAAACTGTGTAGTTGGTCAAATTCTCTCTGATGTTCTATTTATTGCTCATGGATATCTTTGCAAAAGCACCATGAGTTCTTTTTGTTGTATGAAAAGCTCCACATAACTGGAAATTGTAATTTTGGCGTAGTTATTTGATCAACATCTGTCACAAAACATCACATGGAAAATGCATAATTGTTTACTTGAACTAACCAATCTCAATGATATGAGTAAGAACACTTTGTAACGGAGCTAAGTAATTAACCAGTAATCACAAGAAGAGCTATTCACATTTTTACAGACTGATGCCAATGTAAAATGCCACAATGGTTGTCTCAGAATATCTTAAGAATGCGCACTGAATTCCATTGTTGCAGCTGTTCAGAGGTTCACATAAAACTGGTTAGACTTCAATAATGTTTCCAAATTGTTTATTTTCTGCAAGAAATAACTATAGGAATATACATATTGAATAATTAAATGATGAGTATTTTTGTAAAAGATGTTTTCTTTCCATTTGAGGAGATCAATTGAAGAACTGTACATCATTACTTGCACAAACAAATAGTATATCAATCAACCAGGGTTTACTGTCAAAATAACAGTGAGGCTAATTATATTCACTGTTATTTATGTACCAATTGGACAATAATTTCAGGCAAATGGCATATTTTTCATGGTTAAACCCGAATATTCAGAATTTACAGTCTGTTCCACTGTTAGCTTTGCGAAAATATCATTTCACTTTCTCCCTCATCATTGAAATGGATTGGATATTGTAAAGCTTCTTTACAATATATACAAACGAAACTTGCTGCAGATGTTTAAGGTGAACAATTACAAGTGTGTCTTCTTCTTTCCGTTTCTTGTCTCTATTTCTCTTTTTGTACCTGATTTAATAGAGAATTCAGCTGCTTAATTTACACCTCCCTCATCAGCCCTTCAGCTGTTTCCTTTTCAACCTGTAAATTTGTTTGGTTACTATTGGTCCCATTGTTCATTCAATCCCAGATGCCGTGGACCTTTGCTGCACTGTTATCATTTCCCAATTTCAGTGTCTTTTTAAAGTATTATTCCTTCCTCAGAATTACAAAGCCAGTGTGCAGAATGGTCGGGGCAAGCCCCAAATCCATCTCCTTGCTTGCTCCAAGATCCAATTCAAATTCAAACTGAATCCAATTCTTTTTTTCCACAAAAGAAACATACTAGACCCCAGCTGACAAGAACAGGCATTACACCTGATTTCATGCTTGATCCTACAGTAGATCTGTGGGCAAGCAAGTGTTGAACTGAAGATTGGAGAAATCAGCCTTTTAATGGCAGATGGAATTAGATGTTTCACTTTAGCAAAATCCAGCCTGATGCATTTTGAATTGAATAACCATATATGCTTCTATGGTCTATCTGAAAGCAAATGAAAGAAATCCTGGCTGATAATGGCTTGGATCACTATTAAAGAATGTGCCAGGCGATCTCACTACATGTGGCATTCTGCCGGCTGCAATTGGAAGTCAGGTTTATGGGAGGGCACAATGTTAGGGGTAGACGATGATGCATTGTACACTGCATTGGATGCCTTTTTTTTTTACTAAATCTGGTGTAAAAATACAATTGACTGGAATTAGGGGATTAGGAGTTGTTCTGATACATGTGGGTGGGAGTGAAATGGGAGCTATGCCTTGTTTTTTTGGAGAGACTGCTTATGCGTGGAAAAGAGTGGAAGGTTCAAGCATGAGGTCGGAACAGGTTCAAAGTGGCTGAAGATAAAATGATCAGATTTCTTAAAATGACAAAGCATTTTTAATGACATAACACAAAAAATAGCACTTTTTATGAGCTGTAGTGAAGTCAAATTCTTTAGGCCACTTCAAATATGTGGAATTATTTGACTTCAAGAGAGTAAAAACATTAATCTATTACCATCAAGACTGTGGATCATTGCAGTTATATAAAATCACCAAAATGATTTCAACATTTCAGCTTTTAATGCAGTTAGTACATATAATACAGGATGTAGTAAATAGTACATCAGGACATGACTATTACTTCTTCATAAATCTGTGCCAAAGTTTTAGAAACATTGCTCTAACTTACTGGTTTTGTTTTGTCTCAGGTATAAAAGGCATGACTCATGCTGCTCAGGAATAATTGTCTGAATGCTAGGTGAGAGATTTTTATCTTGATAACGTAAACCTGTGCTGGATTATGTACATGTGAAGCAAAGCAAAAAAACTATCCAGAGAGGTGACAGAGGTCAGAAAAACATTTCAAAGGGCAGAATTCCATAATTATCATATAGATCATGTCCTGGACACCACCATCACCATTCATGGGTACGCCATATCCCATTGGCAGGACGGGCCCAGCAGAGGTGGCAGCACAGTGGTATACAGTCGGGAGGAAGTTGCCCTGTGAGTCCTCAACATCAATTCTGGACCCCATGAAGTTTCATGGCAGCAGATCAAACATGGAAAAGGAAATCTCCAGCTGATTATCACATACTGTCCCCCCTCAGCTGATGAATCAGTATTCCTCCATGTTGAACATCTCTTGGAGGAAGCACTGAGGGTGGCAAGTGCACAGAATGTATTTAGGGTGGGTGAACTTCAATGTCCACCATCAAAAGTGGCCTGGTAGTACCACCACAGACCAAGTTAGCTGGGTCCTAAAGGAGATAAATAGCTACTAAACCATCTGTAGCAGGCATTGAGGGAACCAATAAGAAGGAAAAGCATACTTGACCACACCCTCACCAACCTGCCTGCCACAGATGCATCTGTCTATGACGTATTGGTAGGAGTGACCACCGCACAGTCCTTGCGGAGACCAGGTCCTGCTTTCACATTGAGGATCCCCTCCATCATGTTGTACAGCACTACCATGGTGCGAAACGAGATAGACTTTGAAAAGATCTAACAATTCAGAATTGGGCATCCATGATGCGCTGTGGGCCACCAGCAGCAGAAGAATTGTGCTCAACCAATCTGTAACCTTATGACATAGCATACCATCCGCCCCCCTCTAGCAACCAGGGGATCAACCCTGGTTTAATCAAGAATGTAGGAGGGCATGTGGGGAGCAACATCAGGCATTACAAAAAATGAAGTGTCAACCTGGTGAAGCTACAACACAGGTCTACTTGCATACCTAAAAGTATGGCAACAAGTAATAGACAGAGCTAAGCAATTCCACAACCAATGGATCAGAGATAAGTTTTGCACAGTTCTGCAACATCCAGTTGTGAATGGTGGTGGACTGGTAAACACCTCATTGGAGGAGGAGGCTCCACAAATATCCCCATCCTCAATGATGGAGAAGCCCAGCACATCAGTACAAAAGATAAGGCTGAAGTATTTTGAACAATGTACAGCCAGAAGTACTGAATGGATTATCCATTTTGGCATCCTCCAGAGGTCTCCAGCAACACAGATATCAGTTTTCAGCCAATTGATTCATTCCACGTGATATCAAGAAATGGTTGAAGGCACTGGATACTGCAAAGGTTAGGGGCCCTAACAATATTCCAGGAACAATACTGAAGACTTATGCTCCAGAACTTGCCGCACCCCTAACCCGTATAGCTACAACACTTGCATCTACCTGTTAATGTGGAAAATTGCCCAGGTATGTCCTGTACACAAAAAGCAGGACAAATACAACCCAGACAATTACCGCCCCATCAGTCTACCCTCGATCATCAGTAAACTGATGGAAGGGGTAATCAAAAGTGCTATCAAGTGGCACTTGCTTAGCAATAACCTGCTCATTGATACTTAGTCTGGGTTTCGCCATGGTCACTCAGCTCCTGATCTCATTACAGCCTTGGTTCAAACATGGACAAAAGAGCTGAATTCCAGAGGTGATGTGAGAGTGATTGCCCTTGACATCAAAGCAGCATTTGGCCAGGTATGGCATTAAGGAGCCCTGGCAAAACTGGAGTCAATGCAAATCAGGGGAAACTCCCCGCAGTTTGGAGTTATACCTGGCACATAGGAAGATGGTTGTGATGGTTGGATGTCAATCATCTCACTTTCAGGACATCCCTTCAGCATAATGTCTTAGGCAACCATCTTCAGCTGCTTCATCAATGACCTTCCTTCCATCATAAGGTCAGAAGTTGGGATGTTTGCTGAGGACTGCACAATGTTCTGCACCATTTACAACTCCTCAGATATTGAAGTAGTCCATGTCCAAATGCAAAAAGACCTGGAAAATATCCAGGCTTGTTTTGTCAAGTGGCAAGTAACATGCACACCATACAAATTCCAGGCAATAAGCATCTCCAACAAGAGAGAATCTAACCATTACCACTTGACATTTAATGGCATTACCATTGCTGAATCTCCCACTATCAACATCTTGGGGGATACCATTGACCTAAAACTGAACTGGACTAGTCATATGAATACTGTGCCTACAAGAGCAGTTTAGAGGCAAGGAATCCTGTGGCATGTAACTCACTTCCTTACTCCCCAAAGCTTGTCCACTATCTAAATGCCACAGGTCAGGAGTGTGACAGAATAGTCTCCTCTTGCCTGGATGAGTAAAGCTCCAATAATTCTCAAGAAACTCAACACCATCTAAGCTAAAGCAGCCCACTTAATACTACCCCTTCCACAAATATTCAGTCTCTCCACCATCGACGAACAATGACAGCAGTTTGTACTATCTGCAAGATGCACAGCAAGAACTCACCAAGGCAGCACTTTCCAAACCACCACCACTACCATCTAAAAGGACAAGGACAGCAGGTACATGGAAACATCAATATCTGGAAGTTCCCTTCCAAGTCATTCATCATCCTAACTGGAAATATATCACTGTTCCTTCACTGTCGCTGAGTCAAAATCCTGGGCAACAACACCATGGGTGTACCTTCCTTAAGAAACAGCTCAGCACCACAGTATCAAGTGTAACCAGGGATGGGCAATAAATGCCTGTCTAACATTTGCACCACAAAAATAACAGGCAATGACCATCACCAATAAGAGACACTCTAACCACCACCGCTCGACATTCAATGGTGTAACCATCACTGATTCCCCCACTGTCAACATCCTTGGGGGTTACCATTGACTGGAAACTCAACTGGACTTGCCACATAAACACAGTGGCTACAAGAGCAGATCAGAGGCTAGGAATACTGCAGTGACTCACCTCTTGACTTCCCATAGCCTGTCCACCATCTACAAGGCACAAGTCAGGATAGAATACTCCTCACTTGCCGAGATGGGTGCAGCTCCAACAACACTCAAGAAGCTTAACACCGTCCAGGCCAAAACAGCCTGCTTGATTGCCACCACATCCACTCCTTCCACCACCAATGCTCAGTAGTAGTGTGTACTATCTACAAGATGCACTGCAGCAATTCACCAGAGATCCTGAGACAGCACCTTCCAACCCATGACCACTTCTATCTGGAAGGACAAGGGCAGCAGATAAATGGGAACACCACCACTGCAAGTTCCCCTCCAAGCCATTCACCATCCTGGTGAATCACGTCCTATATCACGTCCTTTCGCAGTTGCTGGTCAAGATCCTGGTGGGTCAACCCACAGCACATGGACTGCAACAATTCAAGAAGGCACATTCTCAAGCGCATCTAGGGATGGACAATAAATGCTGGCCAGCCAGCAAAGCCTATGACCCACAAATGAATTTTAAAAAGCCAGCGACCCCCATGTCCCATAAACGAACATTTTTTTTTAAATTGAAAAGTTGGAATTCTCACGGAAGTTGGAAATTTATTATCTCTGGGTTAAAAAAAGTGATTTTGATGAGAATTACATCTTAGCTAGATCTGAATATTTTTGGCACTTAGGAGGAATAAAGTTGGTCGCTGTTTGTGATGTGCGGACAGGCTTCCACTGTGAAAATAGTTTTGAGGTCACTTGCTTCTGAGAAGAGAAACCTGGATATGTTAATGATGGTAACAATCCTTCAGTTATATTAAAGGTTTGTGGCCATCTCTGATACTTCACCAATTAGTTACTCTTTGTATCTGAAGCTAGATAGTGAGTACAGGTTGGGCATTTAATAGTGAGGGTATCACAGTTTGTTTTTTTATATAATCTCGATGCATGCATTTTCCAACAAAGACTGCTTATTGACAAAAAAGGAAGAGGATGTGGATTATATTTTACCTTCCCAACCTGGGAGAGCCCATTGCTGTGCATTTATCTGTTGTCTCAATTGAGATCTGCCAAATCAGGGAACAAAATTATATTTTAATCTAATCTGGGTGGCTTTGTTCCAAACCAAGAGGTGCCTTTACACACTTGTAAGTAGTTTGATTTCAAAACCCAATTATATGTATTCAAGTTTCACAAAATATTGTATCTGACCAAGTTCAGACATATTTTTAAACAGTTGCGATAGAGAAGTAAATAATATCCATTTTTCCCAGATATCCCTGTGATTCCTTTTCCAAATCTTATTCTCTCTGTAATTTGTTAAAGGAAAGCTTAAACTCTTTATATGTTGACTCTCAGGAATACTGTCAGGGCTAATCTATTATGGCATGACAATTGTTATTATGAACATGGCCCCAGAAAGGACATATTTCCTTCAAAATAATAAATGCTATCCTCATTGTCTTACTTCGTATTTCAGAACTGTCTTGGCTACCACATTTCTCAGCTCAATTGGCTGGACAGCTAGTTAGAAATACAGAGTGATATCAGTACTTGTGGGTTCAATTCCCATACCAGTTGATGTTATTCATGAAGACCCACCTTCTCAACCTTACTCCTCACCTGAGGTTTGATGATCCTCAGGGTAAATCATCACCAGTCAGCTCTCCTCTTTGAGCCTATGGTCACCTGGGACTATGGTGACTTTACCTGACGCATTAAACTCTAAAGTGTTCTGAGAATAAACAACATTTAAAATGTTATTTTTAGCTACTGTACAAATCTTCAGGCAAACTATAAGCCAAAGAAACCAAAAACGTTTGATGTGAGATTAAACCAAAATCTTAATCCTCTGTGTGTAGGTTGTTGTAGCTTTGATTGCTGGTTTAGTTGGTCATCAAGTAATTTGAAGGCAAAAACATTTTTTACAGCCAGGAAACAACAGAAGAAATCATGGCTGAATCATGGAACCCTGGAGTAAGGTCAAAAAGAGAGTTATATTTAATAAATGGAATATTTTTAAATTATTTAGCTTTCAAATTGAACCTCTTGAGAAAACAAGTTTGAAAGCAATTGCGCTGAACATGTTGGAAGAGGGCATCAAAGGAATTAAAACTCAGACTTCTCCCAATTCATGGAGATTCCCAATTCAATACAAATAGTAACAAACTATGAAAGTCAAGAATTACTAAACCTAATATCCAAAACTTGGACAGCTTTCACCAGCTTCCATTTGGAGTTAATGAAATCAGCAGTTACTGAAGGAAAGAGGTCTGTTACTGTGGGAGAAAATTGAATGCAACAGGTAGTTAAACCAAGACTGAAGATACAGAACTTCATCCCTTTGAATATCTATCTGATGCAGCATTTAAAAATAATTGCATTTACTTGCTGCTTTATCATGCTTCAGATATGTAAGAACACTTCAAGAACAAATACTTTGAAGTACAGTAACTGATATTAGGTTGGCACTTATGTAGAGAAGTGCAAAATTCTGTTTTAATGAGTAATAATGCTTGGAGTTAATGGTCACTGTTAATTGATTTCATGCTGCCTGTCCAGATGAGAATTCAAAGACCATGTCACATAGAAAATTCAGACTAGAAATTTAATTGCATCCAGAAAATACAGATTATTCAGTAGAATCTTAGAAAAACATCTCACTTCCTTGTGGCTACAAATAGCTCAACACTGAACCAGAGTGCTAGTAGTTATATTATGAACTGTAAATTATTCACAGAATTACTGATTTTCTTGGAACATTAGCTACAGTGACGGACTTTGAATATAAATGTTAATATACTGCTAATCAATCTCATGTGGCACAAGTACAGTCTTCAAGTCAAGCAGGGCAGGGCATAATTGGACTAGGGAGGGGGTAGGGAACAAGAGAGGGGAAGAAATGGGAACAAAGGGCTCGGGGGAAGCATCTTTTATGATCTGCTATGCATCCCACTTCCAATTATTATGGACAAATATTACCCCCACCATCCACTGAGATTCCCTTCTCAACTCACCAAATCTCCAACTCCCTCATACTTTTCCACTGTCTCGCTTCCTTTCCCCCTCTTCACAACCTTTTCATCCCATCTCTATTCCTAGCCATCCCCTTCTGACCCTTCTTTCTCATTACCCTCCCTTCAATTTGCTCTTTTTGCCCCATCTCATTTTCCCTCAATGTCTCAGTTGGGGGAGGGATTTTTGAACTGACAACCTGATATATATATAAATATATATTTTAATGGCAAGAGAGTACAGGATGAGTTCAGGGTTGCATCTTTATGATGAAAGATAGTGAATTGAAAGTCCTCTCCTATCTCACCGTTGCAATTAGAAATGCCATACGTTCACAGAAAGGGTTGGGTGGAAGATGGTGAGCATGGCATAGAACAAAGAACATTACAGCACAGGAAACAGGCCCTTCAGCCCTCCAAGCCTGTGCCGCTCATTGATAGGGGGAGTGGGTGAGAGCTTAATCAGATCGATACCTCTAGTCCCCAAGTAGATGAGATTCCCGCCAGAAGATGTATGTTGGGAGAACTTGGACATCAACAATGGATGTAACTTTAATATTGTAAAGGACTAAAATTCTACCGTCAGTAAAATGACAAATGGAAAAGTTAGGCAATCCTAATTAAGATGTGGAGATGCCGGCATTGGACTAGGATAAGCACAAATAAGAAGTCTCACAACACCAGGTTAAAGTCCAACAGGTTTATTTGGTAACACAAACCACAAGCTTTCTGAGCACTGCCCCTTCATCAGGTGAGTGGGAGTTCTGTTCACAAACAGGGCATATATAGATACAAACTCAATTTACAACAAAGAACAAAGAAAATTACAGCACAGGAACAGGCGCTTCAGCCCTCCAAGCCTGCACCGATCATGCTGCCCGACTTAACTAAAACCTCCTACCCTTCCAGGGACCATATCCCTCTATTCCCATCTCATTCATGTAATTGTCAAGATGCCCCTTAAAAGTCACGACCGTATCCGTTTCCACTACCTCCCCCGGCAACGAGTTCCAGGCACCCCCACTCTGTGTAAAAAATCTGCCTCGTACATCTCTTTCAAACCTTGCCCCTTAAACCTATGCCCCCTAGTAATTGACTCTTCCACTCTGGGAAAAAGCTGACTATCCACTCTGTCCATACCTCTCATAATCTTGTAGACTTCGATCAGGTCTCCCCTCAATCTCCGTCGCTCCAGTGAGAACAAACCAAGTTTCTCCAACCTCTCCTCATCGCTAATGCCCTCCATACCAAGCAACATCCTGGTAAATCTTTTCTATACCCTCTCCAAAGCCTCCACATCCTTCTGGTAATGTGGCGACCAGAATTGAATACTAACAAGATGATGGTTGGAATGAGAGTCTTTACAGGTAATCAAGTCTTAAAGGTGCAGACAATGTGAGTGGAGAGAGGGTTAAGCACAGGTTAAATAGAGTGTATTGTCTCCAGCCAGGACAGTTAGTGAGATTTTGCAAGCCCAGGCAAGTCATGGGGGTTACAGATAGTGTGACATGAACCCAACACACGACAATGCAGAATCGCTGAGCAGAAACTGATAGCCAAGTTCCGCATACATGAGGACGGCCTCAACCAGGATCTTGGGTTCATGTCACACTGTCTGTAACCCCCACGACTTGCCTGGGCTTGCAAAATCTCACTAACTGTCCTGGCTGGAGACAATACACATCTCTTTAACCTGTGCTTAACCCTCTCTCCACTCATATTGTCTGTACCTTTAAGACGTGATTACCTGTAAAGACTCACATTCCAACCATTATCTTGTAAATTGAGTTTGTATCCATATATGCCCTGTTTGTGAACAGAACTCCCACTCACCTGATGAGCAGTGCTCCAAAAGCTTGTGGTTTGTGCTACCAAATAAACCTGTTGGACTTTAACCTGGTGGTTGTGAGACTTCTTACAATCCTAATTAATGCAGAGCCACCAGATAGAGAATGGAATTGCATGTGGACTCAAATCGTGACTTTCTAACAAAATGTTGCACGCTTTTCTAACCATAAAACATGACAAAGTTGGGGAAACCCCGCCTTTCTCCTGTTTAAGGAAATCCTTAAACTCTATTTGACCAAACATTTGGTCAGTTGTCCCAATATTGCTCTGGGTGGGTCAGTGCGGTTTTTATAACACGCCTTGTGATGTTTTACTGTCTGAAAGCGTCTTATTAATACAAGAGTTGAAATAAAATAGTCGTAATCAATTCTGATACAACTCTAAAGGCTCGCTTTCTGGTTTAATTTCGGTTTCTTAGTTTTGAGATTATCTTCACCAATTTCGCTGTAAACATCCACCATCCCGCCACTTTAGAAACTATTTAAGTTATACACTAACAAATTATGAGAAGTGAATACGTTTTCTCCGGCATTGCATCTCTTGCGATTTCATACGTTGCACTTTGGTTTAATAGTACGTTGCTGAGCTATCATTTTTTTTAAAGAGCGCTTATAAAAAAATTGTTTAGCAAAGCTTCCCTCTGTATTTGCAAACAAAACCACATGATGGCATAATTTGCATCTCAATTATATCCTTCCCGTCACTAAAGTGTTCCCAGGCGCTGCGGCTCAGAGCAATTATGCAAATAGCTCAGATGTTTGCCAACAATGAAGTTCTGGAAAAGAAAAAGAACACTTTCAGCAACTCTAAAACTTGTTTAAAAAAAAGTAAATTCGAAGTTGAAACCAGTGTTTACGATTATTAAACTGGACTGTGCTATCGTTAGGTTGATTCATGGCTTGAAATGCCCGTTCTGTCTCAGGTCCAGATTTAACCGAGGCTGATAGAAAATGCCGACCCTGAGCTTCGCCTTCTTGTTGCGATAACAGAAAAGGACCAGGAGCACAGGGAACAGAAGTGCAGACTGCACCCGGGCTTCTGGTCTCAATCCCCGGGCTACTCTGCTGCAGCTGCCAATCAACCAGCGCGCGGCGGCCCGCGAGCACTCAGAAGCCAAATGGGAGCGAGCGCCCGGGAGTTCTGGAGCCGCGCATGTGTGTGAGCGCGCGGAGACTGGGGCCCGGGGAGGGGGCGGGGACCGGGGGCCCCGGGGAGGGGGCGGGGCCCGGGGAGGGGGCGGAGACCGGGGGGCCAGGGTTGGGGGGCGGAGACAGGGATGGCCCGGGGAGGGGGCGGAGACTGGGGGGCCAGGGAGGGGGCGGAGACTGGGGGGCCAGGGAGGGGGCGGAGACTGGGAGGCCAGGGAGGGGGCGGAGACCGGGGGTCCGGGTAGGGGGCGGAGACTGAGGTCCGAGGAGGGGGCGGAGACTGGGGGCCGGGGAGGGGGCGGAGACTGGGGGCCGGGGAGGGGGCGGAGACTGGGGGCCGGGGAGGGGGCGGAGACTGGGGGCCGGGGAGGGGGCGGAGACTGGGGGCCGGGGAGGGGGCGGAGACTGCCTGGAGAAGCCCCTCCCCCCTGGAGCCTCTGGACTGGAGCTGAGCGGAGCTTCCAGTGCCCCGTCCCCCTTCTCCTCCTCTCGCCCAGTCTAGCAGCAACAGGTCTGCAGTCGGGTTACTGCTTCACCCCATCCCCCCCGAATGGACGGCGCCGCCTGTGGATAAACAGCCCGGGGAGTGAGACCGAGAGGAGGAGAGCCTGCAGCTATGGGTGAGGTCCTGGGCTCTGTGCAAGTGTGGGGAAGGGAAGCGGGAGGCGAGGGGCCCGGGCTGTGGGAGCTGCTTTCCCAGGTACTCAGCAGCTCCTCCCCGGAGCTCCGCTCCTGAATTATTCACACCCTCAGCCTGCCTGGTTTCCTGAGTAACTAATCCAACTACACTGACATTGTTCAACTCTCCCCCTCTGCTGGGAGTCTCTCTCTTTGTCTGCTCCATGAATTTTCTTTCCGCGCTGAACTCCTGGAGGAGGCGGCCACAAGACTTGGGCAAAATGGTCTCAGTTAAAGTTTGGGTGGAGTGGAGGAACTCGGGGGGGGGGGGGGGGGGAGGAATCTACTTTTACCAACCACAAATGGACGGATTTCCGGTGAAATTCACTTAACTTTGTTCTTTAATGCTCTGAACCTAACTTTTAGTTGACCTTCATTTCTTTTACGCGACAGTAATAATGGAGTTTCCCAGTTAATGATCTACTTTGATAATCAGCGAACTACACCTAGAGTTGAGTCATTCCGGGAGAGAATGGCCTCAAAACTCCCTGTCCTGATTGAAGTTCTTAACTCTACTGATAATTGGATATCCATTTATGCAGCTCCCAAGTTTACAACGAGTGTAAAGGCCCAAACAAATACACTGTTTCAGGTGGAAATGGAAGATGGATTGATTTATTTAAACCATTTTACAATAGATATTCGCTTGTAGAAATTGTATCTTAGAAGTTGGATGGCCGCTGCTGTATTTTTTCGAAGATGCAGATTGGTGATAGAAGGCGTATGCTCCTTTTTATTACTTTTTGCTTCCAATCTGCTTGGTCGCTAACAGAGAGGCAGCTTGCATTTGGTCCTACTCGTCACATAAAGTACTGGAAAAGGGTGCGCTGGGCAAGTGAGTGAGGCCAAACAGGAGTTGGATGGGGAAAAGGTGAGGTGGTGTGTGTCAAAGCATTTTCAGGAACGAGGGTCTTGAAGTTAAGAAGGGAAATCGAAAGAAAGTACTCGAGTGTGGGTGGATTTACTGGTGGACCAAACTGTGGGGATAGTAGTGAGGGATCAGGACAGTTGAACAGAGCGACGAGATCAAATGGTGTGAGCAGATGAATGAGGGAAAGTTACGGAAAAGTTTGCAAATGAGAAAAAATAATAGCTAATTCAGTGAGGCATAAGGATTCGAGCAGGAAAATTATGCCTGATGCCTACCACTGTGCACAAGAATGGCTGTGTTTTAAAGCCATACCTGCAGTTCCGGGCGGCAGCAGCGACACGGGAGTTTGTTTCTGTGTAGAAACTTGGATCAAAACGATATTGCTGTTAAATGTCAACATACTGCCCAGGCCGCAGACTAACATAAGCAATTTATTGCTGATCCGGTTAATTACTGGTTCTGATACAATGATTTGTAAATTTTTTTTGCTGTTGAACAACATTTGCTGTTTCATGTTTGCAACTTTGTACTCTTCAGTTGTTTTGAACGGGCTTTGACTATATCTTATCTTTTTGGATACCTGTACCTGCTAAGGAAGAAATCTGACTGAAGTCACTTGCTTGTCAATTCGTTTTTTTAATCTTCCTGCTGTAGAACAAAGAACAGTACAACACAGGAACAGGCCCTTCGGCCCTCCAAGCCCGTGCCGCTCCCTGGTCCAAACTAGACCATTCTTTTGTATCCCTCCATTCCCACTCCGTTCATATGGCTATCTAGATGGGTCTTAAACGTTCCCAGTGTGTCCTCCTCCACCACCTTGCCTGGCAGGGCATTCCAGGCCCCCACCACCCTCTGTGTAAAATATGTCCTTCTGATATCTGTGTTAAACCTCCCCCCCTTCACCTTGAACCTATGACCCCTCGTGAACGTCACCACCGACCTGGGGAAAAGCTTCCCACCGTTCACCCTAACTATGCCTTTCATAATTTTATACACCTCTATTAAGTCTCCTCTCATCCTCCGTCTTTCCAGGGAGAACAACCCCAGTTTACCCAATCTCTCCTCATAACTAAGCCCCTCCGTACCAGGCAACATCCTGGTAAACCTCCTCTGTACTCTCTCCAAAGCCTCCACGTCCTTCTGGTAGTGTGGCGACCAGAACTGGACGCAGTATTCCAAATGCGGCCGAACCAACGTTCTATACATCTGCAACATCAGACCCCAACTTTTATACTCTATGCCCCGTCCTATAAAGGCAAGCATGCCATATGCCTTCTTCACCACCTTCTCCACCTGTGACGTCACCTTCAAGGATCTGTGGACTTGCACACCCAGGTCCCTCTGCGTATCTACACCCTTTATGGTTCTGCCATTTATCGTATAGCTCCTCCCTACATTATTTCTACCAAAATGCATTACTTTGCATTTATCAGGATTGAACCCCATCTGCCATTTCTTTGCCCAAATTTCCAGCCTATCTATATCCTTCTGTAGCTTCTGACAATGCTCCTCACTATCTGCAAGTCCTGCCAATTTTGTGTCATCCGCAAACTTACTGATCACCCCAGTTACACCTTCTTCCAGATCGTTTATATAAATCACAAACAGCAGAGGTCCCAATACAGAGCCCTGCGGAACACCACTAGTCACAGGCCTCCAGCCAGAAAAAGACCCTTCCACTACCACCATCTGTCTTCTGTGACCAAGCCAGTTCTCCACCCATCTAGCCACCTTCCCCTTTATCCCATGAGATCCAACCATTTTCACCAGCCTACCATGAGGGACCTTGTCAAACGCTTTACTAAAGCTATATGTATCTACATGTAAGAAGTTTAACAACACCAGGTTAAAGTCCAACAGGTTTATTTGGTAGCAAAAGCCACACTTGTGTGGCTTTTGCTACCAAAGCCACACTTGTGTGGCTTTTGCTACCAAATAAACCTGTTGGACTTTAAACTGGTGTTGTTAAACTTCTTACTGTGTTTACCCCAGTCCAACGCCGGCATCTCCACATCGTAGCTACACGTAGCAGAGAGGTCGATTGTTGCCTTTTTCTCTATATAAAATGACCCTAACTTGAGTTTTATCAGCATTTAATGTTAATTTTTAAAGTCCCTTCTGATGGGGCAACGTGCAAACAGACCACATATGATTCTGAAGATTTTTAAAATTCAAAACTGCAAATGAAGAACTTGGACGAAACAGATATTCCTGATACTGAGTCAAAGTATATTAGATAACAGGTTTAATAACTCTGGTATTTGGATTTTTCTGTTCTTTGACTTGAGCTTTCAGTGGTTTAAGGGCAACACTTTAGCCTGAGTCTGAGGTTGCAATTTGAAGCTCTGCTCCAGAGATTTGGACTGACACTGCATTCTAGACTTGCCACCTTTCAGATGAGTTGTTAATTTGATGTCCCTTGTTGCCTTGGGTGAATGTAAAATATCCCATCACATTATTCAAAGGTGAGCTGTGTCCCTGGCCAATGTTCATCCCTCAACTAATTATACTATAATAGATTAACTGGCCATTTATCTCATTGCTGTTTGTGGAACCTCGCTATAAGGATCCAATAGAATTTTCAGCTTGAAGTTTAAATTGCTTTGTGTGCAATTCCAAAATTGTTCATAAACTTTACTATTCACAAATCTTTTATTGTAATATGCCTCAATCATAAATATTTAATATCTTATTTTTGTTGCTGCAAAGCTGACAGCAAATCTTTTTATGATTGCAAATTAGTGGTCCGTCCTGTATAGCAGTTGTCCTATTTCTCGGTAGCACAGTGGTTAGCACTGCTGCTTCACAGCTCCAGGGACCTGGGTTCGATTCCCAGCTTGGGTCACTGTCTGTGTGGAGTTTGCACATTCTCCTCGTGTCTGCGTGGGTTTCCTCCGGGTGCTCTGGTTTCCTCCCACAGTCCAAAGATGTGCGGGTTAGGTTGATTGGCTATGCTAAAATTGCCCTTAGTGTCCTGGGATGCGTAGATTAGAGGGATTAGCAAGTAAAATATGTAGGGATATGGGGGTGGGGCCTGGGTGGGATTGTGGTCGGTGCAGACTCGATGGGCCGAATGGCCTCTTTCTGTACTGTAGGGTTTCTATGATTTCTATGATTCTCAGTCAGCTGCTGGATATAAGATTGCATTATCATTCCTGTGAGTTGGTGGTACTGAAATACTTGAGGCCAAGTCAGAGTCTCTGATTGAAAAATGTAAATTATTTTCTGTTCCTGTCTTTTCCTCACCTCACCCTCAAATAGTTAACATTCATTGTGCAATCAGATTTTTCTTCTCTTCACCACTGGTGTATTTTGTGATCAGGAATAGTCCAAACTTGCCTTTTTATCTCTTTGGCTGTTCCACTTCCTGCCAACCTGGTGGGATCTAATGGTTTGTTGTGATTATTCATCTTTAAAAGATCTTGTTAACTTGCTTAACCAGGATTTAGCCTCCAATGTATTTTGTGCAGTCTAAAGCTGCTTTTATCATGTTTGTTTGCATGTGCGTATTAGTTGATATTTTGTACTAAAATTTCCTTTCTCTCCTTGTTAACCACCTGTCTCCAACTCCCCTGGCTAACCTTCTCTGCATCTCTTCTTGTGTTTAACAGGTAGTCTTCACAATTTTATTTCTGCTAAACACTCAATGTCTTTGGCCCACTTGGTGTAGCCATTAATCAGCCCTGCTGATTTTCCAGTCACTGATACATGTCTCACCCCAGTCCATGTCTCTCCTGAAGTAGAACCCGTTTAGTTTCAACCCCCTTTTACATCTTTTTACATTCTGTTTAGTATAGGGGCAGGGAGGAGGAGGGGGAGAGAGATGGGCAGTGGTAAAATAGAGTAACTGCTCCTTGACTGCTCAAGAGGATCAAATGCGGCAGTACGCAATCTCAGTGTGCCCTTTGATGCTAAGCAGCATTTTGAACCTCATTTTATGATCACCAACACAGCACACCAGATGTTCACATTTACTTTTCCCATCTTAAACATTATTTTGTCCTTTCACTACTGAAACGCTTGTCTCTGCTTTTCATGTACTAAAATTCAATTTATCTTGCACCTTTGCTTGCATCCAAACTCTACTTTCTTTCTGGCCAAAGACTAACTTGCCCCTCATTCAGGTCTTTCCAGATGTTCACCGGTTCAATGAATCAAATTCAACATTCTGTTTAGTTCTTAAATTCTCCACAATATCTTCTTGCCACCCCATCTTTCCTTCTGCCATAATCCTTTGGAATCACTGCCACTCTGTGCCCTACTATCAGTTGACTTCTCATCCTCAGTGTTCATCATTGCACAACAATAGTTCTCCAAAATAGAAACAGCCCTGATACAGTTGGCAGCATGGTAACATTTTTCTATACGAACTATTGAAACTTTCAAGTCTGCTGTGTCACACTAATGCTTGTTTGACATTTCTGACCAGCAGCCATTGAAGTTGCCACATGAGTGAGGAAAAAAAACTTGTATTTATATAATGCTTTTCATGACCTCAGGACGTCCCAGTGTGCCTTCCAGCCAGTGAAATACGTTCAAAGTAGAGTCACTGTTATAAAAATAGGAAACATGGCAACCAATTTTCCCACAGCAAGTTCCCACTAACAACAGTGTGATAACCACATAAATGCTTTTTGGCAATACAATTGAGAATTAAATATTGGCCAAGACAACAGGGATAACTCCCATGCTCTGCTCTTCAAATAGTGCCATAGGATCTTCTGCTTCCATCTGATGAGGCAGACGAGACCTCGGCTTAACATTCATTTGAAAGATGGCACCTTGAATTATGCTTGTATAGTGCATTTGATATTTTCTGGTCTTGCAATTCGAGCCATAAATCTAGGGAGAAAAGCTGAAGGAGTTCTGATCTATGATTGCTTCTACTTCTGATTTATCCCATTTCAAATTTCATAGATCCAGAGGTTTGCAGAAGGCTGTGTTTTGTGTTGTGGTTTTCTCAGTGAATAAATCCTAAAACAAGATCTGTTTGTATCAATGTCTTCAAATATATACAAATTAATCGAAGCCTCAAGAAGTTAGATACAATGTTGATATACAATTACCTTGTTTCTGAGATTCATTGCTTTTATAGTAGGAAAGGACACTTTGCATTTCATACAGGCACTTTGCTGTATTTGATCTCACTTCCAAGTTTCTTTTTAATGTTTAGATTATTTGATCATGGTTATGTACTATGTATGTTTGTATGAATGTGATTTTTTTTTGGTTTGGAAGGGGATTTTCACAATAACTTCATTGCAGTATTAATGTAAGCCTGCTTGTGACACTATTAAATAAACTTAAAACTTTGAATGGAATTATCCAGTAATTTGAATAAAATCATATTACTGAAAAAGCACATCATAAAGAATAATAGCAACTATGGAACTTAATTGAAACTTGCAAACTCTGCACAACAGTTTCATCATTTCACAGAATTACCCTGATTGGATTCTTTTTGCCATATCACAATGAAAGTTCCATCAAGAAACCGGGATCAGTTGAGTACTTTCGTACAATCACAGAATTAGACATCATGACATCATAAGCTGATTCTTTTGCCTCCTCTGGATCCACTCACCTTGTGGGCAGTATGTTGTGGAGTGGGTTTATACATAATCATCCTCACTCCCAAACTTGCAGCACTCCTTAGAGCCAACAAGTCTCATGTGGGTCAACAATCCAAACATCAGTGTGTTTTCTCTATCAATGCCAGCAATAGTTTGAGCTAAGTTTTTTTTTGGTAGTCAATGATTTAGTTTACGATACCACTTGTGAATACTCATCAATGTCTATCTTCTGTTTCTCTAGCCTATAGGCAGAGCAATAAAATTACAAAAAAAGTGGAGGTTTTTGGAATTCCCATATCATTGGCTGTTTAGCCATTTTTCCAGCACAAGTCCTTTCATTAAAAAGTATACATCTGTAATATAGGGGCTGGTTTTTGATGCATTTTAGGTGTGCTGAGGTTTACCATGAGAGAATATTTCAAGGATTTTATTCCATGCTTCCTCAGATAAAGTTGAATTAAAAATAGGAGAATGGAGGAATAGAAAATAGGGCAGCAAAAATTGATTTAAAATGATGGAACACTAGATTGGTTACCATACAAGAATATGCTCCAGAATGTGGCTCCTCATAAAATCATAGAATCCCTACAGTGAAAAAGGAGGCCATTCAGCTCATCGAGCCTGCACTGATCAGAATCCCACCCAGGCCTTATCCCAGTAACCCCATGTATTTATCCTGCTAAACCCCCTGATATTAAGGGGCAATTTGCCATGGCCAATCAAACTAACCTGCACATCCTTGGACTGTGGGAGGCACGGGGCAAATGTGCAAACTCCACATAGTCACCCAAGGCCAGAGTTGAACCAGGGTCCCTGGCACTGTGAGAACATAAGAACTAGAAGCAGGAGTAGGCCATCTGGTCCCTCGAGCCTGCTCTGCCATTCAATACGATCATGGCTGATCTTTTTATGGACTCAGCTCCACTTACCCGTCTGCTCACCATAACCCTTAATTCCTTTACGGTTCAAAAATTGATCTATTCTTGCCTTAAAAACATTCAATGAGGTAGTCTCAACTGTTTCACTGGGTAGAGAATTTCAGATTCACAACCCTTTGTGTGAAGAAGTTCCTCATCAACTCAGTCCTAAATCTGATTCCCCTTATTTTGAGGCTATGCCCCCTAGTTCCCGTTTCACTTGCTAGTGGAAACAACTTCCCTGCTATCTTATCTATTCCCTTCATTATCTTTTATGTTTCTATAAGATCTCCCCTCATTCTTCTGAATTCGAATGAGTATAGCCCCAGTCTACTCACACTCTCCTCATAAGCCAACCCTCTCAACTCCAGAATCAACCTAGTGAATCTCCTCTGCACCCCCTCCAGTGTCAGTATATCCTTTCTCAAGTAAGGAGATCAAAACTGTACACAGTACTCCAGGTGTGGCCTCACCAGAACCTTCTACAGCTGCAATATAATCTACCTATTTTTAAACTCCATCCCTCTAGCAATAAAGGACAAAATTCCATTTGCTGCCTTAATTACCTGCTGCACCTGCAAACCAACTCCTTGAAATTCCTGCACACCCAGGTCCCCCTGCTCAGCAGCATGTTGCAATTTTTTACTATTTAAATAATAGTCCATTTTGCTGTTGTTCCTACCAAAATGGATGACCTCACATTTACCAACATTGTACTCCATCTGCCAGACCCTCACTCACTCACTTAGATTCTCTATATCCCTTTGCAGACTTTCAGCGTCCTCTGCACCCTTTGCTCTTCCACCCATCTTGGTGTCATCTGCGAATTTTGACACACTACACTTGGTCCTCAACTCCAAATCATCGATGTAAATCGTAAACAATTGCGGTCCCAACACTGATCCCTGAGGCACACGATTAGTCACTGATCACCAACCAGAAAAACACCCATTTACCCCCACTCTTTGCTTTCTGTTAGTTAACTAATCCTGTATCCATGCTAATACATTACCCGTAACACTGTGCACCTTTATCTTATGTAGCAGTCTTTGGTGCGGCATCTTGTCAAATGTCTTTTGGAAATCCAGATACACCCACATCCACAGGTTCCCCATTGTCCACTGCACATGTAATGTTCTCAAAGAATTCCACCAAATTAGACAAACATGACCTGCCCTTCATGAACCTATGCTGCATCTTACCAATTTGGGACAATTTATATCCAGATGTCTCGCTATTTCTTCCTTGATGATAAATTCAAGCATTTGTCTAAATACAGAAGTTAAGCTAACCGGCCTATAGTTACCTGCCTTTTGTCTACCTCCTTTTTTAAACAGTGGCGTCACATTTGCTGTTTTCCAATCTGCGGGAACCACCCCAGACTCCAGCGAATTTTGGTAAATTACCACTAGCGCTTTTGCTATTTCTCCCGCCATCTCATTTAGTACCCTGGGATGCATTCCATCAGGGCCAGGAGACTTGTCTACCTTTAGCCCCATTAACTTGCCCAACAATACCTCTTGCGTGATAATAGTTTCTAGGTTTTCACCGGCTATACCCTTTCTGTCATCAATTTTTGGCATGTTATTTGTGTCTTCCATGGTGAAGACCGACACAAAATACCTGTTCAATGCCTCAACCGTTTTCTCATTTCCAGTTATTACATCCCCCTTCTCATCCTCTAAAGGACCAATGTTTACTTTCGCCACTTTTTCATTTTATATATTTGTAGAAACGTTTGCTATCTGTTTTTATATTCTGAGCTAGTTTACTCTCATCTATCTTGCCTTTCTTTATAGCTTTTTTCATGGCTTACTGCTGACCTTTAAAGATTTCCCAATCCTCTAGGTTCCCACTAATCTTTGCCACTTTATATGCATTTTCTTTCAGTTTGATACCCTCCTTTATTTCCTTAGATATCCATGGCTGATTATCTCTTTTTCTACAGTCCTTCCTTATCACTGGTATATATGAGGCAGCAGTGCTAACCACTGTGCTACCGTGCTGATCTTAAGTTGGGTTCATTGCTATTGAAGAAATTAAAGATAACATTCCTAGTTATTTGGATGGTAACGTTTCATACACTTTGCTTTCTTCACAATTTGAAGAACGTAAACCATACAAGCTAGCATTTAGAAATATAGGTAAAACAATTTTTGTACTCCGTGTATAAAATGTCATGAATTTCATTTAATCTCGTTTATCTTCCCAATTTTGTTCCCACCCTCCCTAAACGTATGTGGACAGAGTTACTGTGCTGGCTTTTTTGAAAAGAATGATAGCAAAAACACAGCACACTACCATCTCCTCTAAAATCAAGATTAGGAACCAAGCAAAACTTGCCCCGTTCAAACTGGGCAAAATTCTTTAAACATGCTTTAGTTCTCAAATTGCACAATTAATTTCTGCCCTCCACCCCTCAACTAAGAGTTAATATTTTTCACAAGTAACAGATAAGGTATGGGCCCTGCAAACCTTCAATTATTCAAGTGCATTTCCTCTGGCTCGCTCACTGGATTCCTCTTTTCTAAAGCCAATATAAAATTAAAATTAGTTTCTCTTGCCAAGGTGCATATTACTTTTGGTATACTATCTATGCATATGTAACATTTGAGAACAGTACTCTATAATTTGCTATCCTGCCCTATAGGTCTTGTTTATCCCACCCAATGCTCTCTACACTTGAAAAATAATCAACTCATAACCTTAAGCAAGATATAAGTTTCCGTTGTATGTCCCATCTTCTTTGCTTTTGCATCAGTATTAGCGCATGCTAGCCTCAGGAAGTAATAATTTGAATAAAAGCAAAATACTGTTGAAGCTGGAAATCTGAAACACAAACAGAAAATGTTGGATAAACTCATCAGGTCTGGCAGCATCTGTGGAGAGAAACAGTTAATGTTCTGCATCTAAATCCTACAGAACTTAATTTTAGGCCTTTACTGCTGGGCTACTGCATTTCATATCAGGCTTGGTTCAGAAGGAGCACACAGTCAGCAAGTTGTGGGTTCAAGCTCCACTTGACTTCAGCACATGAGAGAGATGTACTTCAATGCGGCACTTCAGTAATGAGGGCATGCTACACTGCAGGAAGTACTGTCATTCAGCTGAATTGAGGCCCTTGTGCCCTTTCAGTTGGGCATCAAGGATCCCATTGCACAAATCAAAAAAAAAAGCAGGGATCTTTGCCTTGGATGGAGCTTTTGCTGTGTGTTTATTGACTCCCTATATTACAACCATGACCACAACTTGAGCACTTAATTGGCTGTGAAGTGCTTTGGGATAGCTGATGTTGTGACCATAGTGAATTACGTAGATCTTTGTCTGGCAACTCCTCCTGGGCTTGCAGAATCTTACTAGCTGTTCTGTCTGGAGACAATACACATCTCTTTAACCTGTGTTTAATGTTCCCTCCACCCACATTGTCTGTACCTTTAAGACCTGGCTGGCTGTAGGATTCGCATTCTAATCAGTATTCTGCAACTTGATTTTGTCTGTTTGCACTGTTTGAGAGCACATTTCCACTCCATCTGACGAAGGAGCAGTGCTCCGAAAGCTTATGCTATTTGCTACCAAATAAACCTGTTGGACTTTAACCTGGTGTTGTGAGACTTCTTACTGTGAACTCCATGTTAGTCACAGGGTAGTCACCGTAATAGCGGTCACAATGAAAATGTCATGCATTAGAATACCTATCTCTGCTCAGAAGCTTTGCAGGCACAAAGTCACTTAATCCTCTCGTGTGAAGTACCGGAAAGTGCTTTGGGATGTTCTGAAATTGTGAAAGGCAATTTCTTTCATTCTAAATGGAAGTTATTTCCCATTGAATATTCATCAACAAATTAAGAAATGAAATTAAATTCATAAAGTGAAGTATTGGTCTAGATTATATATCCACATCTCTGGATTAGACATTGAAGTCACTGCCTTTTGCTTCATGAAAGAAAGCCAAGATTGGCACTGATTTGGTGCATCTGTGTTTATAATTCAAATTTCTGTTTGATTTCACACAAATGAATGTTGATCTAATGTATAAATCCAATCTAACCTGGTTCAAGTAGGCCAGAGTAATCTCTAATGTATAAAGTTAACATGCTATAAAGGCTAATTGATGAGGCAAAGAATTTAGAGCCAACTATTTCTGCGTTATGGATCAACCACTTCAAACACAGCCAATCAAGTCAAAGTCCACATATGGAGAGACAAGGAACATTTCCATAGCAAGAATTTCCAACTGATTATAGCCCTTTTACCACATGTACCAGATCTCTGAAACAAACTGGAAAGACGCAATTGAATTCAGATATGAAGAGAGGATACTGTTCTTGAAGCTTGCACTGAAGCAGTATAGTAGGCCAAAGATTAAAATCAGAGCAAGAATGGGGTGGGGAAGTGAGTCACAGGTAGGTAAAGATCAGACTTTTGTGGATGGAGAGTAGTGTGCAGAAGATTACACAGTAAGCAAAACGTACAGCATACTAGTTTTGGAGGAAATACACCTAGTTGTTTCAACTAAGATGTATGGATTGCTCAGTTATAATTTTTATAATGCCTTTATTTTTAACACATTAAAGATACCAGCTATCTGTGGCTCCTCGGCCCACCATTGCTTGGATTTCAAAAACTAGCTTTCAAAAACTAGCTTCAGCCAATTGTCACAAATTTAGATACTTTTTAAAAAGTATTCATTAGGGGATATGGGCATAGCTGGTTAGCGTTTATTGTCCATCCCTAATTGCCCTTGGTGGTAGTAGGCGGCACTTAGAATCTACTGGGACTTCAATGGTTCAAAGATTTTTGATCCAGCAACAGTGAAGGAACGATGATGTAGTTCCAAGTCAGGATGGTGTGTGACTTGGGAAACTTTTGCAGGTGGTGGTGTTCCCATGGATCTACTGCCTTGTACTTCTAGGTGGTAGATGCCTTGAGTTTGAAACGTGCTGTGGGAGGAGTCTTGAGTTGCCACATGCCACTATGCATCAGTGGTGGAGGGACAGATTGTGTAAGATGGTGGATGGGTTGCCAGTCGATGGCGGCTTTGGCCTAGATGGTTTCAAGCTTCTTGAGTGTTTGAACTGCACTCATCCAGGTGAATGGAGAGTATTCCGTCACATGCCTAACTTGTGCCTTCTAGATGGTGGGCAGGCTTTAGGATGTCAGGAGGTTAATTATTCACGGCAAAATTCACAGCCTCTGATCTGCTCTTGTGGCCATTGTATTTACATGGCTGGTCCAATTCTGTTTCTGGTCAGTGGTGACCCCCAGGATGTTGATAGATCCAATGAATGCCTGATGCATTCACAGTTTGCATTTATGCAGTGCCTTTAATGTAGAAATCATCCCAAAGCACACTGGAGACATCATCAAAAAGCAAGCTGAACTAAGGAAATGGTGCTGGAGCATGGTGACGTCCACCAAACTGTGGCCAGCATTCCTTCTAATCCTATCTTTTACTCTCTTTCTATGCTGCTTAAACCTTATTCTAACTCTTCTAAACTCTCATAATGTTTTAATTCAATCTCTCATCTTTCTCGCGCCCAACTATGACTAACACTAGATTCTGCACTCCCTTCTTTCCTTCTCTATGTACAGTATGCTTTATATCGTGTACAAGAGACAATACTTTTCACTGTATGCTAATACATGTGACAAATCAAATTAAAGGAGGAGAGATTGGAAGAGAGGGGCAAAAGTTTGGTTAAAAACTGCGAGACAGCAATGTGGGGGAGGAATTCCAGAGCATGCCCATTGTTTATTTTTTATATTCACTGTTCTGCCTCGTTTAAAGTTTTGTGGCTTGGATGCTTTAGAAAGGGCTTTGATTGCATGCATCTTAAATAAGAGTACAAAGACTGGTCATTGGCTGAAGCATGAAGTGCATGAAATTTAAGGGGAAGATAAATTTAACTTTGTGAGGACAACAAAGCTCTGCAGCATATGCCTTTGTGGTCCAACAAGAGAAGAAGAAAGCTTGGGCATGGCTGTTATTTATGTGCTCAAAGCTGCAATTTTATGTGACGTGGTATGGACAAGTGGTGCTTTGTTGGGAGTTCACAACAACACAAACAAGTTTGAAGAAACAGTTGCTTTGGTCTATTGATTTCATCTTTTGATTGTAGCAGCTGTCTAATCTGAGTTCAGTGTCCTAGCCTCACTCAGCCTTCCCTCCAAACTGTTCCTGCTGATGGTCATACTCTGTGCAGAACAAAAAC
Source organism: Mustelus asterias (assembly GCF_964213995.1). Classification (NCBI taxonomy): domain Eukaryota; kingdom Metazoa; phylum Chordata; class Chondrichthyes; order Carcharhiniformes; family Triakidae; genus Mustelus; species Mustelus asterias. The sequence continues at coordinate 79,560,386 of NC_135805.1, forward strand.
AAAAGTACTTTGAAGTTCCTATATTAAAAATCTTGATAAGTGCAAGTTATTGCCTGTTCTAAGCTTGCCTCTCTGTCTTGAGCCCTCTTGTCTTGGCTTACCTGAAAATATTTTGCTTTCTTATCTTTATGCCTCTGAGGGAGTTAGCATTTTCTTATCTAGTTATCAATTCAGATTTTCAATGCTAGTTGCTTTCTTCTACATCACATGGGTGTTTCCATTAGTTATGGCCATCTGCTCCAGAGACATTGACAGCAGTATAACTGTGGGCTGACTAGGACACTGGGCAACTTCAGCATAACTTCTGGAAGATTTAAACTCACTTGAACTAGAAACATTGCATGCATCCTTAAGTCAGTTTGCAGCCCTCTTGGCAAGCTTTATCTTGCCCATGGCATGCACAAGCCTCCAGTTTTTACTTGAATTTCTCTTTGCTGCAGAAGAAGTGTTTTTCTCTCTTCTGTTAAAACCATCTTTTAGTATAACTGTTTGTTTCTTAAAGAGAAACTCCAAATATATGGGTTTATTTTAAGTTTCAATGATTCTTGTAGATTCTCTAACTTTTTTTGATTGGCAATTGTTTTGAGGGTAATGATACAGGATACACGGCCTGGGACTGAAACCATGCCAAATTTCGGATAATGAAATCAGGAAGCTTGCCTTAGACCAAATTCAAAGAATAAGAAATACATGAAATAAGGTATGAGAAAGAATAAATAATAATGTCAACTTGGTTCTCAGGAACTTGACTGGGGTGTGACTGTAAACAAGGTGGTGAAGTCAATAACTAGTCTGGCGCACCACTGGTACTTGGACAATAAGTCTGAATTTAATTTAACTGGATGTCAAACGGAATTTTTGTAAATGTCTGGTTTTTGGACAGCCAGGTTTTGGGTGCCCAACCTGTGGAAGACTGATTAACAAGTTGGTGGTTTTCCAGTTATAGTCCATGTCACATTCTGAGTTTCAATTATTTTACTTACGGTTTATTCTTATATCTGCCACAGACAGGGGAAAGATGGCAGAATGATCCCCCACTTTTTGCCACCTTTTGACTGACATACAGGGGTGGATGAGAGGAGGCCATTAATCCACAGAGCCTGTTGTGTTTTAATGCCATCTCAATGAGATGTCCTAGAAGTTGTTTGCATTCTAATGTCTTCTCCAGATATGAAAGCTAGGACCTTGTGTAGTTCCATGTATGTTGGCAGGAAAGGAAAAGGTCATCTGAACACTCAACTCCAATTTGTTTCTCAAGCAGTGTGTCCATTTTCCATTGTGTGTTTAAAAGTAAAATGTCTTTTGATTTTGTACTCCATGAATCGGCAAGCCTGTATTGTGTGAGTGTGACGCTTTGGACAGTGGATATTTGATGTAATCAGAAGTGACCTGAACTATAGAAAAATATTTTTGATGTGCAGAGTTGTGGACAATTTCAACCCCTCAAAGAACAAAGTAAAATTTAATTTGCACAATAAGGATTGTTTGAAAGACATCATTTGACGTCATTAAACACTGGACTTTTACCAGAGTTGGGTGCAAGTTCAGCTCAAGCAAGTGGAATGGATGTCTTAGTAAGCTTGCGTTGTGTACCTATGTGGAATAAGCTGAGGCAGTCTCAATCCTCTTCCTACTGGATGGACGTGAGCCTACTGCCCAGAATTGGTCCTAGTTTGACAATGATTGATGATCATTCTTGAGCTACAAGATATATGCTGTGGAAGAAAATGGATATATAAAATGTTGTATGGCAGGGAAGTGATAGGGTAGTTGCAGAACAGTGTTAAGATAATGTGTGCTATATGGTTGCTGTGCCATCAAAAATCCCATGGTAATATTTCTTACAGCAGAAACAAAGATGTTTTTGCTGTATTGTTTTGAAGGCATTTAATAACTTGGGTGTTTTACTGATTACTGATTTATACCTTACCTAAATTCATGTTTCCACTTGTTTTGAACTGTTTGCCTTTTGGCAATTTAGGAAGCTTGGATAGCTAATACGAAATTGGAGAACTGAAGTAGATTAAAGCTTTTTCCCCCATTCTTTAATAATCACATGTCGTAACCTTGGATTATTTGGACAACTTTTAGTTGCACCAAAAAGTAAATATATCTCTTTATTTAAGAAACAATTGTGCAGTAATATAGTGTATGCAGAAAAGAGCCTTATTGACTCAAGTTACATAAAAGGAAGTTAACCAATCATACTTTGAGGGGCATTTATATTGCAAGGAACTGTTGTTGAATTGTAAGAGGGAGCCCATCTTCAAAATGAGCAACTAAAACTGCCGCAATGTAATACATTTTTCCAGAAAAGTGGTTTTGTTTTGGCAAAGTGACTAACTTTGAACATTAACTTAGGAATCATTACTCACATGCCCAATCTTTTACCTCTCATTTCCTCAACCACTAACTTATTCTTGTTTTTGCTTCAGTGACTAACTCTGGTAGTGCATTTCACAGCCTTGTATCGCTCTGTTAAAGCATCTCTGCATTAAATTTTGTATTCACCTCTATTTGTTTCACCTCATGCTAGGCCTTCAAACACGAGAAACAATCTGCTTTTGAAAGTCCCATTGCCTCGTACACCTATCCGATAACTCTGTAATCTCCTCTGTTGTAAGAAAACAGCCATAATTTTCGTTATATCATCTTTGTATTCTCATGACCAGTCGCTTCCTAGTGAATCTGTGCTTGTACCCTTGCATCAACATTCTTCCTATAGTGTGGAGTTCAAAACTGCACGCAGTAATGCAGCTATGGCTCACTTTGTGTTTGCTTGGATTCATCATTACATTTAAAGTTTTATATTCCTGTCAAAAAAAACATTCTATTAGCTTTTTAATGCCCATATCCAAATAGTATGGTTGCTTTGAGTGGGTTTCATACATAAGTTCCTGGGTTCAGGGAACCTAGATGTGGATTTGTTAAATGGAGAAGCAGCAGAAGCAGCTAAATGAATCGCCTCAGTCCCTACCTATCCAGCCATTAAGTAATGGCTTCCCTCCCTGCTCTCTCACTGCATCTGAAGTCCCTCAAATATATCCTGGATGCTCTTATTTCTCATTTGCAGGCTGCTCTTCGGTGACAGCTTCCAGAACTGCAACATTAGGTTCCATGTGTATGCTGAAGACATCTCCTCTCTTTCAATCCATTCCATCTCTAAATTGTCAGACTGCTTGTCCGACAAGCAAAAGTGAATAAGCAAATTTCCCCCCTCAAACTTTTGTTTCTTTGATTGCTGAAACAAACCTCATTCCCTAGTACGTTACTGGCCACTGTCTTGAGCCTGAACAGTGTTCACAACCGTGGCATCATAGTTAACAATGAGGTGGGCTTGTGACCATAATCACCAAGACCACCTACGTCCACTGTTGGTAACCTTGCCTGTCTCCACCCCTACTTCAGGCTCACCCGAGAAACCCTGATTTGTGATGTTGTTCATAAGATATAGGAGGACAATTAGGCCATTTGGCCCATTGAACCCACTCCGCCATTCGATCATGGCTGATATGCTCCTCATCCCCAATTTTCCTGCCTTCTCCCATAACCGTTCATCCCATTACCAATTAAAAATCTGTCTAACTCAAATTTACTCACTGTTCCAACATCCACCGCACTTTGGGGTAGTGAATTCCACAGATTCACAACCCATTGGGAGAAGTAGTGTCTCCTCAACTCTGTTTTAGATTTGCTTATCGTCCTGGAATGCCCCACCAGCGGAAACATCCGCTCCACGTCTACTTTATCCGTACCTTTTATCATCTTGAATACCTCAATTTGATCTCCCCTCATTCTTCTAAATTCCAGCGAGTACAGGCCTAAACTGTTCAATCTCTCTTCATATGACAAACGCCTCATCTCTGGAATCAATATAGTGAATCTCTGCTGAACTGCCTCCAATGCCACTACATCTTTCCTCAAAAAGGGGACCACAACAGTGCACAATATTCCAGCTGCAGCCTCACCAATGCCTTGTGTAGTTGTAACAATACTTCCTTACCTTTATATTCTATTCCTTTAGCTATAAATGCCAACGTTCAATTTGTTTTCTTTATTATCTACTATACCTGCATACTAGCTTTCTGTGACTCATGACTGAGGATACCCAGATCCCTCTGCTCTGGAGCACCCCGATGTGTCTCCCTATTTAGATAATAAGGCACCTTCCCATTTTGCGACCAAAATGCATGACCCCTCACAGATCTACGTTAAATTCCATCTGACACATTTTGGGCTATCTACATCCATTTGTAAGGTTCTTATTTCCTGATTGCAACTTACTGACCCGCCTATTTTTGTGTCATCTGCAAATTTGGCTATAGAGCCTTCTGCACCTGTACCCAAGTCATTAATATAGATTGTAAATAGCTGGGGCCCAAGGACCGAACCCTGTGGCATCCCACTAGTTACTTTGCCATCCAGAGAAAAAAACATTTATCCCAATCTGTCTTCTGTCCATCAGCCAGTCACCTATCCAAACTATAAATTACCCCTAATCCCATGTGATCTAACCTTGTGAATTAACGTTTTGTGTGGCACCTTATCAAACGCTTTCCGGAAGTCCAGATATACTATATATACTACAAGATCCCCATTATCCATTTTGATTGTTACATCCTCAAAGAACTCTAGCAAATTAGTCAAACATTATTTGCCTTGCATAAAACCATGCTGACTCTGATGGATAGTGTTTTGACTTTCCAAATGTCCTGATATTGCTTCCTTGGTAATTGTTTCTAACACTTTCTCAACAACAGATGTTAAACTAACTTCTGTAATGTCCCATATTTTGCCTCCCTCCCTTTTTGAATAAGGGTGTTACATTAGCATTGTTCCAATCCACTGGAACCTTTCCTGTGTCCAGAGAATTTTGGAATATTATAACCAATGAATCCACTGTCTCAGCCGCCACTTCTTTTAATACCCTAAGATGTAGGCCATTAGGCCCTGGGGACTTATCTGCCCTCAATCCCAATAGTTTGCTGAGTACCTTTTCCCTATTGATGTTGATTATTCTAAGTTCTACCCTTTCTATTACCTTTGACTTGTCCATTCCTATCGGGATGGTACTCCACCATGAAAACTGAGGCAAAGTATTGATCTAGCATCTCTGCCATTTCAGTGTTCCCCACTATTAACTCACCGGTTTCATCTTCCGAGGGACCAACATTCACCCTGGCGACTCTCTTCCCTTTTATATACTTGTAGAAGCTTTTGCTATCCTCCTTGATATTTTGCGCTAGTTTTCTTTCGTAATTTACCACAGCTCTTTTTCATACTTTTTTTAGTATCCCTTTGTTTATGTTTGAAAGTTTCCCAATTTTCCAGCTTGCCACTGGCCTTTGCAATTTGGTATACCTTAGCTTTTGTCTTTATATTGTCCTTGACCTCCTTGTTTAGCCATGGATGTTTGTACTTCCCTTACCCATCTTTCTCCCTCACTTGAATATATTTTAGTTGTGAGGACTTGAGTATCTCCTCAAACAACTGCCACTGCTCGTCCGCTGTCCTACCTTTTAGCCTTCCTGCCCACTCTATTCGGGCCAGATCTGTCCTCATGTCTATGTAATTTCCTTTGTTTAATTCCAGACTGTTAGTGTGGGACTCCACTTTCTCACCCCCAAACTGAATTTTGAATTCTATCATACAATGGTCACTATTCCCTAGAGGATCGTTAACAATGAGGTCATCAATTAATCCCCCCTCATTACACAATACCAAATCCAGAGTAGACTGCTCCCTGGTTGGTTCCACAACATACTGTTCCAAGAAACAATCTCTAATGCATTCAGTGCCTCCAGGCTACCTTTGCCAATTTGATTCTTCCAATCTATGTGCATATTAAAATCACCCATGATTATTGCCATACCTTTCTTGCAAGCCCCCAGTATTTCCTGGTTTTTATTGTGCTCCACTGCAGAACTATTGCTTGGGAACCTACAGATTACTCCTACCAAATCTTTCTTTCCATTGCTATTTCTTGTTTCTACCCAGACTGATTCCACATCTTGATCTCCTGTGCTTATCTCATTTCTCATTACAGCACTGATCCCTTTCTTCGCTAGCAAAGCTATATCACCACCTTTTCCTTTCAGTCCATCTTTCCAAAATGCTGAGTATCCTTTGATATTCAATTCCCAGACCTGGTCTCCTTGTAACCATGTCTCGGTAATCGGCACCAAATCATACCCTTCTGTTCCTATTTGCGCCGTTAACTTATTAATTTTGTTCCAAATGCTTTGTGCATTTAGATACAAAGCTTTTAAATTTGTTCTACTCGTAAATTTCCCTACTGTTTTATAATTCCTTGGTGCATAAAGCCATTCACCTGTTCTTTCCCTCTCTTTTATTGTCTGGTAACCCCATCCGCCACATTGCTAACCTACACTCTTACTACCTCCAATTTGGGTTTCCTAATTTCCCCTACAACTGAACACCACCTTCCCCACCCCCCCTTGTTAATTTTAAAATACTCTCCTGGCCAGCATTTACATTAAACTTGATCATTCAAAAGTCTTCTGCTCGTATATCGTCGCACATCATGTCCTATTCACCCATTGTCCTTGTGCTCATGGGCATATTGGCTCTTGGTCTTGGAATGCCTCAATTTTAAAACTTCCATTCTTTGTAAATCTCACATTGGCCTCCTCTCTCTGTCTCTCTCTCTCTCTGTTGAGACCATGGGATTTGTTAGTGTATTCCAGAGAAAAGTTGCATAGAATATTGGAGTAACTTTCACTTTAAGGAGCTCAGCTGTTGTAGGGCAAAATGTGTTGGCATAAAGGGGAAGGAACTGGTAGATTTAATTGGCAATATTATAAGCCAGGATTTTGACTTCCTCCTTGGTTTGAAAATAAACCAAAATCTTGAACTAGGGTTTTTTTTTAAATAAAGAGGAAGAAAGTACTCTTTTCTCCCTTGCTGGAAAAAGTCAGTAAGCAAATACTGAACTGTAAAGTGAAGCAAAGCGCTCAGAAATGGTAGTGCTTACACAATAATTTTGATGGCAAATGGGAACTAGATTGAATTATACTTTTACGCATCATGTATGATTTATTCATCTATTTCACAAAGGATAAATCAATTTTCTCATTTATAATTGACTTTATCTTGCAAGTACTTACCACCAATGTTCCTTCTGGAAGATGGGAGATATGAATGGGGATTGTGTGAGTTAAGTGTCTAATAAATGCAAGAAATATCTTATTGTTATGCAACTTAATTTAACAATGTCTATACTGCAACTCTTGCTGTGAAAAGAATCCTTGTGCAATATCTCTTTCTGCAGTACCTCTGTGTTTGCTTAGTGATTCACTCTTTAGTAGCAAAGCAATGAGTAATTGCAGCAAAATAGTCCCTTGAATTGTGTTAGGGGGAAAAAAGTCCCCAAAACCAAAGTTGATTGGGCCAAAAAAAAACTTCCTCATCTTTTTCCTCCTCAATTTCCTTTAGCCATGTTCCCTTCCAGCATTGACTCATTGCCAGATTATGATTTCACAGTGCTGGTTACCTTGGGGCACAGTTTTAAATGTGTTGCTTTCAAAATAAGAAAAAGAAAGGACTTTCATTTGATACAGCATCTTTCAAGTGTTCAGTTTATAGCCAATAAAGTGCTTTGAACTACAGTCAGTATAATAATTTAGGAAAATGCATCTACTAGTTTACACATGGCAAGATCCCACATTCAGCTGTGGGTTAATGAGCATATAATCCATTTCAGTAATGTTGGTTGAGGAATGAATACTAACCAGGATGCTCTAGGATGTTCATGTAGTTCTTTAAATTTTCATTGGGAATCTTTACCTCATCCCAAGAGGGCGGACTGGGCCATGATTCAAATTTTCAGCTGAAGCATTGCACCTCAATGTACAGAACTCCCTCAATACTGACTGGAAGTTGAGCACAAGTTATGTACTTGAATCTCTGTAGTGGATCTTGAACCACCAATCTTCCGATTCAAAAATGAATCATTGCTCATTGATCCATCACTCCACAGTAAATGTTGGCAGGGTATTTGACGTGGAGATGCCGGCATTGGACTGGGGTAGACACAGTAAGAAGTCTCACAACACCAGGTTAAAGTTTTTGACAATGGACTTCCCTGCAGTGGTACTGTTTTCTACTATGGTACTGGGGGAGGCTTGGTTGCTGTTGGTGGTGATGCCGAGTTTTTCGAGTTTCCTGTTCTTGGTGTGCATGTAGATGGCGTAGTTCCGTTGTCGCGTCTGCTTGGCAGAGTTTCACAGCTGGTCTGCGTCCTGAGTCTGGCGTCTTTAACCTGGTGTTGTGAGACTTCTTACTTCGGGTATTTGACCACACAACACTACAGCTATACCTGACTCTATCTTTGTGATCTCCATATGTAGACGTAATGCACATAAACTGGACCTGCTTTTCATTCATTCATGGGATGTGGGTGTTTCTGACAGGATGAGCATTTGTTTCTCATTGCTAATTTCCTTGAAGGCAGTGATGAGCCAACACCTTGAACTCTGGTGCACACACTGTACTGTTTGGAAAGAAATTCTGGAAATTTGACCCAATGACAGTGAAGGAACAGCGATGTAGTTCCAAGTTAGAGTTGTGTAGTGTGGAGGGTATATTGCAGCTGGTGGTGTTCCCATGCATCTGCTGCCCACTTTCTCGGCAGTAGGGGCTGTGACTTTGGAAAGTACAGTGCAGCCCCGTTATAACGCGATGGTTGGGGTCCATAAAATGTTATTGCAAAAAAAGCGGGGTTGCGCTAAATTTGCCAATCATGAGCGGAAAAAAAAGGGGTCCAATGATTCATCGCGTTATATCCGAATTTGCACTAAATCGGGTCGCGTTAAATCAGGGTTCCACTGTACTATCAACGGAGGTTTTGCATGTTGCACACACCTGCTGCCATTGTGCGCAGGTGTGGAGGGATATTTAAGGTGGTGGATGGGGTACCAATCAAGCACCTGCTTTGTCCTGAATGCTGTCGAGCTTCTTGAGTGTTGTTGCATCTACAGTCATCCAGGCAAGTGAAGAGTGTACCATCATAGTGCTGACTTGCGCCTTGTCATAGGCTAAGGGGAGTCAGGAGGTCAGTAACTTGAGGTTGTAGCCAACATAAATGGATCCAATTAAGTTTTGGTCAGTGGTAAGCCTTGGGATATTGATGGCGTGGGATTCAGCAATGTGAAGGGGAGATGATTAGATTCTCTCTTGGAGGTGGTCATTACCTGGCACTTGTTACTTGTCACTGATCAGTCCAAGCTTCAATGCTGTCCAGGTCTTGCTGCATATGAGGCTTCAGTATCTGAGGAGTCATGAATGGTATTGAATGCTATGTAATTATCAATGAACATTCCCACTTCTGAACTTAAGATGGAGAGAAGGCCATTGATGAAGAAGCTAAAGACAGTTAGGTTTAGGACATTGAGGAATTCTCTCCCATTTAATGATCAAGATTTACAAGTGATATTTTCCAAAGCAGATGGGAAATGAAATGAATTCTATCTTTTTGAGGCTAATGTAATGGGTCACACAAGGAGTGAAAGCCTTTCTATTGGCACCAGGTTTTGCAGATTTCCTGCCTAATATGCCTTGTCCATGGGCCCCTCATGTCAGCCCATACAGGCAATGAAAGTGCCACTTGCTAATTACCGGTGAACGACAGTAGCAGTAACCGCCTCTGATTTAGAGGAGCTTGAGGTGAGAGTGACTACCCTCGAAGTTAAGGCAGCATTTGACAGTGTGACATCAAAGATCCCTCATAAAATTTAAGTCAATGGGAATCGGAGGTAAAATTCTCCACTGGCTGGAGTCATACCAAGTTCAAAAGAAGATGGTTGTGATTAGAGACCAATAATCTCAGTTCTTTGACTTGGCATATTTAGGCAGGAAATCTGCAAAACCAGTAGAAAGGCTTTCACTCCTTGTGGTGTGACCCATTACATTTGTCTCAAAAAGCTATAATTTGACTAATTTCCCATCTGCTTTTGAAAACATCACTTACAACTCTTGTTCATTAAATGAGAAAGAACTGCATGAAAATGATACACAAACACCCAATCTGCCACAACTGTCCACATTTACAGATTTTAACTGCATTTTTAAAAAAAATCATCAATTAGATGTGAGTATCGCTGGCTTTTATATTGCCAGATGTTATTATCTGTCCCTTATTGCCCTAATTTGGTTAGGTTGACACTTCGTCCCACTTCACTGTGCCTAAAACTCTTTCCACATGAATCTGACCATTTACTGCTATGTGCTGCTATCTCAACATCAAGAGGTTGAGTGGTTAGAGTGGCTGGGATTGGGCAGATTGAGGCCTCAAAGATTGAAGTGACGTTTGCCTCCGAGATGCTGCTGCAGAACTTGCTTCTGGTGGCATGTCACTTGTGCATCAAAAAAAAAACACTTTCCATTTAAACAGTGCTTTTCACGGCCACTGGATGTCTCGGGATTCTTTACAACCAAAAAATTATTTTTTTGAAGTGTAGTCACGTTTGTAGTACAAAGATCACAGTGGCCAATATGTGCACAGCGAGCTCCTACAAACAACAATAGATAATGACCGTATAATCTATTTTGTCATACTGATTGAGGGATAAATATTGACCAGGGAGATATCTCCCCCTATTATTTGAAGTAGCCATAGGATCTTTTGCATCAACCCAGGCAAGGATAGAGAGCAGCAAGCCAAATTTCCAGTAATTGTGTGGAGGACTGCATTCCGAATTGTTGTGCTGTACTAAACTGAAAAGTAGAAAGCTAAGTTCATGCATCAGTTCATAATATTCTGTCATGTCTATTTGTGTCCTTAATTGACAAAACTTACCTTTGACCATGCTGCAGTGATAAATGTAGTTGATGCAAATTAAGTTGAAGTTCCAATGTTGTAGTGGAATCTAATGCCACAATGACGTTGCACAGAAAAATACACAAAAGAGGTCCCTGAAGATTATTAACTCTGCCCATTTTGTATTTAAATATTCTGTACCTACTTTTGTTTTGTCAATGGCATGCAAGCATTGTCACTGTCAAAGGTTGCCTTAATGCTTTGGATGTTGAATAAATGAATTGCGAACCACCCAATACAACGCTTATTGATGGTGAAATATATTTACATATCTTCTTCAGTGGTTCAATCACTTATAATAAAGCAATCTTTGTGGATTTAGGTCACAGCCAAGGTGGTAGCACTACAGCTTGTGTTCTGAGAAATATCTGCCGCAACTAATTGATGGAGAGTCTTGAAGCATCTTGGATTAAATGAAACAAACAGGATTTTGAAGGTAATAGTAGCAGGATTATTCACCATGCTATGTGTAGTGAGATCAACATAGGAGAATAGACCAGATGGATTTGATTTGATTTATTATTGTCACAAGTATTAACATACAGTGAAAAGTATTGTTTCTTGCACGCTATACAGACAAAACATACCGTTCATAGAGAAGGAAATGAGAGTGCAGAATGTAGTGTTACAGACATAGCTAGGGTGTAGCGAAAGATCAACTTAATGCAACGTAAGTCCATTCAAAAGTCTGATAGCAGCAGGGAAGAAGCTGTTCTTGAGTCAGTTGGTACGTGACCTCAGACTTTTGTATCTTTTTCCCGACGGAAGAATGTCCAGGATGCATGGGGTCCTTAATTATGCTGGCTGCTTTGCCGAGGCAGCAGGAAGTGTAGACGGAGTCCATGGATGGGAGGCTGGTTTGCGTGATGGATTGGGCTACATTCACAATCTTTTGTAGTTCCTTGCGGTTTTGGACAGAGCAGGACCCATACCAAGCTGTGATACAACCAGAAATAAGGTTTTCTATGGTGCATCTGTAAAAGCTGGTGAGAGTTGTATGTGACATGCCAAATTTCCTTTGTCTTCTGAGAAAGTAGAGGCATTGGTGTCCTTTCTTAACTATAGTGCAGCTGGGGAGATGGTGTAGGAGGGAAAGATTTAATTTCCTGAGGCATTGGGACTGATTTCGGGGAAGATGGAACCTCTACAAACTGGATGGGTTGCACTTCAGCAGGGCTGAGACGAATACCCTTGTAGGGGTATTGGCTAGTGCAGTGGGGGAAGATTTAAACTAGAGTGCTGGGGGACGAGAACCTGAGCAGGGAGATGCAAGAGAGGGAAACAAAGACAGAAATGGAAAAGTAGAAAGCAAAAGTGGAAGGCAGAGGAATGTGTGAGGTTATGGGATTGGACAGTGGGGTGGATCTGGGTTAATGGTCTTTCGGTGTGTCAGTGCAGACTTCGGGGGCTGAATGGTCTCTTTCTGCATGTTCGGGATTCTATGGAAATGGGCCAGCAGCAAACAGGACAATTGTACGAAATAAGATGTGTAAAAATGTTAAAAAGACAAGTCCAAAGGCACTGTATCTGAATACAAAGAGCATTTACAATGAGGTAGATGAGTAAACACAAAACGGTATACAGAAGTACAGTATGAATGCAATTACAGAAACATGGCTGCAGGACACAACTAGGGAACAATCTATCCTAGATTTGGTATTGTGCAATGAGAAGGGGTCAGTTAATCATGTTGTGCGGGGTCCTTTAGGAAACAGTGACCATAATATGATACAATTCTCCATCAAGATGGAAAATGAAGTAATCCAATCCAAAACTAGGGCCGTTAGTCTAAACCAAGGAAACTGCAAAGTTTAGAGGAGCTAAGGTAGATTGGGTAACTTTATTAAAAGGCATGATGATAGCTAGATAATAGCTAACATTTAAGGAAAGAATGTATGCATTGCAACAGTTAGACATTCCTTTCTGGCACAAAAATACAACTGGGAAAGCAACCCAAACATGGCGAACAAAAGAGATTAACGCTGGTATCCAATCGAGAGAGGAGTCAGATAAAGTTGCTAGAAAAAGTAGCAAACCTGAGGATTTGGAAGCAGTTCGTCAAGGGAGGACAGAGATTGGTTAAAAGGGGAAAAATAGAGTATGAGAGTAAACTTGCAAGGAACATAAAAGCGGACTGTAAAGGATTCTATATATGTGCAAAAAGAAAAAGGATCAGTGAAATCAAATATATGACCATTCGTTTGAAACAGGATTTTATGATAGAATAAAGAAATTGACTAATTAACCAATTGTTTTAGTTCTGTCTTCATGGAAGAAGACACAAATAAGTACTCAAATGTTCAGGAGCTAAAGGTCTACTGAGAAGAAGAATTTGAAGGAAATTAGTATTAGTTTAAAAAAAATAGTGCTGGAGAAATTAGTGGGACTGAAGGCAGATAAATGCCCAGACCCTGATGATCTTCCCACAGAGTACTAAAGCAGGTAACCATGAACATAGTGAATGCGTTGGTTTTCATCTTCCAGAATGCTGCTGATTCTGGAACAGTCTTAGCAGATTGGAGAGTGGGAAATCTTATCCCACTACTTAAAAAAAAAAGAGGGAGAGGGAAAATAGGAAATTACAAACTAGTTAGTAGGGAAAATATATCATAAAGGATGTGATTACAGGACACAGAAAATATCAATGGGATTAGACAAAGTCAACATGGATTTATGAAAGGGAAATCATGTTTTACAAGCCTACTGGAGCTGGTTTGAGAACATCACTGGCAGAATAGATTACGCAGAACCAGTGGATGTACTGTATTTGAATTTGCAGAAGGCTTTTGATAAAATCCTACATAAGGGTTTGGTTTGCAAATTTAAAGCACATAGGATTGGGCTAATATATTGACATGGATTGGGAATTGGTTAGCAGACAGAAAACAGTCGGAATGAATGCGTCTTTTTCGAAGTGGTAGGTGGTGGTGACGAGTGGGATCCCACAGGGCCCCAGCTATTTGCAATATGCATCAATAATTTGGATGAGGGAACATAATATTTCCAGGTTTGCTGATGACGTGAAACTTGGTGCGATTGAGAGAGATGCTGAGGATGTCAAGAGACTTCCAAGTTGAGAGAGTGGGCAAATACACAGCAGATGAAATATAACATTTGTCTGAAGTTATCCATTTCAACAGGAAAAACAGAATGACAGAGGACTACTTAAATGATAGATTAGGAAATGTTGATGTGCAAAGAGACCTGGGTGTCCTTGTACATCAGTCACCAAAAGCAAGTATACAGGTGCAGCAGGCAATTTAGGCAAATGGTATGTTCGCCTTCATTGTCAGAGGATGAGAGTACAGGAGCAAGAATGTTTTGCTGCAACTGCAAAAGGACAGAGTGAGGCACCACCTGGAATGTTGTGTGCAGTTTTAGTCTCCTTACCTCAGAAAAGATATATTTGCCATTGAGGGAGTGCAGTGAATGTTCACCAGACTGTTTCCTGGGATGGCAGGATTATTCTTTGAGGACAGTTTGGGTCAACCAGGCCTATATTCACTGGAATTTAGGAGAATGAGAGGGGCTATGATTGAAATATATAAAATTCTGACAGGGCTGGACAGACTGGATGTAGGGATGATGTTTCCTCTGGCTGGGTGATCCTGAACAAGGGATCACAGTGTGGGGCAAGCCATTTAAACTGAGATGAGGAGAAGTTTCTTCACTTGGTGATGGAGTGGAATTCTCTTTCACAGAAGTCTGCAGAGGCTAAGTCACTGAATATATTTAAGAAAGAAATAGATTTTGAGACTTTAAAGGCTTCAAGGGTTATGTGAAGGACGCAGGAGTATGTCGTTGGGGTAATATGATCATGGCTGATCCTCTGAGTAGCAGAGCAGCCTCAAAGGGCTGAATGTCCTACTCCAATTCTCTATCTTTCTATCCGATGACATAGGTCGTGGGAGCAGCAGTAAGCCATTCAGCCTTTCGAGCCGGTTTTCCCATTTGAGAAGATTGTGGATAATCAGATTGCGGTTTCAACTCTTCTTTCCCTGTCCTTGTCTGCCCAAAACTTAACTAGACTTCACAAGTGGATTTGATTAGAAATTTCATTATCTAAGTGGGTTTCCAAGGCAGGAATTTTGGACAAGGTGAAAGCAAAAGTAATACATTGTCTTCACATGATAAATAGTAGATCCTTTTTATGAAGTTTCCATTCCATCAATGACAATATATTTCATTACATTTACAAAACAATTGCTTTTAAAAATTGTCATACATCTATAATTAAGGTTAGTTGCAGAATGCCATGTGATGGAGCCTGTAAAATGTAAACAGTAAAAACAGTTCCTTACAATAAACGCTACACAATTTGACTCTCAAATTCATTACCTGTTGACTTTTCTGGAGTTTTTTTCATGTGTTGCTCATCTTGACTGTTGAATTGAGCTGCACGACTTGTGTCCCTGGTGTACCCAGCCGGCATACATTGCTGTACATTTGATTTTTGACAGTGACAAAGTGGTTGTATTTTACAATGTTTGTTTTATGTCTTATTACATAGTATATGCCAGGTAGGGACATAGTGCCCAAATTTCACCGTCAATTTAAGCATGGCTGATAATGAATGTTTAACCCATGTTTTGGAACCTCAATATTGCATCAGGTTCTGTTTCACCTTCCATCTTCGTGAAATGAATGATGTGTCATGTAAATGAAGCAGCGTGGTTCCTTCAAGCATGTCTTCTGTGCTGAAAAGAAAAATGTTCCTGGTTATTTAATGATCACACTGTTCTCTTGTCTTTGTCCTTTCTTCTATTATGTGGAACCTCTGCTAGGTTCCATGGTCCACTTCAATTAAACTTCAGGTAAAGTAACAATATAAATAGAGGCAGTGCAGACTATGCGAAACATGCTTCTGCTTGACCTCTCTGATGACAACCTGAATGTTTGTGGCTGCTCACTGGCTTGTGAGGATTCCACAAACCTATTTGCAAAGTCTGGGGAGGCAGCTGTCACCAACCCATGTGGACTTGCTTCTCCCCACCCCTCAAAAAAAAAACTGAGGAAAAAGGCACAGTAATCTATGATCCTTTGGCTTCTCCTTTTGCTGTAGGCTGTTAGGTTTAGGAGGTCTTCAGAAAAATGCTGTCACCTGGCTCCCTCTTGGAGTTCTATAGTACTATCTTTTTGATGTTGGTGCTTGTTGAGGTCTGATCGGATTTTCTGGTGTTCAAGATTTCTGAGTTAGCTCCAGCGTTTACGTTCCAAAATCCCTATTTCAGCAGCAGACTCTTTTGCTGAGAACTGGATTTAATGGTTTCAAAGATGGGAGCTAGCAGGATGCTGCAGTCTGACCTAAGTGAACACCAGTGTGAAGGCAGTTTATTGTACATAGAGGACAGTTAAAGTTTTGGTCTTGGCAAATCAAGCATTAATCCGTGGAAATTAATTGGTAGGAAAATTGTTGTAGCCACTTTAGTGATAATGCTATTTATTGGTTGCTTGATTATAATTGCAAATATGGGCTGAGTCATGCTCTTGTTTGTTGGTATAAATGTTGCAAATTAAGCTATTTGGAATGATAAAAAGTATTCTTTCCCTCAATTATCTAAATGTGAAATTCTGAACTGAATGGGCACTGCAGTGCTCGACATCATGGCATTTAGAATTGTTTTACCAACATGAGGAGGAGAAATACACGAGCATCCCACACCTAGCCTGACTTTCAGTGAACTCACTTTGTCAGTATTTGTAATCGAACCTAAATCGAATGAGCCTTTCTTTCACATATTGCAAAACGATACTGAAGAGAGGCAGAGAAGTGAGTTCATACAGCGGGGTTAAGGGGAGTGGCTTCAGAGTGGGAAACAGTGCAGAGAAATGCAGAGGAGTGAGTTAAAGCAGTGGGGGAAGGTGTGCTGGGGAGGAACTCGCCATAAACAGCGAAAAAACAGTGTGACATTACTGGAAAACCAAAAGTTTATTGGTTGGTAAGTAACTCCTAATTTGAATTACATGTTCTAATTTGCTTTTAGATTAAATGTAAATAGGAGATGTACTTTAGATAAAGAACTTAAGACCAGGCGGAAGTTAAACAAAAACTAAAGAGAGTGCAATGAGTAAAGAGTGTGGCAGTTTGGTAAGTGTAGGAGTTGGGTGAACTGGGGGGGAGAGGTTTCTTTTTGGAAGAAGGGATTAACTGAGAAACAACACAAATAGGTGAAGTCGGGGTTATTGTAATAAAGTAATGTAAGTAACAAAGTAGGGGAAGGAAAGTAAAGTTAGCATAACAGAGGTAAGTTGTTGGTAATCTTACATAAGCATATTTTTTGTTAAAGGGAGAAAATAAGGGGTTTAAGGGTTGTCACAGCAGGAGGACTCACATCCGTGATATGTTCCTCTTGTGCTATGTGGCAAATCCTGGAAGCTTCAGTTTCCCCAGTGTCCACGTGGGCAGGAGCGTGTCCAACTGAAGCTACTCACTAACCGCATTTCACAGCTGGGGCCGAGGATGGATTCGCTGTGGAGCCTCCATGATGCTGAACAACATGTGGATAGCACGTTCAGTGAGTTGGTCACACTAGGTGAAGACTGAACGGGCAGAAAGGGCATGAGTGACCACGAGGCAGAGTAGAGGAAGGCAGTTGGTGTTGGGGCCCCCTGTGGCCATTCTCCTAACAGATATATCATTTTGGATACTGTTTGGGGAGATCACTGTGCAGGGGAAAGCAGTGGCAGCCAACTTTATGGCACCATGGGTGAGTCTGCTGCAGTAGAGTGGAGGAGGAGGAAGAAAGGCAGGGTTTTAGTGGTAGGGAATTCAATTGTAAAGGGAACAGATAGGCCTTTATGCAGCCTCAAAAGGAACTTCTGGATGGTATGTTGCCTCCCTGGTGTCAATGCCAGGGATGCTACTGAAAGACTGCAGGGCACTCTGAAGGGGTAGGACAAACTGACCGAGATTATGGTCCATGTTGATACCACCGATATCAGTAGAAAGGGATGATATCTTGCAAGCCGAATTCAGGAAGTGAGGAAGTAGACTAAAAAATGGACCTAGTTGGTAGTAACCTCTGGATTACTCCCTGTGCGACATGCCAGTGAGTATACAAATAGGAGAAATAGAATAGGAAATTAGTCCAAATGAATATGTGGCTGGAGAGATGGTGCAGAAGTGAGGGTTTTAGATTTCTGGGACTTTGGGACTGTTTTAGGGGATGGTGAGACCTGTACAAAGTGTATGGTTGCACTTGAACCAGAATGGGACCAGCATCCTTGCAGGGAGGTTTGCTTGTGCTATTGGAGAAGCTTGAAGCTAACTTGGCCAGAGGGTGGGATCCTGAGAGAATGTTCATCAGGGGGAGATGCACAAGCAAAATTTGAAGAGACGGCAAGTGTGTGAGGAAGGCATAGAGGTTATCAGCAAGTTAAGGCACAAGGGAGTTTGACAAGATTGGATGGTATTTATTTTAATGCAAGGAATATGATGAACAGGGCAGATAAGTTAAGGGCACAAATTCATGCATGGAGGTATGATGTAATTGCTGTCTCTGAGACATGGTTGGGAGAGGGGAAGGATTGGCAGCTCAAATATTTTGGGATATAGGATCTTCAGGCAAGACAGGGAAGGAGGTAAAAGAGGAGGGGGCGTCACGGAATCAATTATAGCGATAAGGAGGGATGCCATCTTCGAAGGCTCTTCAAATGAAGCCATATGGATAGAAATTAAAAACCAAAAAGGAGCAGTCATATTGCTGGGAATGTTCTATACGTACCCTAATAGTCTGAGAGAAATAGAAGAGCAGATATGGAGGCAAATTTCAGACAAGTAATATGGTAGTGATAGTGGGGGATTTCAACTTGCCCAGGGAAAGAGTAGAGCCCATTAAGGGCCACAGTGATAATTTGTGTGGAGTTGGTGGACGTAGGTAGGATTCAAAATGAATATTTTGTGTTGGTATTCACCAGTGAGAGTGATGATGTGGGTATAGAAATCGGGGAGAAGGACTCTGATACAATTAAATAAATTATCATAGAGAGGATGTGCTGAGTGGTCTGGCAGACTTAAAGGTAGATACATCTCCAGGGCCAGATGAAATGTATCCCATGCTGTTGAGTGAGGCAACAGAGGAAATAGGGCACTGGCAATTTTCATTTTCTCTCAGGCCACAGGGGAGGTGCTGGAGGACTGGAGGATAGCCAGTGTGATGCCATTATTCAAGAAGGGATAAACCATGAAACTACAGGCCAGCCAGTCTAACCTCAGTGCTGGGGAAACTATTGGAAGCAATTCTGAGTCACGGAATTAATCTACATTTGAAGAGGCAGGGGTTAATCAAGAACAGTCAGCAGCATTTTGTTAAGGGGAGGTCATGTCTGACCAACTTGATTGAATTTTTGAAGAGGTGAACAGGTGAGTAGATAAGGGCAATGCATTTGATGAAGTCATCTTGGACTTCAATAAGGCTTTTGGTAAGGTCCCTCATGGGAGACTGAGGTAAGAGCCCATGGGATCCAAGGAAATTTGGCAAATTGGGACCAGAATTGGTTGTGGCAAGAAGCAGAGGGTGAATTTTGAGGATGTTTTTCTGATGAGAAGCCTGTGTCCAGTGGGGTCCCACAGGGATCAGTGTTGGGGCCCTTGCTGTTTGTGGTTTATATAAATGATTCAGACTTGAATGTAGGAGGGTTGATCAGCAAGTTTCCCCCCACTACACCCTACCTACTGGGGCCATCTGTTAACTGTTTCTGGTTGTCCTTTGACATACTGCTTCCCTTTGTTATGCAATTAACGCATTCTGATCTCTTACTGTGCCACTATCAGCACCCTCTTAGCCCTGATCACTACCATTTACATTCACTTTGTCTTTTTGTCCATTACATCTTTGTCAATCTCTCTCTTTCCTCGATTCAGCTCCCACAATCAGAACAGTATAAATCTTATCCTACTTCCAATTGTCTTTTAGCTTTGACAAAGAGTCATCCAGACTCCCAATGGTAGCTCGGTTCTCTCTCCACAGATGATGTCTGACCTGCTGAGACTTTACAGCATTTTCTGTTCTTGTTGTGTATGGTATACTTGCCTTTATTAGCCAAAACAATGAGTTTAAGAGCAGGGAGGTTATGCTGGAATCTTTATAAAATGTTGTTTAGGCTAAAGCTGGAGTATTCTGTGCAGTTCTGGAATCCACATTATAGGAGGGATGTTATAGCACTGGAAAGGGCACATAGGAGATGTATCAGGGCTGGAGAGTTTTGGTTATTAAGAGAGATTGGATAGACTGGGGTTGTATTCCTTGGAGCAGTGGAGAATCAGGGGTGAACATGATTGATATGTATAAGATTATGAGGGGCATAGACCAGATAGGAATAAACTTTTCTCCTTGGTGGTGGGGTTAATGACTAGGGGGCATAGATTTAAGGTAAGAGGCAGGAAGTTTAGAGAGCATGTGAGGAAAATGGTTTTTACCAGGAGGGTGGTGGGAGTCTGGAACAACTGCCTGAAAGGGTAGTGGAGGCAGAGACTCTCATAACCTTGAAGTATTTAGATGGGCACTTGCGATGCCAAGGCATACAAGGCTACGGGCTAAATGCTGGAAAATGGGATTAGAATGGACTGCTACAGACACAATGAGCTTGAAGGTCCTTTTGGGTGTTGTAGACCTCTATGACTCCATGACTTGGTGTGCTGCAGCGAGAAGTGGATAAGTGGTTTACAATATTACTTTTCCAGCTCTATTTTAGAATGATGTAAAGGTGACCAGCTTTGAGAGTATAAATTTGAAACAGAGACTGACTAAATCCATATCCATATTTTTGCTACTGTAGCCGTAGTTTTGCTCTTGTGACGCCCCACAGAATAAATGTAATAATTTTATCGGTTCTGACAGTTAACTGAGATGTGTTAAATTCGCCCTTATGTGTGCTGGTACACTGTGTTCCACTGGAGTTCCATGTGCTGTGGGAATGGTCACAAGGTCACAGGCTAAGTGGCTTGTAGTTACAACTGAAAGAAAGCAAGAAATAAAATCAGTTAACCACTGTGGATGTTTTCCTGTCTGAATTACTTGTGAAAGCAGCTGAAAGTTGCCATTCACAATGGATACTGCACCACATTTAAAATCTGAGCACCCAATTGATGGTCATCTGTGTGAAAATGCCCCACCTGGAGTATCACAATCATAATGATCTGAGAAATTCCAAGTACACTTGCTAGCTGATTCTCAGTTTGCTGACTTCAACTGAGTACTTGGGGTGTGGTCTACATATGGTATCAAGCATATGGTATGAAGCTTTTATGAGGCAGTAATGCTGCTGATTACTTTGGTTAATTTGTGCTATAATGTATGGGCATTAGTTGAGGGCAGAGTTCGACTTGGCATTGAGCTATATTTAGTCATTTCTCCCTCTGCTCCCATGATTGAATAAGCTGTTGGCAGGGCCTCACATATTCCGGTGCAGTACTTTGAGATAGCATGGAAGACAGTGATTCATCACCCTGTAGAGGAGTGGTGTAGATTGCACACTGAGTGTATTTACTTAAGAATTATAATGCATTAGCTATTTGAGAATTTTGTATTAACAGCTACTAAACAGTACTTTTTATACCCTTTACCCGTGCCCCCCCCTCCTCTCCCCCCCCCCCCCCCCCCCAACCATTCTGCCCCCACCTCTCCCACCTGTTAACTTTCTCATTTTCATAAGAGACTTCTAAATAGGAAAGCTTATTTCCAATTTGACTAACTGTATTTTTGTTTTTCCAGTGGAGGTTACTGTGGAATATGATTATGAAGCTATGCACGAGGATGAACTTACACTCAAGGTTGGCGATCTCATCAAGAATGTAAGAAAACTTGAAGAAGAAGGGTGGTGTGAAGGAGAGTTAAATGGACAGAGGGGATTATTCCCTGATAATTTTGTCAAAGTGAGTAAGGAAAATAATGCTGTGGCAAATCTATTGTGTTTTTTTTCTTGGTTTATGAAAAAGAATACAACTGCATGAACGTATTTTTATAGACTTTGTCCAGCAGTTTTAATAGCATACTAATAACCAATAACATGAACCACTTGCACCAAGTTTGAAAGGACAGATGTTTTCCTCTAGTTTGTTTCTATGATGATTTTGGTAACGATTGTGTGTGTCAGCAAACAGCTTATGAAAACTCATTGTTGTGTGAGCTATGTAATATGCTTGAAAGTTATAGTGATGGTGTTACTTCAGTTTACATTGTGCTCCTGAATAACATGCCTCAAATGTAATTTGCATTTTGCCATTATCAGAATGAATGTCTGGGCGTGTGTATATGTGAGATTGATTGATTTGTCTGGATGCTTTGATGGATAAAACGAATGCTAAATACATGCATTTGTACCGAAGCTATGGTCAAGTGGTTTTATAAGTATATCAATGAAGTTCAGAAATTTGCATCAAGAAATAGAGACGGACATAGTTTTTGAAGCTGTTGAATTTCAGAGGTGAGCAAAAAGCTTTTACAGGTTGCAAAAGTTACCCAAGTAAAGAAAGGAAGGTTAATAAATTTTATTTGATCCAAAAAGTGGGAGCAATATTTATTATATTTTAGAGAAGTTTAAGTTCAAACGAGTGCTGCAAACAACAGATTCAAAGATGAAAGGGAAAAATAATATGCAAGAAGGGGTGTTGAGCTGATTTGGTGTTGCCTATGTGAGGACGCTCTCCTAGAAACAGCTCAGAGCTAAGCCAGAAAAGTCTTGGGCTGCGACAAGCAGTCATGTTTCTGAAGGTTTTTGGATTTCCACAGCAGAGTGGAAATGTGTTTGAGAGGTCATGTGATATATCTTTACCAAAGCAAAAGCAGTTTTAGCTTTGGTAATATTACTGGATATTTAAGCTGCTTGAATAGTGTTTAATTGTGGGCCTGATCAAGTAGGGAGTCTTTTGTGGGGAATAGAAACATAGAAACTCGAAGCAGGAGTAGGCCATTCGGCCCTTCAAGCCTGCTTCACCATTCACTTTGATCACAGCTGATTATCAAATTCAATATCATGATCCCCCCATTATCCTCCTTTAGCCCCAAGAGCTATATCTAATTTCTTTTTGAAATCAGACAATGTTTTGGCCTCGACTACATTTGGTGGTAGTGAATTCCACATATTCACCACCCTCTGGGTGAAGAAATTCCTCCTCACCTCAGTTCTCAAAGGTTTACCTCTTATTCTTAAACTATGACCTCTTGTTCTGGACTCCCCACCATTGGGAGCATTCTTTCTGAATCTACCCTATCTAACCCTGTTAGAATTTTATAAGTTTCTGAGATCCCCTCTCACTCTTCTAAACTCCAGTGAATATGAATACAACCCTAACTGACTTGGGCTCTCCTCATATGACACATCTGCCATTCCAGGAATCAGCCTGGTAAACCCATCTGTGCTCCTTCTATAGCAAGGACATCCTTCCTCAGATAAGGGTACCAAAACTGCACACAATACTTCAGGTATGGCCTCACTAACACCCTATACAATTGCAGCAAAACATTCCTATTCCTATACTCAAATCCCCTCGCTATGAAAGCCAACATACTATTTGCCTTCTTTGCTGCCTGCTGTACCTACATGCCTACTTTCAGCGACTGATGCACGAGGAGTCGAAGGTCTTGTTGAGTATCCACCTCTCTGAATTTACACCAATTCAAGTAATCTGTTTTTCTACTATTGCTACTAAAGTGGATAACCTCACATTTATCCACATTATACTGCATTTGCCATGCATATGCCCAAGCACTCATCGTGTCCAAATCACACTGAAGAAATCTCTGCATCCTCCTCACAGCTCACCCTCCCACTCAACTTTGTATCACCTGCAAATTTGGAGATAATACATTCAGTGCCCTCTGTCAAATCATTAATATATAATCTGAACAGTTGGGGTCCTAGCACAGACCCTGTGGAACCCCACTATTCACTGACAGCCAATCAGAAAAAGACCCATTTATGCCAACTCTTCACTTAGTCTGTTATGTGAGATCTTGTTGCAAGCCTTCTGAAATTCTAAATGAACCACATTCACTGGTTTTCCTCAGTCAACTCGACAGGTTAAATCCTCAAAGAATTCCAGTAGATTCGTCAAGCATGATTTCTCTTTTGTCAATCCAAGCTGACTTTGTCTGATTATCTGCCTTCCAAATGCTAAGTTATGAAATCCTTGATAATAGTCTCAAGCAACTTTCCCAGTACCGACGTTAGGCTCACTGGTCTATAGTCCCCTGTTTTCTCTCTACCCCCTTTTTGAATAGGGGACTTGCATACATTTATCTCAGCACTTCTGGTACATTATTCATGTCTTCCTTTGTGAAGACTGAAGCAAAGTACAAATTTAATTTCTCAATCTTATTTCTTCATACCCCCAGTATGAATTCTCCCATTTCTGACTCTATGGGGCCCACATTCATTTTTGTCACTCTTTTTCTCTTTGCATAACAATAGAAACTTTTACAGTCAGTTTTTATGTTTCCCGCTAGCTCACTTTCATACGCTATTTTTCCCTTCTTAAAAAATCCCTTGTTCCTTCTTTGCTGAATTTTAAACTGCTCCCAATCATCAGGCTTTTTGCTTTTTCTTGCTAATTTGTATGCTTCTTCCTTGAATATGATACCATCTGTAATTTCCCTTGTAAGCATGGCTTGGCCACAATTCCCTTGCAACTCTTGCGCGAAACAGGGGAATAAACAACTTCTGGAGTTCACCTATTTGTTCGTTAAATGCCTGCCACTGCCTGTCCACTGTCTTTCCTTTCAGTAATGTTTCTCAGTCCATCATGGCCAATTCATGCCTCATACCATCATAGTGACCTTTATTGAGATTCAGGACCCTGGTCTCAAAATCAACTACACATCACTATCCACCTTGACAAAGAATTCTTCCACATTATGGTCACTCGTCCCCAAGGGTTCTCTCACAACTAGATTGCCAACTAATCCTTTCTCATTGCACAACACCCAGTTCAAGATGGCCTGCTCCCTTGTTGGTTCCTAAACGTATTTCTCCAGAAAATCAACCCATATGCACTCCAGAAATTCCTCTTCGATTGTACTATGACTAATTTGACTCTCCCAATCTGCATACAGATTGGGAAAGTCACCCATAATCACAGATGTTCATTTAACACATTTGCTATATTTTGTAAGATTTTTAAACTCTAATTTTGTGTGCTTAAGTTTTTGTTACTACATTTTATGCTTTTCAATTTTAAAATCCCAAAAGTGTTTTTGATTTTTCTTTTGCTGCTGGCTGTGTTTTTTCTTCTCATTTTCAACATACAAAGAAATGGGTATGGCCCGTAAGTCAACTTTCCCTCTGGGATTTGGTTTGTTCAAGCATTAACCTCTGCTATGGCCATAACACCATATTCTTGATTCTTCATCCACCATGGTGGCATATTGGTTAGCACTGCTGCCTCACAGTGCCAGGGACTCGGGTTCAATTCTTGACTCAGGTCACTGTCTCTGTAGAGTTTGCATGTTCTCCCCATGTCTGCGTGGGTTTCCTCTGGGTGCTCCAGTTTCCTCCCACAGTCGAAAGATGTGCGGGTTAGGTGGATCGGCCATGCTAAATTGCCCTTTAATGTCAGGGGGACTAGCAGGGTAAATAGATAGGTTAAAGGGGATAGGGCCTGGGTGGAATTGTAGTCAGTGCAGGCTTGATGGGTCGAATGGCCTCCTTGTGCATTGTAGGGATTCTATAGTTCACTAATGTGTACCTGTGCATTGGATTGCACAGGGGGTGATTGCAGGGCCGCAGAAGAAGCTAAATAGTTTTGATGAAACTTTCTTTCTGTTTTTGTGATTTTTTTTAAAAAAAAAGGTCATGATCTTTTTTATTCATTAATCTAGGCTTTATTGAAAGAATATCTGCTCTAAAGTTAGATTCAGAACTGAGAAGCTGGCATTGACAGACCACAGGTGTGGAATCTTGATTTCGACTCATCAGTTAGCTCAGAGCAAAATGGTCTGCTACCACAGTCACTAGCCCTCAGTCTTGAAGAGCAAAAATACCTGGTGCTCAGGGAATTGAGCCTTCCTGACCCAATGGTCAATTGACAAATGGGATTTCTGATCTCCATCTACTTAATTGCTCATGTTGTTTGGTGCATATACTGTACTTTTAGATCACCTCAATGTCCCACCTTCATATTGCTGATTTTAATAACAGAACTTTCTGAGTTTGTGGAATAAAGAAGTATTTTCCATCCAAGGGGAAACTTGTCTCAATGCCTTTATGGCTTTTGGGCGTTCACTTTTTTGGTCAGCCTTTGATCAGAAGCAAGACCTGTAAGAAATATGCATTTAGATTCCATATGGATACTTCTTGACAGCCTTTCTGGAGACTGCAAGATAATGCAAAAGGGAAAAGGAGATGGGGCAGTGTTGTTAGTAAAAATGAAAGCAGTGCACTAGTAAGAAAGGACCTTGGCCAAGAACATCTAGATGTAGAATTTGTCTGGGTGGAGCTAAGAAGCAACAAGGGTTGGAAAACTGTAGTTGGTGTTATCTATATGCCTCCAAACAGTAGTGGTAATGTAGAGTATGACATTAAACAGGAAATTAGATATGAATGTGGCAAGCGTGCTATAGTAATCATGGATGACTTTAATCCACATAGCGACTGGGCAAATAATACAATGGTGAATGAAATCCTGAAGGGCGTACAGGATTTTTTTTTTGGACTAGTATGTTGAAGAACCAACGAGGGAACATGCTATCCTAGATTGTATATTGTGGAATGAAAATGGGTCAATTAATAATCATGTTGTGCAGGGTTTTTTAGGGAAGAATGACCATAACATGATAGAAATTAGTGGGAGCTGATAAATCCCCAAGGCCTGCTAATACATTCAGAAGTCTCACAACACCAGGTTAAAGTCCAACAGGTTTATTTGGCAGCACTAGCTTTCGGAGTCTCTGGCTCCTTCATCAGGTGAGTGAAGAGCTGTGTTCACTAACAGGGCATATACAGACACAAACTCAATTTACAAGATAATGGTTGGAATGTGAGTCTTTACAGGTAATCAAGTCTTAAAGGTACAGACAATGAGAGTGGAGAGAGGGCCAAGCACAGGTTAAAGAGGTGTGTACTGTCTCCAGCCAGGACAGTTAGTGAGATTTTTGCGAACACAGCTCCTCACTCACTTGATGAAGGGGCTAGAGACTCCGAAAGCTAGTGCTGCCAAACAAACCTGTTGGACTTTAACCTGGTGTTGTGAGACATCTTACTGTGCTTACCCCAGTCCAACGCCGGCATCTCCACGTCACTGCTAATGCATCCCAGGAGGTGGCCATGGAAATAATGGATGCATTTGGTTGTCACCTTCCTAAGTTGTGTCGATTCTGTAACAGTCCCAGAAAGTTTGAGTGGCAAATGTAAGCCCACTAATCAAAAAGGATGGAGGGAGAAAATTAGAAATTACAGACGGCTTGCCTAACATCAGCAACTGGAAAATAATATAAAGAATGTGGTAACAGGATACTTAGAAAATATCAATGGGATTGGACAAAGTCAACATGGATTTATGAAAGGGAAATAATGTTTGACAAACCTACTGGGGTTTTTGAGGACATAACTAACAGAGCAGATAAGGGAGAGCCAATGGATGTAATGAATTTGGATTTTCAGAAAGCATTTGATCAAGTCCCACGTAAGAGGTTAGTGTGTAAAATTAAAAGCATGGGTTTGGGGGTAATATACTGGCATGGATTGAGAATTGGTTAGTGAATGTAAAATGGAAGTGTGGGAGTAAATGGTTCTTTTCTGCACTGGAAGGTGGTGACCAAGAGGGGATCAGTGCTTGGGCCCTCGCTATTCACAATATATATCAATGATTTGGATGAGGCAGTCAAATGTATTATTTCTAAGTTTGCTGCTGACACAAAACTAGGTGGAATTGTGAGTAGTGAGGTGGAGGTAAAGAGGCTTCAAGGCAATATAGACAAGCTGAGTGAGTGGGCAAATACATGGAATAAGTAATATGACATGGATGGATATGAAGTTACCCACTTTGAACAGGGAAGCAGAATGGCAGAATATTATTTAAATTGTGATGGATTGGGAAATGTTGATGTATAAAGGGACCTGGGTGTCATAGTACATTGAAAGCAAGCATGCAGGAGAAACAAGCAGTTAAGAAGGCACATGGCATGTTTGCCTTGATTAAAAGAGGATTTGTCTATAGGAGCAAGGGTGTCTTATTGCAGCTGTGCAGGTCCTTGATGAGATACCCACCGGCAATATTGTGTACAGTTTTGGTCTCCTTGCCCAAGAAAAGTTACATTTGCCATTGAGGGACTGCAGTGAAAGTTCATCAGACTGACTGCTGGGATGACAGGGTTATTGTCTGAGGAACAATTGGGTCAACTTGGCTGGCGTTCTAAACTACAGTTTAGAAGAATGAAAAGGTATCTCGTTGGAGCATATAACATTCTGAGAGGGCTGGACAGACTGGATGCAGGGATGTTGTGTCTACTGGTTTGGGAGATTTAGAACAAGGTGTAAATGTCTCCGGAAATGGGGTAGGCCATTTAGGACTGAGATGAGGAGAAATTTCTTTACTTGGTGGTGAACCTGTAGAATTCTATACCACAGAGGGCTGTGGAGGTCAAGTCATTCAATATATTTAAGAAAGAAATACAGCTTTCTAGACACTAAAGGCATCAAGGGGTTTGGGGAGAGAGTGGGAGTATGACATTGAGGTAAAGGATGAGGCATAATCATGTTGAATGACGGAGCAGGTTTGATGGACAGAGTGACCCATTCCTCCTAGAAACTTTTCGAAGTTTCTACTTTTTTTTTGGTTGACATCATAAATATTGCTTCTGTGCATTCCTTATATTTTCTACATCTGAGAGTAAAACAGGAGGTGCGATCATTTATCAGTTAACTTGTGCATTTCACATTGCCTGCTCGATAACTTACATCAGGACTATTTATGCCTCAGAATTTAGAAGAATCTGATCTTGACCCTGCTTTCTCCAATAAAAAGATTAAACTCTCTAAATCTTCCTAATTTAGAGACCCAAGATGTATAACAATCTTTAACAGCTTTTGCTGAACTCTTTTGAAGGTAGAGAGTATACAAATGCAGCAAGTATTTAAAATGTGATCTTGCCACTGATCTGTGCATGGTTTGAATGGCATTTGTTTCGTAGTCTTTTGATGCATCCTGTTGTTGAATTGTATCTACTTGTTTCCAGAAAACTGATTGTGGATGATCAACAATCACACTCGCATAACCTTTGTTTTTACTTCGATAGCAAGTGAAAAGCAATTTGGCTTCTTAACTAAATTAGATTCAGTTCTGGCAAAAGCAATGTATGAAAAGTAACCCATTATGTTTTCATTCACCCAGTATCCAAGGTGTGTTAATTCTGTGGGTTGAACTTTCCCCAATCCCACGCTGTCTTGATTTTAATTTTTTTTTAGTAGGATGTGGGCGCCGCTGGCTAGGCCATCCTAATTGCCCTTGAGAAGGTGGTGGTGAGTCATCTCCTTGACCTGCAGCCCATCTGGTGTAGGTACACCCACAGTACTGGAATTAAAAAGTCTTTTGGGCCATGATATTGTTCATTTTCATCTAATTTAACTGTTGCAGTTGAAGTTGCTGCGTGTTATTTATAACGGAACATTTTCAGTTTGGATAGCCTCAATACATTTGGTCTCCTTGTAAGGAGAGGCACTTGCTTGTCTCGATCACCCTTTCAGTAGATGTAACTAAAATGTGTCTAGAGTGAAATCAAAATTTGCATTTTAAAAAAATCTTTTTTGATTTAATATTTTTTAAATGCTATTTTCTCCCTCCTATGATGGTCACCAGACTGCAATGCCTAGTATCAGAAAATTTGGTCCTGAAACGCTTCACACATGGTTCAAATAGTTCTATATCTACTGGAAAGCCATCATCCATTTGTTCAGTTATTTCCATCAGGAACTTTGGTAGGCTGAGAAGGTATGATATTGCTTTTAAATCTGTGTGGACTGTAACTTATAACTTCAGTTCTTCGTAAGTGGGTAGTGGAAGTGGCACTTTTGGTCAGATCTTGATTGTGCAGGACATCTTAAAGCAAATGCTATTTGACATTTTTCTGCAGCATCTGCCCCTGAATTCTTTGTGTTCTAAACTTATTGTAAGTGTGGTATTTGGATCAACAGGGCATCTGGGACCTTGGGTAATAGTGGGACCAACTATATATCTCTAACCAATGAGATTTAAAGGTTGAGAAAGAAACAAGTTGGTCAACTCGGGTACAGGAAGAGATTTAAAGAGAAGGAAATAAACATTGTAGTAAGAAAGATTAAAAGTGATTTTGATATCCAGTCTGGAATTTATCCATATTTTTCACTTCTTTTGAAATTTCTACTCACTGGAATGTTTCTACCATTCAGTAAAATCATAACTTATCTGTACTCAGCTCAATTTACTTGAATTTAAACCATATTACTTGATCTCAAGCAATTGCCCCAGCATCCACAGCTCTTGTGGGGGAATGTTCCAGTTTTCTGCTTTGTTTTGAAGAAGTGCTTCTTGATTTATTCCTGAATAGTCTTAACACTACTGTGAATATAATTTTTATACATTTAAAATTTGGATGAACTTTAATTTGGTGTACCTATAGTTAACTTAATTTGGTCATTAGGTAATTCCTAGTTCTTGTTTAGTTTGACATCAAGATTAGTTTTAATTCCTGTGATTAACCATTGTTGCGGTGTTTCTTTCGTCTGAGTTGTTATCTTTCTGCATCTCTTTGGAAAAATCTATATTTTATGTATTAATATATTAGACTTAAATTTGTTAGACAATGATCATTTAAACTTGAAAGTGGATGAATAGTTGAAGTAATCAAGTATGCGCTCTATTCTTTAGCTTGATATAATAGACAGTAAGCATTTTCAACACTTCAGATCGTTATGCTAGTTGTCTTGTATCTTGCTCATTTTTGATATTTGGAAATTATTTGTTGCCTTATAGTCATGGTCTCTGCAAAATAAACATATGAAGATGAAAGGAATAGAAGGATGTATTGAGAGGGTGAGCTAGAGTAAGTTTGGAAGAAGCTCTGTGGAGCATAAACACCGGCGGAGACCAGTTGAATTAAATGGCCTGAACTGTAATATTCTATTCTAAGTACTTAACACACATCTTAAAAGCATTGGCCTAGTTCCAGATATTTGACTATTATCAAAAATCTTCAAATTCAGCAACATGCTTTCCCTCCTGTTGTATGACCTAAGGTCTGTCTCTTTTTCCACATCATCTTTGCAACGACTTAGCAAAATCAGTCATTTTTCATGGAAGGAATTGTGAGCATGTTATACTGCTAACAGCTCCTTCTCTGCTGTATGATTGTGACCCTTAAAACAGCAATTTCTAGTAATGACCTCCATGTAACTGTTTTTTCTTTGTTTTGTCATAGTATAACAGCTTTTGAGATGGTTTTCTTTTATTATGAATCCATGGCCTGTTATATTGTCATTCAGCTTTTGATTTGGAAAAGCTGACAGACAGATGCGCATGTGCAGGACCTTTACAAGGGACTGTTAAATTGCCCTTGGCATACCTTTGAGCTGTAGTGCAGA
This sequence comes from Mustelus asterias, assembly GCF_964213995.1. Taxonomy (NCBI): domain Eukaryota; kingdom Metazoa; phylum Chordata; class Chondrichthyes; order Carcharhiniformes; family Triakidae; genus Mustelus; species Mustelus asterias. Next base: position 79,591,773 of record NC_135805.1, read on the forward strand.
GTTTTACTTGCCACGTCCACAGAGTGTTTGCAGTAGCAGAAAATATAATTGGTCGATGTGGTGTAAATCTGAAGAGTTACATTTGTTAGAAAAATAAAAAATAAGTTAATAGGCAGGAATGTGAATTAAAAATAAAACAAGGTTATTCATTTGGAGGAGATTCTGATATACTAGTAGTCTTAATAATTCAGTCTCCCTTCATCCTGTCTCGGGAATGCAGGTTTTGCAGCTTTTAACCAGCTGTTCAAGCCTGGCTGTGCTTTATGTTGCTTGTGCTCTGGAAGAATGATTAATGACTATGAGCGAGCAACTCAAGCACCTGGTTGCCATAAGCATTAAAATGTAATTTGGATTATTTCAATTGTAATGGCAAAAGTTTATTGCTCAACAAAAAACAAAGGCTTCACCTGGGCCTTCTAATTATTTTACAGAATATGCTGAACTCCTCTTGTAGCCTTGGCACTTGCATTTCAAACTTAATGTTTTAAGATTTTTTTAGCAAACAACTTCCCTCCCTCCCCTTTTGGGAGGGAAATGTCAAGTAAGAAATCAGCAATGAATAAGTGGCAAAGAATGCAGATTGTTCTCATAGATTAAGAAAAACAAAAGGTTAAAACAAAATATGGTATGTTTACATTTTTTATCTTGTCACAAGGCATCACAGAGTATAAAGAATTGCTGATAGATGTATTTAGAATCTTGTATGGTCATGCACAGTTGGATAGCACAATGCATTGATAACACTAAAGGTAGAGGAATCTGGAAAATTGGTGGATATAGGGCTTCAGGGGCCCTGTCTAGAAGGACAGAGGAATGTGTGCTTTTTTGGCTGCAAGGAAACACGTTTTGTGCTCGGGCAGATTGGTGTTCCAGCTGTTAACCAGATTGAATTTGAATTTTAATGAAAGAAAAGTGAATCATATGACATAAGAAATAGGATGATTAAACCAGCAACATATTTTTGTAGGGTTTTTTACTCTTTCATGGGATGTGGATGCCGCTGGTTCAGACAACATTTAAGATCCATCCCTAATTCCAATAAGAAAGTGGTGGTAAGCTGCTGCCTTTTATATGTTGACGAGAGAAAATTTGGATAGAAAAGAAGACGCACATAATTAGAAAGTGTAAGCTAAAACAAAAACACCATTGAAAAGTGTATATGGCCATAAAACATGCAAGCAGAAGTAAGCCATTTGACCCATTGAATCTGTTCTGCCATTCAATGAGATCATGTCCTTGACCACCCACAAGGGGAAACATCCTCTCAGCATCTACTCTGTCAAGCTCCCCGGGCGTCCCATATGTCTGCAATAAGGTAACCTCTCATTCTTCTAAACTCCAATGAGTACAGGCCCAACTTACTCAATCTTTCATCATAAAATCCCTCCATGCCCAGGATCAACCTGGTGAACCTTCTGTGGACTGCTTCCAGTACGAGTATATCTTTCCTCAGATGAGGGGACCAAAATTGTTCACAGTATTCCAGGTATGGTTTAACTAGTGACTTGTGTAGTTTTTGCAACACTTCCCAATTTTTATGCTCCGTTCCCTTAAAATAAAGGCCAACATTCCATGTGCCTTCTCTGTTATCTGCTGAACTTGCATTCCAGCTTTGATTAATGCACGAGGACCCACAAATCCCTCTGTGCTACAACTTTCTGCAGTCTTTGTCCGTTTAAATTATTCTCAGCTCCTCTATTCCTACCAAAGTGCATAACTTCATATTTTCCTACATTATTTTCCATCTGCCAATTTTTTTGCCCACTCACTTAACCTGCCTATCCCTCTTAGACTCTGTGTCATCCTCACCACTTGCCTGCTCACATATTTTTGTTATCTGCAAATTTCGCGGTAGTACATTCATTTCCCTCATCCAAGTCTTTGATTTGATTTATTATTGTCACATGTATTAGCATACAATGAAAAGTATTGTTTCTTGTGCACTATGCAAAGCATACAGTTCATAGAGAAGGAAAGGAGAGTGCGCAGAATGTCGTGTTACAGTCATAGCTAGAGAAAGAGCAACTTAATGCGAGAGGCCCATTTTAAAAGTCTGATGGCAACAGGGAAGAAGCTGTTCTTGAGTCAGTTGGTATGTGACCTCAGACTTTTGTATCTTCCTAATGGAAGAAGTGGAAGAAGTCATTAATAATTAGAATCTGATTAGACAATTAGTCTTGGCAGCAATTTTACTTGGAATTGCAATGTGCAAAAAACAACTGAAATATTTCAGGATGTTTGTTTAAATGCATAACTGTGGGGTAGGCGATGGCCTAGTGGTATTATCGCCAGATTCTTAATCCAGAAATGTTCTGGAGACTCGGGTTCGAATCCCGCAATGGCAGATGGTGGAATTTGAATTCAATAAAAATATCTGGAATTCAGAATCTACTGATGATCGTGAAACCATTGTCAATCATTGTAAAAGCCCATCTCGTTCACTACTGTCCTTTTAAGGAAGGAAATTTGTTGTCCTTACCTGGTCTGGCCTAGAGTTCTAAAGGAGATAGCTGAAGAAATAGTGGAGGCGTTAGTTATGATCTTTCAAAAGTCACTGGAGTCAGGGAAAGTCCCAGAGGATTGGAAAATCGCTGTTGTAACCCCACTGTTCAAGAAGGGAACAAGAAAAAAGATGGAAAATTATAGGCCAATTAGCCTAACCTCAGTTGTTGGCAAAATTCTAGAATCCATCGTTAAGGATGAGATTTCTAAATTCTTGGAAGTGCAGGGTCGGATTAAGACAAGTCAGCATGGATTTAGTAAGGGGAGGTCGTGCCTGACAAACCTGTTAGAGTTCTTTGAAGAGATAACAAATAGGTTAGACCAAGGAGAGCCAATGGATGTTATCTATCTTGACTTCCAAAAGGCCTTTGACAAGGTGCCTCACGGGAGACTGCTGAGTAAAATAAGGGCCCATGGTATTCGAGGCAAGGTACTAACATGGATTGACGATTGGCTGTCAGACAGAAGGCAGAGAGTTGGGATAAAAGGTTCTTTCTCAGAATGGCAACCGGTGACAAGTGGTGTCCCGCAGGGTTCAGTGTTGGGGCCACAGCTGTTCTCTTTATATATTAACGATCTAGATGACGGGACTGGGAGCATTCTGGCCAAGTTTGCCGATGATACAAAGATAGGTGGAGGGGCAGGTAGTATTGAGGAGGTGGGGAGGCTGCAGAAAGATTTAGACAGTTTAGGAGAGTGGTCCAAGAAGTGGCTGATGAAATTCAACGTGGGCAAGTGCGAGGTCGTACACTTTGGAAAAAAGAATAGAGGCATGGACTATTTTCTAAACGGTGACAAAATTCATAATGCTAAAGTGCAAAGGGACTTGGGAGTCCTAGTCCAGGATTCTCTAAAGGTAAACTTGCAGGTTGAGTCCGTAATTAAGAAAGCAAATGTAATGTTGTCATTTATCTCAAGAGGCTTGGAATACAAAAGCAGGGATGTACTTCTGAGGCTTTATAAAGCACTGGTTAGGCCCCATTTGGAGTACTGTGAGCAATTTTGGGCCCCACACCTCAGGAAGGACATACTGGCACTGGAGCGGGTCCAGCGGAGATTCACACGGATGATCCCAGGAATGGTAGGCCTGACATACGATGAACGTCTGAGGATCGTGGGATTATATTCATTGGAGTTTAGGAGGTTGAGGGGAGATCTGATAGAAACTTACAAGATAATGAACGGCTTAGATAGGATGGACGTAGGGAAGTTGTTTCCATTAACAGGGGAGACTAGGACGCGGGGGCACAGCCTTAGAATAAAAGGGAGTCACTTTAGAACAGAGATGAGGAGAAATTTCTTCAGCCAGAGAGTGGTGGGTCTGTGGAATTCATTGCCACAGAGGGCTGTGGAGGCCGAGACGTTGAGCGTCTTCAAGACAGAAATTGATAAATTCTTGATTTCTCGAGGAATTAAGGGCTATGGGGAGAGAGCGGGTAAATGGAGTTGAAATCAACCATGATTGAATGGTGGAGTGGACTCGATGGGCCGAATGGCCTTACTTCCGCTCCTATGTCTTATGGTCTTATGGTCTTATGGCATGTGACTCCAGAGCCACAGCAATGTGGTTGACTCTCAACTGCCCTCTGAAATGGCCGAGGGAGGCACTCAGTTCAAGGGCAACTCGGGATGGGCAATAAATGCTGGCCAGCCAGCAACACCCATGTCCCATGAATGAATTTTTAAAAAACCCTCAAATTTGGTTATATTGCCATTTGGACAGGTGGTGGGAGGAGATGGATGGTTGTTTGCAAGTCATAGTATGACTCAGTGGATAGCCCATTACCATTCAGTCAGAAGGTTTCCATCCCATGTCCGATCCAAATTGTAATCTAGTGCTGTTCTTGTATTATGAAACTTGTGTTGTCATGGCCGTTTCTGATGAACGTGATTGCTAATCTAGCTGCAATCTGAGGTAAATATGCCAGGTTTACTTGTTCAGGCTGATGTTCCCGTGCATTACTTTTTTGTGAGTTGGGGAAGTGGTTGGGAGGCAGAAGACGATAGGTGAGAAAAATAATTTCAACTTGTAAAATTTTGTATTTTTTGGTTACGTCTCAGTAAAATGTCAGGTCAGTGGACTACCGAACATGTCATTGCAACTTGCATCTGTCATTTGTTACAAATTGAAATTGGTGCTTCCTCACTGTCTGTTAAAATCTTTGAGCTTATATGGGCAAGGGGTGGATGGTGGGAGAATAAAGTAATTTATTGGTCAAGTATTATTTTGAAGGGTAGGATATGCAGTGATGTTTTAAAGTCATACAATTAAATTGTGTTTCTTTGGCTCTCACGATGCATGATAAAACAAAGTGTTTCTTGTGCATTATCATGTTTCATGGACTATCACAAGGAGGATTCTATGTATGTTTATCACCATGTGAGATCTACGGGAATTTCCCTCTATTATACATTGGTGAAAGAGAAGTGCATTTAAAAACATAGAAGAACATGCTGCAATAATTATTGAGGTAAGCATTTAGCCTGTTTGTGACTTTGGTGTGGATATTCTCAGTCAAGTATCTAATATTCTGCAAATAGGAGGCTGCTTAACAACAGTGCTACTTGAACCAATTAAGTAATAGTTTAAGTGGTCAAAAATAATCAAATGTCATATAATTCGCATTGAAAGAATGTTGTGTATTTTCAGCACAACAAGACATTAATTGCTTAATTGACAAAAATGACCAATTCTAATTTCAGCTCTTAGTTAGTTTGTCCAAGCATTTTTTTTAGTGGAGAGAGCACTTCAGTCTTGAAAGAAAAGACAAGCCTCTATTTAAATAGTCCATATGTAGGGTAGTGTTCCATGCATAAGTGTAAGATGGGCATTTAGAATCATAGAAAATTTACAGCACAGGAAGAGGCCACTTGGCCCATCGTGTTGGCATCAGCCGAGTAATGAGTCACAAAGCCTGCTCTCTCTTCCCAGTGTTTGGTTATAGCACTTGAGCTGCATATCCAGGCACCTCTTAAATGTGCTGAAGATTTTTTGCCTACACTATCATTTCATGCAGTGAGTTCCAGGCACCTACAACACTGGGTGAAGAAAAAGGGTTCTCATCTCCCCTCTAATCTTCCTACCAATCCCCTTAAATCTATGCCTGTAGTCATTGACCTCTCTGCTAAAGTAAATAGGCCCTTCCGATCCATGATACCTGGATCCCCACACAACTTTATACATCTTAATCAAATCTCCCAAGGAGAACAATCCCAGCCTGCCCAATCTTTCTTCATAGTTGCAATTTTCAAGTCCTGGCAAAATTCTTGAAAATCTCTTTGTACCCTCTCTACTGCAATAATGAAGTGATCAGAACTGCACACAGTACTCAAGTTGTGGCCCAACTAATGTTTTATACAGTTCCAGCATAACCTCCTTGCAAATAATAGATGAAAAGATTCCATATGCCTTCATAACTACCTTTTGGACCTGTTCTTCTATCTTCAGGAATCTCACTTCAAGGTCCCCCACTTCCTCTACACCTCTCAGTATCCTCCCATTTATTGTGTAATCCTTAGCCTTGTTTGACTTCCCCAAAATCCATCACCTCACGCTTAGCTGGGTTCCATTTCCCACTTTTCTGATCACTTGAGCAGTCCATTGATATCTTCATGCAGTCTACAACAGTCCTCCTCACTATGAACTGTGCACCTAATTTTTGAGTCATCTGCAAACTTCTTGATAATTCCCCCAATATTTACAACCAAATCTTTAATATATATCACAAAAAGCAGGGGACCTGTACTGAGCCCTGCAGAACCCCACTGGAAATGAGCCTTCCAGTCATTAAAAACATCCAACAACAGGTATCCTGTGTTTCCTGCTGCTGAGCCAATTTTGAATCCATTTTGCTGCATTCCCCTCGAGTCCATGGATGTTTAGTTTTTATTCAATCTGCCAGGTGGGACCAGGACAAAAGCCTTGCTAAAAGCCACAGAGACCACATCAACTGCAATACACTCAATCCTTGTTACTTCCGCAAACAATTCAATCAAATTAGTCAGACACAACATTCCCTCAACCAACCTATACTGACTCTGCTTGATTAATCCATGTCTTTCTAAGTGATAGTTTACCTCATCCCTCAGAATTGATTTCAATAATTTGCTGACCACCAGTTTTAAAGTTTTTAAAGTTTATTTATTAGTGTCACAAGTAGGCTTAGATTAACACTGCAATGAAGTTACTGTGAAAATCCTCCAGTTGCCACACTCCGGCGCCTGTTCGGGTGCACTGAGGGAGAATTTAGCATGGCCAATGCACCTATCCAGCACATCTTTCTGGACTGTGGGAGGAAATCACGGTGGAAGATACAAATAACATGCCAAAAATTGATTACAGGAAGGCTATGGCAGGTGAGAACCTAGAAACTATCATTATCATGAAAGAGGTAGTGTTGGGCAAGTTAATGGGGCTAAAGGTAAACAAGTCTCCTGATCCTTATGGAATGCATCCCAGGGTACGAAAAGAGATGGTGGGAGAAATAGCAAATGCACCACTGGTAATTTACCAAAATTCGCTGGATTCTGGGGTGGTTACCGCAGATTGGAAAACAGCAAATGTGACGCCACTGTTTAAAAAAGGAGGTAGATAAAAGGCGGGTAACTGTAGGCCGGTTAGCTTAATTTCTGTAGGAGGGAAAATGCTTGAATCTATCATCAAGGAAGAAATAGCCAGACATCTGGATATAAATTGTCCCATTGGTAAGACACAGCATGGGTTCATGAAAGGTGGGTCATGTTTGACTAATTTGGTGGAATTCTTTGAGAGCATTACATGTGCAGTGGACAATGGGGAACCTGTGGATGTGGTGTATCTGGATTTCCAGAGGCATTTGACAAGGTGCCGCACCAAAAACTGCTACATAAGATAAAGGTGCACGGTGTTACGGGTCATGTATTAGCATGGATAGAGGATTGGTTAACTTACAGAAAGCAAAGAGTGGGGGTAAATGGGTGTTTTTCTGGTTGGCGATCAGTGATTAGTGGTGTGCCTCAGGGATCAGTGTTGGGACTGCAATTGTTTACGATTTACATAGATGATTTGGAGTTGGGGACCAAGTGTAGTGTGTCAAAATTCGCAGATGACACTAAGATGGGTGGAAGAGCAAAGGGTGCAGAGGACGCTGAAAGTCTGCAAAGGGATATAGATAATCTAAATGAGTGGGCAAGGTCTGGCAGATGGAGTACAATGTTGGTAAATGTGAGGTCATCCATTTTGGTAGGAACAACAGCAAAATGGACTATTATTTAAATGGTAAAAAATTGCAACATGCTGCAGTGCAGAGGGACCTGGGTGTCCTTGTGCAGGAATCTCAAGGAGTTGGTTTGCAGGTGCAGCAGGTAATTACGAAGACAAATGGAATTTTGTCCTTTATTGCTAGAGGGATGGAGTTTAAAAACAGCGATATTATGTTGCAGCTGTATAAGATGCTGCTGAGGCCACACCTGGAGTACTGTGTACAGTTTTGGTCTCTTTACTTGAGAAAGAATATACTGGCATTGGAGGGGGTGCAGAGGAGATTCACTAGGTTGATTCTGGAGTTGAGAGGGTTGGCTTATGAAGAGAGACTGAGTAGACTTGGGCTATACTCATTGGAATTCAGAAGAATGAGAGGAGATCTTAGAGGAACATATAAGATTATGAAGGGAATAGATAAGATAGAAGCAGGGAAGTTGTTTCCACTGGCGGGTGAAACTAGAACTAGGAGGCATAGCCTCAAAATAAGGGGAATCAGATTTAGGACTGAGCTGAGGAGGAACTTCTTCACACAAAGGGTTGTGAATCTGTGGAATTCCCTGCCCAGTGAAGCAGTTGAGGCTACCTCATTGAATCATAGAAATCATAGAAACCCTACAGTGCAGAAGGAGGCCATTCGGCCCATCGAGTCTGCACCGACCACAATCCCACCCAGGCCCTACACCCATATCCCTACATATTTACCCGCTAATCCCTCTAACCTACACATCTCAGGACACTAAGGGGCAATTTTAGCATGGCCAATCAACCTAACCCGCACATCTTTGGACTGTGGGAGGAAACCGGAGCACCCGGAGGAAACCCACGAATGTTTTTAAGGCAAGAATAGATAAATTTTTGAACCGTAAAGGAATTAAGGGTTATGGTGAGTGGGTGGGTAAATGGAGCTGAGTCCACAAAAAGATCAACCATGATCTTATTGAATGGCGGAGTAGGCTCGAGGGGCCAAATGGCCTACTCCTGCTCCTAGTTCTTATGTTCTTATTATGTTCTAAATCGGAGCACCCGGAGGAAACCCATGCAGACATGGGGAGAATCTGCAGACTCTGCACAGACAGTGACCCAAGCTTGGAATCAAACTCTGGTCCACGTGAGACAGCAGTGTTGACCAAGGTGCTGCTGTGGGAGATGAGTGTGCAGAACTGTTCACAGTAGACTCATGCTCCACCCTGGGTTTGGTTTGTTAAATGGTTGAATGGGGTGGGTTGCCAGGACACCGCAGTCATCCATCGAAACATCCATTATACCACCAATGAGAACATTCTGTTATGAGTACACAGCTCCTTATGTATTCCATGTAAGACAGCAGTGCTAACCAATGTGCAAATAATCAATGTTAAACTGGTTAGCGTGTAATTATTTGGTCTATCACTCGCTCCTTTTGTAAACACCAGTAGATCTCCAATCCTCTGGCACCTCAGCTATGTCCAGTGAGGATTGGAAAATGATCAGACCCTCAAATTTCCCCTCTGGCTCCTTTAACAACCTGGAGTACATTTCATCTGGCCCTGGTGATTTATCCACTTTCAAGGATGCTATTCCCCCAAATACTCCCTCGTTCCCAAAGTTTCGCACATCTAATTCTTCACACTCCTCCTTAACTCCAGCGTCTGCATTGTCCTCCCTTTTGTGAATACTGATGCAAGGGGTGGCACGGTGGGCACAGTGGTTAGCACTGCTGCCTCATAACGCCAGGGACCCAGGTTCATTTCCAAGTTTGGGTCACTGTGTGAAGTTTGCACATTCTCCCCGTATCTACGCAGGTTTGTTCCATGTGCTCTGATTTCCTCCCACAGTCCAAAGATATGCAGGTTAGGTGGATTGGCCATGCTAAATTACCTTAGTGTCAGGGGGACTAGCTAGGGTAAATGTATGGGGATAGGGCTCGAGTGGGATTGTGATTGGTGCAGACTCGATGGGCCGAATGCCCTTCTGCACTGTATGATTCTATGTTCATTAAGAGCTATACACAGATACTCCAACTCATCATGTGTTACCTTTGCAGTTTCTTTAGTTATCCCCTTATTCTAAGGATGTTTTATCAATATAATATATCCCTTCAATCCATGTTTCTGTAAGAATTTGAATCAAGGCTTTTTAACTTGCTAACCAGATTGGAATGGAGTTATATATTCACCTATACAGCATTTGATGCATTTTTAAAATAAAACTTGCGCAGAACTCGGTGGTATTTCCAAGCAAAAGATCTTCTGAAGATGTGCTCATGTATTTTGTGGAGTTTGTTGTGTGTGGTCAGCTTGTGTTTAATCTATGTCAGTTTACCTAACAACTTAAAGATGGTGGGTATATAAAACAACATCACAGCAATCATTAAAAACTCATTTGGCTTAGAAAAATAAACAACGTTTTGCACCAAAGGGAACTATTTAGTAATTCATTATACTTGAGTTTCAATTAAATGAAATGATTTTGCGCAGTAATCTTGCGCTACTTTACCGAATCTCTTTCCTGTAAAAGTTATGTTGAAGTCTGTCTTTATCTGAAGGTTTCCGAAAGGACATAACTTGTAACCTGTCAACATGGATAAGATCATGAGAGGCTGTTTGAATTGTCAACGCAGCAGCTGAAATTGGGAATCAAACCTCCAATTATTCTCCTATCACCTGAGTAGTGCTGACCGTGTACAAATTCTGTCAATTTTGAGCAGACTGGTTTGCTATTTGGGTGGGGTAATGAGATTCTTGCTTGTGGATTCGGGTGCGGGGGAAATTACCCAGATTCTGCTAGTCATCAATTTTTAATAACACTTGCTGCAAATGACCGTTGCATAGATGTTGCGTGATGACAGAATGAGGTGTAATTGTCAAGTAGCTTGCTAGCACACGCTTTCTCAGCTGATACTGAATGTAACATTGGCCAAGGTACAGAAAATATCTGACACAAAGAACCTTAAAATAATTTTTTAAAAAAGCAAAATACTGTGGATGCTGGAATCTGAAACCAAAACAGAAAATGCTGGAAAATCTCAGCAGCTCTGACAGCATCTGTGGGGAGAGAATAGAGCCAATGTTTAGAGTCTAGATGACCCCTCAAAGACTGTGGGAGGAAACCGGAGCACCCGGAGGAAACCAACACATACTTGACCCTTGAAGGGTCATCTCGACTCTGAACGTTGACTCTATTCTCTCCCCACAGATGCTGTCAGACCTGCTGAGATTTTCCAGCAGTTTCTATTTTTGAACCTTAAAATAATGGTCTTCCACAATAGTAGGGAAGAAATTGGGAGTTTCTCTGCCTGATGTCGATAGAAATTGCCAAATCCAAGATAAAAACATGAAGCATTCTACCTTGTTTAACAAGTGCATTGTCAAGCAGCTAAACCGATGCAGATGGTGTGGCCTTATGATTTTCTGAGTTTATCTGACCATTTTTTGGTGCACCACCCAATGAAATTCTGTTTTTGGGTAGCTTATGGAAGAGTACCATGGGCGGGATTTTATGGCCTCGCTCGAGCAAGAATGGAAATTCCCACCCGAGGTCAACGGAGATTTCCATTGTCGAACTCTGTCCTGCTCGGATTCTGCAGCGGGCGAGGTGATAGAGTTCCGGCCCAGGTTTCAAACAGCAATCTCCTGATTTCCGTGTTTTAAGGAATTATGCTGCATTATGCTATCACTGAAGATGTTTGATTTGTGCATAAGTAAACAATGCTGTTTGCTTCAGCACTATCTTGCAGGAATATTTGGCCAATTAATGTAAAATATAAAATTCAATATCTAGGCTGCATGCTTCAAAGAAACATAAATAGGAACAGGGTTTGTCATTCATTCAGTTCATAGCTGAAATTTTACATGCTCTTCACTTTCCTGACCCTTAGCTGTAATCCCTTGATTCCCTTAATTATCAAAAATCTATTGATCTTGTTTTTAACACATTTAGTGACTGAGTATCCATAGTCCTCGAGTTAGAGAATTCAGAACCTTCGCTAACTCAAAGGGGGGTGGCACGGTGGCATAGTGCTATCTCTCAGGTTTGATTTCCGGCTTGGGTCACTGTCTGTGCCGAGTCTGCACATTCTCCCCACGTCTGTGTGCACTTCCTCTGGGTGCTCCGGTTTCCTCCCATAGTCTAAAAGACATTTTGACGAGGTGCATTAGCCACGCTAAATTCTCCCTCAGTGTCTCCGAACAGGTGTGGGAGTGTGGCAAATAGTAACTTGTCTACTTATTACAGTAATAAATAGTAAAATAAGAAATAAAATGAAGAGCTTTCTCTTCAATCAATCCTTAAGGCAGACCTTTTATCCGAAGACTATAAGCCCCTAAGTTTTAGATTGTACAAGAGACGAAATAGCCTCCATCTATGTTGTCAAGTCCTCTCAGAATTTAACACAAATCAATGAAATTTCATCTCATTCTTTCAAAGTTTAAAGAGTAAAGGTTTCTTGTACTTCATCCCTCCTAATCGGTGGTTCCTCTCATCCCAGAGAGCACTCTAGTGAACCTTGGACTCAACCTCAGGCTTTTCTTATCTAAGGAAATCAAACCTGAACACAGTACTCCAAGTCCTATCTCACCAAAACCCCATATCATTGGAGCTGAATCCCTTACTCTTCTACTTCAACCCCCTTCCAATAAACACGTGTATACCATTTTAATATCTAATTTCTTGCTACATGTGCACGGTCACTTCCTGTATTCATGTGTAAGAACACCCTCTTCTCTCTGAATCCCAACATTTTTGAATCTACTTTAAAATAAAATTCCTAGCAAAGTAGATAATTTTCCTTTCCCCACATTGTACTCCATCTGTCACCGCCTTATCCAATGACTTAACTGATCTGGATCCTTTTGCAGCCAATTTGCGTCCTTTTCAGCTTACTTTCCCACCTGGTTTTGTATTGTTAGCATATCTTACAATCCCCAAAGTTGGTCCATCACCTACTAGGCTCATGAGAGGTGTGTGATGGGATACTCTCTTCTTGCTTGTAGCTCTAACACTATTCAAGAACTCAACACCAAAGACCACAAAGCAGGCCTCTTGATTGGCACCCCATTCACAAACATTTACTCCCTGCACCACTGACGCACAATGGCAGCAGTACCTACTATTTACAAGACGCATTGCAAGGATTCACCAAGGCATTTTCAGCAGCACCGTACAAACACACACCCTCTACCACCTAGAAGGACAAGGGCATGGGAGGACCACCGCTTGCAAATTTAAATGTTGCAGCTCATTTACGTTAGCTGGTTTCTTGGATGTGGTCAGATGTAAAAGATGTTGCAATTATTATGAAATCTTGGTTTGCTGGTAGTTTTCCAGTGGGGTTGGCTTCTTGAACTGGGTGACATGCTTTGTCCAAATGAGAGAGAGAGAAGGAAACTTATTGGTTCATTGGCAGTTTGTCCAAACTACTGACGACTTCTGTTTTTAGCAGCTTGTGTGCTGTTAGAGATTGGTTACTTCAATCACATGACCTTGCTCTCCCCATAATGATTTCAGAAGGGGTTTGTTTATCTGATGTCTGAACCAACCTGAATGAGTCGCTATCCATCTTGATGAGATAGAAAAACATCTTTCCATACAACTATTGTCCTAGTACAGTTTCTATCTCTGCTGGTGAGGTAGCCTTATAGAAATACAAATATATATCCTGTACATTTTTCAATAAATCCTTTTGAAGTAGTTCTGTGAAATTCCATGAAGGTTTCTGGGCATATCTGAATTGTAATTCATGTTTGAACTTTCCAGAAACTGGTCCTTTTGCAACGCCAGACATCAGGTGACTTCCAACGATCATTTTAGTCATTGTCCTTGTTTTATAAAGTCATTTTTAAATGGTTCAATATATGTTTGGCGAATTGTGAAATTATAGATGGTTATCATTCATGCAGAAGTCACATCATTGTGACAAGCTCAGGAAGGTGTGTGCACATTGGATGTGCCCAGATGACTGTACCTGGAGGCTTTCCAGTCATTGAATGAGGAGTTCTGTAATTCAAAAGAAAATGATACAGCTCTTGCATCCATGACTTGCTCTGAGCTGTAGCTGTGCTTCTCGCCTTTTTGAAGGTATGCATTAACCTCTTGACTTCTCCATTGTCTTTTAGACAGGGGTTGTGATTTTTTTGATGAATGAAGTCCAGAAATTTCCCAATTATACTGAACCCGTTGTTGAATATGAGTTTTTTTGTCACTTCTCACTGTTGGAGGGGTTCAAAACGAGGTGCAAATCTGAGACTGCAAGTAGAGCTTTGGGATGACTGCTTTTATTGAAATAGACTGAACTATTTAAATGGCTGGGAATCTACTGTAGTCATCAGTGACGACAAGCAGGTGTTCAGCAATGGGCAGATCTGCCAACTCAAGACAATCCTCACTCTTTGGATGTAGTTCAGACATCTTGAGAGGATCACCAAGATTTGATGTTGTCGTTGCTTGCATGGCAGGCACTGATTTTGTAATTTAGCATGCGGTTGATTCCTGAGAATCATATCTTTTCCCTAAGGAGTTATTTGGTTTTGAAAATTCCCTGGTGACCTTCATGTGCCATATCAACAATATATTCCCTCAATGATTGTGGAATAACAATACTGTTGCTATGTCATACAAGAGCAGGTGCAGTTATAACCATGAACTCATTTTGAACATTGTGAAGACCTTATAATGTGACAGCGATTTGGTTTGTTGATGCTGTTTCGATCACATCTTTCCAGTTTCGAAATTCCATAGCTGACGTACATAGTTGTAACACCTCATCTTTGTTGCTGCTTTGACGTTGGCTACTTTTAGTGCCTTTGGCACCACACTTCGGCTTACCTAATGAAGATGATGTTCACCAATCTTGTCCTCATGATTAGGACTGATGATGTTGCAAGATATAGGGTTGAGCTGAATGTGGGTTGAGCTTGCCTGTCTGATGCTCAACATGTAACTTGTCCACTTGTAGTTTGAGTATCCAATGCTTTGAGTAGATAGTTTGCTATGTGGATTGTTGAACAAGCATATTTGTGATTGGTTATAACTTCAAGTTGACTTCCATTTTAAATAGCGATGAAAATGTAAGATCCCCACGTCATTGAGAGCACTCGTCCCTCTGTTGCTTTATGGAATTCAGCAATCGGCTTGCCATTGCAACAATTCATGCATTCCCTTCCGTGTCTTTTTGAATGAGAATTGCACCTAAGCCAACTGGGCTTGCTTCCTCAACTGTCTGGGTGGTTTTCTCAAGGTCAAAATAGGCATTTGTGCAACTTGCTGACAACTGTTGTTCGGTTTAGTGTCTTGTGTAATGTTGTCCACCCCATTTGGTGTACTCTTTTGTCAGATCTGTAGGGGACAGATAACTGAGTGAGGTCTAGGCAGACTCCAGACTTCCTTCTCATTGGGATCCATAAGCAAAGGCTTCAATTTTCTGTGGGTCAGGTAATAGTCTTCACCACTGAACACATGACAAAGAATTTGATTCTGCTTTCATTGAACAAACTCTTGTCTTTGCTCAAGATAAAGTTACATTCTCTAAGACATTGTAGGCATGCATTACGTATGTGTATCATTTACTTTGTGACCAAAAGGTAAATGCCATTGCTGATGTTCAGCATGCCTTCAACTCCTTTAAGTAAAATTGTCAATTTTAGCAGGAACAAGGTGGGCGGCACGGTAGCACAGTGGTTAGCACTGCTGCTTCACAGCTCCAGGGTCCCGGGTTCGATTCCCGGCTCGGGTCACTGTCTGTGTGGAGTTTGCACATTCTCCTCGTGTCTGCGTGGGTTTCCTCCGGGTGCTCCGGTTTCCTCCCACAGTCCAAAGATGTGCGGGTTAGGTTGATTGGCCAGGTTAAAAAAAAAAATTGCCCCTTAGTGTCCTGAGATGCGTCGGTTAGAGGGATAGCGGGTAAATATGTGGGGGTAGGGCCTGGGTGGGATTGTGGTCGGTGCAGACTCGATGGGCCGAATGGCCTCCTTCTGCACTGTAGGGTTTCTATGATTTCTATGATGAATAAAATCGAAGCATATTGTCTAGATTGCAGATCTGAGCCGCAGATGGATCTGTGTGCCATATTGTATGAATCGCAAAAGGCTAGCGTTAAGGTGCACAAGTAATTATTAAAGCTAACAGAATGCTATCATATATTGCGAGGGGAATTGAATACAAAGATTAGGGTTATATTTCAGTTGTACAGGTACTCGGGAGACTACCCCTGGAGTGATGTGTATAGTATTGGTTACCTTATTTAAGGAAGGATGTAAATTTGTTGAAAGCTGTTCAGAGAATGTTTACCAAACTAATATCTGGAATGGAGGGGGTTGGTTTTTGAGGAAACTATCGACATGCTTGTATCAATTAGAACTTTAGAAGAGTAAGAGTTGACTTGATTGAAACAATTAAGATCCTGAGGGGCCTTGATGGGATGAACGTAGAGGGGGTGTTCCCTTTTTGTGAGAGAATCTGGAACCAGGGGTCACCATTTTAAAATAAGGGATCACTCATTTGTGATGGGGGTGAAGGAAATTTTTTTCTGAGTGTTGAGTCTTTGGAACTCTGCCTGAAAAGGTGGTCAAGGCAGAGTCTTTTGAATATTTTTAAGGCGGTGTAGATAGATTCTCGGTAAGCAAGGGGATGAGAGGTTATCAGGATAGATGGGATACAAATTTGAGCTTACTATCAGAATAGCCATGATTGGATTAAATGCAGAGCAGGCTTGAGGGGATGAATGGCCTACTTTTCCATACGTTGAAGTGACTTCACAGTTGACCATTTTGTAAATCCATTGAGTGCAGAATTTGTCTGCAAGCTCAATTTTCCAGTATCTTGCATACAGGTCAGGTTTAACCAAGTGTTTAGCACCATGCAATTTCTCTAACATGTCATTAATTTTGATGTTAAGTGTCTTTCACATTGTATTGCTTGGTTTGGTGACTGTAAATCAACACTGATTCTAACCTGGTTCTTGCTCTTGTGTCTTTGACGACTTGCATGGGTAAAAGATAAGGGGTCGATTCATCCCCAACTTTCTCAATAATGTCAAGGTCAAGTAGACACTGAAGTTCCCTCTCGGTCTGCTTCCTGACATAAAATATATTCACCGCTGTTGATGCATGCATGGGAGCACATTAGGGTCTACATGCAACTTGCAGGTGACACCCTTCAGATTGCAGATATCAATGAAGTGGTCTGAATACAATTAACAAATGTTGCTGATGTGCATAGAAATCACATTTGTGATGGAAATCTTGTGCTGTGCTCTTGCTGTGTGCAAACCGAAAAGCGTGTCACATTCTCCAGATACGACACAAAATACAATCTTTGTTCTGGTGTATTTGAATGAGATTGACATTTCAAAAGCCCCAAGAATTTTCAGTGGCTTATCACTGTTGGGAGGGTAGAATTTTTGTATTCTCTTTCCAGAGAACCCTAAAGTTTCTTGAATGTTTTGTCTTCTATGTCAATGACAGATGCTCCTGTCTCTAATAGAGTGTCTACAGCTGAGCAGCCAGTGGTCACTGTCACACATGGCTATTCACTGCGTTGGAAAGAGAGAGCACAAAAGTATGTTCAGGATCATGGTTTGCTACCTTCTCTCTCTGTTTTACTGTGGTACGCATACGTGACATCTTTACTTTGGTATTGGACTTGGTAATTGTATTTGTTGATGAATGACAAATATGAGCAAATTGCTTGGGTTCTTCACAAATCTTGCACTATGTATCTGTAGCACTATTTACCTTTTTGATGTGGCTAATTGCCATTGCAGTGGAATCGTTGCTTGGACAACTCGCAGCTCTGTTTGTGAGATTGCTATTGTCACTTTGCAGATAGTTCTAAGGCATGAGTGATAAATAGTGTTGGAGTGTGGTAGTCACTTTTGTTAGCCTGAATTTCAGTAGCTCTGGACTCTGAAAGCAGCAGTGTTGCGAACACCAAAAGCTCCGACAGCCTTTTTTCTTTCAAGCGCTTTTTGGTATAGTTTGCTGGAGAGCCAACCGTTGATTATTTGTGCAATTAAAGCAAAATATTGCAGGTGCTGGAAATCTGAAGTAAAAACAGAAAATGCTGGATAAACTCAGCATGCCTGGCTGCGTCTGTGGAGAGAGAAACAGTTAACATTTCAAGTTTGTATGGCTTCTTCAAAGCTGAAACATAGAAAAACTACAGCACAATACAGGCCTTCAGCCCACAAAGTTGTGCCGAACATGTCCCTACCTTAGTGATTACTAGGCTTACCTATAACCCTCTCTCTTACTAAGTTCCATGTCCTTATCTAAAAGTCTCTTAAAGGACCCTATCGAATCCGCTCCACCACCGTTGCTGGCAGCCCATTCCACGCACCCACCACCCTCTGAGTGAAAAGCTTACCCCTGACATCTCCTCTGTACCTACTCCCCAGCACCTTAAACCTGTGTCCTCTTGTGGCAACCATTTCAGCCCTGGGAAAAAGCCTCTGACTATCCACTCGATCAATACCTCTCAACATCTTTTACACCTCTATCAGGTCACCCCTCATCCTTCGTCTCTCCAAGGAGAAAAGGCCGAGCTCACTCAACCTATCCTCATAAGGCATGCTCCCCAACCCAGACAAACATCCTTGTAAATCTCCTCTGCACCCTTTCTATGGCTTCCACATCCTTCCTGTAATGAGGCGACCAGAACTGAGAACAGTACTCCAACTGTGGTCTGACCAGGGTCTTGTATATCTGCAACATTATCTCACGACTCCTTAACTCAATTCCTCGATTGATGAAGGCCAGTAGGCCATGTGTGAAGAGGGATGGAAATGTGATAGGATATATTGTTGGAGGGGAGGGGTGAGAATGGTAGCATTAAAGACTAAAGGTGCTGATAGCAATAGAAAGGTAAGATACCAGAAAATATTACTAGGTGAACAAAGGTCCATGCTCAGTGAAAGCATTCAAGAACAAGTGACAGCCCTGTGGGGGAGTGAAGGGGTGGGGTTGCATTGGGACAAACAAAAGAAGTACAAGGGGTCAAGATGGAGGAAAAAACTCACACTTTAAGTTGAACTCAATGTTGAGCCTGGAAAGCTGCAACATGCCTAATTGGAAGATGAGGAGATGTTCCTTCATTTTGTGTTGTGCTTCACTGGAGCATGATCCCAACCTTCCTGTTGTTTAACATTTCAACTCGCCATCTTGTTCTGATGCCTGCTGCCCACTGCCCACATGTCTATCCTTGGCCTGCTGCAATGCTCCTGTGAAGGCCAATTGTGTACTAAATGTTGCCAGGACCCATAGCCTTTGCAGTATTGGGCCTTGCATGCATGCACTGGGTCAGTCCCTTCTTCCTCACTGTCTGCCCCCCCCCCCCCCCCCCAATCTCCCCATGGCGCTCTGATCCCACCCTACCCTAAAAGCCGGGAACTAACTTGGTTCCATCTTCTTTGTGCTCCTACTTGTAATTCGTGCAGTGCCCACTACTGCACTCCTGGCCTATTCTTGCTCCTCCAATCAAATTAGCCGGCAGCTCTCGACAGTGAACTTCCTCCCAAGTTCTTGCCTTGTTTTGCCTTCACCGAGCATGTTATAGCTGGGAGCAGGCTTTTTAACTGGTTTGTCAGCTGCTGGCAGGCTTTCCTCTTGGGAATGATGAGCGGTCCACCACCATCTCCAACACCTCTCCCTCTCCTCTTCCCCCCAGCAATACCAGCTGTACCATCCAGGCTGTGTCCAACTAATATTTCAGAGTTCTTTGGGCAAGTAATAAGCTAGTAGGGTAAAGCAGAACCTCTATAGTGTACTTGGATTTACAAAAGGCTATTGACAAGGTGCCTCATCAAAGGCATAGAGTAGGGTTAGGTGGGCCTTTGTGTTGGCAGGGTGTAACGCTTCAAGTGTCACATGGGTTAGAGCTGAGCCTCAGCTATTTAGAATCTGTATCAATGACTTGGCTGAAGGGACTGAATGTATGGTTGCAAAATTTGTTGATGACACCTAGATAGGTGGGAAAGTAAGTTGTCAGGAGGAAGAGAAATACACAGGTTAAGTAAGTGGGCAAAAATTTAGCAGATGGAGTATAATATTGAAAAAATGTGAACTTGTCCGCTTTGGCAGGAAGAATAGAAAATTAGCTTATCATTTACATGGAAAAAGCCCGCAGAACTCTGGTACAGAGGGATCTGGGTGTTCTTTTACATCAAGCACAAAACATCAGTATGGAGGTACAGCTGGTGATCAGGATGGCAGATGGCAGTTAGCATTTATTGCGAAGGGAATGGGGCATAAAAGTAGTCCCGTTTTACTGCAGCTTTACAGGGTGTTGCTAAGATCAAATCTGGAATACTCTGTACAGTTTTGTTCTCTTTATTTGAAAGGGTATAATTGTGTTCAAAGCAAGTGATGATTGCCCCTTCAAAGGCAGCACAGTCGAGTAAGAATCACATGGCCTGTGAGGACTCGCCCCTTAGTGATAGAGGCTCATAGACAAGGAGATATTTTGGGAGCTAGCTACAGCCATGGGTTGTTTTCTTACTGATAAATAGCTTTTTGTGTTCATTAATGAAGTCTGTAAAAGTACATTTTTACAAGACAGTACAGGGGTGGTTCACTTGACAGATTCTTGGACTACTGGGCTTATGAAGAAAGATTGTTGGGCATTGGCGTTGAAGAAAAACAAGAAGTGACCTTATTGAAACATGCATGATCCTGAGGGGACTTTACAGAATGGATGCTGGGAAGATTTTTCTTCTCGTGCAGGAGACTAGCACCAGGGGACAATGTTTAAAAATAAGATGTCTCCCTTTTAAGATGGAATGAGAGAATTTCTTTTCTCTTGTGTTGGTAGTCCGTGGAATTATCTTCCCCAGAGAGCATTTGGAGGCTGGGTTATTGAATATATTTAAGGCTGAGTTAGATAGATTTTGGCAGGCAAAGAAGTCGAAGCTTATGTGAGACAGGCAGGGAAGTGGAGTTGAGGCCACAACTAGATCAATCATAACCTTATTGAATGGCCAGAGGGTTGCCTGGCCTATTCTTGCTTCTAAGTTCAATGTTCCTATCTTGCCACATGCAGGAATGGATTGCTTTAGCATGTGAGGAGTTGTGAATGGTGCTGAACATTGTAAAACTACGAACATCCACAGTTCTGCCCGTAGGTTGGAGGAATGGTCATTAATGAAGCACTGAAGATGGTTGGGGCTCAAGACACTATGCAGAGAAACTCCTGCAGCGTTGTTCTGTGGCTGAGATGATTGCTTTCCAACAATTTTTTTTGTCTTAAGCATGACTCCAAGCAGTGGAGACTTATCACCAGACTCAGATTGAATTCAATTTTACTCTGGTTCTTTGATGCCACACTTGATTGACTGCTGCCTTGATGTCAAGGACAATCACTCTCACCTTGCCTCTGCAACTTGACTATTTTGTCCATGTTGGCCCAAGGCTGTAATGGAGTCAGGAGCTGAGCATCCCTGGCAGAACCTGAACTTGGCAACAATGAACAGGTTAATTCTGTGTAAATGCCCCTTAACATTACTGTCAATGACACCTTCCATCATTTTGCTGATGATCAAGAGTAGACTAATGAGGTCGTAATTGGCTGGATTGGATTTGTCCTGCTTTTTGTGGATAGACATGTCTGGGCAAATTTTCACATTGCTGAGTAGATGTTAGTTCTTTAGCTGCAGTGGAACAGCTAGGCTAGCAGTGCAGTATGTTCTGGAGCACAAATATCCTGTATGGCTGTGCGTCTTTGTCAGGTCCATAGCTATTGTTGTATCCAGTGCCTTTAGATATTTTTTGGTATAACATGGACTGAATGGAATTGGCTGAAGGTTGGTATCTGTGATGCTGAAGATCTCAGGAGAAGGTCAAGGTGGATCATCCACTCGGAACTTCTGGCAGAAGGTGGTTGCAAATGCAATATAATTTTTTAAAAAAATAAAAGTTCAGTTGTTAGCCTTTATAATGTTGAGGTGAAATCTTTATATTTCATTACCATTATTCTCTTTTAAGGTCTTGGTTAACGTTTTTACTTGAGCAAATGCACCCTGGACATCTCTCTTCCAGCTTCTTCTGTCAGGAAAAAGATTCAAAAGTCTGAGGTCACGTAGCAGCTGACTCAAGAACCACTTCTTCCCTGCTTTTAGAAACATAGAAAAACTACAGCACGAACAGGCCCTTCGGCCCCACAAGTTGTGCCGAACATATCCCTACCTTCTAGGCCTACCTATATATTTGAATGGACCTACCTTATAATTACTCGTTCCTTTCCTTCTCCCCTATGTACTCTGAATGGTATGTTTTGTCTGTATAGCGCGCAAGAAACAATACTTTTCACTGTATACCAATACATGTGGCAATAATAAATCAAATCTCTACTGAAATACTCAGGCTTGGATTTTATTCTTAGGTGTACAATGGGCCAGGACCAATTTTTTTCAGAGATGGGAGGGGGGATATGAATGCTGGAAAGGGGAAGGAGAGATGGAAGGGGGATGTGAATGTTGAGGAAGCTGAGACAAGAGCGGGCAGGTAAAGGTTTACTGGTGCTGGAAGGGCAGGGCTGCACTCTACATCTATTTTTGAGTTGCAGGAGATGGTCAGAGGAACAAGAGGAGTAAATTCTCCAAATGTGTACTTGTTGTCCAGACCTAGAGAAGGAGCCTGCTGTTCAGATGCATCTGACATCAAGAATGGGGCGATGTCTGACAGGGGTTAGACAGTTTCAGGTTAAAACTACTAATTATGGTTGAAGATTTTGCCACATTTATCCCAGAGCGAGTGAGAGACGGATAGAGTATTTTCACCTTCTGACAGTCTGCACATTGTTTGACAGGAACAACAATCCAGTGCTGGTGTTGTCACAATGGAGAAGTAGACTCTGACCTCTGAGTCATAGTTTGTTTGTTCATGTTCCACTTAAAGACTTGAGTATGTAGTCTAGGCTGGCACTCCCAGTGCAGTGCTGACAGAGTGGCTCCACTGTCAGAGGTTTTGTTTTTCAGATGAGATATTAAAATGAAGCCCCATCTGCCATAGCACTATTCTGATGAACACCAAATAAATTTTCCCTTGTGTCTTGGCCAATATTTATCCCAAAGCCATTATCATTACAATAAATTGTATGACCATTTGTTTTGCCATTCACTGGATCTTGCAGTATACAAATTGGCTGCTGCGTAATCTATATTAAAATGGTGGCGACACATCCAAAGTACTTGATTGTAAATAAAAGCAAAATGCTGCCAATGCTGGAAATCTTCAATAAAAAAGTGCTGGGAAAACTCAGCAGGCTTGGCAATATCTTTGGAGAGAGAAACAGAGTTAAGTTTAGAGTCCACGTGATTCTTTTATACTTAAGTTTTTTCGGATGTTCTGAGGTAGTGAAAGATCCTACATAATAGAAGCCATTTAAGTCCAAAAGGCATTTGATACAGTGCCACATAACAGACTGAACAAAGTTATAGTTCATGGAATAAAATATTAGCAATATGGATCAAAAATTGGCTGAGTGACTGGAAACTGAGTGTAGTGGTTAACGTTTGTTGACCGGTTGGTGTGAAGAGTATTGTGCTTCCAGATGCATGTTAATTATCTAGATCTTGGTGTATGGTATTATGAACTGTGAGGAGGGTAGTGTAGAATTTCAGGAGAACATAAGTTGGTGGAAAGGGCGGACAGGTGGCAAATGAAGTTCAAGATGGAGAAATGTGAAGTGATTCCTAAAGTACAATTCTAAAAGGGGTACAGGAGCAGAGGGACCAGGATGTATATGTGCATATGTCATTGAAAGTGGCAGGGCAGGTTGAGAAAGTAGTTAATGGAGCATATGGTATCCTAGGCTTTATTAATAGCGGTATAAAAGAACAAGGAGGTCATGTTGAACTTGTCTGAGGCACTAATTTGGCCTCAACAGCGTATTGCATCCATTCTGGATGCTGCACGTTAGGAAGAAAGTGAAAGCACTGGTGTGGGTGCAGAAAAAATTGAGAATGGTTCCATGGATGAGGGACTTCAGTTATGAAAATAGATAGGATAAGTTAGGATTCTCCTTGGAGAAGAGAAGGCTCGGGGAGATTTGGTAGAGATATTCAAAATCATGAGGGGTCAGGACAGAATACACAGATAAACTATTGCCACTTGTGAAAGAGTTGAGAATGAGGGGGCAAAAATTTAAAGCAATTTAAAAAGAAGCAAAATCTATATGAAAAAAGGAATTTTTTCACCCACTGAGTCATTAAGATCTGGAATGCACTGTCTCCGTGAGGCAGATTCTCGAGGGAATTAGCTTGTTACGTGAAAAGGGTTATGGAGATAAGCTAAAGGCATTCTTGGCATTTGGCATTTTTTTTGCACCATTTGTTATGTACAACATTTACGATACTCTTATAGAATTTATTAAAGGTTTGAATTCTTGTACACCAAACCTTAATCATTGTCACTCACCTTTATCTGCCATTATTTGAGACTGAAATTAAATGTCATAGGTTTACAACATTCTGATAACTACTTCGAGAAGAAGCTGAAAGAAACCTAGTGGTCTTAGATTCAATGTTAGCCATCACCAACCAATGTTATAATATTGTTTAACAGACTACAGAATGTGGAACTACTCACAAATGATTGAGAGTTCAAGTTCATTAAGCTGGAGGTTCTTGCTTTGGTAGTTAGACTCAGACAGGTCAGCAAATTATGTTGCCAGTTGCCAAATAGTTAGGTAATACTCAGTTTTAATATTTTTGCTCCTCATTTCAGAAATCTCTCTTTTGTTTAAAAGGTTTTTGAATGTTTCTTGCATTCCATAATTATATTGACGTTTCTGAAACGATATAACTTTTGGCCAGTTGTAGAAGACCAACTTTTCAATCTTCAATTTTTACCACCTAAAACCATTGGGTGAGTTTGCTTATTCAGATCTTCTCTGGATTACTTTTGACATCCCTTGATGTTTAAAATGCATCAAAAACTGACTTAACTGTGGGCATATTACTAGCTTAAAATATGCTGTTGAAGTCGTCAGCCTCTAGTAAATTAGATGTCAATTTTATCAAAAGTCACTTCCAAAATAGAACAAAGAATTAAGAACGTGGAGGAAAAAAAGCAAGTAATTTATTTAAAAATAAAAGTTGCACTCAAAAGAATAGATGCAAGTTTTAATAATATAGTTAAAATGCGAATCCAGATTGAGTTGCATTCTTTTGGTGGTGTTTCTCTACATTGCAGCATGGTGAAACATACATCTTCACAACCTTTAGCTCAGCCAAAATTCAGCTGCTCGTATTGTAAATTGTACCAAATTGCACTCTCATCACACCAATGTTAGTTGACTTAAATTGGCTTTCAGTACATGTGCTTGAATCCTCCATTATGTTCCTTTTCTCCTTCCAAACCTCCAGGTGCTTGAGAAAGCTCCATAAGCTCCTTGCTCCTCCAGTCTGATAGCTTGAACATTATTTTCTATCATCCAACTATTAATAACTGTTTCTTCAACTGCTAAGGCACTAAATTCTGAAATTGCATTCTTTAAACACTCTACCCCTGTTTAATTCAAAGTTCCTTAATAGGTATCTCTTTTTGGTTTTGCTTTTGACGACTTTTCGTGATATCTGTTCATGCCAGGCAATTACCATCTTCAACAAAAGGGAATATAACTCTCCCCTGGATATTCAGTGGTTTGAATACTGCTGAATCCCCACCATCAACTTCCTGGGGGATATTATTGATCAAAAACATAACTTAACCAGCCACACACACATTGAGGTTAGAAGAGCACGTCAGCTTCTAGTTACTTCTGCAATTTCATGTTTTTAATAGCTGGCTAGTTCGCTGGTCTGGCACTGCCCTGGATTTCATGAAGCTCCAATCTGCCCAGCTACAGCAAGCTATAAATGGTTGTCAGGACTGCGTCCGAGCCTAACTCTTTACAGCATTGATCCAGTGACCTTCTGCCACATTCTCAGCTCCCCATGATTTATCCTGAGCCCTACTGCATAGAATTATTGAACGGCTCCTGGGACTGCTGAGCCCCAACTACACAGAGACTGCTAATGGCAACACTTTGCTGCCTGGAGCCTGCTCACAGTAGCTCCTTTTCATTATGGCCTTTTACCTTGTTGATCATTCACTCCTTCAGCAGAAAAAATGCATACAAATTGAAAGCAGTGAGCCATTCGGCACTTCGAGCCTGCTCCGCCATTCATTTTGACCATGGCTGATCATCAAACTCTATATGCTGATTTTCTATCCCCCCCGCCCCCCCCCCCCCCCCTCCCCGGCCCCCATTATCCTTGATGCCTTTGGAGCCATATCTAATTTCTTCTTGAAATCGGGCAAAATTTTGGCCTCAACTACATTCTGTGGTAGTGAATTCCAAACATTCACCACCCTCTGAGTGAAGAAATTTCTTTTCACCTCCATTCTAAAAGGTTTACCCCTTATCCTCAAACTATGATCCCCAGTTCTTTCTGGACTCTCCCACCATTGGGAACATTCTTTCTGAATCTACCCTGTCTAACCCTGTTAGAATTTTATAAGTTTCTATGAGATCCCCTTTCACGCTTCTAAACTCCAGTGAATATAATCTTAACCAACTTAGTCTCTCCTCATTTGACAGATCTGCCACCCAGGAATCATCCTGTTGAACCTTCGCTGTACCCCCTCGATAGCAAGGACATCCTTCCTCAGATAAGGACACCAAAACTGTGCATGGTACTCCAGGTGTGGCCTCACCAATGTCCTATACAGCTGCAGCAAAACATCCCTATTCCTATGCTCAAATCCTCTTGCTATGAAGGCCAACATACCATTTGCTACCTTTACTGCCTGCTGTACCTGCATGCTTCCTTTCAGCAACTGATGCATGAAGACAGCAAAGTCTCGCTGAATATCCACCCCTCAATTTACACTCTTTCAAGTAATAATCTGATTTCCTATTATTGCTACCAAAGTGGATAACTTCACATTTATCCATATTACATTGTATCTGCCATGCATATGCCCACACACTGAGCTTGTCCAAATCACACTGAAGCATCTATGCATCATCCTCACAGCTCACCCCTCCCACCCAACTCTGTATCATCTGCAAATTTGGAGATAATACGTTCAGTTCCATCTTCCAAATCATTAATATATAACATGAGCAATTGGGGGTCCTAGCACAGATCCCTGTGGAACTCCACTAGTCACTAAATGCCAATCAGAAAATGACCCATTTATGCCAGCTCTTTGCTTTCTATCTGCTACCTGCTTTCTGTCCATCTCCGGATATTGCCTGCAATCCCATGTACTTTAACTTTACATAGTACTTTGTTCTGTGCGACCCTGTCGAAAGTCTGAATAAACCACGTCCACTGGTTCTCCTCAGTTAATTCTACTAGTTACATCCTCAGAGTGCCAATAGATTCGTCAAGCATGATTCCCCTTTTGTTAATCCATGCTGTCTTTATCTGATTATGCCACTGCCTTCCAAATGCTGAGTTATGAAATCCTTGATAACAGACTCGAGCAACTTCCCCAGCACTGACAGGCTCACTGGTCTATAGTTCCCCGTTTTCTCTTCACCTCCCTTTTTGAATAGAGGACTTGCATTAGCTACCCTCCAATCTGTAGGAACCAGTCCAGAGTCCAAAGAATTTTGGAAGATAACCACCAAAGGATTACGATATCCAGGGCCACTTCCTTAAGCACTCTGAGATGAAGGTTATCAGGACCTGGAGATTTATCCACCTTCCATCCCATTAATTTTCCCAAAATCTTTTCTCTGCTTCAGCTCCTCACTAGTCAAAGAGCCATAGAGATTTACAGCATGGAAACAGGCCCTTCGGCCCAACTTCTCCATGCCGCCCTTTTTTTTAAACCCCTAAGCTAATCCCAGTTGCCCGCATTTGGCCCATATTCCTCTATACCCATCTTATCCATGTAACTATCTAAATGCTTTTTAAAAGACAAAATTGTACCCGCCTCTACTACCACCTCTGGCAGCTTGTTCCAGACACTCGCCACCCTCTGTGTGAAGAAATTGCCCCTCTGGACACTTTTGTATCTCTCCCCTCTCACAAACCTATGCCCTCTAATTTTAGACTCCCCTACCTTTGGGAAAAGATATTGACTATCTAGCTGATCTGTGCCCTTCATTATTTTATAGACCTCTATAAGGTCACCCCTCAGCCTCCTACGTTCCAGAGAAAAAGTCCCAGTCTATCCAGCCTCTCCTTATAACTCAATCCATCAAGTCCCAGTAGCATCCTAGTAAATCTTTTCTGCACTCTTTCTAGTTTAATAATATCCTTTCTATAATAGGGTGACCAGAACTGCGCACAGTATTCCAAGTGTGGCCTTACCAATGTCTTGTGCAACTTCAACAAGACGACCCAACTCCTGTATTCAATGCTCTGACCGATGAAACCAAGCATGCCGAATACCGTCTTCACCACTCTGTCCACCTGTGACTCCACTAAAACGTGTTTCTGTCAGAACTTCTGTTACATTATTCATGTCTTCCTTTGTGAAGACTGAAGGAAAGTATAAATTTAATTTCTTTATTCTTTATTTCTTTATTCCCTATTATGAATTCTCCCATTTCTGACTGTAAGGGGCCTACATTTGTTTTTGCCAATCTTTTGCTCTTTACATATCTATAGAATCTTTTACAGTCAATTTTTATGTTCCCTGCTAGTTTACTTTCATACTCTATTTTTCTCAATCAATCCCATGGTCCTTCTTTGCTGAATTTTAAACTGCTCCCAATCCTCAGGCCTATTGCTTTTCCTGGCCAATTTGGATGCTTTGTCCTTGAATCTGATAGCATCTGTAATTCCCCTTGTAAGCCATGGCTCGTCCACAGTTCCCTTACCCCTCTTGTGCCAAACAGGAATAGAGACAGGAAAACCTGGAACTTGCTTAAGCTCCACCCATCTCCATCATGACACATTCAAGAATGGTCTTGAAATAGCTAGGCGTCAAGGCTCCCTGAATGTTTCTAAATTAATTGTATGTTTAACTTGCAAACCAAAACCACTCTCCAGGCTGTGTTTCTTTGCAAACAGGATAGACACCTCATCTCCAATTCACCAGTGAAATAATCCCACCTGCTGTTTTTATGATCTCACCTTTTCAGCTGTGAACCCAAGTGTAATAGTCTTCAAGCTGCTTTAGTTGCATTGATTCCATTTTCTACAGTTAAACTTTAATCTTCCCAGAATTAAAAATACCTCTAAAACTTCACTATGAAGCAGGTATTTATAATAATTACATAAATACCAGGTATTTATTGAAATACACCAGCCCTTGAAGGAAGTTAGCAGGGTGAATACTTAGAGGATATTTTACTCTATGGGAGAAACTAAAACTCAAGGGCACATTTTTAAACTTGCGTAAAGTTACAAGAGAATTCTTAATTAACAATGCTCAATCATTTGGCTTGAAATTCCACTCAAAAGATTTGAAATGTTAGATACATGTGCATTTGATTAAAGGACTTTGCTGAGATAGCAGGATCTGACCCAAAGTCAGAGGAATTGGGTCCGATCACAGAACGTCTGACCAAATCTGAGTTTTTAAAAGCAAGTTTTGTTTTTGAAAACTTTTCTCCTGGTAATCCACAAAGTTGTGCAATAGAAACTACATGCTCTTGGGTTGATGCCAGATTTCAGGTTTATGAGTCAGATCCTTCAGTTGCTGATTGCTTCACCAGCTATTGCATTCCAGACAGAGTAATCTGTTTCATGTTTTGAAATGCAGGTATTTGTGTGTCTAATTCAAATGAATCATCTGCAGTCCACGGAGAAGACGCATGAATGTACGAGTGTTGAAGTTTGTATTATATGCAAATAGTTTTTAAATGTATACTTTGGATTTAATTATCACGGTGATATAATGTCCAAATATAATTCTACTACTAAATTGATCTGATTGGTTTGATCAATATATTTACAGCATTGTCTAAAGCAGCTATTTCTAAACTTTCATCTTGCCTCTATTGAGGGACTCAAAATCTTGGAACTGTCTGCCTCAACAGTGTGGGAGTACCTTCACAACATCGACTGCAATGGTTCAAGAAGGTGGCTCACCATTACCTGGAGGGCAATTAGATTGTTTAATTAATGCTGGCTTTTCCAGCACCACCTGCATCTGATTGAATATATAGAAAGTGGCCATAGTTGTGCAAGCAATTGAACATGAAGCCTTTGAATATTAAAAATCATTATTGAACAATCCTTTCCTCTAAACAAGCGCAAGTTTCTTCTCTTAGTTCAGATACATAAATCTACAAAATTTGGCCACGTCTGCACCCTCTAAAGCCCCACAACAATGCTAATTAGGCACAGATTTCTGTAAAGGAAGATCCTTCCTGACCCATTACTTTGATTTCAGGTGAAAGATGGAAAATCCAACTCTATGTGGCATACCTTGCTTTCCAAAAAGAGCTGGCAAAGAACCTTATGAAAGATTATCAGTTAGGTTTGTAGCTGTGGAGATCCAGGATAAAAGATTAAACAAAATGGCTTCACAGTTGAATTGCCACCCACTTGCGTTCCACTGTTTGAACAATATGGTTCAACAGTCGGTTCTCCTTGTTCTTTCCTGTCCTGCAAAGTTTAAACATGTTAAGCACCATGTCTACTCAAGCTGCAGGTTATTTTTCAGTTTCCTTTACTATTTCAACACCATTCTTGTATGTGTCACTCATTTTTCTTTTCCACATGTGATGCTTCGCACCCTTCTGTATGATTTGCTATTGGTCAGTTGATTGGTTTTGTAAAAATGTAGGCATTGTGTAGCTGCTTAAAAGATCTTAGATAACAGACCAGTTATCAGACTGCTAATATATTGCAGCACCGAAACCTTTTGTTTCCATAGCAGCCAGAGAATTGATATGTTTTCCAGCTCTCTTTGCCAGCCTTTTAAAATGAAAATGTGTACTTGTTTTATGGTCTGCATATTTGTGTATATTCATTGACCATATATTTCTCCAATTAGCAACTACTGCAGGAGCAACCAAATCATTGAAAAAATATTCAAATCCTCCTCCTAACACACATCCCAAAAGCTTTACTTACCAAATGGAAAGATCAAAATGTTTCAGTGATTTTGCTATTTTTTAAAACCGAAGAAAATGATCCCATATTTTAATGCCAACAAAATCCTTGCCTCACTTAGGGCTATGCACTTATCATTTCTGTTAGTCGAGTGTTGATCCTTTAGCGAGGCCTTCAATGCACCTTGAATGCCCCTTGATTGCTCAACATTTTGACACGTGCAATTCATGGGCTTAGTTGTGGGGAACGCTTGGTTTTGCAGAGTGCAAAACTGACCAAATAAACTAAGTTTTGATTTATGTATCTCAACTGTGAGGAGAGACTTGTGAATGTTTACATTGAAGAAGAGTTTGCTCAGGGAGGATCCTATATTTTTAAGATTCAGAGATGAGTACAGCGAATCTGAATTCTAATGGTTTGTGTATATTTGAACCATGAATTTGAGCTCAAAACCAGTAAAGTAAAAATAATGAATTTTCATAAAACTGTGTATAAATGCAGCAGTTAACTCAAATAGAGTGGAGGAGAAATATGCTGACATGAGTTGTCCAGACTCCATGTTGGCTCTATTCTCTTTTCACTAATGCTGACAGACCTGCTGAGATGTTCCAGCGTGTTCTGATTTTGTTTCAGATTCCAGCATCCGCAGTATTTTGCCTTTATCTACATTGCTCCTTAGTGTCCAATGATGTGTAGGTTAGGTGGATGAGCTACGGCAAATGTGCGGGATTACCGGGATAGGGTGGTGGGGGCGAGGTTTGAAGTTTGAGAGGACATGAAAACGTACCTGGTTCTGAAGGGGCTTAACAGCAGAGACAGAAGTTTTTTCCTTGAGTTGGGGGATCTAAAACATGGGAGCACAGTCTCAGGATAAGGGCTCAGTCATCGAAGTGATTGAGATGAGGAGAAATTTCTTTGCTCAAAAGGTTGTAAATCTTTGGAATTGTCTACCCCAGAGACTTGTAAATGCTCTATCATTTGTTCCGCTGGCATAGGCAGGATTTTGATCTCTCAGTAAATCTCAGGATATGGGGAATGGACAGGAAAGTGGAGTTGGGCCCAAGATCAGACCTGATCTTATTTATTGGAGGTGCAACCTCAGCTCGGCATGTAATCCACTCCAACTCCTATCTTTTGTTTCTTGTGTATTCGCAATTATTCCTGATATTCTTAAATTTGCCTTTACCTGGGTCACTCTATATTATCCGCAATCTAATTCAAAGCAATCTTCCAGGTTTGCTTTTTTAGACTTAACAATCATGTATCCCTGTGCCAGATCACTTCCCAGGTGCCTACTTTCTAGGCTGAATAGCTGCTCGAGTTAAATCTTTCTTCCATTTTTCAGGCTATTGACAGTGAAGTTGCGCCTTGCAGTCTCCTCAACTCTGTATCTCACTTGTTTCTTGATGACCAGACTAGATGTGATACTCAAGGTCTGGTCTGACCAAAACACTGAACAGTTTAATCAGCAACACCTCTTATTTGTATTTCACTGTCCTTAACTATATAGTTCAACAATCTATTCTCTTTGAATGTGTTAAGGATCTAAGTCTAAGCATCTCCGTATACTTTGCAGAATCGGCACGAGACACCAAATGGGCTATTCCTGCTCCTACTCCCTGTGTATTAAGGCTGCAAATTTTGAGTTTTTTGTGGCAATTCTATCCACTTCTTGAAAAAACAATCAAGGTGGGCTTTTATATTGAATGATTGGTGAGTGCCATTGTCAAACTTACTCCAAGGATAGCCAGACTTTGAAGTGAGAGGCAGACATAACCATCTCACCCATATCTAAGTAAATGCCTGTTTTTGTAAAAGCATTAATAAAACATTATTTACATATGTCTTCCATACTGAGTGTTATGCAGTGGTATAATATAGGTGGGGTGAGGGTGGAGGATCGCTGTGGCAGGAAGGATATATTAAGTACAATAAGGTGAGACTTTACTGGTGTCACATTGTAAATTGTGTGAGGTGTCATTCTTGGCTGAATTCTGTTCCGTTTGTATGATCACCAAACCATCTGAAAAAGGGTTCTTCAACCACAGAAGTTTGAGAATTACTGGCATAAATAATCAGTGAGCTTGTCATGTCCTCTGAGGTTTCTGATGTAGACTGTTTATTTTTGGCCATATATTGGCCAGGGTTTCTGTGCATTGCACTGCATTTAAATAATAAATAGAAATATGCTGACACCCATTCAGTTTAGATCTGTATGCATTATTGCATAAAGGGGATGAGAATTGTTGTATATTTTGAATGCTGTTGATTATTAAAATCTACATATTTTACAGTTTGATTTCTGTAAAGTATTTGATTACTTAGTTTTGTTGAAATGCAGGCGAGTTGCCGAGACTAGCAAAGAATGAAATGTACAGTGCCTTTGCTTGCACAAGTATGTAATTGTGCAGCTGCTCGTCTGTCTCCTAAAAAGCCGGAGGGTTTCTTTCAAAGCCTACCATTGAACTTTGTTCTATGATATTTTATTTTGTCAATTACCTGGGTGTGTTTCTAGAAGGTATGTCTTCGCTTTTAGTAAGTTTAAGCTGCTTCATAACTATTAAGTTTGTTTTGTGTATTGATTGTTGGTGCTTTTGTATAAATGTGAAATACTACCTTTCAAGGAAGGATATATTAAGTACAATAAGATGAGACTTTACTGGTGTCACATTGTAATTTGTGTGAGGTGTCATTCTTGACTGAATTCTGTTCCGTTTGTGGGCCAGTTGCAGCTCTACAAGGTGTAAAGTAGTGGATAGGACGAGTACCACCCTAAAAAAGGGGGGCAAATTCCCCTCAGGTTTTAAATTGTAAACCTGGTTTTGTTTCTGTTAAACTCTAAAAATGTTCTGCAGGTGATGATTTATTAATTAATTTTGTTACTCTGTTCCAATTACCTGCTGTTACAACAAGTACAAAAGGCACTATTTGCCTAACTATTTCAAGCTTGTTTTCCATTAAATTTCTAAAGACAATTGAAAGAACTATTCTCTGTAAAGCAGTCATTATCTGCTCGGAGGTTATGTAGTTTCATCCAAGGAACATCCAAGGAACTATAGGAACTTCCACTAAATTGAAATGGTCAACCTGAGATTTAATTTTTGAGACACATGCTAGAAGCCACAAGTATTTTAAATTATTTTTATTGAATCCATAGAATCCCTGCAATGCAGAAGGCCATTAGGCCCGTCGAGTTTGCACCGGCAACAATATCCCCCCCGCCCGCTGAGCCCTATTCCCGAAACTGCCCATATTTACCCTGCTAATCCCTCCAACATAGACATCCCGGGACATTAAGGGGCAATTTAACATGGCCAATCAACCTAACCTGCACATCTTTGGACTGTGGGAGGAAACCGGAGCACCCAGAGGAACAAATAAAGACACAGGAAGAATGTGCGAACTCCACACAGACAGTGACCCAAGCCGGGAATTGAACCCAGGTCCTTGGCGCTTTGAGGCAGCACTGCTAACCACTGTGCCACCGTGCTGCCCCTGATGTACTGATGAAACATTTTTAAACTTAGCATGATTTGTTACTTGGAGTTGAGTAAATTTGGTTCTTGTGTTTGTCAGAACTATTTTTCTGAAACAAAATTTGAGAGATTGAGATTTACCATTAAGTACTGCCTACAAAAAGTGCTTGCTCCCAACTCCATCCATCTAATATGCACAGTGGTTTAGAAGAATTATTTCTTGGAGAGGTGATAGATTGTGCAGGAAAGTAGTGCATGCAACATTCTTTCTGATGCATGTCTTTCTGGTGGCCTTTGCCTAACTTCAACAAATTAGCACTGATTTTTGTTTTGTTCATTTTGCTATTTTTCTTTCCCCCTCCCATTCGTTACCGTGGCCCATTTTTGTGCTCAGTTACTTCCATGATCCAGTGAAGAACTATAGGAACTTCCGCTAAATTTGAAAAGCAATCTACCCTAAAAGTGAGCTTAATATTGCCAGAATGTGAAGTTCAGTTTATCGAACTGTGCATGACAAAGTAGAAAGTGTATTTATCTTTCCAGGGTTGTCAAGGTTGGGGATTTGCTTGAGAAAACAAACTAATTAAATAATTTCTGATGGTACCCTGAAACATATAAATATAGAAATTGTTTTCAACCAACTGGGCAGCCTCAGTGATACTCTACAAAATGTCGTTGTGGCATGTTCACAATTTTTAAAATAGATACAAAAAAACTTGTAATTTTCTAACTGTTGTGTATTAAAATGGTTTGATAATTCAACAGCAAAGACAAAGGAATGAAAAGGTTGCCACACGGTGGGTTACTGAACCAGTTCTTGGAGCTTTATTAGATAGGTGTTGCCAACTTGCAGTCCAAGATGGAAGAGAGAGAAAATCTCCCAAATGCCTGTGATATCTGCATGTAATCATTTGACACACTACACAGAGATGCAATGGTTTACAGTACATTGCAGTAACTTTCAAAGAATTACATTACCGATGGAACGATACGTTCATTTGAAACCTACAGTTTGTTTCATTCTGAGGAGGTTGCTTCATCGAGAGGCAAACTAGCTGAGTGAAATGAGTGCTGCACACTTTTTTGTGTGTCGCATAGTTTGAACATTGGAATTTAACATTTTTTTACCTTTGTTATTAAAAGTTCTTTAATTTACATGTGCAGGGAAAAGTATGGTTACGTCAGTGCAGCAGTGATTTGTTTAGATTATTACTTATTGGACATTATGATACTGGACTTGTACAAGCAACTTGATATACCAGCAAAGTTGGTAGCATGTAGCAAATACCATGTTGGCCTTTATTGCAAGGGGTTTGGAGTACAAGAATAAAGGAAGTCTTGCATCAACTGTATAGGATTTTGGTGCGACCACATCCAGAATAAGACCATGTCTTGTAGCATTTGATTTGCTTTGCATTTGACAAGATCCCACTTGGCTGACCTGTCAGAAAGGTGAGATCTCATGGGACATAAGGGAAGGTAGCAGGTTGGATCCAAAATTGGCTCAGGGACAGGAAACTAAGAGTAATGGTTGATTGATTTTATGAATGGAGAACAGTGGAATTCCACATGGCCCAATGTTGGGATCCTTGCTGATTGTTGCATATATTAATAACTTAGACATGTGGGTGGCGTGATTTGGAAATTTGCAGATGACACAAGAATTGGCATGCAGTTGACCGTGAAGAGGATAGTTGTCAACTCTGGAATTATGAACGTGGTTTGGTTTAATGGGCAGAGGAGTGGCAAATGGAATTCAATCTGGAAAAGTGAGAGAAAATGGGTTGGGGGAAGGGGGCGGTAAACAAAACAAGGGAATACTCAATAAACGGAAAGGTATTGAGAAGAGTTGAGGAAACGAGAGACCTTAAAAGTGCATGCTCACAGATCATTGAAGGTGACAGGACAGGTGGACAAGCTGGTCAAGAAAGCATATGGAATGCTTTCCTTTATTGGATACCAAAGCAGGGATGTACTGCTGGAACTGTATAAACTGCTGGTTAGGGCCACAGCACGAGTGTTGTACATGTAATATCTTAGAAAGAGTAGCAACCAAGTGGAGTAACTAAAGAACTATTTAATAATAGGAATAATTATTTACAGAGAGTGAGAAATATGCTACCGATTACTTCGACTTCAGTCTTCAGATCGCTTGGGAGAGCCTGTGCTCAGTTCCAGGATTCTCACACTTTGGTCCAATTGGCTAAATGGATCACATGACCCTCCAAAACCTCTCTGCTGAAAGGGGCTCAATATTACATTCCTTCCCTTTTAAGCCCTTGATTAACACACACCATCAAAAGTAAATCGCTTCATCTTGGACATCCCTGTTTGGGCACTGTGAAGTTCCGCTAAGAATAACTTCCTGCTGAGCGTGGGAATGACCACCCTCACTCCCTACAAAAGGACGCCATCTTCACAACTCAAGTCCTCCTTCCTTATTTGAAAAGGTTTTAGTTGTTCAGATATTTTATCATAACACCAGCCATGAAGGACCATATGCTTAACTCTTGACAATATAGGATCCTTCTGAGTCCAGAATTTGAGTTGTTGTGATGATGCAGGCAGTGGGTCAAGGAAATTCAAGGCAAGGATAATTTATTGTGGCACTGGTACTTTCTGGTAGTGGGAGATTACTCAAGGCGTCTGCATTTGATATGTGTCCCTGGTTTGTGTTGCAAGGTATATTCATAAGTGACCAACAATAAAGCCCAATGCAGTATCCGTCCAGGCATTATTGGAGGGATGGCTTTCTCTTAAATAAGCCTTGCGGGGATTTATGATCAATAATTAGAGTGAAATGCTGCCCCGTAAACATATTGGTGAATTTTCCTCTTCCCGAAGATGACAGCCAACCCCTCTTTCTTGATCTGTGAATATGCTTTTTCTATGTCATTTAGGATCCTCGAAGTAGAGCTAATGGATTTTTATTCCTTCATTTTATGTGGCAAAACAGCTCCAATTCTTTAAGGAAATGCATCACAAGTGAGAATGCTTTCTTTTGAAGGGTTGAAGTGAACTAAAAGGCAGAACGACTGCAAGCCTTATTTCCCTTATCTGAAGGCTTTGTTTTGCTGTGTCTTCTGGTACCATCGCTGTTTTTTTAATAATGCATGTAGAGGAGCCAATATTGTAGACAAGTTTGGAATGAACCTTCTGTAATAATTTACCATTCCAAGAAAAGATTTTAACTCTGACATTCTTTGGGGCTGGTGCTTCTTTAATAGCCCTAACTTTCTCTTCTGTCAGATGTAACCTTGGTGCATCGACTCTAAACCCCAAATAAGTCACCTTGTTTGCCTTAAAGATACATTTCTTCTTCAATCTTACTCCAGCTTTCTCGAACCTTTTTAAAACCTCCTCTAGGTTGGTTCGGTGCTCCTCTTCTGTGGCTCCTATGATAAGCACATCATCCAAACTGAATCTTGTAATAGGCTCTCCACTGTGCATTGAAAGATTTCCCAAACCGATGAGACTACAAATGGCAGTCTGGTGTACCGCTATAGGCTCTAATATGTGATAATAGTGACAGACTCCCTTAATGCATCATCCAGCTCCAGCTGCTGTTGCGCATGACACATGTCTAAATTAGTGTAAATTAGACCTGTAGCTAGCTTGGCGTACAGGTCCGCTATTTTAGATATGGAATACCTATCCACTTTTGCATCTGATTCACCATTACTTTAGAGTCCTCACATATTTGTACAATCTTATTGAGCTGCCCATTCCGTGAATTGAACAAGCTTGATAATGCCCAAATCTTCTAACTGTCCGAGTCCAGTCTCCACCATCTCATTTTATGAATAGGGCATGGGTCTTGCTCTAAGATTTTGGTGTAGCATTTGGATGCACATGTTGTGTTTTTTAATCTCGGGCTCTCTCCTTCCCTGTAGGTATTTGATAAGTTCACTCAGCTGCTATTGTGGTAGAGGCTCCTGTGTTTACCTCCATTTTGAGTGGACAACTGTTAATCATCAGTGCAATTGTGATGGGCGCCACTTATAGTCCGGCAAACTTGAACTCCTCATCAGCTTATAGGTTTGGGCACCACAGGTTGTTAGCAGAATTGCCCTCTGTTTCTCCTCTCCCCACCCCTTTAATTTTGTTTGCTTTGAAGAAGTATTGTAGACGTTCAACGTATTTTCAGTGTGTGGAACCCAATCCTCTGAATAAGGGTTGAATGGCTCAAGCATGATGATAACTCACTGACTGCTGAATAGATGTACTTTCAAAACTTGTACACAAGGTTTGCTCTGCCATTCTCTGTGGCAAATAGATCCTTGCAGCCAAATATAATATAGTGGGAAAAAGTGGCGACTACCAAGCAGTGTAACTAAATAAGTATTTGTTAACAGGAATAACAGTATACAGAGTGAGAAAGATGCTACCTATGACTTTGACTCCATCTCCAGATTACCAGGTAGAGCCCATGTTCAGCATGCACTTGGCACCAAAGCATTTTGAAGGTTCTCTCCATTTCACATTTTAAGTTGCCTTTTTAATCCTCTGACCAAAATGGATAACCTCACACATACTCAAGTTAAATTTAATCTGCCAAATTTTGGCCCATTCACCTCTGAGGCCCATTCCTTTCCTAAGTTTCTTATTTCCTCATTGCAATTTGCTTCCCCAAATGTCTTAGTGTCACCGCAAGTTTAGCTATAGTACATTCTATCCCTGCATCCAAGTCATTAATATAGATTGTAAATACTTGGGGCTCGAGGACCGAACCTTGTGGCACACCACTCGTTACAGCATGCGATTCAGGAAAAGACCCATTCATCCCACTCTCTGCTTTCTGTTGGTTAGTCAACCTCTACCCAAGCTAATACATTACCCCAACCCCATGGGATCTCCATCAGGCCCTGGGGATTTATTTACCTTTAATCCTAATAGTTTGCTCAGTACTTTACCCCAGTGATGGTAATTATTTTAAGTTCCTTCTTTTCAATAACCTCCAAAGAACAGTACAGCACAGGAATAGGCCCTTTGGCCCACCAAGTCTGTGGCAATCATGTTGTCCTATCTAGGCCAACCGCCTGTATCCCTCTATTCCCTGCCTCTTCATGTGTCTATCCAGATAAGTCTTAAATGTTGCTAACGTGTCTGTCTCAACCACCTCACTTGACAATGCATTCCAGACCTCCTCCACCATTGTTTTTTTTAAAAATCCTTCCCCCCACCCCCCCCAGTACCTTGAACTTATGCCCCTTGTAATTGTCATTCTGCCCTAGGAGAAAGCTTCCAACTGTTCACCTTATCTATGCCCCTCATAATTTTATAAACCTCTGTTAGGTCACCCCTCAGCCTCCGTCTTTCCAGGGAGAACAATCCCAGTTTATTCAATCTCTCCTCATAGCTAATACCTCCATACCGGCCAACATCCTGGTAAATCTTTTCTGTACTCCCTCCAAAGCCCCGTCCTGTTAGTGTGGTGACCAGAATTGGACACCGTTTTCCAAACGTGACCTATCCAATGTTTTATGTGACTGTAACATAATTTGCCAACTTTTATACTCGATGCCCCAGCTGATGAAAGCAAGTATGCCATATGCTTGCTGCTTCACCTTTTCCACCTGTGCTGCCACTTTAAAGGATCCGCATTACCTGTTACTTTTGGGGTGGTTCTTTTGTCCTCCACTGTGACCCAGGTTCATCCAGGGTGGAGGGCATGCTCTCGCAGACCTCTTGCTCAAAACGGGCATAGAATGCATTGCATTCATCAGGGACGGGTGCGTTGGAGCCGGCGATTTTGCATGCCTTCGTCTTGCTTGCATGGAACACAGAGACTGACTGTGACTGTTACACTCCCATTTCCCAAGTGCATCTTGAGATTTAAAAAAATTCAAGCAGCTGTTCCAATCATAGCAACGTTGCTAGTTGAGAAAGATACACTGGTTCGGGAGTCTGGGTGGGGTGTCAGGGTGCATGTGGAATACTGGTAGTGGTAATTGTCTATTAATTAACATCACAGTTTTTAGGAGTGAAATAAAAAAAGCTTGTATACAGAAGTGTAGTAATAGTTTGGTGTGTTGTATTCCACAAAGGTAAATTTAATATCTGAGATTGAGATTTTTGTTATCCCGAGGCATTAGTAGATTATGGGCCAAAGACAATGGTGCTATGTCATTGATCAGACAAAATCTCGATGAATAGTGGAACAGGCTCAAGGGACTGAATGACCTACACTTCCTTTGTTTCTAGAATCCAGGCTCATGCTCCAATTGGGTGTTGGAGGAGTTTTATGTGGTTGGAAGTGCAGTTTTTCAGATTGACTTCCCGTCAGATGGATGTAAAAGATTTCATGGCACTATTTCACAGAGAAGGGAGGGGGAATTTCCTCATCTGGCCATTTTTATCCTTCAACCAAAAAACATTTTTTTTAAAAAGTCCCTTATTTACTCACTGCTGTTTTTGGGACCTGCTGTGTACAAATTATCTGTCATATTTCCTATATTACAGCAGTGATTGAACTTCAAAATAGAACATAGAACATAGAAAGCCACAGCACAAACAGGCCCTTCGGCCCACAAGTTGCGCCGATCACATCCCCACCTCTAGGCCTATCTATAGCCCTCAATCCCATTAAATCCCATGTACTCATCCAGAAGTCTCTTAAAAGACCCCAACGTGTTTGCCTCCACCACCACCGACGTCAGCCGATTCCACTCACCCACCACCCTCTGAGTGAAAAACTTACCCCTGACATCTCCTCTGTACCTACCCCCCAGCACCTTAAACCTGTGTCCTCTCGTAGCAACCATTTCAGCCCTTGGAAATAGCCTCTGAGAGTCTACCCTATCCAGACCTCTCAACATCTTGTAAACCTCTATCAGGTCACCTCTCATCCTTCGTCTCTCCAGGGAGAAGAGACCAAGCTCCCTCAACCTATCCTCATAAGGCATGCCCCCCAATCCAGGCAACATCCTTGTAAATCTCCTCTGCACCCTTTCAATGGCTTCAACATCTTTCCTGTAATGAGGTGACCAGAACTGCGCGCAGTACTCCAAGTGGGGTCTAACCAGGGTCCTATAAAGCTGCAGCATTATCTCCTGACTCCTAAACTCAATCCCTCGATTAATGAAGGCCAGTACGCCGTACGCCTTCTTGACCGCATCCTCCACCTGCGAGGCCGATTTAAGAGTCCTATGGACCCGGACCCCAAGGTCCTTCTGATCCTCTACACTGCTAAGAATGGTACCCTTCATATTATACTGCTGCTTCATCCCATTGGATCTGCCAAAATGGATCACCACACACTTATCCGGGTTGAAGTCCATCTGCCACTTCTCCGCCCAGTCTTGCATTCTATCTATGTCTCGCTGCAACTTCTGACATCCCTCCAAACTATCCACAACACCACCTACCTTGGTGTCGTCAGCAAACTTACCAACCCATCCCTCCACTTCCTCATCCAGGTCATTTATGAAAATGACAAACAGCAAGGGTCCCAGAACAGATCCCTGGGGCACTCCACTGGTCACTGACCTCCATGCAGAGAAAGACCCCTCCACAGCCACTCTCTGCCTTCTGCAGGCAAGCCAGTTCTGGATCCACAAGGCAACAGCCCCTTGGATCCCATGCCCTCTCACTTTCTCAAGAAGTCTTGCATGGGGGGACCTTATCGAACGCCTTGCTGAAGTCCATATAGACCACATCCACCGCTCTTCCTTCGTCAATGTGTTTGGTCACATTTTCAAAGAACTCAACCAGGCTCGTAAGGCACGACCTGCCCTTGACAAAGCCGTGCTGACTACTTTTGATCATACTAAACTTCTCTAGATGATCATAAATCCTGTCTCTCAGGATCCTCTCCATCAACTTACCAACCACTGAGGTTAGACTCACTTGATCAGTTTTGGGGCATACTGACGTAAAATACACAAAAATGCCAGTTTTTCTGATATATTCAAAGCTCCATTAAGTATATTAAATATTGAACATAGAACATAGAAAAGCTACAGCACAAACAGGTCCTTCGGCCCACAAGTTGTGCTGAACATGTCCCGACCTACTAGGCTAACCTATAACCCTCTATCTTACTAACTTCCATGAACCTATCCAAAAGTCTCTTAAAAGACCCTATCGAATCCGCCTCCACCACCACCACCGGCAGCCGATTCCACGCATCCACCACCCTCTAAGTGAAAAACTTACCCCTAACATCTCCTCTGTACCTACTCCCCAGCACCCTAAACTTGTGACCTCTTGTGGCAACCATTTCAGCCCTGGGTAAAAGCCTCTGAGAATTCACTCTATCAATACGGGCGACACGGTAGCACAGTGGTTAGCACTGCTGCTTCACAGCTCCAGGGACCTGGGTTCGATTCCCAGCTTGGGTCACTGTCTGTGTGGAGTTTGCACATTCTCTTGGTGTCTGCATGGGTTTCCTCCGGGTGCTCCAGTTTCTTCCCACAGTCCAAAGATGTGCGGGTTAGGTTGATTGGCCATGCTAAAATTGCCCTTGGTGTCCTGAGATGCGTAGGTTAGAGGGATTAGGGAGTAAAATATGTAGGGATATGGGGGTAGGGCCTGGGTGGGATTGTGGTCGGTGCAGACTCGATGGGCCGAATGGCCTCTTCCTGTGCTGCAGGGTTTCTATTTCCATGAATACCCCTCAACATCTTATACACCTCGATCAGGTCACCTCTCATCCTTCGCTTCTCCAAGGAGAAAAGACCTAGCTCTCTCAACCTATCCTCATAAGGATTGTTCCCAGGAGCAGGCTGAGGGTAAGAGAGTGGGTTTTCTGACTTTAATTAATTATTTTTTTTTCAGTTAATTTTGGGCTTAAAATCGGAGGTTTTTTTCAAAACCGGAAGTAGGGCCAGGAGAGGCCTGGGGAAGTTTTTGGAGGATTTAAAAGCGCACCAAAGTATACAGCGGGCAGCATCGTAGCGGGCAGCAGAGTGAGTGGGAAGTTGAGTGAGCTGTCAGGGCTTTGGCTCACAGGGCTTGGACGAGCAGGGGTGAGTTTTTGTTTCCTTACATTCTTATTAACTTTTCACTGTCTTACTTGACATAAAGTGTCCAGTATGAGTGTGAAACCAGTGTGTTGTTCCCAGTGTAGGATGTGGGAGGTCCTGGAGGCATCTGGCCTCCCGGACATCCACATCTGTGAGGGGTGTGTCGAGCTGCGGTTCCTGAGGGACCGTGTTAGGGAGCTGGAACTGCAGCTCGAGGATCTTAGGCTGATGAGGGAGAATGAGGAGGTGATAGACAAGAGCTATCATCAGGTGGTCACACCAGGGCCACGGGAGGAGGCCAAGTGGGTGACGGCCAGGAAGGGTAAGGCTAGGGTGGTTGAGAGCACCCCAGTGGATTTGCCCCTGCACAACAAGTACTCCTGCTTGAGTACTGCTGGGGGGGACAGCCCGCCTGGGGGAAGCAGCAGTGGCCGTGTCTCCGCAGTGGAGTCCAGCCCTGTAACTCAGAGGGCTAAGGAAAAGAGGAGGAAGGCAGTATTAATCGGGGACTCGATGGTGAAGGGGACAGACAGGCGTTTCTGCGGAGGTAGGCGGGATTCTCGCATGGTGGTCTGCCTCCCTGGGGCCGGGATCCAGGATGTCGCTAGTCGCGTCCCGGAAATCCTGAGGTGGGAGGGAGAGGAGCCTGAGGTAGCGGTACATATTGGTACCGCTGATGTGGGTAGGAAGGGAGAAGGGGTCATGAAAAGGGAGTACAGGGAATTAGGGAGACAGCTGAGAAAGAGGAAAGCAAAGGTAGTAATCTCAGGATTACTGCCTGTGCCACGGGAAGGTGAGGGCAGGAATGGAGTGAGGTGGAAGATGAATGTGTGGCTGAGGGACTGGTGCAGGGGGCAGGGATTCAGGTTCCTGGACCATTGGGACCTCTTTAGGGGCAGGGGTGATCTGTATACAAAAAACGGGTGGAACTTGAATCACACGGGGACCAATATCCTGGCCGGTAGGTTGGCTAAGGCTACTGGGGAGAATTTAAACTAGATAGGTTGGGGGGAGGGGAGCTAGAAGAGTTGACTAGGATCAAGGAACTAATTGATGGGGGGGGAGGATGCAGGGGTAAGGGGAATTACAAAATTAATGGTAGAGGAGAGGGTGCAAGTGAATGAAGGCGGTAATTTAGATAAGGGAGTAGAGGGAGAGGGTGTTCGCGACTCATCAAAGTGGGTCCAGATAAAAGCTGGAATAAGGACACTTTGCCTGAATGCACGAAGCATTCGGAACAAGGTAAATGAGTTGATGGTGCAAATCAGCACGAGTGGGTACGATCTAGTGGCCATTACAGAAACGTGGCTGAAAGGTGACCAAGACTGGGAGATGAATATCCAGGGGTATCAGGCGTTTAGGAAGAATAGACAGGAAGGAAAAGGTGGTGGGGTCGCGCTATTAATAAGAGATAATATCAGGGTAGTACTGAGGGATGACATAGGCTCTGAGGAACAAAACGTGGAATCATTATGGGTAGAGATGAGGAATAGTAGAGGGAGAAAGACACTAGTAGGTGTGGTATATAGGCCCCCAAATAATAATGTTGAGGTAGGGAGGGCTATAAACAAGCAGATAAGGGATGCGTGTAAAAACGGAACGGCAATAATCATGGGGGACTTCAACATGCGCATTGACTGGCAGACTCAAGTCGGTAAGGGTGGAATGGAGGAAGAGTTCTTAGAATGCTGTCGGGATAGTTTCCTTGAACAGCATGTTACGGAACCGACGAGGGAACGAGCTATTTTGGATCTGGTATTGTGTAACGAGGTAGGTAGAATTAAGGATCTT
The DNA here is from genome assembly GCF_964213995.1 of Mustelus asterias. NCBI lineage: Eukaryota > Metazoa > Chordata > Chondrichthyes > Carcharhiniformes > Triakidae > Mustelus > Mustelus asterias. The sequence goes on from NC_135805.1 coordinate 79,636,725, forward strand.
ATTGTGAAGGACCCTCTTGGGTCTAGTGACCACAATATGGTTGAATTTCTGATTCAGATGGAAGAGGAGAAAGTTTGGTCCCAAACCAGTGTCCTCTGTTTGAACAGAGGGAAATATGATAGGATGAGGGATGAATTGGCTAAGGTAGACTGGGAGAGCAGGCTGGCAGGTAGGATAGCTGAGGAACAGTGGAGGATTTTTAAGGAGATCCTTTTCAGTTCTCAGCAAAAATATATTCCAGCAAAAAACAAGGATTGTAAGAAAAGGGAGAACCAGCCGTGGATAACGAAGGAAATAAAAGAGAGTATTAAAATAAAAACAGCTGCGTACAGAGTGGCCAAAAATAGTGGAGAAACAAGTGATTGGGAAAAATTTAAGAAACAACAAAGAGAGACTAAGAAAGCGATAAAGAAAGGAAGGATAGACTATGAAGCTAGGCTAGCAATTAATATAAAAAATGATAGTAAAAGTTTTTATAAATATATAAAAAGGAATAGAGTGGCTAGAGTGAATGTTGGACCCTTGGAGGACGAGAGGGGGGAGTTAATAGTGGGAAATGAGGATATGGCTGAGTCTTTAAATAAGTTTTTTGTGTCGGTCTTCACGGTGGAGGACACAAATAGTTTGCCAAATATTAACGATAGAGGGTTGGCAGCAGGAGAAATACTTAATACAATTAATGTTACCAGAGAGGCAGTGCTGGGTAGACTAATGGGACTGAAGGTGGACAAGTCCCCGGGTCCGGATGGAATGCATCCCCGGGTATTGAAAGAAATGGCAGAGGTAATAGTGGATGCGTTAGTGATTATTTATCAAAACTCGTTGCATTCTGGGGTAGTGCCGGTTGATTGGAAAACGGCTAATGTTACGCCGCTGTTTAAAAAAGGAAGGAGACAAAAGGCGGGTAACTATAGGCCGGTCAGCTTAACGTCTGTAGTAGGGAAAATGCTGGAATCCATTATTAAAGAGGAGATAGCAGGGCATCTGGATAGAAATGGTTCGATCAATCAGACGCAGCATGGATTCATGAGGGGAAAGTCGTGCTTGACGAACATGTTGGATTTTTATGAAGATGTGACTAGGGCGGTTGATGGAGGAGAACTGGTGGATGCGGTGTTTTTGGATTTCCAAAAGGCGTTTGATAAGGTGCCCCATAAAAGGCTGCTGAAGAAGATTAGGGCACACGGAGTTGGGGGTAGTGTGTTAAAGTGGATTGGGGACTGGCTATCCGACAGGAAGCAAAGAGTCGGAATAAATGGGTGTTTTTCCGGTTGGAGGAAGGTAACTAGTGGCATGCCGCAGGGATCGGTACTCGGGCCGCAACTATTTACCATTTATATAGATGATCTGGAGGAGGGGACGGAGTGTAGGGTAACGAAGTTTGCAGACGACACAAAGATAAGTGGAAAAGTGAATCGTGTGGAGGACGGAGAAGATCTGCAGAGAGATTTGGACAGGCTGAGTGAGTGGGCGAGGAGCAAATGGAGTATAACGTTGATAAATGCGAGGTTATACACTTTGGAGGAAATAATAACAAATGGGATTACTATCTCAATGGAAACAAATTAAAACATGCTACCGTGCAAAGGGACCTGGGGGTCCTTGTGCATGAGACGCAAAAACCCAGTCTGCAGGTACAACAGGTGATCAAGAAGGCAAATGGGATGTTGGCCTATATCGCGAGGGGGATAGAATATAAAAGCAGGGATGTCTTGATGCACCTGTACAGGGCATTGGTGAGGCCGCAGCTGGAATACTGTGTGCAGTATTGGTCCCCTTATATGAGGAAGGATATATTGGCATTGGAGGGAGTGCAGAGAAGGTTCACCAGGTTGATACCGGAGATGAGGGGTTTGGATTATGAGGAGAGGCTGAGGAGATTGGGTTTGTACTCGTTGGAGTTTAGAAGGATGAGGGGGGATCTTATGGAGACTTATAAGATAATGCGGGCACTGGATAGGGTGGAGGCGGAGAGATTCTTTCCACTTAGTAAGGAAGTTAAAACTAGAGGACACAGCCTCAAAATAAAGGGGGGTCGGTTTAGGACAGAGTTGAGGAGGAACTTCTTCTCCCAGAGGGTGGTGAATCTCTGGAATTCTCTGCCCACTGAGGTGGTGGAGGCTACCTCGCTGAATATGTTTAAAGCGCGGATGGATGGATTCCTGATCGGTAAGGGAATTAAGGGTTATGGGGATCAGGCGGGTAAGTGGAACTGATCCACGTCAGATCAGCCATGATCTTATTGAATGGCGGGGCAGGCTCGAGGGGCTAGATGGCCTACTCCTGCTCCTATTTCTTATGTTCTTATGTTCTTATGCCATCTAATCCAGGCAACATCCTTGTAAATCTCCTCTGCACCCTTTCTATGGCTTCCACATCCTTTCTGTAATGAGGCGACCAGAACTGGGCACAGTACTCCAAGTGGGGTCTGACCAGGGTCCTATACAGCTGCAGCATTATCTCCCGATTTCTTAACTCAATTCCTCTATTGATGAAGGCCAGTACTCCATACGCCGCCTTAACCACAGCCTCCACCTGCGATGCTGCTTTGAGCGTCCTATGAACCCAGACCCCAAGATCCTTCTGATCTTCCACACTGCCAAGCGTCTTACCCTTAATATTATATTCTTTCATCCTATTCGACCTGCCAAAATGAACCACCACACACTTATCTGGGTTGAAGTCCATCTGCCACTTCTCCGCCCAGTCTTGCATCTTATCTATGTCTCGTTGCAACTGCTGACATCCCTCTACACTATCCACAACCCCACCAACCTTTGTGTCATCAGCAAACTTGCCAACCCACCCTTCCACTTCCTCATTCAGGTCATTTATAAAAATCACAAAGAGCAAGGGTCCCAGAACAGATCCCTGGGGCACTCCACTGGTGACCGACCTCCATGATAAAAAAGACCCATCTACAACCACTCCTTGCCTGTGGGCAAGCCAGTTCTGAATCCAGAAAGCAATGTCCCCTTGTTTCCCATGCCCCATCACTTTCTCAATGAACCTTGCATGGGGCACCTTATCAAACGCCTTGCTGAAATCCATATAAACTGCATCTACCGCTCTTTCCTCGTCTGTGTCCAGTTACATCTTCAAAAAATTCAATTAGGCTCGTAAGGCATGATCTGCCTTGGACAAAGCCGTGCTTTGATGATTCTGTCACTTCCCTATCCCATATTATAATATCTCTTGCCTCTGTTTCCAAGGAACCCGAATTTATTAAATATTGTTATTAGGCACCCAAAATCATTACAGACACAAGTCGAATGTAAGCCTCATACATTGTGTTTGATGGGTCTTTGTATAGCTGTCCAAGTTTACAGCACAGGGGGAACCTGTCCTTCCCATTGTGTCTCTGCTTACATTTTACTAGATCACTCAAACTAATTGCATTGCCAATTACCTTCCTCTGTTAGGATTATCTAACGAAACTTCCCATAAAAGCTGCAGTGGTCTCGGTCTCGAGTTCTTCATGTGGCTAAATCTCCTTTCCAACAGCATCTGAAAAAAAATACTTCTCCCCATCTTCATTGTTTTAATGGCAATTTTAAATTGCTGACTCTAATCACCTATTTCTCAACCAGAGGAAATTGTTTTCCATTCATTCAATCAAAAACCCTTCCTAATCTGAAAAACCTCTCTCTAACCTTCCGTGTTACAACAGAAACAACCCCAATATTCTAACTCGATGCTGTCTATCCGATTTGTGATAAACTACATGCTATGTTGTAACTCTGGATTCACTATTGTTTTCTACAAATGTATTAATTACGGATATCGTAAACTCCCAAATCCAAAATATGTTTTTTTGCAGTAAACTTAGCAAGGATAAGCAAGAGATGCTTCACTTCAAGTATGATTCAAATGACCCACCAGGGAGCTTTTATCAAACAAAGTTTATTTAAGAATTCAGCTAACATAGAAAATTAGCAATAACTTTTACCAATTAAAAACAAGAAAAAAACCAACCATGATATTCTATAAATGCTGTTCCAACCACACAAATCTCATAAACATACACCTCTGCCACAGGTTTAACACAGGAAACAAGGGTGCTCACATGATGCTGCAACTTAGTCCTTTAGTTGGATTCTGCCGCTTTCTTGACACACATACAGACAAGCTTGATGTCAGAACTGCTTCACAAACGACAGGGAGAAAGAGATAGAACACTGCATTCAGCCTGAAGTAAAATACCTTCCAACCAAAACAGCAATCAGCAGCCCAAACTGAAAGTGAAACAACTCTGGTCACCTGACCCATGAATCATTCTTTCTCCAACAATTCAGAAGGCCATAAAAATCCTGGACACTATATATGAGGTCCAGAGTAAAAAAAACAAACCCACATTTAAATCATTTAAGCAGCAATGAAAGGACATCTAAGCAGGCAGCCGGTGCCACAACAAAAACAAAAAGCTGACTTGCAAACTGCAGAGAACATGATTTTAAAAAAATCTTAAAAGTACAGTACCGTCACGTGTCTTTTATTAAGTTTCAGTTCAATCTCATTCTATTTGTCCACCTAACTCTCGACATTGATGTTTAATGAACTTCCTTTGTGTCTAAAACTACATCTATTTCCCTGGAATTCAATCTTGTAGTTAAGAAGGACAATTGTTCTACACAGTTGCATCTTGTTGCCATGGTGCCTGAATCATAAAATTACTCTCATAGCTCTTCATTAAGTAGACAGCCCAATCACAGATTTTGTTGGTTGCCTCACAGTTCATATTTATCGGTTTAAATTAAATGAGCAGGAAATTGTTTACGATGTTGGTGGCTATTGGCACCTGTTTTATTAATCCCAACTTTGCTTCTGCCCAAGGATAGCAGCCTCTCCTTGAATCAAAATTTTCTGTGTCTATTTCATCTGATCCCACAGATACTTCAAAGGATCTGGCAGATACAGAAAATATTATAGCTGCACAAATTATTGGCAACCCTTGGTTTTCTAGAGGGATCTCTATAATTTGGCAGGTGTGTGACTATATCATCAAAACTCAGATATTCTGGTATGAATGACTTGGTTGGTGAACAATACAAAATACAGAAGGTTCCACCAGGGCCTATTCTCCCCCACCCAGAAACAGATTGTTAATTTTTTAAGGCATTCATGAGAAAAACACTTTGTGCATTGAAGAACCAAGCTGGGTCGTCTCATCTTGTCAGGTCCTGAATATTTTAGAGCATTTCCACCAACCTATTTCTATTCAACTTCATGTTGACCCTGCTTTAGGCTTTGGGAATCTATACACATTGGAGGATCATGTGTTGGTCTGCAGCTTTATGCAAATCATTTGCAAGTTTTGTCCAGTCATTGGTACACAACCAGGATCTAAATATTATGCAGTGTAATATATCCATACTTCATACCTCGTCACACATATGAAATAAAGTTCTTATCTAAATGCTTATTGCTTAAATCTACTAAACTCCCAAACTTTTTACCATCTGGTATGTTTTCCTTTGGGAATTGGCTGACTTTTAAAGCCAAGTAGTTGTCCCCTCATTTTAGCTGAACTGCAGAAACCAGAACTCATATATTGCACTTGTTTGTTTCTTAAGTAATTTAGGAAGTCTTGACAGTTCAGTTCCTGTGGTATAAAAGCTCCAGAGAAATTAATCAGCTGTGAACAACCAGTGTGTGGCAATATGCTTCTAGCAGTGTAGAATATGAAATTAAGTGCTTGCATCCATTCTGTTGTTGCTTCCTCAGCATTGCTTGATCAAGTGCCACTTCCACTTCATATCTTGTGCATGAATGAATAGGTGATTGTACTTCCTTTAGAATGTTGGCTGTGTCTACTCTGTTACAAATGGTGCACACCTATTTATTGGCATTGTTTTTCCACCACCCCTCCAGAATGGAACTAAAAGGCATTAACTTGTTCTCCTACTGGATTTTCCTTCTCTTTTCATTTGAAGTATTGACCTTGAGGTTGAACGAGAAGATAGGTGTTGAATTTTGTAATTGTAATGATGGGGAAACCATCTGGGTTGCCCTCCTGAAAATAACAGCAACTTCTGGCGCTTGCAGTTATATGCAGCAATCTGCAAGTTGCTGTTGGTACTTCTGCACTTGTGTATGGAGTGCACTGTTGGAGTCCCTCAAAGGGTAATTAATTGGAAATCACAGAACTGACACGAGCTTGTCCTTTTATACTATCTTGCTGTAAAAAGCCTTGAAAAAGTTGCACCTTTTTGAAGGAAGTGTGATTGGATTTTAACGAAACATTAAGTTCATAATCAAAAACAGAAAATGCTGGAAAATCTCAGCAGGTCTGACAGCATCTATGGAGAGAGAATAGAGCCAACATTTCGAGTCTGGGTTGACCCTTTTTCAGAGCTGTTTGAACTCTGATGAAGGGTCATCCAAATTTGAAATGTTGGCATCTATTCCCTCTCCACAGATGCTGTCAGACCTGCTGAGATTTTCCAGCATTTTCTGTTTGTGTTTCAGATTCCAGCATGTGCAGTATTTTGCTTTTAATTAAATTCTTCATTATTGATGAAAAGCCTTTCTGTCCCTGAAAGCTAATTTTATATCTATGTCAATTTCCTCTATTATGATTGAAAGTGATCCATCCTTTTAAATATTATTTCAATGGTTGTTTGAATTTTTGGCTTGTTCCTTAACCCCAATCATTTATTGCGCATCCACTTGTATAACGAACACATTTTAACTTCCTGCTGCTGCATGTGAAAATGCTTCAATATGACATTTGTGTTACTGGATACCCAGAACTCCCTGTGACTTGGTGCCAGATTGAAACTAACACTGAGAAAGAGAAATCCACAAATATTGCTGGATCTTTGTGGGCTTCTTTCTTCCAAGGTCAGCAGCAAGCACAGTCACTTTGCTGATGACAATGATTCCTGGGCCTTGGTGTTTTTATTTAAGATTGTGTTTGCTACCAACACTGTGCATGCACAGCTGTGTGCTGATGTTAGGCCTAGGTTGAAGGTGGCCATCTTTTTTAGGGCCAATGTGCAGGAGAGCACATGATGATGCCATTTCTATAGGAAGTAATGTGCAACATGAACCAAGCTTATTTATTTGCAAGAATTGTCATTCAAGGGTCACCCTGACTCAAAGCTGGTTCTATTCTCTCTCCACAGATGCTGTCAGACATGCTGAGTTTTTCCAGCATCTTCTGTTTTTGTTTGATTCCAGCATCTGCAGTATTTTGCCTTCATTCAAATAAAATGGCTGTTAGTGCTTTGAAAAATCATATTTGGTTCTGCAATGTCATTCATTCGCTCTATTTTTCCAGTACTGTTCTCTTTATCTCTCCCCATCTCATTTTGTAACTCAGTCTCTCGGCATCATTCTCTTTATGTATATGTCTGTCTCTCTCTTTCTTTGTGGCTGATTTATTTGTCAAAATCTTTCTACCATTCGTGCCAGGTCCCACCATTGGCCTGTTGACAACAGTGGGACCGTAAGATCCTGTCGCCAGTTAGCGGCACACCGCCTCCCGCCCCCACAAAACGAGCTGCAGAGGGGAAAAAAAGTCCCACCCATTATATGTGCAACACCCCAGTATACTCTCTGTCCCTCATCATCTGCTCTCTCGTTCTGCACTTATCTGCCTCTTGCTCTCTCACACCTCCAGCTCCCTGCGCACCCGCCCCTGTGCACCTGCTGCCTTCTCTCTCTCTCGCAATACATTTGGTCACTGACACCTAATGAGCAGGGCAAAGGTTTGCTATGTGATCCTGACAAGCCTGCCAAGTACCATCTGGTCATTAGGCCCTAACTCCGTGCTATAATGTTGGATCCACTGCAGATGCCAGTATCAGTGCCCTGTGGCTGGCCTCTGCCTAGCTTTGAGACAGCGCAGAGATTGATGACTGCTTATTAAGTGATAAGTTCAGAAAACAACCTGGTCATTCTGCCATGGGATATAGGCAAGGGTAGTTGCTCAGTTTCGGGACCAGCTTTCCTGCAGCAGCTCCTTCTCTCCCTTGAAGGCACCAACACTTAGATGGGTTCTGTGTTCCAGGAGACTATGAGCATTTGGTTGCTCACCCAAATGTGAGGAAGAGAGAAATTGCAGGCTACTGAAGCACAGAGAGCATCATAAACTAGTCCCAATGCTGTCCTTGCACTCTGGCTCAGTCCAAGGACATGAACCCAAGCTTATTTTTCCATTCTTTATTGAGTAGGGGGCAGAGTTGACAACAGCATGGCCCCAGCAGATATCAGCTGACAGAAAACTGAGCTGCTTCACTTGGTCTCAGAACTTGGGTCAGAACCGTAACCAATGTGGGACAAGGTCCAAGCGTGAATTCCAATTTAAGAGGAGGGCCGCAGGTGTTTAGAGCTGGCAGGGACATAATTTAATGCATCACCTATGGGAACAGTGTTAATGACCACACTGTACAGTCTCAGGACTTTTGTCCAGCAACATAGCTGATAGCGTGCAAGTTAATAAATGGTCCTCAGTCAGATTGCTGAGCACACTGGGTGTGACTTCAAACTGTGTGTGGAAGTTTGCTGAGCTGCGGAAGCTGAGTAAGAAGAGGAGGGAGGTACACCTTTGCTTTTACTAACTTTTTCAGTCCCTTGGTTTCTGCTCTACTACATGAGAGGAAATGAGTTGTTGGTGTGTATCTGTTAAATATCCACTAAGTGGTCAAAGTCTGTTTTCCAAAGGTTTAAAAGAACACAGGAGTTTGTGATGAGATTAATAAATGTCTAAAAGAAAATAAATAATTGAATAAAATAATTAATAATTCAAGATCAGAAGTTTGGGGCAGGTAGTGTGTCCAGGCTGCAGCATGTGGGGGCTCATGGATACCAGCGTTATCCAGGGCAAGTGTCTGCGGCTTCAGGAGCTTTCGCCCAAAGTCATTGGGTTGGTGGCTGCGGACACTGTGACACTTGAGGGAGGGAGAGTGTTACCTGGACGCTTTGCATCAGGAGGCAGCCACACCCCTTAGAATAGGATATTCTGGTTTGGCAAGTGATCAGGGATAGGAGGATGTGACTATAGCTGAGGCAGATAAGGCAAACCAAAGGGCAGGAGTGTCAGTCTCTACTGTTGTCCAACAGGTTTGATGTCCTTTCAGCTTGTTTGGATGAGATGAGGGACTGGAGGGTGGATGAGCTGACTGATCATTGCCTCTGCAGAGGGAGCACACGAGTGTGATGACAGTCGGGGCAGAGAGTACAGTGAGGGGGATTGATGCTGTTATTTGTAACTGAGTGAGAGTCCAGACAGCTGTGTTGACTGCCCAGTGCCAAGGTTCGTGATATCTCAGGGCCAGAGAGGAACATGCAGTGGGAGGGGGAAGGATCCATTCGTTATTGTCCATGTAGGTATCAACGATGTAGTCTTGATGAGGAGGATGTTCTGCACGGTCAGTATGAGTCCCTCGGCACCAAATTAAGAAGCAGAACCTCAGAGGTATTAACACCTATATTGTTACCTGAACCAGATGAAAATTGCCAATAGACAAATGAGATTCGAGAAATGAATGTGTGGCTCAAAGACCGGTCTGGGAGAAGAGGGTTCCAGTTCGTGGGCGTAGTACTGGGGAAAGTGGGATCTGTACTGTTGGGTTGGTCTACACCTGAACTGTGCTGGGGCTGATGTTCTATCAAGCCACATAACTCAGGAAGTAGAGATTTTGAAACTAACTAGTGGGGGCAAGAGATCATATTTAGAAAGATGTGGAATAGCAAAGTGTAGATACAAGACAAGAGAGAAAAGTACTAATATGGGATATTACTGTGACAGGAAGTGACAGAGTACAAATCAATCAGGTATCACTATAGGTTGCCAAAATAATAAAAGAACAAAACTAAAGGCTCTGTATTTAAATGCACATAGCGTTCGAAACAACACAAATGAACTGTTGGTGCAAGTAGAAATAAATATGATCTGATGGCTGTTACAGAGATATGGCTGCAAGATGACACAGATTGGGATCTGAATATTGAAAGGTATCCGGCATTTGGGAAGGACAGGAAGTTAAGAACAAGTAGAGAGGTAACTCTCTTAATTAATTATGGCACTAGCACATTAGAGAACGGTGACCTAAGTTCAGGAAATCAAGATGCAGAAGCAGTTTGGGTGGAGATGGGAAATAAAGACAAGAAGTCGTTTGTGGGAGTGGTGTACAGGCCTCTTAATTGTAACTACAAGAGTATAAAAGTGAGATACTCGGAGCTTATCAGAAAGGTGCTGCGATAGTCATGGGGGATTTTAATCTACATATAGATTGCAAAACTCAGATGGGCGAAGGTAGTGTATATGCGAGGTTAGTTTCCTAGAGCAGCACATTCTGAAGCCAACCAGAGGGCAGGCTATTCTAGACATGATATTGTGCATTGAGATGGGATTAATTGATAACCTCGTAGTAATGGCAGCCATAGATAGCAACAAGCATAACATTGAATTAAATGTTCGGTTTGAGAGAGAGAAGAGTACATCCAAGATGAGTATTTTAAATTTAAATGAGGGCAATTGAGGGCCTGAAAACACAGCTAGATAAAAATGAACTGACAAAATATGCTGAAGGGAACGATCTACAGATATTCAGTGGCAGACGCTTAAAGGAGTATTTCAGAATACGGAGAATAATAGACACATTCTAACGAGAGAGAAAAATTCCAAGGGGAGGGCTCATCATCTGTGGTTTACAAAAAAAAATAGACAGTATTAAACCGAAAGAAAAAGCATATATTTGCACAAAGGCAAGAAGCAGGTCTGAAGATTGGGAAGAATATAAAGAATATCAAAACATGACAAAATAACATGAGACGATAAGGGCAAACCTAGAGTGCAAGAGAAAGCTAGCCAGTAATATAAAGACAGAAAGTAAGACTTTCTACAGATATTTCAATAACAAAGTGAGCACTGGTCTGATAGAAAATGCATCTGGGGAAGTGATAAGTGAAAACAGTATTGAGGATGAATTCAACAGATATTTTGCTGTAAAAACAAAATGCTGCAGAAACTCAGCAGGTCTGACAGCATCTGTGGGGAGAGAATAAAGCCAACATTTTGAGACTAGATGACCCTTCATCAGAGCTGGATAATTTCCTTTGGTCGTCCCTATAGAGGACACAATTGACATCCCTGAGACAGCTGTAGTTAGGAAATGGAAGGGAGGGAAGAAGGCAGGAAAACTACAATCACCAGGGAAGTGGTATTAAGCATATTATTGGGTCTCCAGGCTGGCCGATCCCCGGTCCTGATGGACTTTACCTAATTTAACTTCACAAGTAATGGACCAGGCTCGAAGGGCTAGACGACCTACTCCTGCTCCTATCTTCTATGTTTATATACAACATTTTGGCATGGGTTGAAGATTGGCTAGCTAACAGGGACAGAGTTGGCATATTAATATTTATCAAATATTAATTTGATATTAATATTTAATATTGATCAAAACTCGTTGCATTCTGGGGTAGTGCCGGTTGATTGGAAAACGGCTAATGTTACGCCGCTGTTTAAAAAAGGAAGGAGACAAAAGGCGGGTAACTATAGGCCGGTCAGCTTAACATCTGTAGTAGGGAAAATGCTGGAATCCATTATTAAAGAGGAGATAGCAGGGCATCTGGATAGAAATGGTTCGATCAATCAGACGCAGCATGGATTCATGAGGGGAAAGTCGTGCTTGACGAACATGTTGGATTTTTATGAAGATGTGACGAGGGCGGTTGATGGAGGAGAACCGGTGGATGCGGTGTTTTTGGATTTCCAAAAGGCGTTTGATAAGGTGCCCCATAAAAGGCTGCTGAAGAAGATTAGGGCACACGGAGTTGGGGGTAGTGTGTTAAAGTGGATTGGGGACTGGCTATCCGACAGGAAGCAAAGAGTCGGAATAAATGGGTGTTTTTCCGGTTGGAGGAAGGTAACTAGTGGCGTGCCGCAGGGATCGGTACTCGGGCCGCAACTATTTACCATTTATATAGATGATCTGGAGGAGGGGACGGAGTGTAGGGTAACGAAGTTTGCAGACGACACAAAGATAAGTGGAAAAGTGAATCGTGTGGAGGACGGAGAAGATCTGCAGAGAGATTTGGACAGGCTGAGTGAGTGGGCGAGGATATGGCAAATGGAGTATAACGTTGATAAATGCAAGGTTATACACTTTGGAGGAAATAATAACAAATGGGATTACTATCTCAATGGAAACAAATTAAAACATGCTACCGTGCAAAGGGACCTGGGGGTCCTTGTGCATGAGACGCAAAAACCCAGTCTGCAGGTACAACAGGTGATCAAGAAGGCAAATGGGATGTTGGCCTATATCGCGAGGGGGATGGAATATAAAAGCAGGGATGTCTTGATGCACCTGTACAGGGCATTGGTGAGGCCGCAGCTGGAATACTGTGTGCAGTACTGGTCCCCTTATATGAGGAAGGATATATTGGCATTGGAGGGAGTGCAGAGAAGGTTCACCAGATTGATACCGGAGATGAGGGGTTTGGATTATGAGGAGAGGCTGAGGAGATTGGGTTTGTACTCGTTGGAGTTTAGAAGGATGAGGGGGGATCTTATGGAGACTTATAAGATAATGCGGGGGCTGGATAGGGTGGAGGCGGAGAGATTCTTTCCACTTAGTAAGGAAGTTAAAACGAGAGGACACAGCCTCAAAATAAAGGGGGGTCAGTTTAAGACAGAGTTGAGGAGGAACTTCTTCTCCCAGAGGGTGGTGAATCTCTGGAATTCTCTGCCCACTGAGGTGGTGGAGGCAACCTCGCTGAATATGTTTAAAGCGCGGATGGATGGATTCCTGATCGGTAAGGGAATTAAGGGTTATGGGGATCAGGCGGGTAAGTGGTACTGATCCACGTCAGATCAGCCATGATCTTATTGAATGGCGGGGCAGGCTCGAGGGGCTAGATGGCCTACTCCTGCTCCTATTTCTTATGTTCTTATGTTCTTAACTGGGTTTTGGCAGGATGTGACAAGTGCTGCGCCACAGGAACGGCTTCTTCACCTGTGTGGTTATATCAGGTGGGTCAGATAGGTGGAGGAGTGGATAATTGCAGCTGGGTTAGACTGGGGGTTTTCCATGACTAATCTCACTGCCAAACCCCTACGGTTGATGTTGTGACTAAACCTACTTCTCAAGTTGTGCATTACTTTGCAAGAAGAAAGAAAAAATATCAATGTGACCGCACACATTATTATGAATGTAACACTCTTTGTCTGCTTTCCACATCAAGTAAAAGCTCATGGTTTCGGGGATAACATATTGGCATAGATTGACTAACTAACAGGAAACTGGGAATAGGCATAAATGGGGCATTTTCTTCTTGGCAGCATGTAACAAGTGGTGTGCCACAGGGAGCCCTGCTGGGGCCTCAACTCTCCACAATTTATCGAAATGACTTGGGTGGAGGAATTGAAGATATGGTTGCTAAATTTGCTGACAACACAAAGATGGGTAGTAAAGTAAATTGTGAAGCGAAAATAAGGAGATTACAAAGGGGCGTAGGTTAAGTGAGTGGGCAACAATTTGGCAAATGCGATATTGTCCATTCTGAAAGGAAGGACATAAAGTATTATCTGAATGTTGAGATATTACAGTGCTCTGAGGTGCAGAGGGATCATCTGGGTGTCCTGGTGCATGTAGTGCAAAAGGCTAGTATAAAGGTACAGCAGGTAATTAGGAACGCTAACATGTTATTTATTGTGAGGAGAATTGATTACAAAAGTAGGGGGATTATGCTTTAATTGTACAGGGCACTGGTGAGACCACATCAGAGTATTGTGTACAGTACTGGTCTCCCTATTTAAAGAAGGATATAAATGTAATAGAAACTGTTCAAAGAAAGTTTCCTGGACTAATACCAGGAATGGGTGGATTGTCTTATAAGGAAAGGCTGGAGAAGTTAGGCTTGTATCCATGCGAGAGTTTAGAAGAGTAAGAGGCAAGTTGATCAAAATCTTTAAGATCCTGAGAGGTATTGATAGGGTGGATGTGGAGAATCTCGAACTAGGGGTCACTCTTTAAAAAGGGGGTTGCTCATTTAAAATGGAAATGAGGAGAATATTTCCTGAGTGTTGTGAGTCTCGAGAACTCTTCCTCGAAAGTCAATGGAACCAGAATCTTTGAATATTTTCGAGACAGAGCCAGATAGATTATTGATCAACAGGGGGGTAGGCAGGAATGTGGGGTTGAAGTTGCAGTCAGATCAGCCGTGATCTTATTGAATGCCAGAGTTGACTTGAGTGGCCTCCTCCTGCTCCTAATTTGTATGTTCGTAAGCTTCTTGTGATGCTGGGAACCGTAGTGCTGATGTCTGTAAACCTCCGAGTTTGGCCTGTTTAAATTCAATGGAAATGAAATTAGCTCTGCAGATGGGCGAGCTAGTGCGCAACCGCAGGTGGGTGTCAGCAGCCATTTTTCACAGCCATAGTGCTTTTGCAAGAGATGCATTTTCTTAAAAAAGAAAAAGCTTGTTGTACTGGATGAGTCATTGGCTTGCAGCCCTGGACTCCGGCTGGTGATGAGGTGGCACAGGTTGTGTCATGTATTTGCAGTCTACCTGCACAGCCAAATTCTCTCTATGCAAACTGCTTGGCTTTACTTCAAATTGGACCTGCATTTTTAAGTTCAGAGGCAAAGAAAAAGTTGCACATTCATAACACTTCTCTATTAAGTAGAGGTTACATAGATCATTAAACTGACCAAATATCTTGTGGAAGTCTGATCCAGTTGGAATGCATTCTTTGCTGCTACTGGCTGAATCAGGAGACTGTGTCAAAGACTTACAATTAGGGTTTTTGCAGCAAGAGGTAATTTACACAGGTACACATAGCTGCTGCTTTGAATTGTGTAAAGAATCTCATCTGCAGGCCAACATTTCTGGGATGAAAATGTTGCACAACAGTTGATGACTAAAAAATCTTTAAAGATGTCATAAATTACTTCAGTTTTTGCATTATTTATGTGTTTAAAAAAACATGGAATTGGGCATAAGACATAATATGCTCTGGTTGGCTTATTTCCAAATAAGCAAATTCCAAGAAGAATATTAAATATTTCATCATCTCCCTTATTATGCATTTTATCCCAGCAGTTAATTAATTTTTCTCTTTGTGAGGGACTTGTCATGCTAGAATTTGAAGATCAGCCTGGAAGCTGATCCAGAGTTGCTAAATCTTGGGAGAAGGCGCAATAAACCAGTATTAATATCCGTATATATTTCAAGAAAATATAAATGGGTTGTTTTCGTTTCGGGGAAGAAATTATAGAATGCATCTTCCTACTAATACTTCCTATCCCTCCACTACTGATGAACAGTGGCAGCCACAAGATGCACTGCAGAAACTCACCAAAGTTCCTTTCGCAGCATCTTCCACATCCACGACCACTGCCATCTAAAAGGACAAGAGCAACAGTGACCTGAGAACATAATCTGGAGGTTCTGCTCCAAGTCAGCCACCACCTTGACCTGGAAATATGTCACTGTTCCTTCACTGTCAGTGTCAAAATCCCCAAAATTCCCTCCCTAACAGTAGTGTGGATGTAGCTACAACCTACATATATATATGCTTTTTGTGTGTGTATGAACTTAAAAATGCAGTTTTAGAAGGCAGCTGCCTCCACCTTCTGAAGGGAAACCTGGGATGGGCAAAAAATGTTGGCCTAGCCAATGACGCCCCCTTCCTGTAAATGAACAAAATATATATTTTTAACTAATTGAGCTGTTATAGTATCTGGAAGTGTGATAGAGGCAAATTCACTGGTAATTTTCAAAAGGGAATTGGACCTCCAATCAAGTGCAACATTTTCAAGGCTTTGTGGAATGAGCTGGGGAATGGAAATAATTGGTAGCTCTTTGCAGAAAACCAACATTGATGTGCTGAGCTATATGATTCTTGTTCTACTAAATGCAGAATTAAAATTAGAAAATGTTTGAAATATTGAACAGCTCACACACCTTTAGAGAGAGAAACTGAGTTGAGGTTTCAGGTTGGTGGCCTAGAATTGGAAAAAGTTAAAAGATGCAACAGCTTTTCAACTGGTATAGAGGTGGGATGGGGAGAGGAAGCACTGTGAGGAAGGCCTTTGCTAGGGAGGATGACTGGAGGGATTAAATGAGAAAAAGGATGATGGTGTAAGGCAAAAGAAGATGGGAATGTGAGCAGTAAAGAACAAACATTGGGTGTAGTGGAGCTGCAAGTGAGAATAGTAAAATCGTTACCAATCGCTGTTGCCTGGCCAGAGGTTATGATCTGAAATTGTTCAAATCCATGTTTATAAGTCCAGGCAGTGGGAAAGTACCTCGTCAGGAGTTGCTTCTTGAACTTGTGTTTAATTCAATTGGAACGCTGTAGAAGGTTGAGGACAGAATGGGTTAACAGGGGATGAAGAATGACAGGTGATTGGAAGGTCAGAGTAATACTTGCAGGCTGAATGGAGGTGTTGCGTAATGTGGTCACACACTTTGAGTTGATCTCTCCAATTTGGAAGTTACTGCATCGTGATCAGCAGATTTCTCTCATCCTTTTCCGTAGTTGCAGCTGCGCACTCACTTCAACCTAAACCTTTTCTGTTGTGGGATTACTCTCTTGTGTAAGTGGAATTGGATATGTTTAAAATTTGCATAGGATGCCAGTGTGGCTTAAATTTAAAACCTGGTTAAAGATTTGAACAAGCCTTTTATAATGCCATACCGAATGGTTCGTGTTTCACATTATCTGCAAAGTAAATATCTCTGTGATTCAAATCAGTCATATCCTTGAATGGAAAAAGTGGTGGGATTTTAAATATTTTCAGTAGTCATTTTGGTTTTGTTCACTATTATGTCCCCCATAAAAATTAGATGGGCCAATAAAAGTTTTGTGTTAAAAGATCAATATGATTCAGATTTCTCTGCCTCATCAAGCTGCATTTGAGCTAAAATCCAGCTATGAAAGGTGCCCCCCCCCCCCCCCCCCCCCCCCGGTCCCCCCCAACCCGGGGTGTGAGGTAAGCTAAACAATATCCAAATGCCAAAGAATTTTAATTTTTGTCAACAATTTTTATTAATAGTTACTTAAAATGTATCAGAAAAGGAATATTTCAGTCTAAACGGTATGTTACGCTCAACGTACAACATATCTTATAATTAAAGTTTTTAAAGATTAGATGACTGATAAACATCTGTTGAACCAAGCTGTGTTTTGTTTGTCACATTTCCCCTATCCTTTCCATCTGTATGTTTTTATTCATTATCCTCGAACTCTGCTCTTCTCTGTCTAGTATGAGCTGCCCGAGGTGGTACTAGTAGAGGCAGGTACAATTTTGTCTTTTAAAAAGCATTTAGACAGTTACATGGGAAGATGGGTACAGAGGGATATGGGACAAACGTGGGCAATTGGGACTAGCTTAATGGTTAAAAAAAGGGACAGCATGGACAGGTTGAGCTGAAGGACCTGTTTCCATGCTGGAAACCTCTGACTCTGTGTGTAAAGTGTTTATGGCTTGAACAATACCTGCTACGATGGTCAGTTCTTCCATAAGATCTTTGTCTTTATTCTGTTGGTGCTTCCACATGTCTCCTGACTTGAATTTTACATATCTGAACAAGGATGGGAAAGTATAATGTTGAGGGATGTTACTATAAGGAAATAACATTTCCATTTTGGGCAGCTGGCAATAGCATCATGACGGGCTGTGCATTGCTGAATGCAGAGTGCATCTACCAATGTGGTTTTACACCCACCCACCCCGAATTCCAAATTCCATACTGAAACACCAACGCAGTTTGTTTCTGCAGCTTCAGAGGTTCTAAACTGCAGACAATTCATGGGCATGGGGGTGTGCTTACTGGTACTAGCTTGAGAATATCCTTAAATTTTCCATTCAAATGCATTTTCATTACATTAGTATGTTCTTGCCGAAAAACTCCTCAAACAAAATTGTAAATGTTGAGTATTCAAACAACTGCAATGAATTGGTCTCATTCTGTGTGTTTGAAGATCCTCAATTTAATGAGGGTAATATTTACTCCCTCTTACTGTCTTCATTTGTGTCTCTGGGAATAGGTCATTATCAAGTGAGCAGATTAGTGTTAAAGGACGTACTGATACTTCAACTGACAACAGAAAGTTCACAAGAAATTAATTGTTCTGCAGTAACATTTAATAGGACACACACAACAATAAAAGAAACGAAATTATAAGTTTCCACCTATCTATGACTGAGGGTTGTCATTGTAGGGAGTAAAATCCTCAGTCAAACAGATTTGGTTAAAGAAAGTTGTTGAAACATAAAGGCACCGAGTACAGTTTCACAGATGTTGGGAAGCTCATTGTTATTTTGCCCAAGTGGCTATTTCTTTATACTGAGCTATTCTATAATCAGGGTGGCAATCGGTTTTCCCTCCAAGCTGAGTGAGTCTGTGGCAATCTGGAATGTTTTGTGCAAGGAACAATCGTTGCCCAAGAAACTGGAGTTAAGTCCATAATCCGATCAGACATGATCTTCTCAAATACCTCTTGTTCTGTGTTCCTGTATTTCCTATGTTCTGTTTGGTACTCCGTGTTGATCACAAAATCCAGACTCACCATTGTCTGTCATGGTCCTTGAGAACAGAAAATATTGTGCTAGAAACTGTATTCAGTCTATCATGCAGTTGTGCTGCCAACGAAACATTTATTTATTATGCTTTTCATAAAATCCCTACAGTGCAGAAGGAGGCCATTTGGCCCATTGAACCTGTACCGTCAACAATCCCACCAGGCCCCATTCCCATAACCCCACATATTTACACTGCTAATCCCCCGACACAGAAGGCAATTTAGCACGACCAATCCACCTAACCCGCACATCTTTGCACTGTGGGAGGAAACCGCGCAGACATAGAGTGAATGTGCAAACTCCACACAGACAGTGGCCGAGGCCGGGAATCGAACCCGGGTCCCTGGCACTGAGGTTGCAGTGCTAACCATCCTGCCACCCTTTTGTATGCTACGTAGAACCTAAAACATGAATTGCCACATGTGCTTCCAGTGGGAGTCATTGAATAGCTATCAAGAATTGAAATAAAATCTTTTATTCTTTTTGTTTGTTCCTCTTGCCCTTAAGGCCCAGGAATCGTCAAGGCACCCACTCTTGTGTTTCCTTGTTGAGATCAGATGAAAGATTAAATATGGGATATTTCTTGAATGTATGGCTCATTGTCACACTAGGCAATACTTTTACTTTGGGGAGGACTCGTCAAAAGTTTTCTGAATTATTATTGATAAATCAGATTTCAGTATAAAACACTTTTAAAGTTCAAAAATATATTTCACTCAAGAAGCAAGTATGAGGTAAACATCATGGTTGCATAAAAACAAAGAAAAGTGCAGCACAGAAGCAGGCCCTTCGGCTCTCCAAGCCTTTGTCAATCATGATGTCCTAACTAAACTAAAAAAAACCTTCTGCCCTTACTGTGTCCATATCCCTTTATTCCCTCCCTATTCATGTACCCATCCAGATGCCTCTTAAATGTTGCTAATGTGCCTGCTTCCACCACTACCTCTGGCAGTGCATTCCAGGCACCCCCCCCCACTCTGTGTCTGTGTGTGTGTGTGTGAGAGAGAGAGAAAAACGTCCCCTGCACATCTCCCTTAAACTTTCCCCCTTGAATTTGTGTCCCCTTGTAATTGACGCTTCCACCCTGGGAAAATACCTCTGACTGTCCACCCTGTCAATGCCCCTCATAATTTTGTAGATCTCTATCAGGTTTCCCCTCAGCCTTTGTCTTTCCAGTAAAAACAATCCAAGTTTATTCAACCCCTGTCCTCATAGCCAATGCCCTCGAAACAAAGCAACATCCTGGTGAACGTTCTTTGCACTCTCGCCAAAGCTTCCACATCCTTCTGGTAGTGTGATGAACAGAACTGCACACAATACTCCAAAGACGGCCTAAGCAAGGTTTTATATAGCTGCAACAAGATTTGCCAACTTTTGTACTCATGGGGAAAATTTGAGGCTAAGGAAAGAGGCACACACAAAGTAAATGGATCGGTAGAGCAAGATGGTTGAATACTAAATTGACACACGTTAAATTGGCAAGGCAAATAAAAGGTATAACGTTAAATTATCAAGGAACATAAAACCAAAACAATGAAAAGTTCTTTGGAGACACAAATTTTAGAAGACACAAAATCAGGCAGGGTATAGGGCTCGTGAAGGATGGCCATGATAAAATCACAGGCAGCAATAGTGAGTGGCAGAAATAGTAAATAAATTTACTTGAGATTATAAATTATGTAACCGCTTGAAATTAAAAGGAAAATATTAAATAAAGAAACAAACTAAGGATCAAGCTCCTTGTCCTGATGTATTGCATCTGTGAATTCTAAAATCGCCTATGGGAGTTAACAGGGGCACCATAATTCACACACATTGAATAATTCATTTCAGAAAGATGTAATGCCAGAAGACTGGTGCATTGCTAGAAGGGAGATAAACATGCCAAGGGAACGATAGACCAGTCAGCTGAATGTCATTTGAAGGAAAAATAATGAGCGCTGGAATTTTACCGGCTCACCCGCCATGGGAATCGGAGCGGGTGAGGGACAGAGCATGGAAAGGTCTGTTGACCGTGGGCAGGATTTTTCAGTTAGGGACAATCTAGGCTATAAAATCCCGCCTGAGTTCTGTACAAAGGAGAAAGTAGAAAAACTTCTAGAAACCAAAAGTGTCATAATGAATAGTTAGCAGGGAATTCAAAATATAAAGTCTTGCTTGCTGATGCTCATTGAATTCTTTGAAGCAGCAACTGAGAGTGGATGAGGGTAATGTGGTAGATGTAATTCATCTAAATTTTCAAAATGCCTTTGATGCTTGGTCACGTAATAGACCAATGAATAATGTCAGAATAGGCAGAGCCGGAGAACAAGTAATAGAATGCGAGCTAGCTGAAAGAGAGCGAGTAGAGGGATAGGGTAACTATTCAGAGCATGCAGAGATGGAAAGTGGGGTGTCTCAAAGATCATCGCTGGGACGATGTTTGTTCACAACTTATATTAATGATTTTGGTGCAACCAAAACCCACAATTTCTAAATTTGCAGATGGCACTAAATCAGGAGGGATAGTCTACACTAAAGACTACAACTAATTATAACAAGATATCGATAAACTTGCAAAATGGGCATGTAATTGGCAAATGAATTTTAACATAGCTAAATGTAAAATGTGACATTTTGGTAAGAAAAATTAGGAGATCACATTACTTGGGAAAGAATCCAGCTGTTAGAGAGCAAAAGGATTGATAAGTACAAAAATGCAAATCATCAACAAGCCATTTTTAAAAAAAACACTAAGGTTTATTTCGAGACAGAGACAAAACTTTATCAAACCTTGTTTAGGCCACACTTAGAATGCTTGCACTGTTCTGGTCAGTATTATAAAAAGGGTTTACACTGATGATACCAGGAATATGGAATTTTACCTATCTGGATAGGATGGACAGGTTGTCTCTCTCTTGCGCGACCTAACAGAGGTCTTATGATAAGAGTAGGCACAGTGTGTGTTTTCACTTGAAAGGAAAACTAAATACAGATAGTGACCAAGAAATCAAATGGAGAACTCAGAAGCAACCTCTTAGAGAGTGTTGGGAATATGGAACTCGCTACTACAAGTGATTGAGGCAAATAGTGTAAGATGCATTTGAAGAAGACTGCACAACATAGGGGAGAAAGGAATCGAGGATAAGGCTGATCATTGGATGGGAATGAACAGAGGCATAACTCTGAAAAGCCTACATGTTTTAGCTGCATTTTCCATGTAATTCATGTGTGTGTATATATTATATATAAATAAAATAGAACATAGATGTATTAAAATATACATGCCTTGAATTTGGAAAACAAGCACGCTATCACAAAATGGAATCTGCCAAAAAATTAATATATATTTATTAGTGTCACAAATAGGCTTGCATTAATACTGCAACAAAGTTACCGTGAAAATCCCCTGGTCACCACACTCCAGCACCTGTTCGGGTACACTGAGGGAGAATTTAGCATGGCCAATGCAGCGAACCAGCATGACTGCGGGAGGAAACTGGAGCACCCAGAGGAAACCCATACAGACGCAAGGAGAATGTGCAGACTCCATACAGACAGTGACCCAAGCTGGGAATCGAACCCGGGTCCCTGGCGCTGTGAGACAGCAATATTGAGCCAAAGAAGGAACTTTGACCAGCTGTGACTAAAATCTTGGTTCAAGCAGTTTTGAATGGCCTTAACTGAGAGATGGAAAGCAGAGAGGAATTCCAGCATATATGGTCCAGGTAGCTGATAGCATATTCACCAATGTGACGAAAGTGAGTTGGGCAATGCACAGGAGGACAGAATTGGAGGAACACTGATCTCTTGGTGGGTTGGGCTAAAGAATGATTTGATTTATTATTGTCACATCTAATAATATACTGTGAAAAGTATTGTTTCTTGCGCGCTATGCAAAGCATATTGTACCTGGAGAAGGAAAGGAGAGGGTGCAGAATGCAGTGTTAGTCATAGCTCGGGTGTAGAGAAAGAAGCTTACAGAGATGGGATGGGCAAGGCCATGTACAGATTTGAACACAAGGATGAGGTGTAATGGAGCTAGAAGTTACTGTGGATTGGTGAACAGGTATTGGTGTGGCAGTATTTTGGATGAACAGTTTATGGAGGTATTCAAGGGCAGGCTGACGGGAGATCTTTGGAATAATGGAGTCTGGAAGTGACGAACATAGACGCAGGTAAAAATTAACTGGGTTTTATGTTGCTTGCCACTAGATACAATTTGCAGAAAATGATGTTTGAGGCATCTTTTTGAAAAGCAGCTTACAGTAATGGTATTTTGCATTTTGAATCGGTTTATTGAGACAGTGCAAGTGACAGGGTAGTGACTGACAGAACTGACCTTTTTTTTTGAGTGCTGGCAGGTGAAACATATAAATGACTTGCTGCACTGCTTAACACTCTTACTTATCAGCTTTTTAAAACCAGTGCAGAATCCCTCAATGCTTCTTTCCTCAGAGGCAATAGAAGAAAATCTAGCTGGATGTTGTTGGTGTTGAGAAATATGCCAATGTGGCAATATCTTCAAATTTCTCAAGTCACTTGTAGCCACTTTGCAAAATCCTGCGTCTTAAAATTCATTGACAAATTTCCCCTTTTTTTTCACAGGAATTAAAAAAAGACATAGAAACAAAAGATGAAAGCCCAGTGATTAAACGAGAGAAATCTGGAAATGTTGCCAATCTGGTACAGCGCATGAGTCATTTTGGATTCCCAGTTGGTGGGTTTCCACCTCAACCTAAGTCTCTCAGAAGAAGTAAGTACAGCGTTTGTATTACTGATTGTAACTCAAAGCAGTAGAATAGCTTAGAGGAGCAGAGTATTATACCGGGATTGCTTTAACAGTAGACACAAAAACACAGTAACCAATAAAATGAAAGCAAACTACTGTGGATGCTGTAAATCCAAAAAATAAACAAAATACTGCAAGTACTTAGCAGGCCTGGTATCAGGCAGTTAGTGTTTCAAGTTGAATATGGGTGGCACGGTGGCATAGTGGTTAGCACTGCTGCCTTCAGCACCAGGGACCCGGGTTCAATTCCTGTCTTTGGTCACTGTCTGTGTGGCGTTTACATGTTCTCCCCGTGTCTGCATGGGTTTGCTCCGGTTTCCTCCCGCAGTCCAAAGATGTGCAGGCTAGGTTGATTGGCCATGCTAAATTCTCCCTCAGTGTACCCGAACAGGTGCTGGGATGTGGCGACCAGGGGATTTTCACAGTAACTTCATTGCAGTGTGAATGTAAGCCTACTTGTAACTCAAACTTTAAAAGACTATGACGACTCTTAAGTTTGATCTGAGTATATCAACCTTCTTTGCAAGGGTTTTACATCTTTTGTATGGCTTTCATAGCTGTGCCTACAGAATATAGGGATCCTAGCATCGTTTAAATAGGCTTCAGGTTTTATGCACAGTATTCTTCTTCAAGTTATGATGCTCTTTCAACCCTCTCCAATCCCATCCCATTCAAACTCCCCTTTAACTGGGGAATGCAACAATTTTGAAATAAGGATGTTGTTAGAACCACACAGAAGCAGCTTAAATTATTTTGCTGATGGATATGTGTTAAAATTTATGTTTTCGTCATGTAAAGTGACTGCTGGAATTTATGACCTAGATCACACTACTGCCATTTGGTTAATCTTGCTGACATTCCTCATCTGTGGTACATTGCGTTTTATTATCCGGTGAAGCTATTATACATTGCAAACAAATGGTCAATAATTGAACGCTAAAGGATAATTTTAAGCTCGCAAGTGTAATACTAGAATGATATTTGATCCTGTTACAATATGAAATCTGAAACGAGCAGTAATTCAATGTAGGAATGTTTGAAAAGTAGAGAGCTCATTGGCATTTAAGTTCATCCATTCATTTGAGAGTTGGGGCAACAGAAAGCTTAGGTTCAACTCAATGAACATGTTAATCTGCAATAACATTGTTTATGTATTTATTGGGTTACACCGGTACTGGTTTGATAGGTCCATGATGTGGATAAATTATTAACATTCAGCAAAAATCAACAGAAGCTGAAAGGGTTTTATCTTGATCATCATCATCGTATCATCTGTTCTAAATTTTGTGTGGTTGATGTTTGGAAATGTATTCGGGCAAAAACAATGTAATTTCAGTTTCACCCCAAGTACAGAAAGAACCTTTACAACCTTGGGATGTCCCAAAGTATTTAACAGCCAATGAAGGGATTTGAAGTGTAGTCACTATTGCAATGCAGGGATGTGTGGCTGCTGATTTGCATAACGTAAGGTCTCACAATCAGACTGGATAAATGACTCTCAAAAACAGAGAAAATGCAGGAAAATCTCGGCAGGTCTGACAGCATCTGTGGAGAGAGAATAGGGCCAACATTTTTGAAACGTTGGCTGTGTTCTCTCTCCACAGAAGCTGTCAGATCCGCTGAGATTTTCCAGCACTTTCTGTTTTTGTTTCAGACTTCAACATCCACAGTAATTTGCTTTTATCTATATGGATGAATGACTAGAATTGTTTTAGTGATGAAATGAAGGGGAAAATGGAATTTCCCTATCTTTCATTGAGTAGTACCACAGGATGTTTATTACTCCTGACAGGGCAGGCAGAGTCTCAGTTTAATGTTTCATTTGAAAGATAACATTTCTGACAGTGCAATTCTCCCTGAGTACTGCAAAAAATGCATTGGTTAGAAGAAAGTTAGTATTTCAGGACACAATGCACTTGGAGGGGGAAAAAGTATGGGTGCTTTGGAGCAGAAAGTTTTTACTTGTTCTTGGAGACTTGTTGTAACATTTGTTTCTGACTACAGATGGTTATAATCCATTTCTGGAAATCTAACCCAGTTTCACATTGGGCTATTGATACTTTGACTTTGAGAGGTTGAGACAAGGACCTCCACCAATATGTCAGTATTCACATGTGGCCCTCGGGCAGTAAAGTTTGGATTTCACTGCTCCATAATGGGTGCAAAATTGTTCCATTTTATTAAACTGTCCATAGTCTTCATTACTGCCAAGGATAATATCAATTAGGAATTCAGGAACAAGTCGATGCAGAATGCAACTTTTGGGATGGGATCTTGGGGATTTCTGCGGGGAAATTCTACCCCCTTGTCTTTTCTACAGTGTAAATGGATTGAAGATATTCCCATTCGTCACTACTGCTTCAGAAACCTGATTTGTTAAAGATTATGTGGTTGAGAGAGTTGGAGCCAAAATACTGATGCTATGAAATTGCCGAGATCATGATTTCTCTGTGTTAGGAGCAAAAGATGAATGGGATGAAACATGCAATCAGACCATTGGAGCAGATGTAGGCCATTTGGCTCATCAAGTCTGCTTCACCATTCAATGAGATGATGATCCTCAACTCCAATTTCTTGCTTAACCCTGCAATCAAAGAACAAAGAACAATACAGCACAGGAACAGGCTCTTCGGCCCTCCAAGCCTGCGCCGCTCATGTGCCCACTAGGCCATTCTTTTGTATCCCTCTATTCCCAGTCTGTTCATGTGGCTCTCTAGATAAGTCTTAAACTATCCCAGCGTGTCCGCCTCAATCACCTTGCTTGGCAGTGCATTCCAGGCCCCCACCACCCTCTGTGTAAAATACGTCCCCCTGACATCTGTGTTGAACTTTGCCCCCCTCACCTTGAACTCGTGACCCCTTGTGTTCATCACCTCCAACCTGGGAAAAAGCTTCCCACTGTTCACCCGATCTATGCCCTTCATAATTTTATACACCTCTATTAGGTCGCCCCTCATCCTCTGTCTTTCCAGGGAGAACAACCCCAGTTTACCCAATCTCTCTCCATAGCTAAGCCCCTCCATACCAGGCAACATCCTGGTAAACCTTCTCTGTACTCTCTCCAAAGCCTCCATGTCCTCCTGGTAGTGTGGCGACCAGAACTGGACGCAGTATTCCAAATTTGGCCTAACCATCGTTCTATACAGCTACAACATCATATGCCAACTTTTATACTCTATGCCCCGTCCAATAAAGGCAAGCATGCCATATGCCTTCTTCACCACCCTCTCCACCTGTGCTGCCACCTTTAAGGATCTGTGGACTTGTACACCCAGGTCCCTCTGTATGTCTATACTCCTGATGGTTCTGCCATTTATTGTATAGCTCCCCCTTACATTAGATCTACCGAAGTGCATCACTTCGCATTTATCTGGATTAAATTCCATCTGCCATTTCTCCACCCAATGTTCCAACCTATCT
Source organism: Mustelus asterias (assembly GCF_964213995.1). Taxonomy (NCBI): domain Eukaryota; kingdom Metazoa; phylum Chordata; class Chondrichthyes; order Carcharhiniformes; family Triakidae; genus Mustelus; species Mustelus asterias. The sequence continues at coordinate 79,663,461 of NC_135805.1, forward strand.
ATATCCTGCTGTATTCTCTGACAATGTTCATCACTATCCGCAACTCCAGCAATCTTCGTGTCGTCCGCAAACTTACTGATCACACCAGTTATCTTCCTCCTTTATATATATCACAAACAGCAGAGGTCCCAGTACAGAGCCCTGTGGAACACCACTAGTCACAGACCTCCAACCGGAAAAAGATCTCTCCACTGCTACCCTCTGTCTTCTATAGCTAAGCCAGTTCTCCACCCATCTAGCTAGCTCACCTTTTATCCCCTGAGATTTAACCTTTTGCACCAGCCTGCCATGAGGGACCTTGTCAAACGCTTTACTAAAATCCATATAGACGACATCCACGGCCCTTCCCTCGTCAATCGTTTTTGTCACCTCCTCAAAAAACTCAACCAAATTTGTGAGGCATGACCTCCCTCGTACAAAACCATGCTGTCTATCGCTAATGAGATTATTCATAGACAGCATGGTTTAGTACAAGGGAGGACATGCCTCACAAATTGATTCCCTGACTGATTAACCATTGTCGATTGTTGATCTGGTTCACTCATGTCCTTTCGGGAAGGAAATCTGCTGTCCTTACCTGGACTGGCCTACATGTGACTCCAGAGCCACAGCAATGTGGTTGATTCAACTGCTCTCTGAAATGGCCTAGGAAGTCACTCAGTTGTAACAATCGGTACAAAGTCTCAACAAAGAAATGAAACTGGACGGATGACCTAGCATTGACTTAGGCACCGGAAAAAACAACGGCAAAACAAACAGCCCTGTCGAACCTGCAAAGTCCTCCTTACTAACATCTGGGAGCTCGTGCCAAAATTGGGAGAGCTGTCTCGCAGCTAGTCAAGCAGCAGCCTGGCATAGTCATTCTCACAGAATCATACCTTACAGCTAACACCCCAGATACCACCATTACCATCCCTGGATATATCCTGTCCCATCGGCAGGACAAACCCAGCAGAGGTGGTGACACAGTGGTATACAGTCGGGAGGGAGTTGTCCTGGGAGTCTTTAGCATTGACTCTGGACCCCATGAAGTCTCATGGCTTCAGGTTAAACATGAGCAAGGAAACCTCTTACTGGTTACCATGTACCGTCCTCCTTCGGCTGATGCATCAGTATTCCTCCATGTTGAACAACACTTGGAGGAAGCACTGAGGGTGGCAAGGGCACAAAGTGTACTCTGGGTGGGGGATTTCAATGTCCACCACCAAGAGTGGCTCGGCAGCAGCACTACTGATCGAGCAGGTTGGGCCCTAAAGGAGATACTGCTGGACTGGGTCTGCAACAGGTGGTGAAGGAACCAACAAGAGGAAATAACATATTTGACCTCATCCTTACCAATCTGCCGACTGCAGATGCATCTGTTCATGACAATATCAGTAAGAGTGACCACCGCACAGTCCTTGTGGAGATGAAGTCCCGCCTTCACATTGAAAATAACCTCCATTGTTTTGTGTGGCACTATCACCGTGCTAAATGGGATAGACTCCGAACTTGATCTAGCAACTCGAGACTGGGCATCCACGAGGCGCTGTGGGCCATCAACAGCAGCGGAATTGTACTCCAGCATAATCTGCAACCTCGTGGCCCGGCATATCCCCCACTCAACCATTACCATCAAGCAAGGGGATCAACCCTGGTTCAATGGAGAGTGCAGGAGGGCACGCCAGGAGCAGCATCAGGCATACCTAAAAATGAGGTGTCAAGCTGGTGAAGCTGCCAAACAGGACTACTTGCATGCCAAATGGCAAAACAGCAAGTGATAGAGCTAAGCGATCCCACAACCAACGGATCACATCTAATCTCTGCAGTCCTGCCATGCCCAGTCAAGAATGGTGGTGGACAATTAAACAACTCACTGGAGGGGGAGGCTCCACAAATATCCCCATGCTCAATGATGGAGGAGCCAAGCACAGCAGTGCACACAGTATTCACAGCAATCTTCAGCCAGAAGTGCCGAGTGGATGATCCATCTCGGCCTCCTCCAGTGGTCCCCAGCATATCGGATGCCAGTCTCCAGCCAATTCAATTCACTCCACATGATATCAAGAAATGGCTGGAGGCACTGGATACTACAAAGGCAATGGGCCCTGATAACATTCCGGCAATAGTACAGAAGACTTGCGCTCCAGAACTTGCCGCTCCCCTAGCCAAGCTCTTCCAGTACATTACAACACTTGCATTTACCCAACAATGTGGAAAATTGCCCAGGTATGTCCTGTACACAAAAAGCAAGACAAATCCAACCCGGCCAATTACTGCTCAATCAGTCTACTCTCGATCATCAGTAGAATGATGGAAGGGGTCATCAACAGTGCTATCAAGCAGCACCTGCTCAGCAATAACCCGCTCAGTGACGCCCAGTTTGGATTTTGCCAGGGTCACTCAGCTCCTGACCTCATTACAACCTTGGTTCAAACATGGGAAAAAGAACTAAATTCCAGAGGTGAGGTGAGAGTGACAGCCCTTGACATCAAGGCCACATTGAAGCGAGTGTGGCATCAAGGAGCCCGAGTGAGACTGGAATCAATGGGTATCGGGGCAAACTCTCCGCTGATTGGTGTCGTACCTCATACATAGGATGGTGGTTGTGGAGGGTCAGTCATCTCGTCTCCAAGACATCTCTGCAGGAGTCCCTCAGCGTAGTGTTCTCGGCCCAATAATCTTCAGCTACTTCATCAATGACCTTCCCTCTGTCATAATGTCAGAAGTGGGGATGTTTGCCGATGATTGCACAATGTTCAGCACCATTCACGACTCCTCAGATACTGAAGCAGTCCATGTTCAAATGCAACAAGATCTGGACAATATCCAGGCTTGGGCTGACAAGTGGCAAGTAACATCCGCGCCAGACAAATGTCAGGCAATGACCATCACCAATAAGAGACACTCTAACCACCATCCCTTGATATTCAATGGTGTAACCATCACTGAATCCCGCACTGTCAACATCCTTAGGGTTACCATTGACCAGAAACTCAACTGGACTCACCACATAAACACAGTTTGATTTGATTTATTATTGTCACATGTATTAACATGCAGTGAAAAGTATTGTTTCTTGCACGCTATACAGACAAAACATACTGCTCATAGAGAAGGAAACGAGAGAGTGCAGAATGTAGTGTTACAGTCATAGCTAAGATCTGGAGAAAGATCAACTTAATGCAAGGTAAGTCCATTCAAAAGCAAGGAAGAAACTGTTCTTGAGTCAGTCAGGACATGACCTCAGACTTTTGTATCTTTTTCCTGAAGGAAGTAGGTGGTAGAGAGAATGTCCGGGGTGCGTGGGGTCCTTAATAATGCTGGCTGCTTTGCTGAGGCAGCGGGAAGTGTAGACAGAGTCAATGGATGGGAGGCTGGTTTGCATGATAGATTGGGCTACATTCACAACCTTTTTTAGATTCTTGCGGTCTAGGGCAGAGCAGGAGCCATACCAAGCTGTGATACAACCAGAAAGAATGCTTTCTATGGTGCATCTGTAAAAGTCGGTGAGCGTTGCAGCTGACATCCAAATTTCCTTAGTCTTCTGAGAAAGTAGAGACATTGGTGGGCTTTCTTAACTATAGTGTCGGCATGGGGGGACCAGGACAGGTTGTTGGTGATCTGGACACCTAAAAATTTGAAGCTCTCGACCCTTTCTACTTTGTCCCCGTTGATGTAGACAGGGGCATGTTCTCCTTTACGCTTCCTGAAGTCGATGATAATCTCCTTTTGTTTTGTTGTCATTGAAGGAGAGACTATTGTTGCCGCACCAGTTCACTAGATTCTCTATCTCATTCCTGTACTCTGTCTCATCATTGTTTGAGATCCAACCCATTACGATGGTGTCGTCAGCAAACTTGAAAATCGAATTGGAGGGGAATTTGGCCGCACAGTCATAAGTGTATAAGGAGTATAGTAGGGGACTGAGAACACAGCCTTGTAGGGCACCAGTGTTGAGGATGATCGTGGAGGAAGTGTTGATGTCTTATCTTTAGTGATTATGGTCTGTGTTAGGAAGTTCAGGATCCAGTCGCAGCGGGAGGTGCCGAGGCCCAGGCCACAGAGTTTGGAGATGAGTTGCGTTGGAATAATAGTTTTGAAGGCTGAGCTGTAGTCAATAAATAGGAGTCGGACATAGGTGTCCTTGTTGTCTAGATGTTCCAGGGTTGAGTGTAGAGTCCGAGAAATGGTATCTGCTGTGGGCCTGTTGCGGCAGTAGGCAAACTGTAGTGCATCCAGGTAGTCCTGGAGGCTGGAATTCATTCGTGCCATGACTGACCTTTCGAAGCACTTGATAATGATGGATGTCAGAGCCACTGTCCGATAGTCATTAAGGCATGCCACTTGGTTTTTCTTGGGTACCGAGATGATGGCTGCAAGAGCAGGTCAGAGGCTAGGAACACTGCAGCGAGTAACTCACCTCCTGACTCCCCAAAGCCTATCCACCATCTACAAGGCACAAGTCAGGAGTGTGATGGAATACTCCCCACTTGCCTGGATGGGTGCAGCTCCAACAACACTCAAGAAGCTTGACACCGTCCAGGACAAAACAGCCTGCTTGATAGGGACCACATCTATAAACAATCAATCCCTCTACCACCGACGCTCAGTAGCAGCAGTGTGTACTATCTACAAGATGCACTGCAGCAATTCACCAAAGATTCTTAGACAGCACCTTCCAATCCGATGGCCACTTCCATCTAGAAGGACAAGGGCAGCAGATAAATGGGAATACCATCACCTGCAAGTTCCCCTCCAAGCCACACACCATCCTGACTTCGAAATATATCACCATTCCTTCACAGTCACTGGGTCAAAATCCTGGAATTCCCTCCCTAACGCATTGTGGGTCAACCCACAGCACATGGACTGCAGCGATTCAAGAAGATAGCTCCCCACCACCTCAAGAGCAACTAGGGATGGGCGATACACGCTGGCCAGTCAGCGACGCCCATGTCCCACAAATGAATTTTTAAAAATTAAAAATCTGTCCATCTTAAACACGAACATACTTAAGAATGCAGCCTCTGCAGTAAAGAATTCCACAGATTCACTACCCTCAGAGAAGAAGTTCCTCCTCATCTCAGTCTGATAGTCTTATATGGGTGACCCCTTACTCGAAGATTATGCCCTCTCTTCTCAGAGTCTCCCACAAATAAAACAACCCTATCAAACTCCCTGAGAACCCTGTGTGTCTAAGGTCACCCCTCGTTCTTCTAAACTCCAATGAGTACAGGCCCAACATACCTAATGTCTCCTCAAAAGAAAATCCCTCCATACCTGGGAACAACCCAGTAAACGTTTTCTGAACTGCCGCCAATGCCAATATATCTTTCCTCAGATAAGGGGACCAAAGCTGTTCAGTATTCCAGGTATGGTTTAACTAATGCCTTGTATAGTTTTAGCAAAACTTCCCTATTTTTATACTCCTTTCCCTTTGAGATAAAGGCCAACATTCCATTTGTCTTTCCTACGACTTGCTAAACTTGCATGCTAGCTTTTTGTGATTTATACACCAGAACCCCCTATTCCCTCTGTGCTGCACTTCCTGCAGTCTTTCTCAATTTACATAATATTCAGCTCCGTTATTCTTCCGAACAAAGTGCATAATTTCACATTTTCCTCTGTTATATTCCATCTATCGAGTCTTTGCCCACTCACCTAACCTGTCTGTATCCTTCTGTAGATGGTGTCATCCTCACCACGTGCTTTCCCATCTATTTTTGTGTCATCTGCAAACTTGGCAACAGTATGTTCACTTCCCTCATTCAATTAATTATTAGATATTTTAAATAATTGTGGCCCCAGCACTGAACCCTGTGGCACTCCACTTGTTGCAGGTTGCCATCCTGAAAATGGCCCTCTTTATCCCAACTCTCTTCTATTATTTAGCCAACCCTCTATCCATGCGAATATACTGCCCCAACATCATGGGCTCTTAAGCTTATTAAGTAGCTTTTTGTGCGGTACCTTATCAAACACTTTTTGGAAACCCAAATATATAACATATATAGGTTCCCCTTTATCTGTTTGCTTATTACCACCTCAAGGAATTCTAATAAATTTGTCAGGCATGTTTTTTTTCCCTTCACGAAGCCGTGCTGACTCTGCTTGATTGTTTCATGTATTTCTAAATACTCTGCTCTCAAACCATTTATAATGGACTCTAACATTTCCCAATGACAGATGTTGAAACTAACTGACCTATTTTTTGACCTTTGTTTTGTCTCTCTCCCATTTTGAATTGGCAGTTTTCCAATCATCTGAGACTTTGCCAGAACTTAAGGATTCTTGGAAGATTAGTACTAGTGCATTCACTATAGGTGTAGCTACTTTATTGAATATCCTAGGATGCACCCTATTAGGTCTAGGGGAATTATCGGCCTTTAGCTCAATTAGTTTCCCCAGCACTTTTTCCCGAGTGGTATGTATTGTATTTATTTCCTTTTCTTCCTCCCATCCCCCCATCCCCCAGCCCACTTTTTACCCCTTGATTATTTAGTATTTTTGGAATGTTATTTTTTTTTCCCCACAGTGAAGACCGACCCAATGTATTTATTTAACCCCTCTGCCATTTCTAGTCCCCCATTATTATTTCTCCAGTCTCATTCCCTAAGGGCCGATATTTACTTTGGCCTGTCTTTTCCTTTTAGATATTTAAACAAACTCTTATTGTCCATTTTTATATTACTTGCTAGTTTACTCCCATTGTTTGTCTTCTCCCTCTCTATTTTGGGTTATCTTTTGTTAGTTTTTGAAACTTTTCAAATCCTCTGGCTTACCACTAATCTTGCCACATTTTGTTTTTTTGTTCACCTTTAGTGCTATTCTTAATTTCCTTGGTTAATCCCCTTCCTAGAATCCTCCTTCCTCACTGGGCTATATCTTTGGTGTGAGTCATGAACCATTTTCACAAATGTCTACATTTTGTTTCAACTGTCCTTTCTGCTAAACTCCTTTCCTGGCCATCTCTGACCACTTTCCTTTTCAATTACCCTTATTTAAGTTTAGCACAGTTGTTTCTGACCCAGGTTTCTCCAGCTCAATCTGAATGCTAAATTCTCCCATATTGTGATCATTATTTCCTAGGGGATCTTTTACTCTAAGATTGTTCAGTAACCCTGCCACATTATTCATTTCCAGGCCTTCCACTGTATCATGCAGCTTCAAATGGAGCAACAGAATGCATAGCAGAAATTGTTGTGTGTTCTTGTTAAGAAAATGCTGGTTTAAAATTGGAAGAAAGATTAATTATCATTGAATCGCATGCAAGTGATTGGGTGTTTTTTTAACTTATTTACTGTAATACACTTCATGAATTGTTGCTGAGAAGACAGCCTGGAATGAGGTTTTTCTTTGCTGAAGCCACATTTCACACAGTCAATGGGAGACAAACTATCCAGACCAAAAGGGAGTCATGACAGGGGATAGAAAGAGAGAAAGAAGTCTGAAGTTGAACCAGAAGTCGAAGGTGAGAGGACATCATGAGTGGTTGAAATGGGTGCCAGGGAGAGTTGTGAAACTATGTGGTCCTCGTATATATGTGGCCAAGATGTTTGGTGGTGGAAAGGGTAGGTTTATACTTGGAGACTGTGTTTCACCATGAGAGGTTCATGAATGGGAAGAAACACGTGTGATGATACTGTGCCTTTAAGAATGTATTCATATCATGTTTCTTGGAAGGGGTATGTTTGGAATTCAGCTCTGTTTTACACAGGGCCGATTTGTCTCCAAACCATGCAGCTCACACGCTGAGAATGCAGACTAATCATTGATTTTAGATAGGGTTGTGTTTGTTTAACTTGAGTTTGAGATGCATTTTGTTTATTTGTTTTTTCCCCCGAGGTTTCAGAGTACGGTTTGGATTAGGTTGATTGCTAGAGTCATGTGCTTAAGGAGGGGCAGCTCAGCTCACAGCGAAAAGCGGGTAGTTTTATTGCCGGTTCAGGTGAGCAAGAAAAAAAGGCAAGACCACGCACACTCGTCGCTTTTCTCCCCGTCTCTCTCCATCCCCCTTCCCCCATCCCCCTTCTCCTCTGCACCCACCCTTTTCTCCTCCCCCCCCCCTCTCCACACCCCCTTCCCTCCTCCCCCGCCCTCTCCTCCCCACCTCTCCTCCCCACCTCTCCTCCCCCTCTCCCTCCCCCCCCTCTCCTCCCCCCCTCTCCTCCCCCCCCTCCTCCCCCCCCTCTCCTCCCCCCTCCTCCTCCCCCCCTCTCTCCCCCCCCTCCTCCTCCCCCCCCTCTCCTCCCCCCCCTCTCCTCCCCCCCCCTCTCCTCCCCCCCCTCTCCTCCCCCCCTCTCCTCCCCCCCTCTCCTCCCCCCCCTCTCCTCCCCCCCTCTCCTCCCCCCCTCTCCTCCCCCCCTCTCCTCCCCCCCCTCTCCTCCCCCCCTCTCCTCCCCCCCCTCTCCCCCCCTCCCTCCCCCCCTCTCCTCCCCCCCCTCTCCTCCCCCCCCTCTCCTCCCCCCCCTCTCCTCCCCCCCCCTCCTCCCCCCCCTCTCCTCCCCCCCTTCTCCCTCCCCCCCCCCTCTCCTCCCCCCCCCCTCTCCTCCCCCCCCCTCTCCTCCCCCCCCTCTCCTCCCCCCCCCCTCTCCTCCCCCC